>NC_067401.1:362494572-363694572 GCF_016432865.1 Antechinus flavipes
TTACTAGGGCCAATGAATTTTGCAATAATCCATCCCAAGTTGGACTATTAGCTCTAATATCATAACAATACTTTTAAGAAATGTTCATTAGAGAATTTGTTTTGATTGATTATGCAAAAGGGTTGATAGCTAATAAAAATTTACCTTCACAATCTTAAACAAAAACTATTCAATAATACCAGTAACTTAAACTGGGATGTAAGCAAATTATAATCACCATCCACTAAGCTAACCAGAAAGAGACCCAAAGCAATGAGTCCTGATAAAATTATGCAGGAAATTGGGAAGTAATTGTGTTCTGAGTAATCTTTAACATACAGTATGCATTAATTTCAATTCATCTCTTCAGCAGACATCACAAGAGTGAGTGAATCTAAATCATTTCCAAGCATTTATAATTTTCATTATGTTCCTGGTCAATAATGATGTCAAGTCTGGGTAATCTGATATCACTTTATTTTACAAACATCATTACTATTCTTGCAAGAGAGTTCTCATTTACCATTCTATAAAAATAATTACTATTTTTATTCATATACCTAGCACTCTACAATTTGTGAAACACTTTCTTTACAACCACCTTGTAAAGGAATTAGTTCAAGTGCTGGTTTTTCCATTTTATTGTTCAGGAACTCAAGAAATTAATCAAGAAACATTTATTTACTATTACTGAGTACTAGGTGAGAGGAATTATAGTGCAATGCTTAAAAATTTTGCTCTGGGTTCAGGAAAACCTGGGCTCAAATTTTATCTGTGACATAGAATGGCTATGTCATTGTGGGCAAGTCACAATATATTTGTGCCCAGGTAACTCTCTAAGATGATAAAATGCAAAGAAGGTGCTATTCTAGATTAATTTTTTTTAAAAGTCCTCACCAGAAGCTCACCAATTAAATCAAAAGTCTGATAAATTATCTATATAGATAATAGTAGATAGGTATATAGATAATGTTATATTTATAAATGGATGCATCCATAAGTACACAAATCTCTAACTATATGTTTGTGCTCTTTTGGATAACAAGTTTTAATTATTTTATTCTCACTATTTTCTCTCTCCTTCCTCCTCCCCTCTCCATTTCCCCTCACCTCCCAAGCCTCTTCTAAATGAAATGCAAATATACAAAAGAAATCTTGGCAGTGAGGCTTTAGTCTGAGTTCATGTAAGGATATGTGGCTTGTAGAAAACGTTTGGCTCAATTCCCTGGAGATTATTTTTCTGTATCTGATGCATTTTCATTTATCTAGAATGGGTAGGGCAAGACAAAAGTAATGTAGGATTTCTACATGTTTTTACCTTCATGTCTTAAGCCCAAGGAAGCAGACATTCTGAATTTATCTATAAAGTCGCAAATCACAATTCTTGTATCAGGATGTCTTCATGCTAATGCCATGTGGATAAAAATAGCTACACAATGCAAGATATTTAGGTTGTTGTCTTGTGATGACCATGCTAGCACCCAGGATACCCCAGAATCAGCCGGAGTCAGGATAAGCAAAAGTTTTCAGTCTTTGTTCTTGGTCTTAGACGCAGGATTGAACAGGATGGAATCAGATTCTCCACAACCACTTTCTCTCTCGTCTACCACCAAGAGTATGTCCCCAGCTAGCTTTACTCCACCCCCTAGTCCCTCCTACAATCCTCTATATACCAATCATTGAGCCAGTACAGATAGTGGAAAGGACCATTTTCCAAGCATATGCCCATAGGGTATTGTCCAATCAGTAGTTAGCCTCAAGCGCTCAGCAGTCCTAACCTCAGTGTATTAATCCAATAGTTTCAGCCTTCTACACTGTCTGATTTTCTTATTTGTTTTTGCTTATTTAATGCCTGGCTTTCTTTGGTTCTAGGCTAACTTCATATGTCTGTGAGCCACTAATCTCACAATTTTAGAGATTAGGGCTAGAGGGCTGACCAAGAAGTCACAGCTCACCAAAGTTCTTTTCAGTTTCTAAGTTATTACTACCACTACTGCTTGGCTCTTGAAAAGAACACAGTAATCTTCTAGAAATTTAAAGGAAGATTATGTGAACGCACTATATATAGGAAAATATAAAATAGGGAGAAGATAGTTGAGATAAATACTCTATTCAAACAGTCATCTGCCAATGTCTCATCATGGTCTTAAAGAAATCCTTAGTCTCTTAAATATTTTTGAGTAGAAATCAAAATTCTACCAAATGGTCCTAGAAGGTTCTACCAACATGACGACTCCTAGTGGTAGATGGCAAGCCTGTTATCTGAAGATCAGACTAGTTGAGTTCAGAGAAACTCGCCACTTGGTTGGCTATATGGCAATGAATTTTTAATAACAGTAACTCTTATAGGCTATCTGCAATATTCCATAGATATTGTAATTTGTATTGGTGGGAAAGTCTTATTTTTAAACTAGAGATCAGTCTTATTTTAATTTGTGACTGTATCATAATCATAGAGATGAAATTATGAATATGATCTAGACCAGAGATAACAAACATAGAATTGATGTGGTTCTAATGGTTGAGAATTGATGTGAGAATTCCCTATGGTCTTGGCACAGGTCCAATGTGAAAGAATTCATGAACCCAAAATCTCAGTGGCAAAAAAAGGAAGTTTTATTTTTCACTAAGAAGCTTTCTCTTAGTGGTCAAATCTCTTAATGAGGAGATTTGAAAAGAATGTGTTAACAGAAACCTATTTTATGAGCAGATCTTGACAGGCTGGAGGCAGTTTGAGCTGATTATCAGACCAAGATCTCCCAATTGAATGAAATCACTTTGAAGGCTTTTTTTCCCAGAATTTGGAATTTCATGAATGGGGATCTGGCTACCTAAAACATCAATGGGGGTGATTTGCCTAAGATCTCCAACTGAATGAAGCCACTTATCTTCCAGTCTAGAAAATATGCCCTCCCAGACTCTCTGGAATCTGAGACCTCAATCTCCCTTCTTTTACAGATCAAAGGGCATAGTTTCAGAGTGAGTCTTTAACAGATTAAAGGGGACACAGTTTCAAAGTTCACCCCCATCAAAATGGCTACATGAAGTCGACATTCTGAATAGAACAGAATCAAATTACAATGTAATTGGGAAATGTTTAATAAAATAACAAAAATACAATAAAGTACAGATTATGTTAACATATGTTTTTTTTAAATTAATATGTTTAAGTTAATAATGAGTTAAGTCCATGAATGGGTAGAGAAAAAGAGAGAGAAAGAGAGAGAGAAAGAAAACTAGAATGATAAATATATCGATATTATTTATTCATATAATTATTTTGTTATGCCACAGTTCCCTTTTAATGTCCTGACCCAGTTTCTCTATTGTCCTATTTAATTACTCTGCCTCAGGTTATGCCCTTTCCCTCTTAATGTTGATGAGATAAAGGTTTTATATCTTTAGGCTATAATCATTCCTTCTTAATGTTTGACAGGATAAAGGTCCATCCTTTTAGACATCATTAGAATATCAGTAACCTCTCCAATACCTCCCTCCATTGTGTCATCCTAGGTGCCTCCCCCCATTAGGTTACTCCCCTCCAGGTACCTCCTCCATTATGTCATTTTCTTGTTATCCTATAAAAAAATCTTGCTAATACTCAGGACTGGATTCTTTGAGATGATAGTCTCATCCAGCCCTGGGATTAAGATCCATTTGGTCCCAGTATATCTCTCCATTTAACAAACTATTAAATTGGTCTCTAATCTCTGCCTTGCTCACTTTCTCTGGCATTACAATTTCAATATAATTGGTCTCCTTGGTAACATGTATTTACCAAATACATTTAAGAATTCTGAGGAGTTCATAGGATTCAGCAGACTGCTAAAGAAGTCCATGATTTAAAAAAAAAAAAAAAAGATTAAAAGCTCTTGGTTTAGCTTTTTCCACTTGTTGAGGATCAAAGGAAATTCTAAAAGATTGAGATTGCAGAGTAGTGTCACAAAGTATCTCAAAAGAATTTGCAGACTTGACCCCTTCTCCAAGTCAAAGGACAAGTTTATTATAATTGTAACACCAATTGAAATAGGCTAAGTTCCAAGAGAATTTAGCAAAGAACCAGAAGTAAGGAAATATATTTATAGGAAAAATTTAGAGAGAGACGAGAAGTTTCATGTTGCTTATTTGCTAATTTTATGACTTACAGGTCATGATTTGAGGGGAAGTCTATTCAGTATTACCTTAGGAACTTTGTTATCACTAACCAACAGATTATGTTTTTGACAGTCAGCAATGTTTGTCGGACACTTCTATAATATACCTAAGGTCAGCAGACTTCATGATTATTGACAGATTGTTAAAACAATAGTGCTCCTAAGATCAAGGGACCTCAGAGTTATTGCAATATTTCCCCTAGAAACTGCACCCCATCACCATTTAAGACCCATTTTCACCATAGAAACTTTTATGCAACTCCAGGTACATGGATTTATAAAATAAGGATGTAAGTAAGATATTTAATGATAAAAAATTATAATTACTTGATTCTCACATTCAGTTGTGAGACCCCATGTGGGATCATAATCCACAGTTTATTAAGCTTTGGTTTAGACAATGTCCCTAATTTTGTAGATGAGGAGACATATTTCTGAAGAGGGAGGGAAAGCTGTGTTCCCTTTAAGATTATCACTAAATTGTCTTGTGTCCCTTTTCTGATCTCAGAGATCAGGATCTCCAGGGCTCCAAGGAGTCTAGAGAAGGCCCATCTTCCCAGGATAAAAGAAGCAACATTATTCAGAGGCAAATTGATCTTTTTGAAATTGATCCATTGATCTTTTTGAAATTCAAAATTGTCATTCAATTGAAAACTCCTGGTCTGATCAGTTAGGCTGTCCCAGCCCCCCACCAGGATGCCCACAGAGCAGGCTTCCTTTGGCTCAGTTCCTCGCAAAAGGCCCAAGCAATTTACTAGGACCCTGCCAGCTGGGAAGGCATTCTCTCAGCATAAGATTCCATTTCCCTAATAGGTCTCTGCCACTATAGAAGTCAATCTCTAAGCAAACTGGTTTCTATCCAACAATAAACTTTCATTTTTTTAAATTTATTAGATAGCTATTTGTTTGCTTTTTGCATTAAATTATTTTCAATAGCTTTTTATTTGCAAGATATATGCTTGGGTAATTTTTCAGCATTGACATTTGCAAAACTTTTTATTCCAATTTTTCCCCTCCTTCCCCCCACTCCCTCCCCCAGATGGTTGGTAAACCAATACATGTTTAGTATGTTAAAGTATATGTTAAATACAATATATGTATATAGGTCCATATAGCTATTTTGCTGCACAAGAAGAATGAGACTTTGAAATTACAATTAATCTGTGAAGGAAATCAAAAATGCAGGCAAACAAAAATAGAGGGATTGGGAATTCTATGTAGTGGTTCACACTCATTTCCCAGAGTTCTTTCACTGAGTATAGTTGGTTCTATTCATTACTGCACTATTGGAATTGATTTGGTTTATCTCATTGTGGAAGAGAGCCACATCCATCAGAATTGATCATGATATATTGTTGTTGTTGAAGAATATGATGATTTCTTGGTCTTGCTCATTTCATTCAGCATCAGTTCATGTAAGTCTCTCCAAGTATTTCTGAAATCATCCTGCTGGTCATTTCTTACAGAACAATAATATTCCATAACATTCATATACCACAATTTATTCAGCCATTCTCCAATTGATGGGCATCCACTCAGTTTTCAGTTTCTGGCCACTACAAAGAGGGCTGCCACAAACATTCTTGCACATACAGATCCCTTTCTCTTCTTTAAGATCTCTTTGGGATATAAGCCCAGTAGTAACACTGCTGGATCAAAGAGTATGCACAGTTTGATAACTTTTTGAGCATAGTTCCAAATCGCTCTCCAGAATTGTTGGGTGTGTTCACAATTCCACCAATGATATATCAGTGCCCCAGTTTTCCCACATCCCCTCCAACATTGTGCATTATCTTTCCCTGTCATTCTAGCCAATCTGACAGGTGTGTAGTAGTATCTCAGATAAACTTTCATTTTCAATTAATAATTCGGGAATAAGTGAATTCTTTCACTTAAACCTGCGGCTCATTAAAGGGGATTTTAAAAACTCTCTTAATTTCCACTAACTTCATCACCACCAGGAATTGAAGGCATTCAAACCTCATCAGATTCAGGGTGGTAAAATGACCTGCTAAAAGTCACACCAATAGAAGCTAGTAAGTTATAATGAACAAATTTCATTCTTTTGACTCCAATCTTAGTGCTGTGGCTGCCTCAGCATGGGAAGAGTTAAAGGATGTGGAAGACTTTAAGAATATAGGAATTCCAAAAAGAACCAGAGGGAGGATTATGCTCATTTCATTTGGCCCCAAAAGGCAAAAGAAAGAACAATGAATAGAAGCTAAAAAGAGATAAAAAGACTCTAAAAAATGGAGAATTCATCAAGCAATTAAGGCTTTCCAAAAGCAGAATAATTTTTTGCTTTCGGGGGTTCAGTTTCAAGTCCCCTGGAGGTCTTCAGAAAAACACTAGCCGACCACTTGTTGAGTCATTTATAGAAGGAATTCTGGATCTTGTATGGATTATAATAGATATCCTCTGAGGCCTCTTCCACCATTAAAAATATGTGCTTTTTTTTCAGAAAATGCCCATTCTGATGAAATGCCATATTATATGGGATAGTGACCTTTAGCCAAATTAAAATCAGAGACTCCCAAGGTAAAAAAGCAAAAAAGATTTATGATCTCACAAAAAAAGGGTAGCTCTCAATGACAGCAGTGTCAGCATAGGAGAGCAAAGACTAGTTGCAAACACAGGATTATATAGACCCTAATGTGGAAGCGCCCACCCTCCCTCTTCTGACCTTTTTTTCCATTGGCGAGGGAGTCCAGGCTTACATTTTAATTCACAAATCTACCCAGAGACTAAAATCTGCCCACAGACAAAGAATACTAGAAAATTATTCATTCTTTATATTATTAAGAACTTAATGCTAATTGTGGCAAAAAAGGGCAGGAAGAACACCTGTGACTTTTGAATATAGCACAAATAACAAGTTATAATTGGGGTATAGATTGAGGCCACATTTTCATGAAAAGTCTTCATTTAGTTTATCTTATTCAACGTTTTTAATGCATTGAAGTACCAAATTAAAATTAGTAGGAGATTATAAGGGAATTCTGGCTTGGCCTCTTTGGAATGTGGAACATCAAATGATAGTGTTAGCTCCTATCTATAACAGAATCATCACAGAGCCAGTAGATATATTAGAGGTCAAATCCAATTCCCTTATTTTAGAAATGAAGTTGATACAGATTTATTTCTTACCCAAGTTCACACAGCCAGTAAGAGCCTGAGGTGAAATGTGAACCCAGAACTTCCTGAATCCAAGTCCATGCTCAAACCACTTTATCAGAGTCTATTACATTAAGTAGTAATTGCTACTTAATTAAAAAAAAAATAAGAAAGCCACTCAGGATTGTGGCTGCTTCAACAAGGAAGTTTCCATTCATTAATGACACTATTATCCAGGGAACATCGGTTTCAGTATCATTCTGTGTACAATATAGTTGTCAAGAAACAAACCAACCCCTAAGAAAGGTTCTTGAAGGTTGCTTTTTCTGGAAAATGATGGGCTTGCTTAGACTTGTACAATCTTTCCATTAGCCCCTAAAGGCAAACACCTGCCAACACCAGGATTGCTTTAGAGCAGCCCCACATTTGATTCCCCCCCAAAAAGGCTTAATTTCTTAAGAACAAGGCCACAAATCCATCCCTTGTTGTAGAAACAACTACTAGCTTCCAATTTCCGTTTTAAAATGATGTTGTTTGGTTAGGCTAGAAGAAATTGGATTCAAAGACTCTTCTCCACCCTTTATATTTTTAATAGAAAATTACTCTCCAACATCCCCTTGAGAAAAGTCAGCAAGCTTTTACTAGAACTCTTTTCTTTAACATTTAGTATTTATTCCTTTTCCCTCTAGGGCTGTTTTATCAGGCCAAATTTAGGAAAGGATAAATGGTTTAAAGAACCCCTGACTCATGAAGAGAGCCTGTCACAGCCTTCTTCCCCTAATTTATCCTTATTCAAACCTTTTTACTAGGTGCCACCCATCATACTCACTCAGATTCCAAAGGCATTTAAGAGGGAGTGGAGGTGCTGTTGTGGAAAAAAGTGGGTGTGAGGGCTAAGATCCATAAGACCTATGATTCATATCCTCTATAGGAGAACAAAACTCCCCTGAAGTAAGATAGCATGAATCAGAGAGATTATGCTAGGAGAGTGAATTGGTGATAGGTCTTCTAGCCAATTCTGTAGGGTGAATCTGATAAGGAGAAAAAAAATCAACCAAAAAGCATCTATTAAACATTTATGTGTCATTCACTATGCTAGACCTGAAAATGCAAGTATAAAGGAAGAATAATTCCTGCCCTCAAGGAGTTTACATTTTATTGGGGGTGGGATGGGATAGAGGATGCTCACCAAAAACTAATTATAGGATATATATACATACATATATATGTATATCATATGTATATATGATAAATATTAAAGTTATTTCAGAGAAAGGGGCACTAACGAGTAAGGAGAACAATAAAAGTACCTTGAAAGCAACAATACTTGAGCTAAGCCTTGAAAAGACCTTGGGGGTGAGAAGGGGTAGAAGCAAGGAATAATATCTTTCAAAATATGTGGGAGACTACAAAAAGTCAAGAACTTAACAAAAAGTTAAGATTTATTGTCATGTCTTCAGAACAGCAAGTAGATTGTATTTGTCTAGAACATTAGGTGTATGAAGGAGTTTGGCGTGTAATTACTTCTTTCACTCGTCTACATTCCCATCAATCTGGCTACCAATCTCCTCAGTCAACTGAAACTGTTTTCTCCACAACTAACAAATTACATCTTAATTTACACATCTAATGTCATCTTCCAGACATATTGACCTACTTGTTCTTATTTTTTCTAGAAGCAGCTATGTCACACAATGCATAGAATTTCTTGGAATCGGGAAATTCTGAGTGCAAATCCAGTTTCAAACATTTATTACCTGTGTGAAACCTGAGTAAATCACAATTTCTGTCTGAATAATAATAATGCTTACTTCCCAGATTGTTATAAAGGTCACATTATTTAAAAATTGTAAGCACTTGATGCAATTTAAGTACTTAAGAAATACTTCTTATATATGCACATAATGCTCCATCTTTCATTTCCATGCCAATAACATTGATTGTTATTTGTATTTGGAACTCATTCTCCTCTCTATCTCTTAAAAGGCTAGGTTTTGTGCAAAATTTAAATTAAGTACAATCTCCTACATAAAGCCTTTCCTGATGCTCTCAATATACTTCTTTCCCAAACTACTTACATACAGACACATAAACACACACACACACACACACACACACACACACACACACACACACACTTATATTTATATAAGCACATGCTGTCTCTCCTGTCCTAACATCAGACTCTTGAAAATAAAAACTGTTTAATTTTTTTTTCTTTGTAACCTCAGTGTTTAGTACATTGTCTACTATATAAAAGGTATTTAATAAATGCTTTTTTGATTGAAAGGCAAAGATGCAATTTCTTTAACAGTTATTTATACAATTCCTTTTCTCATTCTTTGTATCTTGAAAGGCCTGATGCCTAAACTCATATAAATTTAATATATTTTATTTTCCCCGATTACATATTTAAAATAATGTGTAATGTTTTTAAAGCTTTAAGTTCCAAATTCTCTCTTTCCTTTCATCTCTCCTTTTTTGCTGTATGAGGCATCTCTAATATGAGGCATAGCCATTTGAGTTCATAGATTTAATGATAAAAGAAACCTCAGAAATCACCTTGTCTAATATAGATGATGCATATAATTCTAATTATAGAATTGAATTCTATCTTGTCTCTCACAAACAAGATGACATTTTTAATGAAATATCAAAAGAAAATTACTTATAATAAAAGAAACAGACTCTCTCTCAGTACGCACTATAACACTAGGAGAAAACAGCTTGCAGGTACTCAAAAATAACCAGTGGTCCTCAAAATTCTCTTGGGCAGCTAGGTAGCATAGTAGCTACCTAACTCTGTCTGAAATCTGGGTGAGGAACTCAAATCCAATTTTAGCCACTTAATATAATCCTTGGCAAGTCATTTAATCCTACTTGCCTCACTTTCTGCATCATTTAAATGAGTTGGGGAAGGAAATGGCTAACTTTTTTGTTGTATTAGGGCTTTCAGCTAAACACAGTGCTTAAGGTAGGGGGAACAATGAGTGAATGAACTCATTTTCTTCTTTGGGCAGCTTTAATTTCATTACCCCATTAATTAAAAAAAAAAAATGTAGTATGATTCATTAGTAAAAGCATTACCTTTAGATTCAGCCGACTTGGGTTCAAACTTTACCTCCAACATTTATTGACTATCCAAAGTTGAGAAAATCAATTAAGCTCTCTTTGCCTTGGTTTTTTCATCTTTAAAATGAAAAGCTAGATAGCCTCTAAAGTCATTTTTTAAATCTAATCTTTCAATTACAATTATTCTCTTGTCTTCTTCACCTCTTAGATTTGGAGTCAGAGAACCTGTGATCTACCACCTTCTTTCTTTGTGTTCTGGGGCAAATCATTCCTTGCTTGACTTTCTTCATCTACAAATCTAGAAGAGTACACAAGACTACCTCTAAAAATCCTTTTAGTTATAAATCAATAATCTCAATCCCTAAATCAATAATAGAAAAAGAAATCATCTAGATTTAGCAAGAACTAGATGGGAACTTCATCTCTAACTAGACCTTGGACTTTAGGATTTTCTTAGATAAAATAATAAACTGTTTTGCTATTTCTTTCTCCAGCCCATTTTACAGAGTTAAATGTCTGAGGCCAGATTTTAACTAAGGTCATCTGGACTCTAGGCCCAGCTCTCTATTCACTGCACCACCTAACTGTCTCCAAGATAGACTCTAATGCTACAAAAAAAAAGGCTTGATTCCATTAATAACTAGAATTATTTTCCATTTGTTATTCATTCCTTTCTGAGCTTCTCCTAATGAAACAGAAGCAGCAATGTGGTACAATGGAGACAGCACTAGGGCTGGAGTTATGAAGACTTATTTTCCTGAGTTCAAATCAGCCTCAAACACTAGATGTTGTGATCCTAGGCAAATCATTTAACTGTTTGCCTCAGGTACTCATCTGAAAAAAAAAAATCAGGAGAAGGAAATGGCAAACACTCTAGTTCTTTGCAAAGAAAACCACAAATGGGATCATGAAAAATCAACTGTAACTGAACTTAACAATGAAATAAATCATCAGACTTCTGAACGATTCCCTAGTAAGGCTTAAGATGATTAAAAAAAAAAAAAAAAAAAAACCTCTTTTGACTTTGCTTCACAAGAATTTAATTTTTTTTGTAATTATCAGCTGCAGTCAAGAAAAAGGTTTAGCCCATTCTTTTGCAAGAGTCCTTTGTAACCCCAATCTTGATATTTCAACTTGTTATTTTTAGTTCAAATTATGAGTGATTATGATAGTGCTTTTCTCAAATGTTATTCACTACCTCTTATCTCTCTGGGGTCTCCTCTGTAAAATAGGAATAACAAATACACTTACCTAAATGTTATTTGCTGGAGGGTTCCCTTAGGATTTATGTGTCTAATGCAAAGTTGTTTGCAACTTTGGGATCACATAAATGGATGTGAGAGTCATGAAATTATGATTTAAGCAAGTCAGCAAGTGTTTCTTTTATATACCTATTTTATATACCTATATACACAGGATCACATACAAATTTCTCCACCAAAAAGGGGTCATAGGTGGAAAAAGTTTAAGATGTTTTTGTCTAATGCACCATTTTCCCCATTGACTCTCTTTGTAGTAGTATTTTCACTTTTTTGTTGTTGGTGTTTTGTCTGCTTGTTTATTTTTTCTTTCTAATTTTTTCCCTTTCAATCTGGTTTTTCTTATGCAGCCTGACAGATATGGAAATATGTTTAGAAGAATTGTACACATTTAACCTCTGTTAGTTTATCTGAAAAGATAACCATTTCATGTCCAATCAGTTTAATTCTAACCAATTCTTCAAAATAATGAGGGTTAGAGTTAAATTTTATAATCTTTAAGTAAGGATAGTTTAAGGAAGGATCCATGACTGACATTCTGAGGTATTAACTTCTTTCATCTTCCAACATAGCATCTTCCACAGTTTATCTATGTGAGTGGAAATTTATTGTTGTTTAGTCATTTTTCAGTCCTGTCCTAGTCTTCATGATCCAGTTTAGGATTTTCTTAGATAAAATAATAGACTGTTTTGCTATTTCTTTCTCCAGCCCATTTTACAGAGTTAAATGTCTGAGGCCAGATTTTAACTAAGGTCATCTGGACTCTAGGCCCAGCTCTCTATTCACTGCACCACCTAACTGTCTCCATGATAGACTCTAATGCTACAAAAGAAAGGCTTGATTCCATTAATAACTAGAGCATAGATTTGATTCTTAGATCCTACATCCTTTGGATGCCTGTATGATCCTGAGCCAGTCAATTTGTTTGCCTGAGGTGATACCTCTTTTTCCTGTCCTACAGCTCAGGAACCTTCTGGAATTAATGAGCACTTGCCTAGTGATTGCTTGGCAAGCAATTTGGTACTCTCCAAGTCTCTGCTTTTACAAATAAAGTTTAAAAATAAGATTAGTAATTGCTTTGGAAGTATTCCAGGTAGTAATTTTGAAACTCTGGGGGAAATACGGTTGTGAAATGATTGAAAAACAGATGCAAACAGCAGAGGGATTTGGGAGAGTCGTCCGTCCCTCCTCTGACACACCCTGAACCAAATGGCATATTCAAAATGCTGTCTGCCAACACTTAACCACCTGCCTTCCATCCACCTTCTATGCAGAATGCTAGTTTGGCAGCAGACAATACTGAATGCAGCCGCAAGACAGGACGACTTATTTTCCCACAGACTACAGGATTCCCCAGAGGATTTGAACAATAAAGGTATCATTCCTACTCATGTCCTGATCTGATTTACAGAAATACAGGTGCTAATTCAACATTCTATACAAATAATCTCAATCATGGAACTGTCCAGTTTTTGTAAATGATTAAGATTTAAGCTGCTTCATAAAAATCAACTAAGTTCCATTCAAAGTTTATAGGAATATTGAGCTGGAATCAGTCATAAAATCCAAATGACTGAGGTACATAGGGTATGGCTAGTTGGCACAATTGATGGAGCATCAAGCTTGGAGTCAAGAATACCTGAGTTCAAATCTGGCCTCAGACACTTACTACCTGTGTGATCCTAAGCAAGTCACCTAACCTAATACTATTTGCCTCTGTTTTGTCATCTGTAAAATTAGCTGGAGAAGCATATGGCAAACCACTCTAATATCTATGCTAAGATGAAATGGAGTCACAAAGAAGTGGACATGATCAAAATAACTCAACAATAACTCAGCATGTAGCAAGAGCAAAGGATAACTAATGAATAGCTGGTGTACTCCATTGTTCCTTTATCCACACAATGTTCAAAAACAGATAAGATGGTCAAGAGGATAACTCAAGCACAAGAGCTTTGTTCAGTAAAATCAAATCAGGTCAAGTAAATGAGTATTTATTTAATGATCAGTCTGTCCAGGCACTGTATTAAGTATTTGGAATGACAATATAAGCAGAAATAAGCTTGAATTTATTGGGAGAGGATATCAAATAAAAGGAAGCTAAAAAGTAGAAAACAGAAGGAGAAGCAGAAAAAAGGTGAGTGGGGTTGGGGAAAAGCAGGAAGAACTATCAAATGAAAGCACTTCTTTGTCCCAAGTAGAGAAAGTCCAATAAATCATGGGTGGAGCCTGCAGAAGAACAAAGACATGATTGGCTTGGGCATTTTCCTTAAAATGGAGGTTTTGAAAAGGAAAAAAATCATTATGAGGAAAGGACCAAAGAAGCAGAATTTATTGTTGTTGTGCAAAACCCAGGAATAGATTGGACTTCTACAACTTTATGATATTCTTGTTAAATATCCTTTTCTTCCTATGCACAAGAGAGTAATGTTGTATAATAGTTTTATTAGTTTTATAATAAATATAGTATAGTATAGTTTTATAGTCTAGTTCCCAAGAAGTCTATGTTTCATAGAAAAAAAAAATTAGTGAGAAATTTTTAATTAAACATAATGCAACAAATATGTATTATATGTTTTAAAAAATCTCACCATAAAGAGAATTTATCACATTTCCTAAAAGATCATGGGACAACAGAGTGAGCGAGAGAAAATACCTAACATCCAAATGTTTTAAACTCAAAATGAAACATTTAAAAGAAAATAACAGGACTATCTAGACTAGATAAAACTAGACTAAATAATCAGTATCTTCAGAGGATTGGAAATCATATTATTCAAAATTAAAACCATGAGTAATGCAGTCAATAGTGTACCAGTTCTGAATTCGGGATGTCTCATCTTTTTGAGATCAAATCTGGCCCCAAATATTTACTACCTATATGAACCTGGGAAAGTTACTAAACACTGTTTGTCTCAGTTTTCTTTGGCAAAAAAATCCCAAATGGAGTCATGAAGAGTCAGACACAACTGAAATTACCAAACAACAACTAAAAACTAGAACAAATTTGGTGCTGGTATTTTTTTCCATGATACTGAAATGAATTTGACATTAGAAATTATGATTTGGCAAATGCATAACAGAGTGGATAGAGTATTAGACTTGAGTCGGAAAGAAATTATAAATTTTGTCTCATTTATTAGCTATGTGATCCTATGCAAATCATTTATCTACTTAGGCTCAATTTCCTCATCTGTAAAATGAGATTAATATTAACAGCTACCTTATGGCATTCTTATGAGGATTATTAGATAAGTCTTAAAATTCTCTATAATGCTAGCTATTTGTATTATCATCTTATAATTAATTTTACTCCAGATCAATAAGATTTCTTCTTTAACTGTCAATACCTTTATAAAACACAAAGAAAAGCAAAGAAAAAAAAGTGACAAGAGTATTTGGAAACTTAAGTAGCCCTTATTTTAAATTATAATAATATGTCATATATATATATATATTTCCAGTGAGGTAAAGTTCTTTAAAAAGGTATCCTTTTTGAGATATGTAGTATAAACATTTTATTCCTATTTTGTAGATGATGAAATTGGGACCAAATGACTTACTATATGAGTTGTGATTTTAGGCTAGGTCCTCTTCCAATTCACTGAATTTCCACTGCATATACTACCTCAAAATGGGAGAAAACTTTAAAAAGTTCATCTATTCCAGTATAATTTTTAAAATATTAACTCTCTTTCCCCAAAATCCTATAATCCTTTCAAGTTTTATAATAAGTTTAGAACTAAACTTGTGAACCTAAGAGAACAAGAATTATGGCTTTGGATCAGATTTTCCATTACTATTCAGTTGCTTACCTATCATCTGACTCATTTTAGGATTTCTCTTTGGTTATGAATTTGTACCGTGTTTTTATGATTTATTTCCACAAATAAAACTTCCATTTATATGTACAAATAGGTACAGTGATTTACAACAAGAGGATTTTATGGAAATTGTGTTCTTAAAAGTTCATTAAAAGTACATACTACTAGGTATAACTATGCACCATCCAATGACATCGTTTCTATGTTCTTGTTCTTTTAAGCAGTTGATTTCAAAAAGATTTATTCTAATGTTAAAAGACTTTTAGTTTAAAAAAAAGTATATAAATGGATGCTCATCAAATTAGAATTAAAATTTAGGGATTTGAAGCGGGTGAAGAAATAATAAAATGCAGAGTGAATGCTAGTTGTATATATCTCAGTAGGTCAGACATGACATAAAATGTGGCAAGGCAATGAATATTTACACAATAGATAGATGGAGCCTATCTGGCCAGTTCACTATAAACAAATTAACTATTTGAAGGGAATTTTCTTCTGAAGTAGACTTTGTATTATGTATATGCTTTTACTTGTCATGATATTTTCTTGTTTGTTTTTCTTAGTTAGCTAGCCTACCAGTGTAAAAGACTAGTGTTAGAGAAGAAAGGAATCGAGTTGTGAACAACTACACAATTTGAATGTTGGGTATAGGGAAATGTTAAGAGAACTGAGGACAAGAGGCTAGCATTCCCAATGTGAAAAGGGTACTGTTGAAAAAAGAAATGTAATAATAACCACAATCTAAATCAGCCATAGATTACTCCAAGGTATGTATACATTTGACAGCCTGGATTTGAATATGGAAAAAAAGTTTATTTTCAATAACCTCTAAATTAATTTTTAGCATTTTCTTTGATTATTAATAAAAATCATTATGAGAAACAATCCATAGGTTTCATAAGTCTGCCAAAGAGGACCATGATATACACAAAAAAAAGTTAAGAACTTTTGAGTTAAATAATATTTATCTAAAAAACAGGGAAGCAAGATAGAACTTGCCTGTGACCAAAGTATTGTTACATTTGAACAAGAGACTATAAGGAGGCAGGATACTATATTACCATATTAATTGAACATTGAGGAACTTAAAGCCAATGGTATTAAATAAGCTACTGTAAAGAATTTCATGATCTTCAACCTTTCCTCTTCCTCTAAATGAGGCAGTTATTATCTGTTCTGTACTACTCTGGGAGACTTGACAAAGTAAAGATACAATTGCTATTGTTGCATTCTATCTGTTGCTTCTGGTACCAAGTATAGTTAAGTAATTTACATCTAAAATCTTGCAAGGGCTGAAGATGATGGAGTTTACAGGACTCAAGTATAAGGATAGCTCCTACTAAGCACCCTTGTGATTGACTATCATATCAAGGCTCCTCAAAGTAGAACTATTTAGCTGTTCTTTAGATACTTGGCTAATTAGTTCCCCAGAAAATTAACAAATTAATATAATCAAAACATCTTGGAAATTAAAGGGGGTTTTAAAACCATCTAATCTAACTAATTGAGGGAAATAAAGTCAAAACAGAAGGTATGACTTGGCAACTCAATGACTAAACTGGAAAGCAGATGACATCAAAGCAGACAAACTGGTAAGGATCATGCAACAGGCAGGACTGTCTTCTCTGTACTTAGTGAACCAAAATACTTTCTAATGAATCAACTCTCACTTCTTTGAGAAATAACAGGAGGAAATGGAAAGTAAAAGGAAGGGGAACTGAAGGGAAGATTGAAGAGAAGAAAGGGAGAGAGAGAAAAAAAGGCAAAGAAGAGAAGATATAGAAGAAAAATGGACAATTCTCTACATATGAATTCCTAATTAAAAAAAAAATTACAGGATATCTTTGTGTATCCAGTGTACTGTAAATCACAACCATCACATGAGTTCCACTGTGTCTAGAGAATCAGTGCCATTTGACTATTTTAAGGATCAATTGAGTAAATCAATCAAGTTACCCCAACTCCTAACATAAGAGAAAAAAATATCATTTCTACTTGAATCAAATCAATTAAAAGCATTCTATTATCACATGTCTAAATTTAGATTTTCAATTTCTGGGGAAAAAACTATTTTTGTGTATCATGCAATCTAACATAGATAAATCAATTATTAGGTCAGAATTTTAGTTCTAAAAGTCACAGAAATTCAAGACTGTGGGATAGTCCATGGGATAATCATTGGGAAGTATATTGACATATCCTTTCCAATAGTAATATCAGTATTGACTCGATAAGTTCAAAAAGGTGATGATGAGGAAGAGTTTGAAGAGAGTATATATGTATCAGCAGGGTGGCTAAACAAAAGATGGTCTAAGAAGATAAAGATCAATCTTGTCAGAGCAACCTAGAAAGATTAGATGGCATGTAATATTCATCAATAAGGACAATAGGATCTCAGAGGTGAAAGGGGTAAGTTCCCTGAATATTTTCTGTTTAGAAAGTGGTGTGGCAGGAGGCTGGTGAGAAGAAGGGGCTTTGAATAACAGAAGTTTGGGCTTAATTCCATAGGCAAATGTGGTGTTCTTCTATTATATGCTGGTTCTCTGGGAGCAGGTTTCTTGGGGAGGTTTTCTAAAGGTAGCCTTAGTTTCAGTTCAGAGTAATAATCACTCCAAATGCAGCCAGTTGATAAAATCCAAACGTTTATTGTCTCATTTTAAGTCTCGTCTCTTTCTTTGGGCCCAGTTAGCTTTCTTAGAGGTCTCTCTCCCTTCTTGGTTCCAAGAACTCTTGCAGCTTGTCTTTTGTTGCCTCCAGCTCCCTCTGAATTTTGGTTCTGCCTGACTGCAGATTAGCTTCTCAATCTCCTTAAATGAACGACCTACTGACTGAAGCTCTAAAAGCTTCTTATATATGATATTTTAAAGGTGTGAACCCAAAGGTTGACTCCTCCTCTGAGAGAATGGGATTGTGGGTTTCTGACTTGTGAATTTCCCAAACTTGTGAACTCCAATGTGTGAGCTAATGTGTGAACTCTCAAAGGTGTGAACTCTCAAAGGTGTGAACTCTAATGTGTGAATTCTCCCAAAGATGTAAATCCTAAGCACACAATCATTGTTTCCATCAACTCTAATGAGTTAACATTTTAAGGATTCCAACAGGCAAAGAAAATCATTGTAGATTCTGGAGCAGAGAAAGAATATCTCTTCATTCACATAGCCACCATTTCACTTCAGGTCCTCATTTCCACTTATCTGCAATTTTACAATAATCTTCTAATGATTTTCTCTGAGTCAAATATTTCTTTACTCCAATCACTTCTTTATACCATTGTGAAAGTTATGTTCCTAAAATGTACATTTGATCATATCACCCAACTACTCAATAAAATCCAGTGGCTCTCTGTTTCTTCTAAGATCAAATACAAAGTCTTTTGTTTGTCATTTAAAGTCCTTCACAACCTGATTTCTTTCTACCTTTTCAGTCATCTTTACTTCCCTTCATATATTGTCTCATCCAGCCCTATAAGCCAAGTCTCTGTTCCTTGAACGTAGCTTCTCATTTCTCATCTTCACACCTTTGCACTGGCTGTTTTCCATGACTACAATTTTCTTCCTTTTCCTTGACTTCCTTTAAGACTCAGCTCAAATAACACTTTGTTAAGAAGGCATTTCCCCATCCTTCAAGCTGCAAGTAGTTCCCATATTTGTAGGTATCATGTATTGTGAAGTATGGGCTCTCTCCCTGGAGAGCCTTGGGGTCAGCCAGAATCAGGATAAATTAAAGTCCTTGGTCTTTAGGTGGAGAAGTGAAGGAGGCAGACAAACTGCCAAGGCACATCAAAGATGTATCCTTGATTCTTGAGTCCAAAGTCACCAACTTCTCTCCTCCTCATCCTGCCACAAAGTGACTCTGGCCTGTCTCACCCTACCCTCTAATCCTTGTCTATGACTATTTTAACATCAAACATTGAGTAAGCACCAAACAATGAGAAGAGCCATTTATCCAAAACATATGCTAATAGAGTCATTGTCTCACATGGAATAGGTAATTAGCCTTAAGTGCTCAGTTGTCTGGTTCAAGTGCACCTTTTCATAGTTACAGCCCTTTACAATATATGTATATACATTTGCATAGATAGATAGATACACACCATATATCTGCATACATATGTGTGTGTAAAACACTCTTGACACAAGGAGTTTACATTCTAAGAGGAGTTAATATAACTAAGTGACCTCTATACAAAACATTGTTTGTCATGGAAAGAACAATTCCAAAGAAAATCAGCAATCTTGGATAGGTCACTAAATCTTCTCATTTCCACTCCACCCCTCAAAAAAAAAAAAAAAAAAAAAAAATCCAGTTTAGTACCATATCCCAGGATCATTGAACAATTCCTGAAAATGGCCATCTTAGTATGGTTGTGGTCAACTGAAGTTGGAAAAAAAGTCTATGAAGGAGTGCTACCAATTGTTTATTCTGTGCCGAAAAGACCAATTAAGTTTTACTCATATTTTTACATAGTTTGGGATAACTTTGTTTGGCTGGTCTTTAATTCTTACTCTTGAACTTTTCCAATACTATGTTTTCAACTTGGATCAAATTAATACAAAGGAGCAAAACTGGATTTTAAATATGCATATATATAGTTGTGTTTTATATGTGTATGTATATATACATATATACATATATATTTAATATATACACACATACATGAATGTAATTAGAAGATTATGTATAGAAGACAATATATCAACGTAATACATATCCTTTATATATGTGTGTGTATATATATATATATATATATATATATATAATATATATATATATATATATATATATCTTTATATGTATATATATGCTGTTTTCTCCATTTGAATGTAACTTTTTGATTATGTGGATTATTTTGCCTCTTTTTTCCCCCTAATGCTTAGCAGAATGGGCAGCTAAGTGGTACAGTGCCAGGCTAGAGTGTTGGTCCTATAAACAGGAAGAATACTTTTCATAACTTCAAGTCTAGGCTCAGACATTTATTAGCAGTGTGACCCTGTTTGCCTCAGTACGTTATCAATAAAATGAACTAGAGAAGAAATGGCAGATCTCTAGTGGACATATATTACAAGGCTATACTGTTTTCCCCATTCATACTTAATTGTGCATTACTCTACAAGTATTTCCACCTTATAATTCATCATATTCACAATTATATTTCATTATATTCATATCATAATTTCTTCATTTGGAAGAGTATAGTGTAAGAATCAAAAGTAAAGGGTGACATTCAAAGTGTTGCAAAAGCCAATTCAAGGAGATTGGAGAATATTTTAAGATGTTAAATAACTTGAATAATATTTCAACTTGAATGATCAGAATATCATGTTTGACTAAAAATTATCAAACGTAGCATGTAATATAAATTTCAGATACTTTGGCTCTCAATTCTAAGTGTTTTTTGAAGTACTCTAAAAAGAGGGATTCAGAATGTTGAATGCCTTGCCACAAGAAACCTCTGAATTTCTCAAACCTTAAAAAGTGGGCAAATATCAAATACCTAATAATTTTTTTTCCATTTGATGATTTTGAGTAAATTGTCCTAATGCAGCACAAGTATTCCTTACTTGTTAAAGCTAATAAGGAAACTGTTTATACCAGCATATGTTGAAGTACAAATGAGACACAGTTTACGTTATTGGTGTCATCCATCCATCTCATTGGTTCACTTTGGGTTCAGGATGAACTTCCCTACCAGCATTATGATTATAGAGAAGGGTAAATTCTTTGTTCTTTCAAAGTATTTGACATCTAGAGGCAGTTTCCTTAGTTTTCTTTGCATAGGCAACCATTATCATTAGAAGTTTCCTCAAATATATTCCTGAATAAATTAGGCAAGAATTGTATGTATGTGTTTACATTTTATTGATGAATTTTTCTTTTAAATTATGTCTTTTTTTCTAATTTTTAACATATGGAATATAACAAGCATTTTTATAACAATATGATTTTAAAAATTGTACATGAAACTATAAATGTACTATGCACATCATGCTATTCCTTTCAAATATACAACTAAATTATTTAATTTTTTTCTTTTTTTTCTTCCCTCTTCCATCCTCCCCCTAGAGAAGGCTACAAAATAGGCATATATAAATACATACATACATGCATACACACACACACACACACACACACACACAAACACACAAATAGGTATATGCATGTATATATATAGACATATACATATATATGTGTGTGTATGTAAAATTATTCTACAAATACTGCTACTTATTAGTTCTTTCTCTAGATGCAGATAAGATCATTTTTCATGTTATGTAACCCCTTGTAGTTAATTTGGGTATTTATAATAGACAAAACAACTAATTTACACAAAGTTGTTCTTAAAATAATATTGCTATTACTATATATATATATATAATGTTCTCTTGGATCTGCTGACTTCACTCTTGATTATTTCATGCAAGTTCCATTGTAATGGAATAGTACTATAAGAAATTATGACCTAAGTTATTTTATTTTTTATTCAAGCTTTTTATTTTTAAAATATATGGATAGATAATTTTCAACATTCACCCTTGGAAAACCTTGTGTTCCTAAATTTTTCCCTCCCTTTCCCTACCCCTTCTTCTGGATGGCAAGTAATCCAATACAAGGTAATGTAATTCTTCTATATTTCCATAATTATTATGCTACACCAGAAAAATCAGATCAAAAAAAGAAAAAAATGAGACAGAAAACAAAATGCAAGCAAACAGAAACAAAAAAAGTGAAAATATTATATTGTGAACCAAACTCAGTTCCCTCAGTCCTCTCTCTGAGTGCAGATGGCTTTCTTCATCACAAGACAATTGGAACTAGCCTGAAGCACCTCACTGGTGAAAAGAGCCACATCCATCAGAATTGATCATCATATAATCTTATTGTTGCTGTGCACAATGTTCTCTTAGTTCTAGTCAATTCATTTAGCATCATTTCATGTAAGTCTCTCCAGCCCTGCCTTTCTGAAGTCATCCTGCTAATCATTTCTTATAGAGCAATAATATCCCATAACATTCATACACCATGACTTATTCAGCCATTCTCCAACTGGTGGGCATCCATTGAGTTTTAAATTCTAGGTCATTACAAAAAGAGCTGCTACTAACATTTTTGAACATGTAGGTCCTTTTCCCTTTTTTTATAGTTTCTTTGGGATACAGGCCCAGTAGAGACACTGCTGGACCAAAGGGAATACATAATTTGATAGCCCTTTGGACATAGTTCCAAATTGGTATCCATAATAATTGAATCAGTTCACAACTCCATTAACAATGCATTAGTGTCCTAGTTTTCCCACATCTTCTCCAACATTCATCATTATCTTTTCCTGTCATCAGGCAGAGGTGTGTACTTCAGAGTTGTCTTCATTTTCATTTTTCTGATCAATAGTGATTTAGAGCATTTTTTTGGTATGACTAGAAATTATTTTAATTTCTTCATCTGAAAATTGTTCATATGTCCATTTCGGAATTAGAGAATGTCTTGAATTTTTATAAATTTGAGTCAATTCTCTATATATTTTAGAAATGAGTTCTTTATCAGAACCCTTAGATGTAAATACTTTTCCCAATTTATTGCTTCCCTTCTAATTTTGTCTACATTGATTTTGTTTATACAATTTTTTAACTTAATATAATCAAAATTATCCATTTTGCACTCTAGTTCTTCTTTGGCCACAAATTCCTTTTTTCACCACAGACCAGAGAGGTAGACTATCCTTTCATTTTCAAATTTGCTTATAGTATCGCTCTTTATGCCTATATCATCAACCCATTTTGAATTTGTCTTGGTATAAGGATGTTAAGTGTGAGTTAGCACCTACTTTCTGCCATACTAATTTCCAATTTTCCCTTCAATTTTTGTCATATAGTGAGTTCTTATCCCAGAAGGTAGGGTCTTTGGGTTTATGAAACACTCTATTACTATAGTCATTGACTATTGTGTCTTATGAACCTAACCTATTCCACTAATCTATTACTCTATTTCTTAGCCAGTACCAAATGGTTTTGATGAACACTGCTCTGTAATATAGTTTAGGTCTAGTGTAGCTAGGCCACCTTCATTTGCTTTTTTTTTTTTCATAACTCCCTTGAAATTCTTTTCCTTTTATTCTTCAAGATGATTATTTTTCTAGCTCTGCAAAATAATTTCTTAGAGACGTTGATTGTCATCTCACTGAATAAGTAGATTAATTAGGTAGAATTGTAATTTTTATTATATTAGTTTAGCCTAACCATGAGCACTCGATATTTTTTCCAGTTGATTAGGTCTGACTTTGTATGGAAAGTCTTTTGTAATTGTGTTCATACAGTTTGCCTTGGCAGGTAGACTCCTAAATATTTTATATTATCTACAATTATTTTAAATGGAATTTCTCTTTGTATTTCTTGTTGCTGGACTTTGTTGGTGACATAAAAATCCTGATCATTTATGTGAATTTATTTCATATCCTGAAACTTTGCTAAAGTTATGAATTGTTTCTAGTGGTTTGTTAGCTTATTCTCTAGGATTCTCTAAGTATACCATCATATACTATCACATTTTCTGCAAAAAGAGATAATTTAGTTTCCTCATTATCTGCTCTAATTCCTTTAATTTCTTTTTCTTTTCTTATGCCAAAGCTAACATTTTTAATACAATATTGAATAGTAATAGTGATAGTGAGCAACCATCTTTCACCCCTGATGTTATTGGGAAATTTTCTAGTTTATTCCATTACATATGATGTTAGCTGATGTTTTTAAATAGATGCTACTGATCATTTTACGGAAAACTCCATTTATTCCTATACTCTCTAGTGTTTTGAATGGGAATGGGTATTGGATTTTGTCAAATGTTTTTTCCTTACCTATTGAGATATGATTTTTGTTAGTTTGGTTATATAGTCAATTATGCTAATAGTTTTTTTTTTTTTTAAATATTGAACCAGCCTTGCATTCCTAGTGTAAATCCTCCTTGGTTGTAAGGTATTATCCTGATGTATTCTCTTTGCTAATTTTTTATTTAAGATTTTTGCATCAATATTTATTAGGGAAATTGGTCTATACTTTTCTATGTTTTGACCCTATCTGGTTGAGGTATCAGTACCATATCTGTGTCATAAAAGAAATTTGGTAGGACTCCTGCTTTCCCTATTTTTCCAAATAGTTTGCATAGTATTGTAATTAATTGTTCTTTAAATATTTGGTAGAATTCACATATAAATCCATCTGGCCCTGGAGATTTTTTTCTTATGGATCTGAAAAATAGCTTGTTCAATTTCATTTTCTAAAATGGGACTATTTAAGTAATTTATTTCCTCCTGTTAATCTAGGAAATATATATTTTTGTAAATATACATCCATTAAACTTAGATTATCAGATATATTGGCATACATTTGGGCAAAATAACTCCTAGTTATTATTCTAATTTCCTCTTCATTGGTGGAAAGTTCTCCCTTTTTATTTTTGAGACTAACAATTTGATTTTCTTCTTTCCTTTTTCTAATCAAATAACTAAAAGTTTATCTTTTGTTGCTATTACATAAAACCAACTCTTAGTCTTGTTTATTAGTTCAATATAGCTTACTTTCAATTTTATTAATCTCCCCTTTTATTGTAAATATTTCAAATTTGGTATCTAACTGGGGGTTTTTAATTTGATATTTTCTAGCTTTTTTAAGTTGCATGCCCAATTAATTGATCTATTCTTTTTTTTCTATTTTATGCAAGTAAAAATCTAGAGATATAAAACTTCCCTTAAGATTTTCTTTGATTTCATCCCATACATTTTGTTATGTTGTCTCATTCTTATCATTCTCTTGGAAGAAACCAATCAGTGATTTGTTGTTTCTTCCACCCATTCTTTAGGATGAAGTTATTTAGTTTCCAATTAATTTTTGGTCTGTTTTCCCTGGCGCCTTGATTACATGTAATTTATATTGCATAATGATCTGGAAAAAGATGCATTTACTATTTGTGCTTTTCTGCATTTGATTTTAAGGGGTTTATGCTCTAATATATGGTCAATTTTTGTGTAAGTTCCATATACCACTGAGAAAAACTATATTCCTTTCTGTTTCCATTCATTTTCCACCAAAGGTTATCATACTAACTTTTCTAACATTCTTTTTAACACTTTATACTTATTTATTTTGTGGTTCAATTTCTCTAGTTTTGAGAGAGAAAGGTTGAAATTCCCCATGAGTATAGTTTTGCTGTCTAATTATTCTTGTAGCTCTCAACTTCTACTATGGGAATTTGGATGCTATACCATTTGGTGCACATATGTTTAGTATTGATATTACTTCATTATCTATGGTACCCTTTATCAAAATGTAGCTTCTTTACTTATCTCTTTTAATCAGCTCTATTTTTGCTTTTGCCTGATCTGAGATCAGGATTGCTACCCGTGCTTTTTTTTTTTTTTAACTTCAGCTGAAATATAATAGATTCTGCTCCAGTCTTTTATCTTCACTCTGTATATATCACTCTGCTTTAAATGTAAATATTTACAAATGCTTGTAAATAACATTATTGTAGGATTCTGGCTTTTAATCAAGTCTGTTATCCATTTCCATTTTATGGGAAAGTTCTTCCCATTAACATTCATAGTTAAAATGACTAATTCAATATTTTCTGCCATCTTATTTTCCCCAAGTTATACTTTTCTATTTTCTCCCTTTCCCTCCTTCCCAATATTTTGCTTCTGACCACTATCTCTCTCAAACTGCCCTTCCCTTTTACAACATGTCCCCTTTCTCATATCTTTTTTTCTTCTACTCCTCTCCTCTCTTTTCCTATCCTATAGAGACAAGGTTCTTTGTGAAGCTAAATATGTATGATATTCCCTCTTTGAGCCAAATTCAATGAGAACAAGGTTCACATAATGTTCATTCTCCTCCCTTCCTTCTCTCAATTGTAATAGATCTTTTTTGCCTTTTAATGAGATGTAATTTACCCAATTTTTATCTCCATTTTCCTCTTCTTCTAGTATAGTCCCCTTTCCACCCCTAGTTTCTTTTTTATATCATCCCAATAAAATCAAATTATGTCTGCACCCTAAGTATACCCATAACAGAGATATACTTCTCAAGAGTTAATCATCTTCCCATATAGGAATGTAAACTTTTTGATTCTTAAAAGAAAGTTTTTCCCCTTTCCTTTTTACCTTTTAATGCTTCTCTTGAGTTGTGTATTTGAAGATTAGATTTTTTGTTCAGCTCTGATCTTTTCATCAGAAATAGATGAAATTCATCTCTTTCATTGAATGGCCATATTTTTCTCTAAAAGATAATGCTTTTGCTGGGTAGTTTATTTTTGGCTTCAATCAAAGTTCCTTTTCCCTGCAGAATATCATATTCCAGGCCCTTTGACTCTTTAAAGTGGAAACTGCTAAGTCCTGATTATGGCTCTTTGATATTTAAATTGTTTCTTTCTGGCTGCTTGCAATAATTTCTCCTTCATCTGATAATTCTCAAATTTAGCTATGATATTCCTTGGAGTTTTCATTTTGGGGCCTCTTTCAGGAGGTAATTGATGAATTCTTTCAATGGCTATTTTACCCTCTGGTTCTAGGATGTAAGGGAAGTTTTCCTTGATGATTTCCTGAAAGATGTTGTCTAGACTCTCTTTTTCATTATAGTTTTCAATCCAATAATTCTTAGATTGCCTCTCCTGGATCTATCTTCCAGTCAATTGTTTTTCCAATTAGGTATTTTACATTTTCTTCTATTTTTTTTTATTTTGTTTGACTAATTTTTGATGTTGTATTGAGTCATTTACCCATTTGTTCAATTCTAATTTTTAGTGAATTATTTTCTTCAGTTAACTTTCTTATCTCCTCTTGCATTTGGCCAATTGAACTGTTAAATGAGTTTTGTTCATTGGAATTTTTTTCCATTTCATAAATTCTGTTTTTTAGCAAGTTAGTTTCTTTTTCCATTTTGTCAAATCTATTGTGTAGAGGGCTGGAACTATAGAATCAATGCACTGAGGTCAGGACTGCTGAGCACTTGAAGCTAACTACTGATTGGACGATACTCTATGGGCATATGCTTGGAAAAATGGTCCTTTCCACTATCCATACTGGCTCAATGATTGGTGCATAGAGGATTGTAGGAGGAACTAGAGGGTGGAGTAGGACAAGCCAGACACACGCTCAGTGGTAGATGAGGACGAAGGATCTTGCAGAGATTCTCTTTCATCCCCTTCACTTCTACCTCTAAAGACCAGGAATAAAGATGGACTTTTGCTTATCCTGACTCCAGCTGATTCTGGAGTGTCCTGGGTGCAAGCATGGTCATTACACTATTGTATAATGTATTTTTATGTTTTCTATTTCTCTAAAATTTTGAAGTTTTCTTCATTTAATTTGTGTTTTCTTTTCTGAAATCTCCTGCAAATTCTTAGTTTCCTTTCTCCATTTTTCTTCTCTTTTCTAAGATCCTTTCTGAATTCTTCTAAAAGAGTCTTGTAAGATGAAGACCAACTCATATCATCCTTTGGGATGGTTTGCCTTTAGTGTCCACACTAAACAGACCTCACTGAGAGCTGTTCTTCTGTCTCCATAAAAGCTATCTATGGTCAGAGCTCTTTTTATTTTTTTTTTTTGCTCATTTTTACAGGTTGAGGTCTGCTCTTAGAGCAAAGAAGAGACTGTCCCAATCTTCCTCTATAGCTGACAACAACTTTTCACTTTCCTGGGCCAATCTTGCTGATTGCCTTCTTATGCGAGGTGAGCATGGCCAAGTCACACATTATTCTGGGGCTCATTATTTGCTTTTGTAGTTGCATTGGATATCTCACAACTAGTCTGCTGATCCACTAGCTTTTGAACCAGGATAGTGTAGCCAACACTGCTGTATTTTGGCTGAGAGCCTCCCAGGAGATTCCCTTGGCCAGGACACCACACCACATTACATCCCTACACTGTGCCTGCACTCAACTGCCTTCCCTACTCCCTGATTGAAACAGACTTTTTCTGAAGTTCTTTCAAAATATCTTCTGCTATAAATTTATTACCCACGAAATATTTGTGTTCTATCACTCCAAAACCAGTTCAGAGGCTTGATCTGGTGTTGATCTTAGGGAAGAACTGGGACAAAGGCCCATCACTCTATGACTCTATGCCATCTTGGCTCCACCCTCTGAACTAAATTATTTTAAATCACCTTTTTAAAAAAATCTTTCCATTCTTCTTCCCCTACCTATAGTATCTTCTTTTTACAAAGATTTTTTTAAAAAATATTTCACAAAATCAAACAATACATCTACTGTGGCTCATATATATAAAATCAGCATTCCAGTCCCCAATGTCTTCAATATAACTTGGGAAGTGTGTTTTCTCAGATCTTTTCTGATATCAAACTTGATTATAATCTCATAATATTCAGTTTTGTTTTGTTTTTTACTGAATTTTTTAATTTGAATTGTAAATATTTGTCTGGTCTATTTACTTGTTCAAGTCTTTCCATGTTTCTATAAATTCATTATACTGTTATAGTACCATATTATTCTATTATATTCCTATACCAAAATTTATTTATGTAACCATCCTCCAATCAATAGACATCTATATTTTCAATTCTTTGCTATCATAAAATATTCTACTATGACTATTTTGATATAAATTCCTTGGGAAATAGGCTCAGCAGTGATGCCTGAGCTATGAAGCTATGAACTTCATGTTTTTACAGACCTTTACTTTCCCATGATAGCCTAGGGATCGTGTTTGTGTATTTGAACCATTAATCCTTTTTTTATTTTGCCAATGTCTCTTTTCAGACATAGCTTTCTCCTCTGTGAACTTATCTCCATCCCAAAATCCTGATATATTATCCGTCTTCATTCTCTTTTTACAAGTTATTGTTTCCATGATTTATTTTGTGACCCACTCATTATTCTGGATGTTGTTTTTAATTCTCCATTTAGATCTGAATTTTTTCCTTATGTTCCCTACACAGGATTTTTCAAAAGTCTTAGGTTATTACAAAACTTTCAATAGCACTAAGATTTAGGAAACATTGTAGTAATTATTTAATTACAGAATGGTTTTTAAAGGATATGTTTAGTATTTATACATTATTACTGATTAATAATCTCTGTGACAAAAAACATCATTTATTTTTTAATCAAGGTATCATGACAAGAAATGAATGTGTATGGGGGAAAGGGGCAAGAAGAGTACTAGGGACCAAGTAATGCATATTTTAATCTTCCTATTAAGATCCCCAAAATATTTTTTCTCTACAGAATTTCCAATAGTTTATTCAATTGTTTTCCTTCCTGTTGATTGTGGCATTCAATGTGTTCCATTCTGTAGAATAAAATCTCCAATAATTACTATATTAACATGTCTTTTTACAGTTAATTTTTATGAATTTACATGCCATACCATTTTATGCATATATGTTTAGTATTGTTTACCATTGTTTTATGTATAATGTAGTTCTCTTTCTCTAGACACTGCTTTGTCAGATGGCATGGCTGGAATTCTTTTAGAATTATTATATGAATGGTAAATTTTGCTTATTTTATTTTTATTCTATTTTTCAGACATGTTTCATGTATGGATAAATTTGTTGGATTTTTCTTATTCACTTTTCCCATTTTCTTTCCTTTTATTAAATTGTTTAATCCATTGGGTATTTAAAGTTATTGTTAAACTTGTTTTTCTCCACTTATATTTGTGTTAATTTCAATCCTATTTTTTTTGTTAATATATTGCAACTTTACTATTGACCCTAAATTACTTTGGTAATAATTTCTTCTCATAGGTTTTCTCCTTTTCTTCCTTCCTACTTCCAATTCTTTTCCATCAAATTATTTGACTCTAAATTGTTATTATTCCTCACTTTCATTTTTACCTTTTCTGTTTCCATTTAGTTGACACAAAAATCTTCCTCCTTAACTTCAAAATGTTTCCCATAAGGGTCCCTCTCCTTTAAACTGCAGCATTGACTTGTATTGTGAGTGGCTATATTGCTGGACATTCTCAAATCTTTATGTTAGGGGAAATGATTGTTGTCCCTACCTTGAGTAAACTATCTAAAGGAGAAGACTGACTTTTCCTCAAGGCTGATGCCCATTCCCCTCTAGTTAATAGCTCTAAATACTGGCATATCCTTTAAAAACCATTCTGTAATTAAATAATTACTACAATGTTCCCTAAATCTTAGTGCTATTGAAAGTTTAGTAATAACCTAAGACTTTTGAAAAATCCTGTGTAGGGAACATAAGGAAAAAATTCAGATCTAAATGGAGAATTAAAAACAACATTCAGAATACTGAATCTTCTCTTTACAGAGACCTCCACTCAGTAATTCATTTTCCTTTGTGTATGCATATTCCTATGTAGACTAGAATCAGTGACTGCTGTCTCTTGTCAGGTCAGTGAGCAAGCCACTGACATTAAGTTAGTAAGTAGGAATCTCTACAGCCAGAAGCTGAGTAAAAAGCCTAGAAGTCTGCTTACAATCACTGTAGATTAAAGATGGGAATACTGAGTTGGTGCAAATATTTAAATTCTTTTGCTGTTTCATAACATTTTTAACCTTATGTGGGGAGCCCTGCAATTTCAGCTGTGATTACTCTACATCATTTTCCTAAAGTTTTGTGTCTTCTAGAATTTGGGAAAACTAACTATTCTATCTTGCTAATCATGTGGTGTATATGCCCTTTAAAAAAATAGTCCATCATTTTTTAAGCTAAAGAACTTTTCATATCTATGCAGTTAGAGAAAAAAAAGTTTTGACAGTTTTTCTATATAGGGCCCTCACTTTTTCTCAAATCTCATTCAGTCCCATTTACATATATATTCCATTCATTGACACAGATCACAAAGCATATGTGCCTCTGCTACATATGATTCCTTTCATATAGTCACATGAAAAGACCTATCCACTGTACTATAGATCATCTCCTTTTTTTCCTCCTTAATATATTTTTATTTTGTTAAATATTTCCTGTTTACCTATAAAAGTGAAGCCAAGCAAAACTTATTTCCATATTAGTCATGTTGCAAAACATGCCAAAAAAATTAAACTACAAATCTGCATTCAGATTTCAATTTTCTCTCTGGAGATCTCATCATGGGTCCTTTGGAATTGTCTTGGATCATTGCTTTGATACCACTATCTAAATCTTTCACAGTTGAGCACACTTAGAGTATTGTTATTGTTGTGTACAGTGTTCTAGTTCTGATCACTTCATTTTCATCAGTTAAATCTTCCCAGATTTTTCTGAAACCACCCTGCTCATCATTTCTTATAGTACAAATGTAATCCATCACCATCCTACACCACAACTTGTTCAGCCATCCCCCAATTGATGAGCATTCCCTTGATTTCTAATTCTTTGGCAATACAAAAAGAGCTATAATAAACACTTTTGTACAAATAAGTCCTTTTCCCTTTTCTTCAGTCTCTTAAGGATACAGATCTAAAAGTGATTCAAAGGATATGCACAGTTTTATACATCTTTAGGTGTATTTCCATATTGTCCTCTAGGAATTGTTGAACTAGTGCCCAAGTCCACCAATAGTGCATTAGTGTGCCAATTTTTTAGTGTGTCCTCTAGCAGTGTCATTTTCCTTTTCTGTCATATTAGTCAATTTTAAATGTGTAAGGTTATTATTTCAGAATGTTTTATTTGCATTTTTCTAATCAGTAGTTACTTAGAACACTTTTCATGTGATTATCAATAGCTTCCATTTTTTTCTTCTGAAAACTACCTGTTCATATCCTTTGACTTTATCAAATGAGGAATAGCTCTTTTTAAATTTTTTGCTTAACTCCATATATAGTTTTGAAAATAAGGCCTATGTCAGAGAAACTTGCTAATTTTTCCCCAGGTTCCTATTTTCCTTCTAATTTTGGCTGCATTAGATGTGGCACAGAAGTTATAAGGCTCGGCCTAGAATCAGAAAGACTCATCTTTGCAAGTTTAATTCTGGCCTCAAATACTTATTCCTATGACCTTAGGCAAGTCTTTGAATACTATTTACCTCAGTTCCCTTATCTGTTAAATCAGTTGGAGAAGGAATGATAAACCATTCCAGCATCTTTGCTAAGAAAATCCCAAATGAAGTCCCAAAGGGTTGGACATGACTGGAAAATGCCTGAACAGCAACAATAATCAAAATTATCTTACTTTCCTTGATCCTCTTTATCTTATTTTATCATAAATTACATATGTGTGTGTGTGTATACATACATATATATAATTTATATAATGTTGGTCTATGCCTAGTTTCTGCCAAACTGCTTCCTAATCTTACTATCAATATTTTATCAAGTATCTTATGATTTTTAAAGATTTCAAGGCTACTAGTACAATGATCAAGTGGTCCAGTGGTAATCTATCATCCATATATGTTAGATCGTTTTTTAATCATGTGAAATCACAGAATTTCCTAATCAGAAGGGATCATTACTCTTAGTCCTAGTCTTTGAGAACACGTTAAATGAATTAACTACTCTTTTTAAAGATTTAAGTCATTGAGGACATGATTTCTGGTCCATTTGGCAAGGTAACTGTCAAAAAAGATGGCTAAGGCACTAGTAAACTGAAGCATGGCTAGAGCCAGGACTTGAGGAAGCAAATGACCAAGGTAAGCACTAAGGAAGAACCTTAAGCTAGCATTTTCTGTTGATTAAGTCCTCCAGAGCTGATGAGAAAACAACTAGAGAGTGAAACATGGCTGAAGCCAGAGACAGAAACAGTATTAGTCATTATTTCAACAAATAGCTCTTGAAAAATGACATTTTCAGCATTTCCAGAAACAAATCCCCAATCTAGTAAACCAGCTAGTCTAACAGGTATAGTATTGAATCATGAAAAAAATTTTCTGGTTCTTATTACTTAGAGATTTGAGGTATGAAATTTCTATGTGCAAATCTCTTCATTCTTAAAAAGAAGAGGAAGGGATACAACCCAGCCAAGAGAAGAATCTTAGCAACCCTCAGGTAGGATGTTTACTATCTACCATCTACAACCTCCCTATCTCCCTCTTCCACCACAAGCATATCCCAAATGTATCTTTTTTCAATTCAATTCAAACACTAAGTCCTGTGGTAGTGTTTTGTTAGATTGGCCTAAAGCACAATTTGTTCAACTTTTCTGTGTTTTATAGGTCCTTTCAGCAGACTGGTGAAGCCTATAGACTTATTTGAAGAAGAAGAATTAACCCCTTCATCAGAGAAGAAATGCTAAATTTCAATTAAAGGTATCAAAAATAAAGATGTTTAAGTCGAGATTAAGTGTGGGGAAGAGGGTTTTTTCCCATCTAAGCTCATGAACTACCTTGAAATCTATGCATGAACTCGTGGCACACATTATCTTTGAGAAAATTGGGGGCACTCAAAATGTTTGTGGCAGCCCTGTTTGTAGTGGCTAGAAACTGGAAAATGAATGGATGCCCATCAATTGGACAATGGTTGGGTAAATTGTGGTATATGAATGTTATGGAATATTATTGTTCTGTAAGAAATGACCAGCAGGAGGAATACAGAGAGGCTTGGAGAGGCTTACATGAACTAATGCTAAGTGAAATGAGCAGAACCAGGAGATCATCATATACCTCAGCAACGATACTGTATGAGGATGTATTCTGATGGAAGTGGATCTCTTCAACAAAGAGAAGATCTAACTCAGTTTCAATTGATCAATGATGGACAGAAGCAGCTACACCCAAAGAAAGAACACTGGGAAATGAATGTAAATTGTCTGCATTTTTGTTTTTCTTCTCGAGTTATTTTTACCTAGTGGATCCAATTCTCCCTGTGCAACAAGAGAACTGTTTGGTTCTGCACACATATATTGTACCTAGAATATACTGTGACATATTTAGCATATATAGGACTGCTTGCCATCTGGGGGAGGGGATGGAGGGAAGAAGGGGAAAAGTCAGACCAGAAGTGAGTGCAAGGGATAATGTTGTAAAAAATTACCCAGGCATGGGTTCTGTCAATAAAAAGTTATAACAAAAAAATTTTTAAAAAAAGAAAAAGGAAAATTGGTGGCACTAATTTTCTAATCTCTAGGATGAAGATACTAAACTATAACATATTATGTCTCTAAGGTCCTTTACAACTCTAATAACTGTAATCCAAAAATCTATGAATTTTCTTACAAGGCTGATATCTGCAGAAAGTTAAGATTTTTTTAATGGATTTAAAAGTTTTAACTAATCACATTTTGATTATTTGTGCTAGGCCTTTCAAATCTAAAAAGTATGATATCTGATATTCATATAATACAAAGCATCTTAATTAATTTTACCTCAAATCTTTTACTCATTTCTAACCATCTTTTTTCAGCTAAATAAATGCTCCTTGGACATGTCTTTTTCAAACCCCAACAGTTAACATTTACCTGAAACAAGTTTTTCATGAACTTTTTGTAATTAAAATTTCCCTGATGGTAGTTTCTGTCCTCTTTTTTCTTTCCCCCTTCTGGAAGAAAGGATTCTGACTTGGCCATTCCCAAATTACAAAACAAGTATTGTTTTCCTTACAGCAACCATTACAAACTATTTGGATCCATTCCATATCTTTGAAAGAAAAGTTGTTCTGATTATTTGTAGAGTTTATTTCAGTGGACGGTAATTCAGTATGGTTTCACTTAAAATGGTTATTTTTTTCCCTTTTTTCATATTTTCTCATCCATCTGCAATGTATTTAAATCACTCAGAGCTTATTCAGTGCAAATGGAATGTGATCTGACATGCCTTGATTCTGCTGTCACAGAGGCCTGCATGTGGTCCTTCAGGTTCTGAAGGGAAATTTCAGTTTCTTAGTGGAAATTTTTCTTGATTTCTGGGAAGTGAGGCTATAGTTAAAATTTAAAAAATTGTGGACCATTAGTGAGGGCATATAATTTTCCATTACTATAAAGAAAAAAAAAAGCATTGTTCTGTGAGGAGAAAGGGAATAAAGTGGGAAAGAACAAAGGAAAGCAACATTCTAGAAGCTTGACTCATAACACAAGAGGAATGGGGCAATGCTATGATATAACAGAAGATGATTTCCTAGGAGAGAACAAATTATGATAGTTCAAAGATTGAAGAATGAAGAGCCACCTATGAGTACCGTGACAGATGAGGATGACATAAAACTAAGACAAGCCAAGGTCTAAATGTGGAAATTATCTTTAGTGAGTCTTACATTTCAGAGAGCAAAGACAACATGGCATTCAGACTTGCCTTGTTTAAATTTTGTAATTTTCCTTTCCCCCCTGCCAATAGCTTGTTTTGGTGTCCAGATGGGATAACCACAGTTTAAGTGTTCAAGAAGCCAATTCTTTCTATAAGCACATTGCTACTTCCATACAAGTGAAAATGAATTTTAGCCCTTCAAACTATATACATGTATGTGCACATATACATATATGTGTATGGATGATGTGGCTGATATAGACACCAAATTATGTTTTATCACCAAAAGTGGGGTTTAGTCATGTGAAAATTCACAATAACCATTCTTTTGACAAAAAGGTAGATTTATTTAGGGGAATAGGTTACAAATAAAATGAAGGGATGCAATAGACACCAGAAATGGTAATATGTATGAAGACTGAGTTAGCATCCTGGATACCTTAGAATCAGCCAGAGTCAGGATAAGCAAAAGTCCTTGGTCTTTATTCTTGATCTTTAAAGGTAGAAGTGAATTGGATGGACACAGAAGCTCTACGACCTCTTTCTTCCTTATCTACCACCAAAGTGACCCTGGCTAGTCTTACTCTACCCCCTAGTCCCTCCTACAATTCTCTGTATTCACCAATTATCGAGCCAGCACAGATAGTGGGAAGGGCCATTTTCCAAGGATATGCTTATAGAATATTGTCCAACCGGTAATTAGCCTTAAGTGCTCGGTTGTCTGACCTCAGTGCATCGACTCAAGAGTTTCAGCCCTTTACAAATATGAAATAGAGTGGGAGAGCACATGAAAGACAAGTTTCTCAGTGGTACAGCCAATTATCCAGTAGAAAGAGAGCACTCCATGAGGTTTAGGCATGTGCTTAGCTGGCTAACTAAATCCAGAAAGGGACTTGATTCCCTAAAATAGTTAGCTACAAGGAGAAGTATGATTGAGAAGCAAAATGGAGTTAGAAGAAATGCCATGTGGCATGGAGGGATGGGAAGGTAAGGCAAAAGATGGCATGAGACAGAGTATACTTGCAGACTGACTCAAAGGAGATCAGTGGCCATAGGATGAGCCATAAGTAAAGTTATAGGGAGAATTTAACCTCAGGGACAGTGCTAGAATTTCTGATAGGACATGGCAAGGTAAAGCTGCCCAAGATATCCACAGAGAGTGGTCTCAGGAGTCTGACATAATTTGGGTTTTTGACTGGGTGCCCTCCCCAGATGCTCATCCAGAGAGTGGGACCTTGAAGTTAAACTGATCTGTATCCATTGCCTTCTCTCTGCTTGTCTCAGGTCAGTTATTCAGTTTCTCTCTGCCCAACATATCAACACATCATTCAGGAACTCAGCACACACACACATACACACACACATAATACATATATATACAAATACATACATGCCATATAAATAATGTCCACAATAGTATAATGGAAATAACAGTGTACTTGAGGTTGGAACACCTAGATTCAGATCCCCAATTAGTTGGTGACATACCCTATGAATCTACACAAACCATCTTATTTCTTAGAGCCTGAGTTTCCTCCCACTTTATTTGAAAAATCTTAAAACCATAATAGGGAAAGATGTTTATACTCCCATTACAAATGTGCAGTTTTATTGGAATTTTAATATAGCTAGCAACAGTGGTGAAGAATTCCTTCATATAGGACTTCATAAATTTGGCTCTGATAATCTGGACAAACATTTTAGTAGTCTGAAAAATTTGGGTACAATAAAGATCAATATCCCTAGAGCTTACAAATTGAGAGAGCTAAGTTGGCCAAGTTTTGCAGATCAGAAAGGATGAGTCATTTGAATTAAATATATAATTTCCTATAAATACAAATTCTAAAAATAATGTCCATATCATCTTTTGGCAGAAAAAAAAATCCTAAAGTTTAAGTGTTTAATCTCATCAAGAGACTTCCTTTAAGTGTTTTCCCCTATCACTACATATAAAAGAAATAGTGATTTTAGTAAGTCTATAGTCAGTACCTCACATTAAGGCTAGGACATGATGTCTCTATTTCTAAAATCACAGATTCTATTGATCTGTCTTTGGCTGTCCTGTTCCCTTTGAAACTTCTGCATGTGTTTCTCCTTTTTCCATATAAAATGCATTTTTTCATTGTTCCTATGTAGCCTAATTTTTAGTCACACAAGGAATGTTTCCATTCAGTCATGAAAACTACTTGCTTTTTAGTCAGTCCTTTCTTCTGGAAGGAAAGCCTCTTTTCGGACACTTCATAAAATTCCATCCATATACAAATTAAATTATAGATATTCGTTTTTTTACTTTCCTTTCAAGAATTTTCTCACATTCTTTTATATGTAAAAGTTTCTGATAGATGAGGATCAACTGAAGAAGCAAGGAACATTTAGCTATCATGAGGCCTATCATGTGGAAAATAGACTTTATTGGCCTAATCCCAGAGGAAAAAATGGGGATAATTGGTGGAAATTACAAAGAGCCAAATTTGGCTTCATGCCAGGAAAACATTCTTAATAATCAGAGCCGTCCAAAAGTGAAATAAGCAGCCTCCAGTACAGGGGGATGAGTAGGTGGCCCCTCATTGGAGGTTTTCAAACAAAGATTGGACAACTTCTTGTTGGATATATTACAAGGAATTCCTGGATTTTATTAAATGACTATAGAGTTCCAAATCTTAAATTCAGTGAAGCAAATGAAAAACAAAACTAGAAAGCCAAGTTAGTCTCACAAACATTAGATAGTAGATAGCAAGGTCCTTACAAACTAAAAGGACAGTGACAATTCCTAATCATCCATTTATTATTTAATTTATAGATTTATAGATTAAATTACAGATTGATTAAATTTCAAAACATATGCTGGCTTTTTCTTGTAACTTTGAAAGTTGTTGGGATACCTTTATTTCCTTTCAGGTAGATTATATCAACATGATTTCTGATTTGATCATTATAGAAAACTCTCAATTTGGGGAAAACCCTCCATTGCTGTAGATCTCAACTCATCTATAGAATAATAGATGAGTGAACCCACTTCCTGAATCCAAGCCAGCACTCACAAGAGATACCAGAAGGTATGTTCAGCTAGCCTATTTTTGGAAAATGTCATACTTTAATAGTAGCACAAGTAAAACAATGGAAGGAAAATCCACAGGTAAAAATATTTTAACCATTTTAGATATAAAATAATGTACTTTTATAGAGAGATTTGACTCAAATTATAAGAATTCAAGCCATTCTCCAATCAATAAATAGTCAAAGGATATGAACTGCCAATTTTCAGATGAAGAAATTGAAACTATTTGTAGTCATATGAAAAGATGATCTAAATCACTATTGATCAGAGAAATGCAAATTAAGACAACTCTGAGATACCACTACATACCTCTCAGATTGGCTAAAATGATAGAAAAAGATAATGATGAATGTTGGAGGGGATTGGGAAAACTGAGACACATACATTGTTGATAGAACTGTGAACTGATCCAACTATTCTGGAGAGCAATTTGGAACTATGCTCAAAAAGTTATCAAACTGTGCCTTTTGATCCAGCAGTGTCTCTACTGGGTCTGTATCCCAAAAAGATCTTAAAGGAGGGAAAGGGACCCACGTGTGCAAAAATGTTTGTGGCCGCCCTTTTCGTAGTGGCAAGAAACTGGAAACTGAGTGGATGCTCATCAATAACTGAATAAATTTTGGTATATGAATGTTATGGAATATTATTGTTCTATAAGAAATAATCAACAGGATGCTTTCAGAGAGGCCTGGAGAGACTTACATGAACTGATGCTAAGTGAAAAGAGCAGAACCAGGAGATGATTATACCCAGCAACAACAAGACTATACGATGATCAATTCTGATGGACCTGGCTCTCTTCAACAATAAGATGATTCAAGCCAGTTCCAAGTGTTCAGTGATAAAGAGAGCCATCTACACCCAGAGAGAGGACTGTGGGAACTGAGTGTGGTTTACAACATAGCATTTTCACTCTTTTTGTTGTTGTTTGCTTGCATTTTATTTTCCTTCACTTTTTCTCTTATGTGGCACCATAATTGTATAAATATGTATGCATATATTCGATTTAACATATATTTCTACCTTATTTAATATATATTGTACTACTTGCCATCTAAGGGAGGGCATGTTAGAAGAGGGGGAAAATTGGAAAATAGCGTTTTATAAGGGCTAATGTTGAAGAATTGTCCATGCATATCTTGAAAAAATAAAAGCTTTAATTTAAAAATGCATTTTTAATCATTTCTTTTTGATTACTTGTTCTCTTCATTAACATAAAGAAAGGCTAAATTATAGCAAGATTTCTATGGCATATCTCCTAGGAAGAAATGGAGTTAAATTCTTTGAGATATTTAACTAGTTTGTAAATCATTTCACTATTGCACATACTATACAATATACCTAGTTCTTGTTCAAATATAAAGAGAGGGAGCAGCTAGGTGGTGTAGTAGATAGAGCACCAGTCCTGAAGTCAAAAGGACCTGAGTTCAAATTTGGTCTCAGATATTTAACACTTCCTAGCTGTGTGATTCTGGGCAAGTCACTTAAAACCAATTGCCTCAACCAAAAAAAAAAAGAAAGAAAGAAAAGAAAAGAGAGGATTCTGCCCCTATTACAATCAACAGAGAAAATTAGATGTTAGGAGTTTTTCTATAACCTGGCCTCAATGTAGAGACAAGCACTTAATTAATTTGAAAGTGTCCCAAGATGTTAAGCCATTAGATGAAAGACAGAAGACACCACACAGGAAACAATTTATTTCCTAGTTGAAAAGATCAAGTTATACCTCTTAGGATATGTCTAAAAAGGGCAATTGGTCCAGCAGTGAGATAAGTTTAGTAGTTAGGTGATCAATTCTGAAGGACTCCAGGCCTCTGAGTTCTTTGAAGAAACAGATCTTTGTACCTGTACTAGATCCAAGAACAGGGGAGGAGAGGAAGTAAGTAATCCCTCAAGGGACTACCATACTTCCCACCTCCACTGAACATATTATTTGAAAGACTGGACCAAAACAGATAACATATCTCTACATAGGAGGAGAAACAGATACACTAAAGATAAACACAGATTAAAAAACACAAACAAAAATAGCCATTTTCAAATAAGCAGTTTCAAAGATTGTGATCCATTGAGCCAGAGAAGAATCTCATCTATGGACTCAGAACTAAGAATTTCCAATAACCAGGTATCTATGTGCCTTGACACCCTTTTATTCACTTTGAAGTCACTTTCCCCTGGGGCTTTTGCATGTGTATGGAGTGAAAAGGTACATTAAAAAGTGGGCTGGTTTCAGAAGAATGTTTTCTACTGTTCTTGCTATACCATTTTAACAAATACCAACTGACTGCTAATCAATGGCAAATAGGAATTCAAAAGGAACAAGAATAAATACCCAGCCCCTCAGGATTAACCCTCTAGCCCTTAACAGAGTTAACAGTGTTTGAAGAATGACCCTTGATGGAGTGATATTTTAAAAAGAAAAAAAAATGCATTTTTCTCCCTTAAAGAAATGCCTCTAAATGAGATTTTCAAAGTGAATGGAAAGGGTTTCTTAACAAAAATTCTTTAAACCACTATCCTAAAGCATAACTTTGGTCAACCACTTTCATTCCTGCTTTGTTGTCTATGAAAACATTATCAAGATTTTTTTCCAGTATGCCAAAGGTTGTGCAAACCCTTTAACATCTAAAATATAATATGAATCATTTTATTTTTAAATGCCAAATATGGGGATCTTAAGAACTAGATAATTATAGGGACTGAAACAAAAAGTTACCAAGATATAATTCAAGTTCCCTTCATCAAACAAAACTGGGTAGATAAACTAGCATCAGGCTGATCCATAGACCCTTTCTCCATTTAGGGCCCTGCCACAACCCAGCCTCAACAACATGATTACCTCTTCCAAAGACCAGCTACCCATCAGTCATTATGTCTTCCACTTTCTTTTTTTTCTTTAAGACCTTGGTAAAATAGGATAAAACAAGGCTTTTGCTCTGGTGATTTAACATAATTCTAGAACTTAGTTTCTTAATAAGGATCTGTCGGGGAGGAGGAGACAGGAGGGAGAAGTCAATGACTTCCAATGACCATGTGATCACCAACATTAGAAGTCACAAATATCTCCACTCTGAGAACACAGAATTTTATCCAAAATGACTTTAGAGATTATTTAGTCCAAGTGCCCCATTATACAGAAAAGATACAAAGGGGGAAGGAAATTAACCACCAGATTTAAACCCATATCTAATTAATTAATTGGTTCACCTAGTCTTCTATCAACTATCCATATACCACTTTAAATAACCTTTCAATTCCTTCCCTATCTAAGTAAAGTGAAGAAAAAGTGGAGAAGTGGAACTCTGGGAAAAAATACTAGAGCTTGAAGCCCTGGCCCTGCATTTCCAATGAAAAATAACTTTGCTCCCTCCTGTGTAACCTAGGCATCTAAGAACCTCTTTGGATCTTGGTTTTCTCCTCTTACTGCAAGTGAGGAATTTGGTTCATATGATGTTATTGGATTCTTCCCAATTCCAAATTTATGACACTAGGAAGCCAAAGTAAATTAACTGTGGATAGAAAGGTGTGTGTGTGTGTGTGTGTGTGTGTGTGGTGTGTGTGTGTGTGTTGGCTTTGGTATCAGGAAGACCTGGATTTGAATCCTATCTTACATATTTACTACCTGAGTGGCTTAGGTAAGTTACTTAAACTTTGTCTATTTCTGCATCTGTAAAATGACAATAATAATACAATAATTTCAGCATTTTGCAAAACTTAAAAGTCAATAGTAAATTATTTCCTAGGAAGTATTGTAGTAACATGTTGCTTTTTGCTATCATGGTTAGCAGTGAGACTACAATGTTTGCTGGACATTGTCCTACAGCCAGTTTTATCTAGGGTTTTCTATATAGCAGAACCTATTCCTAATCCAGGGGAACTCCAAGAAATGAGATCAGATCTAGGTTTCTCCAATACTTCATTATTCAGCAGGAACTCCACAAGAAATTCAAATTATTTCAAAAACAATAAATTATTATCAGAACCTCTGCTTTGGGAACTAGTCGATTCTCCAGGCCAGTTTAAGATCATTGCATAGGCAACTTATAATGGTTCAGGAGTCTGAAAATCGTCCTGAAGTTTGTATGACACAGTCTATAAATAAAAGCGTTTTTCCCACTACTCCGTTAACAAGAGTACTTTAGTCATCAGATAACATCAGATAACTCAATAATTTACTATTCCATTCAAGATAGCACCCAGTTGTCCCTGGAAGGGTGTCAGTTTCTTTAAGGTTCTGTACTATTTAACAGAATTCATTTGACGATAATCACTGTCTCAGAAACAAGCTATTGGGTTTTTTTTTCCTCTTTCACATAGTTTAATAATAAACATTGGATTATGTTTGTGTGAAAATTTCTGCTTCCATTATTATCAAGTGATACCCCTGCAGACTATTGCAGTGTGTATTACTCCTTCTATTTTTCCAAGCTAGGAAGGAAAAATCACTTTTGAGCATTGGGCAAGTCTAAAACTTTAAATTTATAAATACAGGCTATATGACCTACATGGAAGGAAATCTGAAAAAGAGGCTGGAGTTTGAAAAAGAACCTTCTTCTTCTTTTCCTACTTCTGATGAATGAACAACTTTTTTTTTTCAACAAATTATTACTTTCCAAAAATGTTGATTGATCTTCCATAGGTCAGCAATCATTTGGGTAGAAACAACTGGAGTTTACCATCCAATGTAGCTGTGGCAAGCTGTGATTGATGAAAAAGAAGGAAAAAAAATTATTGATTAATAATAGCTAACATTTACAAAATTCTTATAATGTACTAGTGACTATACTAAGGGCTTTTACAAATATTGTCTCACACAATACTTACAATAACACAGGGAAGTCATTTCCATTTCCAATGCCATTACTATCCCCACTTACAACTGAAGCAAGTATCTAAAGCTGGCTTTAAACTTAGCTCTCTCAGCTCTTTACTCTATCCAATGAGCCATTTAATTTTATAATTTATTTTATAAATTTAATTTAAATTTATAATTTACCAATAAATTGTTAGAAACCTGAATTTAAACCTCGTCTGATACCAGGTATGTAATCCTGATTAAGTCATTTAATATCTGTCTACCTTAGTTTCCTCATCTGTAAAACTAACATATTAAAAATATCTACCTTCCAGACTTATTCAAATGAAATATTTGTAAAAGTTATAAAAAGGCTACTTAAAACATACCATATAAACACTTATGATTGCCATCATTATCATTATTGTTATTATCATTACCTAATTAGCATCTGTTTGTTATTTTGATATTTTAAGTCTTGAATCAGATTCCATCTGATTAATGCCACAGGAAGATCAAAGAATCACAAACAGGATGCTGAAAGTTATTGAATTTTATCTATTTCAAAGGCTTCATTTTACAGATAAGGAAACCAAGACTTAGAAAAAGTAAAAATGAAATAGTAATTTAAAGAGCCAGGAATACCCCCTACATCTTCTGACTCCAAATGCATATAGCTATCTCTATCTTGTCAATAGTAAGTTCTGTTAAATACCTGTGTTGTCAATTAGTTATTTTGAGTCTGAACACAAGTATATGCTTTATCTACTTTTACTGTCAAGATGGAAGAGAAACTACAACAGCAACAAAATCTATCAATTTGGTAACAAAATTTAAGTGATTAACTAAAAAATTAAATATTTTCATTTCCAGTGCTCATCAGAAATTGTCTTATAATCATCCAGTCAATTGTAAGTGATTACTTCTTTAATAAAAATCAGTATATTAAATATTTGTTAACTGAAATTGAATTAATTCAATTTAATTAAATTTTATTTTGTCCTATATCATGCATCAAAATTCTTCTAAGTAGAAGTGACACAAACAATCTCAACTATATAAGAGGCTATCTAAAACAATATTCTTATGGTGATTATAATTCTGTTCTCTTATGACAACAATTATATATATAATATATGATGTATATAAGTTATACATATATAGGTTATACTTATCACAACAAGTAAAGCAATTAACTTTATCTACCCCTTTAAGACTCAGTAAAGACTACCTCATTATACAAAAATGTAAATTTATAATAAAGGTTACTTAGATAGTTAATGAGTCATTATTCTCTTTTTAGAAAGTTGCACAAAAATTTTCTTATTGCAATTCTTCTAACCACCCCTAAGCTTCTAATGATTACCTACATGCAAATTATTTCTAAGTGTTTAGGCCTGATATTTCATTTGTGCTTCCATTTTGTATTTCAGAAAGCCATACTGAATGGCATAAGAAATGAAATATACTCATTAATAAAGAGAAAGTAATCAGTTACAGACAAAGCCTTAATTTCAGAATATGACATATAGGCGCTATAATAAAAACATTAGCTGAAGAAATGTAAGTACCAGCGTAGAAGAAAAGGAAACTGAAGATGAGATGGCTAAATAAAGATGATAAGAAAATAAAAACACTATAAATGATTGCAGCAGCTTTAACCCAGGCTATTTAAATAGAATCCAACTAGAGATTCACAAAATCTACAATATGAGCAAGCATAGAAGGTCCAGTCAACAAGCATTTGTTAAGTATCTATTATATTCCAAGGCACTGAGCTAAGAACTGGGTTTGATTCTACTCTAAGAGTTCAGATAGAGCAAGTCAGAATACTTTTCGACAAAAATCAAGTAAAGCAGAGCTAAGAAAACTACCTAGATAATTTTGTGATAAAGAGTATGCAACTCAAATAGGATATATACGTCCATGTGGGCTGTATAACTAAATGCAGTTTGATTAAGGGAAGCATTGAAGACTTCATTTCCTGAAATGAGGGAAGCAGAAGGAACTACAGAGCTACTTCTCCAATCTCTGAAAGGAGAACTGAACTAGAATTACATTTGATTCCCTAAATATTGCTATACTAGGGGAAAGGTTTTTAGGTTTAAAAAAAAAAGTTGCTAGCTTCTCTGGTTTCTATCCCTCTTAAGTTTATGCTCATTCTTGCTAGTCATTTTGATAAGCAAAGAACAGTGTTGACTTCAACTGGCTAACTATAAAGTCAAGACTAGGTAAAGTCAGAGTAAATTCAGAGCAGGCCAAAAAAAATAATAAGAGATGGAGAAATCAGAGGTGGTGATGAAAGTACAAAATAGGTTTATGAAAAGTGGGGCATGGGGAAAGATGATACAATAGCAGATTTTGAAATGTAATAGAAAAGATGTGATATGGAATAATTGGGGACTAAGAATATAAGGTATTTGGGGAGCCTTTGATATGAATGCTGAGGTCTCCTAGTAGAAGAGCAAGGATTGAAAAGAAAAAGAAAAGAAAATGAGCCAGGCATTAAACTCCTTGAGAAAAAAAAAAATGAAGAACATAAAAATTGATAGACAAGAGTCATCTTGATCTGTATAGGAAAAAAAGAATTAAAAATTGAACTCCATATTTCTGAATTATGACAGGAAAGAGACAGTCAGGAAATGGAAGCTGACAACAAAAAATATTCCATGTATCCCTCTAGGACAAATGTGCCACAGGTAAAAGTAAAGATTATCTAGTACTGAAGAGGATAGTGTGAAATGCTGTATCTCCTAGGGTAAGCCAGTTATTGATGAGAGCAAATAGATTGAAGGAATATGAAGAAAGAGATACAGAATGGAGGAAAGTTTGTTTGGAATAGGAATTCCAGAAGGCATAATAGAAAGTAATAGACAAGAGAAAGAAATGGATAGGGCAGGGAAAACTTGAATTGGATAGAAATGACAGAATGGGAAGTAGGAGTTAAGGATCATTTAGGTATCTGTTAAGTAACATGAGGAAAGTAGAATAGCAAGTAGTAGGCATTTGCTAAGCATATAGGGTATTGGTTAATTCAGATAATTTGTAATGGTCCCAGGCATCATGAACTAGTATTACAGGGCAAACATTAGAAATTCCAGATCTTGGTTATACCATCTGTCTCTTAGCTGGCTGAGGGGAGAATTTCCATGGAGTTAGTAGACTCACAGGACAGCTATATGGCAAAGTTGATAAAGTGTTAGACCTAGAATCAGGAATTCTCATCTTCCTAAATTCAGAACTGATTTCATACATTTACTGACTGCATGACCCTGACTTAATCCTATTTCCCTCAGTTCCCTCATCTATAAAATGAACTGGAGCAGGAAACGATAAATCACTCCAGTATCTTTGCCAAAAAAATTGCAAATGGGATCACAAAGAATTGGACACAATTTGAACAACAATAACAGAAGATTCACTGGGAATCAGTATAGATAGTGTCAACATAAATGAAATCATGAATCTGTGACATAAACAATTATTTTTCCTAAAACTTACTAGAATGCTAATCAATAAAATCAGTGAACAAAAACAAAAACAAAAAGTTGCTTATATCTGCCGTTACATTGCCTTCAAAAGACAACATTTGAAAGAGAGAAAACCTACTAGATCATATTAAATTTTTGAAGCTTTTACAAGTAGCATAAACATATTATTATTTGGTCCATATTTCTTTCACATTTATCATGATATCAGGCATTTTTACATATTAATAAAATGTTGATGCTTTCCAGATTGAATACATTATGTATTTAATCTTAGAAGTTAAAAAATAAAGGACATTAGTAAAAGACAAAGTAAAGGAAGGATAACCAGATTTTAGAATGAATATAGGTCAATGCATAAGATCTTAAAACAACAATGAATAAAATCTGATTCTTTGTTGGACCAGAATTATGCTTACTCAACTGTTCCAAATACATCTCAAACCCAGAGATATGAGTAAAATCAATTCTAGCATTTTCTCTAGTATATCTGGTATATATCAGGAATAGTAATGGTGAACCACACACATTTTACATAAACTGTGAGGCTTATCTAGCTTTAAATAACTTAGTCTGAAACACTTTGCTGAAGATATTGCACTAATGGTTTCCTGGAAAGAATGATAAATATTGCTTATGGCAGATTTGGAAGCATCACAAAACAGCCTTTTGGATAATTTTCTACTTTTTCTTGGAGTACTTTTATTTTGCAGGGGGGTGAAGAGGGTTGAAGAGAGGTGGGGAGGAAAGATGTGAGGAAGCCACCAGGAAGTAAAGAAGAAACAAAGTCTATTGAATAAACATTAAACATTAAGTTCCCAATTCACTCATGGACTCAATTTGAACTTTGGCTAAGAATTTAATCTTTTTGTGTCCAGGCTTCTTTAATGTAAATGGAATTATGTTTTCCAGTAGGAGTCTGATATACTCAATCTTTACTGTCTACATGCATTCAAGGAATTTTGTCAAATGGTCCCAAATGATATTTTTGATGATTACACAATAGTGATCTACTTAACAGGTCTTTCATGATAGCCAGTAACCACTGTTGCCATTTATCATGAGCTAGTTGAGACTTATTGACCCAGGCCCAATGATCTTATTATTTCCTTCATCAATAAGTCATTCCTTACTTGATAACAATTCTTCCTAATGATTGAGGAAAACCCAGTGACTGCATAATTAAATTGTGTTCACAAAGCCTAGAGTCAAGTATCATGTCTCATCACCACAATAGATTCATGAAAAATGAACTGATACCAAGGGGCTAAGCCAATGTTATACAATTTTTCTGAGGCAACAAAAGAGAGAGAGAGAGAGAGAGAGAGAGAGAGAGAGAGAGAGAGAGAGAGAGAGAGAGAGAGAGAAGAGAGAGAGAAAGAGAGAATTTATATATGACTACAAAATGGAAGCATAGTTATGAAGAAAGGTAGTCATTTTCCTCTTTGTATCGCTAGTAGAAAACACAGTGCCTGACATATAGGGAACATCAAAAATGTTTGTTGAACCAATTTGAATTAAACATTGAAAACCATATGAGAAAGAGATTTCAGAGAGAAAGTAATCATGGGAACAAGAGGAAAGGGTCACGGTGTTAGAATCAATAAAAACTTAGTAAAAACAACTACGCTGTCCACACTAAGTCTTAGCTGAAATAGTTTTCTTGATTAGCTATTGGGAACTAATGCCTAATGCCTACGTACAACTCCTCTAGGATTTGCTATAATCTGTGTATTATGATAGTCAGAACATATTTAGTTAGTATTACATTTTAAAGGGAGCATTGAAGAAAATTATGGATTAAAAATGGGAAGAATTACAAGTATATGGTGAGAGAACTGGAAACTGTCACAAGAGGAATGGTTAATATAATTAGGTATACAGAGGCTAAAGGAAAAAGATCCTCTTCTCAGTCAGCTGTATCTAACAGATAAAACAGAGTATTGGAATAACTGAAATGGGCATAAGAAAACCAGGTTCTAACCCCAGCTCTGTCATTCATTTCCCTTCAGAACTTGATTCCTTTCTCTACAAAAATCGATTTCTATGGATACCTGTAATTCTTTTCTTTTAAAGAGTATTTGAAGTCTACAAAATAGAACAAAAATTTCTCCATAGTATGGGATATCTTATACTTGGGATTGGCCATTTAAAGCCCTTGGAACTAAGTTCACCATGATAAAATGATATTTATTTGTGTGAAATTAATTCTGAGTAAGAATAAAGAGATATATTTCTAACAAGAATAATTTAATTGCCCTTAGGGAAACCCTCTTGATTAAGTTGTTTGTATGGCATTATCAATGGAAGACATGGATTCTTCTTTTCCTGAGATGTTAAGAGAAAAAGAAATAACTAGTAAACTGTGTTCAATGCAAACTTGTCTAAAAAAAAAAGAGGGACTGAATATTTTTGAGATTCTTTTTATCTTATAATAGTATTGCAGCTATGCCTCCTAGCTCTTAAGTATTTCTAGATATGCATTATAGTAAGAGTGTAAAAACTGACCTGAAGCTTAACATAAAAAAGCTAACATCTTGGCAACTGATATCATCACTTTCTGGCAAACAGAAGGAAAAGAAATGGAAGCAGTGTCAGATTCTATATGTTTAGGCTTAAAGATCACAGCACAGCCATGAAATTAGAGATACTTGCTCCTTGGAAGGAAACCTAAGGCAAAGCTGAAAAAGCAGAAACATTGCCTTCTGACAAAAATCTGTATAGTCAATATTATGATTTTTCCAGTAGTAATATTATGGCTATGAAAATTGAACTATAAGGAAATCAGAGTACTATAGAATCAACACTTTTGAATTATGATTCTAGAAAAGACTTTTGAGAGTCCTTTGAAAAGCAAGAAATAAGCTAATTCAGATTTTTCAGGTCAAACACTAAAGCTTACATATTTTGGCTACATAATTAGAAGACAGCACTCACTGAAAAAGACCCTGGTGTTGGGAAAGACTGAAGGCAAAAAGAAAAGAGAATGGCAGCAGATAAGATGGATAGTATCATGCAACAATAAACAGGAAGTCAAACAGACTTCAAGAGAGTAGAGAACAGAAAGGCCTATTGTGGTCCATGAAATCATGACGAGCCAGATGAATGACTAAGTACAACAAAATTATCCAATAGTCCAAAATTATCTTTTGATATATGAAGAATTCCTAACTTTTGAATCAAGCCAGATCTCTTTGGTAACCGTCAGCATTCTCTCTCTAAAGGACAATGAGTTTTTAGACAGAAGTAATTTTTTACAAGTACCTAAAGAAAGAAGTATGTTTGAACAGGGATACTTGACATAGACTAAATCTTCCATGATGTTTTTCCTTGTGGACTTGTTGGAGATATTTGGGTTGCATAACAGGACAGTAAAATACATGCAGAACTGATTGAATTTAACAACAACATTCATAAGCAATTATTGTTGCTGTAGGTACTGCTGTTTCTGTTGCTGTTGTTAAATGATGGAGCCAAAAGAGTAATAAAGATCAAAGGGCAAATTGTTAACCTAGAAAAGGGCACTAGTTGAGTGTTTTAGGGATGTGCCTTTGGTTTCTCTTTTGTATAATGTTTTTATTAGAGATACAATAAAGGCATAGATGATGGAATAATCATTAAATCTCTGAATGACATGAAGCCAGAAGCATCTACAGTGAAATTCAGAATCAGGATATTAAAACATCTAAATAGTCTAGAAAAAATAAGCTGCATATAATGAGAAATAAATATAGAACCCTACAGATATGTATATAATTGCACAAGCACAAGAACAGAGGTCAAATTTTGATTTTTATAGTGTTGTTCAGCATGTCCCAATTTGGTTGGCCTTCAATTCTCTTCTTCAATCAAAACTAGGATTTACATAGCACTTTTCAAATATCTTATAATCTTATTGCTATATTATTTTACCCTCATAATAACCCTAGGGTTTAGGTCTATATATTCAAATTTTAGTGATAAGTGAATGGAGATAGACAGATGTTAAATAACTTGCTTGGAATAACATAGCTGGTAATTATCTAAAACCAGTTTTGAATTCAGGCATTTCTGACTTCCAGAGAAACCGTCTATCCACTCAGCTACCTAATTGCCTCCTTATATATAAGTGTGAAGCTTCTGAATAATTTATGTCTTTGAACCCTTTCATTTCTTAATTCTAAACCATTTTTCAATATATTTTTTCATATAACACCTTATATCTCTTTTTACATTAAACTTATTGTATAGATTAAGGCATGTATAGAATTGGTTTAGAAAATAAAGTTTTCTTAGAATTTCTTTATCCTCTATAATTGATATTTGTGTATAAATTACCAATCTTAATCATGATCCCCTTGCCTGTGTTTATTGTGAACATTATAAAGTAGAACCAAGTATCTCATAAATTATATCTTTGTTGCCTATAGAATAACAATTATTTCTACTGAAATCCTTTATTTGTCTCCCAAGAAAAATTTGTAAGTAATTCTTTTATTCAATTGCAACTTCTTTATGTTATTTAGTTATATTTAAATAGAGGATACATACATGGATGTGATTCAGTTTTTCTGATTGTATATTAGTTTCTTGGTCACTGGATATACATTGTGTATCCCTAAAATAAATAGTATCCATCTCAAGTTATATTTAAAGTAATAGCTAGATAAATGATAAGTTTAAGAACTGTGTAATTCTTAGTATTCTGCCCTCTCTCTGTGACTATTCAAGTCATTTCAAGAGTTAAAAGTATTTGCATAGGACTCGTGACTATTTTGCCTTTTTATCTTTTTCATGGTTCATCACGTTCAAACATTCATCATCTAATGATGAATCTGTCAAGAAACAGAGAGAAAAAGGAATAGGCATTTTTATAACACCTTTTATGTGCCAGAAATTAGGTACTTTATAATAGTTATCTCATTTGATTCTCACGACAAAGCTGCTAAGAAGTTGCTATTATAATCCCAATTTTTCATTTAAGGAAACAGAGACAAACTGAAGTTAAATGAGTTGCCTAAGGTGTCACAAGCTAATAAATGTGTCTGAGACCATATTTGAATTCAAGTTTCCTAACTCTAGATCCAGTGCTTTATCCACTGAGTGGGGCCCTTGGCTCCATGAGTCAATTTCTACTTAGAATAAATGTTATATTGGATAGTATTTGTAAGCTTGGTAGAATCTAACAAAGTGTGTACTTTTTTTGGAAGTTATAACTTTCAAGAAACCAGGATCATGCCATAGCTACGATGAAACAGCTGATTAGAATGTCTATGGAGGTCTTTGATTCCAGGATTCCATAAGTGAAGAAGAGAGTTCCAGAGTGTAGAATAGAATTCTTCATTATTTAATTCAAAAATTCTGACAGTCCTCTGATCATAACTTCTTATGATATCACTTTCTGTACTTTAATATTTCTAATATTTTTCTTCAATTAATTGCTTAAAAAAATTAATGTGGAATTTTTTAATGTTTTGAGTTCCAAATTCTATCCTCTCCCTTCTGACCTTGCCCCCTTCCTGAGATGGTAAACATGCTGATATATTATACATATTCAATCACGTAAAACATTTCTATATTTGTTATTTTATACAAGAAGACTAACAAAAAGAATGAAAGAAAGAAATCTTATGCTTTGGTCTGTATTCAAATAGTATCAGTTTTTTTTTTTCCCCTGAAGACAAAGAGCATGTTTCATTATGTACGATATTATTGTTACTGTATGCAGTATTCTCCTGTTCACTATGCACTAGTTAATGTATTTCAATTTTTTTTCTGAAATCATCCTGCTTGTCATCTATTATACAAAAATATTCTATCACATTCATATATTATAATTTGTTCAGCAATCTCCCAATTGATGAGCATATATGAGTTAAACTGAAAATCTAACTTCCTACTTTATCCAGAAAATGAAGGGGAGAAAGAGTAAGCCTCAAGTATTGAAGAGTAAATGTTTATATTATGAAATAAATATTCCTTTGTTAAAAAAAAAAAAAAGCAATTTGTTAGTATTTAAATGGGGGGATAAGATTCCCCCATTTTGGGGGAACACTTTAAAACTCAGAGCTGTTCTGATTCATTAGCATTGCATTCCACAGCCTAAGCATAAAGAATGAAAAAAATAAATTGTACATGATTTGGGAGAAAAGAAGGAGGAAAATTTACTTAATTGTTTTAGTATTGCAGACATTAGTCGTAACCTAATTCAACTACTGGCATGTAACTTCCTCCATAGAAACAAGTAATAATATTTCCTGGCACAGTTAGTTGTTTATCTTCATGCTTCTTAGATCATCAGAAGCCACCTTCCATTCTCTGAAAAATCTATTTATTAATGTGTTTATGTTCATTCCATAGACAAAGATTCCTACTGCTGCATCTTCCTGCTGGATCAGCTAAGTAAAGGAGTTTCATTTCTTAGTGGTGCCTAAGGCTGACTTTGGGAACCCCTGTTCATGATATTGAGAGAGACTGGAATCTATGGAAATCATGGCATCAGAAGACCTACCAAGAGTATGAAAAGAGTTGGAGAAGAACCATATGGGAAGAGAACATGAATAAATCAGTTACTATACCCCTTGCTGGGTTTTTTGTGTCACTGATAGCTTTGGAGGAGCAATTCTTCTGCAATTTGGTATCCCTGAGTGAGTAAAACCTAGTGGATTGCACTGGGAAGTACTGTAACACCGGTTCCTCTGGGGGTTGGCCTTCAAATGCTTTCCAGTACATCAAGGGCAATAAGGGCATGGATTCTGAGAATCTCTATCCCTATACTTCTGAGAATGGTGAATGCCAGTATCAGAAAAACGTTTACGATGTCAATGTCACAGGTATTTTTATCATTCCTGAAAGTGATAAGAAAGTACTCCAGGAGGCTGTGACTTCTGTGGGACCTATCTCTTGTGGCCATTTATACAGCTTCCATTTCTACAAGTTATACAAGCTTGATAGCTTTCATTTCTACAAATTAGGGATTTATCATGACAAAAACTGTGATAAAGACCTTAACCATACAGTCCTGCTGATAGGTTATAGCAATGAAAAAGACACTGAAGAGAAGAATAAATACTGGATTGACAGGAACAGCTAGGGTGAGAACAAATACATGGCCAAAACCAGCAACAACCACTATGGTATTACTAGTGTGATTTCCAACCCTCTGATGTGAGATGAACAGTGACCTTCTAGAAAGGATTCAATAAAATATTTTTAGAACCTACTCCAAGAAAGTTATTTAAAAAAAAAAAAAACACCACCATGAACAGATTGCCTGAATCCCACTTCTGTGAACTGTGGTCTTACCAAAACTTATGGGAATTGTTTTCAACACTATCTCATAGTAGACTCAAGATATAGAAGGCCGGAACTCTTGAATCAAGGACAGCTTATAGTTAAGCAGCTACTCAGTGTGATTGATGGGATAATGGTTCTCTAATTAAACATATACTTAAAGATGTAATCATTCTAGTTGTTATATACTTAGTGTGATATGGTGACAGTTGGCACATGCTCAGTTGCTGTAGTGATGTAATCATACTGAGGTATTTAAGGGCTGAGAGCACTGGGAACTAGGAGTCTCAGACATAGACACAAGAGAAGATTCCAGATTCCATCTTTGACCAGTCTCGTGGTGGCTCTCCTGCCTTCATCACTTCTCCACCTAAAGACCAATGCCCATCCAAAGATCCTCTAGAAAGCTAGCCCACACATTACACAAGATAATTTAAATACTTACACATCAAGATGTCTTTACATATGACCATCAAAAGAAGAGATCAGATTGGAAACTAAAAGATCTCAGAGGATTAGAAAAAAAAAATCCAACTATGCCCAAAAGGCTATAACTAATATAATATAACTAATTCAACTATGCCCTTTGATCCAGCAGTGTCCCTACTGGGCCTGTATCCCAAAGAGATCATAAAAAAGGAAAAAGGGCCCACTTGTACAAAAATAGTGGCAAGGAACTGGTAACTGAGTGGATGGCCATCACTTGGAGAATGGCTGAATAAGTTATGGTATATGAATGTTATGGAATATTATTTTTCTATCAGAAATGATCAGCAGGATGATTTCAAAAAGGCCTGGAGAGATTTACATGAACTGATGTTAAGTGAAGTCATTAGAATCAAAAGAACATTGTACATAGCAACAAGATTATACAATGATCAACGCTGATGGACATGACTTTTCAACAGCGAGATGATTCAGGTCATTTCCAATGATCTTGTGATGAAGAGAGCCATCTGCACCCAGAGAGAAGATTGTGGTGACTGAGTGTGGATCATAACATAGTATCTTTACTTTTTTGCTATTGTTTTCTTGCATTTTGTTTTCCTTCTTTTTTTTTTTTTTTTTTTTTTTTTTTGCTTTTTGATCTGATTTTTCTGGGGCAGCATGATAATGGTGGAAATGTTTATTAAAATTGTACATGTTTAACATAGGGAAAGAGTGGGAGGCAAAGAAAGGAGAAAAAATAATTTGCAAAGTTTTTAAGAGTGAATATTGAAAACTATCTATGTTTGTATTTTGAAAATAAAAAAGACTTTATATAAAAAATTAATAAGAAAAAATCCAAAGATGAAAAGAAAATATGACAAAATCTCTGTAGACTATGAAAGACTGCGGATTGAAATTTCAAAAATATGCAAAAATAGAGGAAAATTAAAACAGTATGATTGGAAAAACACATGTGATCTGTATAAGGAATCAATAGTTCTTCCAAAAAGAATGATTAAATTAAAATTCCTTATTTTAAGATCTTTATATAAGCATACATTACTTAAGGAAAACACAAAAAAAAGTGTAAAAATATTTTGAAAATGGGGTAAAGGACAGATAATTTGCTGCTAATCATCTTTATATCACTTTATCAAACAAGTTTATCTATAGATAAGAAAACATTTGTTCAAATTGATTTATACTATTTTAAAATTGAATATGGTACTTTAAAAAGGTACACTTAAAATTTATTTATTTCAAAAAAAGTAAGTAACCTGCAATGTCTTCAGAGGGCAATTATTGTATGTTTTTAAGAATATTCAATGCTACTTTATGTAATGAGCATCCTATCTAATAATTCATTTGTATAAGATTTCGGGTTTTATGGGAATATAATATTAATATGAGTCAATAGTACAAAATGATGGTGATATTAGGCTGCCATTAAGAAGTATGGCATTAAGAATCAGGAAAATGGAATAATGTGATCAGTTCTGGATATTGTAATTTCAATGAGCACAAGTATATCCAGGAAAAAGTGGTCAAGATGGTGAAATGAATCAAAATCAAATTATGTAAGGAATAGTAGAAAGAAGTAATAATATTCTTTTTGGAGAAAAGAATACATTTTCAGAAATCCCTTCCAGTTCTGATTGTCAAAATATATAAGGTCTTCTTTTGTACAGAGAAAGTTGTAGCTGTCTTTATTAATGATAAATTTAAAATACTGACTTTTTTATGTGATAGTTTTATTGGGCATGGCACATTGTGGGAGACTTTTAAGCATATATAGTGTGAAAAAATTAGTGCCCAAAAATAATATTGCATATTCAAGGAAAAATGATTTAATTTAGTACTGGCTGAGTAATTCTAACGTTTGTAAATTTTCTCTATTTTTTGCTCTTCAGGGTCTTACATTCTAAACAATTATCTATATATGACATTGCTTACTCTGACCACCCCCTTCTATTTGAAGGCCACTAGATCAAATTTCATGTCTCCTACAGGTTTCTCCAGCATCTTTATGGAATTAGTAAATCTTTTGTCTTATTCAAATCCTCACTGAATGTGTTCCACCAATTTTAGGGGTTCAGGTGCCCCAATTCCATTAAACCATTTAACAGTCATATGAGATTTTGAAAAGATATAATTTCTTCAAAGTCTACAGCAAGAAAAAATATACAGAAGTCCCCACCAATATAAAGGGCATAATCTCCTTATATTCTATCTTAGTTTCTCGGGAAAAGCCAAAGAGATTAGATTCATATTTTAGTTCATTTTCAATATAGCATTAGTCCCACCAAAGTTCGTCACCCTAAACCTTCCTACTTGGAGTCCCGGATCCTTTGCTAGACTGAAAGTAATATCTATCTATGGAATCCTGGGCTCCCAGGTCTGGGAGTCTATACCCTACACTCAGAACTGAAAAGGTTAAGGAAAGCAAGAGCAAAATGCTAAGCCCGGGGCCAAAGGGCAAGGGGAGGCAGCAATTTTGTGAATTTTATTATTCTGAATAAAGCTCATTTATTATCATCAGATAAAACATAGCCATGAAATTAAATTTGTGGTCATGTCTTTAATAGGAAAAAAGAGCAACCCTAAAAGAAAACAGGCAGAGAAAGAATCCATGGGAACAAAGAAAGAGGATCCAAAAGAAATGTTACATATTCAGTCCCTCCAATTTCATTTTTTGGGTTTATCTTTCATAAAAATAAGGAATATGAGAAATCTATTAGTAGTAGGGCTTATATTTTCTAACCCAGTGCCTAGGGAAATAAGGATAGATAACAAGGGGGAGGGATGATGATAATAAAGAAAGAACAATAGAATTTTTATTTTTATATCTCATAATTTATTATGAGAGTTTTGTAAAGAAATCTAAACTTCTGGTGGCAGTGTGTGTATGTGTGTGAAAAAGAGAGAAAGAAAGAGAGATTTTCCTGTATTTGTAAGTAGTATATTTCTAATTTTTAACTTTTCTTGATTTCAAAGACATCATGCTAAGAGTGCTAAGAACTTGGCAATTTCATTTACTTCACTTCCCAAATTTATGCAACTAAACAACCCAGACACATTTCTATTTTACTTCAAGGAATTTGAGGGAAATGCCTTAACTTCTCATGATATTTTATGTTTATTCATTTTATATTTATTTCCCCCTCATTTCTCACCCCTCAAAAAAAACTGATCAAAATATTTTTTGCCTCTCTTTAAGACTATTTGCTTTTATCCCCTTGAGAAAGAGCACAGCTGATTATTGTTCTCTATATAATAGTCCTCCATCACTTGAAGGCCTTATTTAGTCACTCTTGAGAATTCTTTTAGCCAAGATAAATACCTTTCATTTCATTTAAGTTTCTGGTGGTTCTGCAGGTAGAAATATTTTGTGGTGATCTTTTTGGTTCTGTCCCCATAGGATGTTAAAGGAATAAGATTACAAAATATGCCATAAAGTCACTTTACTTTGTTCTTCAATCCAGACAGCCAAGCAGGCCTGGAACTGGTTCATATTTGGCTGGGAAAATATGAGAAATGCCTAGGGGCAAGATGGTTCCCAATGAGTCACTGCAGAAGCAATGACCCAAGACGGTGTCAACTATACAGTCGGATGCACCATTTCTCAGATGAATGAGGACCACAGGGGTCAGGAACACTTGTAAGCATTAAACACTTCATGATGGATTTCCTAAGAACAAGATTTGAGCCCAGGTAGTCTGGCAAAAACCAAACCTGAGTAATTGTGTTTGGTTAGGCCCTAAAACTCCTCTCATTTCTATTGGGCCAATTTTAATATATGCATTTGTGCAATACTATTTATTATTCAATTAAAGCCCTTCCCTGAGAATCGGCTATTTTTCAATTGCAGAGAAAGCAAACTCAGTGTAAAACATATACAGTAGGTCCATTTGTTTTAGGGTGTGCTCTGGGATCCTAAAGGATAAACTATACTTGTAACAATTCAAATACAATACAAATTACTACTAAATGCTTGGCTTGTAATGGTTTGCTTATGTGTGGAAATGACGACAATGTTTCATGTTTTGTTAAAAGCATACTCCTCATGACTGTATCCCTCTGTTAGATGTTGAGCATACATTTGCTTCTGGTTTTGAGAGGTAGGCAAAATCTAGTCTTTGGGGGCTACAAATATTTTGAAGTTATCTATGTATTAAAAGCACTGTGGTTGAATAGCATTATGACCACAGTGTCTGCTATATTGATGTTGAAAACTAGACAAGTGATAACTCTGGATTTCTATTTAGATCATTAAAACTGACTTCCTCAGGTCTCCACTTCCAATGGAAAAAGAGAGAAATCAGATCATTTCTCCAAGTTAAATGGAAGAAGAAGATGTATCTTTTCCTTATCCTATAGATATAAATATGTATAATGCTTTGTTTCCTTAGAGAATTCCCAAACTAGATTGTTGGGAGGAAAGAATTTTGGAAGTCTTTAAAGTTCCTTATAAATGTTTTAATATGCTGAAACTTTCTCCTATGTCAGTCAATAGGACTTAGTAAGTGCCCTCTATGTGTCAAGCATTGTGCTAAACAACAAAGCTACAAATAAGTAAAAAGAAAATAGTCCCTACCTTTAAGGAGCTCTCAACCTAATGGGGTAGGTAAAATTGCATCCTATATCAAAGACAAGAAAGAAGTTCTACTCATAAAAATCAAGTAGTTTAAATAAAAGTCATGATCCAATGGTCCTGGCAGCCCCAAAAAGAAGAATAGAGTTCCCCTTACCTTCAAATAAGCAATCATCAAGTTCATCAATCTGCCTGGACTTTATTTAATTTTACTTTTATTAATTTTATGATGAGTTTTTTTAATAACAATTAGCAATAACCAAGGGATAGTAGTATATACAGTGCTTTTTGACTTCCTTGCTTCTTCTAGCTCTGTAACAAATAAAATAATCCTCTCTGGTTCTATAAGAGACCCTAATCTAATGAACTGTGATGGAACTTATCCACCAAAAAAAAAAAAAATACTTCTTGGACACCAAATAATATGGATAAATGTCAGGTTATCTCATAATAGATGCATTATATCCTTTTTTCCCCCTTTTTTGATATTACCCTCCCTTCTCAGAACAAGACATACCCACGTTGTCAATCTCACCATATATACAAACTATATCAAAAGTCTTACATCAGAGACAGAATGCACCTAAAATGTACATTCATAATGTGGAAAGAGTGACTTAATGATGCAGATAATTTTAAATGCTTTTTACATATATTATATATACATAAAAGTAGATATAACAGCCAAAGACAATAATAGTTGAGAATATAAGCTGATTTATAAAAAGGTTTTCAGGGGATAGAGAAAGATTATTTTCAATATCACCTAACATAAGAAATAGCAGAAGAAAATACAAGTTTAAAGAAAGCATGATAAGAGACTAATTTAGGAAAAGTCATCTTTAAAACATTTAAAGGATGACACTGGAAAGGTTGATAATAAAAAGAAGAAAGTTGAAAGGATTTAATAATAGATTCTTTTCATCATCAAGTATTGTGGAGCCTATATTAGGGCTCTAACCTCACAATCCCAGATGTGTTTACAAGGTAATGGAATGGTACTGAAGTAAACAAGATGGGCCATGTTTTAGGTAATGCAAATTTATGTATAATTAGGGACTAATTCTCAAGGTAACAAAAGATAACAAAAATGTAAGAGACAATATTGGGCAATGTGAAAACGAATCTCAGGCCTTGAACTACCAAATAAGATGACCTAAGGAACATCAATAATTATTATATCATATGCTTGCTTTTCCATCTCTGTAATTTTTTTATGAGAATAGTCAACAGCTGCATTGAGACAATTTGTGATTAGAAGAAAACATTTTCTATCCAAACACACTCCTTGGATTACTCTATCATGTCTCCATGAATCTCATCATCTTATAAGATTACTTCAGCCCTGAAATTTACACCTCATCAATACTCTCTGCCCCTCTTATTGGAAGGTATAGTGAAGAACTCCTTCCAAAACTTCCATTTAAGGAGGATCCCTAAACCAATCATCTCTTCATTTCCCCTCCCACTTCATTCATTTGGACTTCTCCATTATACCTTTCTCTGCACTCACTCAAATTTTTAGCTTCTTTTGAGGTTTTATGTAACTCTCATTAGATTGTAAACTTCTTGAAAAAAGTCTGTTATTTTTTCATATTTTTATATTACCCAATTATTATTATCAAATAACAATAATATGTAATCCAGTATTTAGCAGAGTGGTTGACAGAAAGTAGGAACTTATTAAATGTTTATTGATTGCCTAACTGGAATAGGTAGACTTTTGCAAATAAATTCCAATTCTTTTGCTATTGTTTTTTTTTTTTGGGGGGGGGGTTGTCATTTAGTTGTTTCAATCATGTCCAACTCTTCATGTCCAACATCCCACATTTGGGCCTTTCTTGACAATGAGCCTTGAGTGGTTTGCCATTTCATTCTCCAGTTCGTTTTATAGATAAGAAACTGAGGCAAACAGAATTAGGTGACTTGCCCAGAGTCACATAGCAAATAAAAGTCTGAAAAAGATTTAACCTTAGAAAAATAAGTCTTCCTAATTCCAGGCCTGTGCACCAAGCAATCAAGCACATCTTTACCATCTTTACATCTTTACAATTATCTAAAAGATCTAGAGAATACAAGATGCTATTTGCTTATTAATTCTACAAAAAGTATTTCATTTCATTAAATAAGATATCACCTTTACAACTCTTCTCCAACAATGTGACTTCTCATACACATGACAAAATTATACACAATTCATGTGAAAAAAAATTTATTGAGGACATCAGCAGAGATGTAGAATAGGAGAAAGCAGTACAGCCTTTCCCCAAAACTGCTAAAACAAAAATCTGAGAGGGATTCCAGCCCAAATAGTAGTTCAGATATCAAAGAAGTATATACAAATTCAACCTACTGGCAAGTGATCAGAGCAGAAACTATGGAAATGAGGCAGGTGGACATCCTCTGTCAGAGGAGAAGAAGCCAGGATTCAAATATATAGATCTATAGGAACAGTGGGCCTAAAACAGTGGAGGAGCACTAGCCAAGTATTACTATTGCTCTGACTTGGATTTGCCATAGGAATGTGGGTTGGTCTAGAGCTAGGGAACATCTATTGGAGCTTTACTTAGGGTCAAATTCACAACCATGTTGCATAGATACAAATGGGTCTGGACCCTAACAATCAAGAAGGAAAGTGATTTGCTTGAATTTCTAACTTGAAAAGCTAAAAGAGCATAATATTCACCATCCAGAGAATACAGTAATAGGACCCTTAATAATATGAAACCTGACATTCACTCCAGAAATGTGCAAATCTTGGGTCTACAGAAATTCCCAGTTTGGAAAGTAAGTCTGGAAGAATGAATATGCACAAAAATATAACCACAATAAAGAGTTACTATGTCGATAAGGACGGCAAAGAAACATTTAAAAGAAGAGTAAATCATCAATGAATAAAACTTCAAAGGAAAATATGTTTTGGTCACAAGTTTAACTAGAATTCCTAAAAAAAAAAAATTAAACGAGTTTAAAATACATTTTAAAAATTAATGAAAGTATGTGATGAAATAATTTAAAAAGAAAGAGGTTTGAAGGAAATATTTCAAAGAAAAATAAACATGCTAGTTGAAAAGATAAAACCTTACCCAAGTAACAGGATCCTTGAAAATTATAATAGACCAAATATAGTTAATGGAAACAATAAAGAAATATTAAAATAAAATTGTAAAAAAATCTGAAAGTACAAGATTAAGATATATATATGTGTATATATATATATATATATATATATATATATATATATATATATCAACATAAATAGTTACTGACTTGGGAGGAAAAAATCAAGGACAGATGATCATTTAGGACACCTGAAAGCCATGACAAAAAATAAATAAATAAAGCATAAAAAGAGCCAAAAAAATTATGAAAGAAAAACTCTCCATGATTATTATGATCACAGGGTAAAGTGAAAATTGAAAAATCCACCAGCAACCTCCTGGAAAAGATTCCAACATGAAGACTCCTAGTGACATCATAGTCAAACACCAGGGCTTCCAAGTAAAAGAAAAAATACTGGAAGTAGCCAGAAAGAAAGAATTCAAATGTTGAGGAACCATACAAAAGAGTTAAGATTACACAAGATTTAGAAGCATTAAGGAGCTAAATTAAAAAGGACCAACCCAGGAAAATTGGGGGACTTAACCTGAAGAGAGAAAATAAACCTCTAATAGAGAACTTCCAAGAATTTTAGATGAAAAAATATATATAGTAGGAACTTTTATATTACAAAGAAGTCAATAGAAACATAAAAAAGGAAATTTGCACATATATATTATAAATATTAATAGAAGAACTCTTTCTAATAGTAATTGGCTTAGACTAGTATTCCAGTTGGTTTTCATTTTCTAAACATCTAGCAACCCACTGGCAAGAGTGATATAAAAAATAGTTGGGTATTAAAATTTACTATGAATAAAATTATATACAAATATATAAATGTTATATATTTATGCATATATGTGTATACATACAGATATTCAAATATAATCAGAAGTTGAATGAAGTTTTTTTAGTTCTCTTGCACAATAGAAAATTCATAAATCCAGTAAAAAAAAAAAATCCTACCCCAAAAAAGTGACTTTGGAATGTGGCTACTTTTTAGCACTTCCTACTTTACCAGAAGTATTCCTATTAAAAGAGTTGCTTACTAAGCACAGATATGCTGGCTTGTTCCAGTCCTAGCAAGCTAAATACTTATTAAGTGTAGAACTGTATATTGTTCTAAATCTGACTACAATTGGCCAAAACTCAATTCACCTTTAGGATATTTTGCTTCACTAAGGTGTGATGGTGAAGTTCAGCTGATCAGGACTTGCTAAAACATGCTCAAAAAGCTTTTTGTCTTATCACTACAGAATACTGAGTTCTGTAATTGTACAAATGTAGTCTGTGCTTTTTCATTATAAAACAAGTAATGCTGAAGATTGTGCATATAAAATAATACTGAAAAAGATGCATTTACATTAGCATTCAATACCATTGTCAATCATTAGTGTTTACAGGAAGGAGTGAAGAGAGAAGCTTAAAAGTTGTTAAATTCCAAAATAATAAATGTTGGTATTTTGTCAAGAGAGTAGAATGAAAGTTCTCAAAGAACCTTGATCCTGCAGAGGATTAAAATATGCATTTTAAATTGCATATACTTCCTAAAAGAAAGAAATAAGTAAGGAGAAGCAAAGGAGAAAAAAGAAGTAACTGCTACAGTATCTCAAGAGAAAAAAAAAATCTTTTAAATGAAAAAATATATAAAACTGAAAACATGAGCAAAGAAAAAACTTCAATATAACAAACAAATACAATGTATTAAAAGATTCTGGAAACAAGGAAGAAAAATTACAAACAGCAGGCCAAGAAATAAAGTGGGACAAGCTATATCAAATAGGATAATAAACATATTAAAGGACTTAAGGACAAAGGATTGGCATCTCTACCAAGAGATCAGCAAATAAATAGAATAAGAAAAAAATATGTTTAAAAACTCAATGAATGGAAAATGCGCTAGAAATTTAAATAAATGAATAGAATCAATAAGAAATAAAATTTTCAGGCTTGAAAAATTAATTAGCAGAAATGTCATAAAGTGCCACAAAATAAGGTCAAAGAACAACTAATTGGGAAAAGAATAAAAAACCTAACAAACCATAAAAGAATTTTTAAAAAGTGAACTTAGAAAAGTAATCTAAGAATTAATTGATTAAGCCCCTACTTTTGCAAAACAATCACCTGATCACCCTCCAGGGAAGCTAGGTGGTACAGTAGATAAGAATGTGGGAGTCAGGAAAACTTCTCTTTCTGAGTTCAAATCTGGCCTCAGACACTTACTAGCTGTGTGACACTGGGTACAGATGAGTTTCCTCATCTGTAAAATGAGCTGGAGAAGGATATGGTAAACCACTCCACTGTCTTTGCCAAGAATATCCTCAATGAAGTCAAAAAGAATTGGACAATAATCGACCATCTTCCAAAACTCCTATAAGTTATGGTAGTGGATAGCATGCAGAAGTAGGATTGAAGAACATTAGAATTGATATATCATAATGTTTTGTTTATAGTGTTATAATTTATCATATTTATAATGTTATATAAATATAATATAATAATCTATCTGTGACAAATGAGTGGGTAGATGTATTAGAAAAATGAACTGAAAGGCTATGTGATTCAGTACATTCTTATCACATTGATTCTGCTACCATTGTGGTTCCAACACTCAACTCTTCATCTCAATTGAACATGGGAGACAAGCAGGCCTTTAAATAATTTAATAATGCTGGGTCACGTTCACTGAGAGCTGAGGCTCAAGAATATCAAGGAATATAAGGAGAAGAGAGGATTTTTAAGAGTGATTATTGAGCTTGTTGACAATTGAAAACTTTCCTAAGGTTAAGGCTTAAGTATATTTCAGTAGACTGAAAATGCTACATAAATATCTGTTTTGATGCATTTTTTCAAGTAGTCAATGACTTTTCAAAAATTATATCTGAACCTATGACTTAGGTTTAGGAAACTCCTGGTATAGAAACACCCTCTACTGCCTATATAACTCTTCTATAAATCACTTCGAAAGGGCCACTGAAAGGATAACTGATGTATGTGTCTGTGCTCCCGTAGCTGGAATGTGTTAGAAGCAGCTAAAAAGCTAATAAGATTTTGGACCATATAAAAAAGGGGGCAAAATTCAAAAAATAGGATCATTATTTGTATGTTAGCTCTCCTGTTGAATTGTGAGCTCCTTTGGCACACAGTAGGTACTTAAAAATATTTGTTGGCTTGACTTGTTTTGATTATACCACAATATTTTACATTCATCAGAATTCATGATTATGTTCACTTATATGAACCATAGTTTAAGAAAAACATGATAGTGGCAATGTATCCAGAAGAAGCAAACCAGGAAAATGAAGAGATGTCACATGAGAATCATTCGAAGAAGTTGAGCATATTTAATCTGAAGAAAAGACTCAGGGGGAACAATTTTCTCCAAGCATTTCAAATCCTCAATTTTGTCACATGAAAAAAAGAATTAGACTTGTTCTGTTTAGTTCTTGAGGGTAGAGCCAGGAACAATGGCTGAGAATTGCAAAGGAGCCAATATTGGCTTGATGTCAGAAAAACTCTTTGTTAATTCTTCAAACTAATAAAAAGTGCAAAGGACTCTCTCCAAACATTGTGGATGAGGCAGCATTGACCACTTGTTAAATCTATTATACCAGGAATTCCTTTCAAGTATGAGTTGGACTAAATGGCTTCTGAAGTTTCTTCCAATTCTGAAATTCTATGATTGTTAGTTATTGTGGAAGTACCATTGTCAGAACTTGGCAACTGAATGGACAGGCAAAGGAAAGAGAAAATTCAAAGATGACTCTGCTATATTTTATCTTAGTAGAAAATATTATTATAAAAATACAATTAAGGTGCCACACTCAAGATTGAAGGTGGAAATATTTACATTAATTTCAATAACAGAAATGGTTTTTGCTCATTGTAATGATAGATGACCTATCCTTCACCCACACAATGCATAAACATTTCTAAGAAATAAGAGTAAAATAGTTTGGGGAATAGTACTTTCTTTCTAAATTTCCAAGAGATGTCTCAAGATACTTCAGCCTGTCAACCACTGGTTCATTAAACATTGATCTTTTTTGTTTTTTGGAAGGAAGATGACAGAGCTTAACTGAAAGAAAAAAGAAAAAAAAAAAAAAAAACAAGTGCCAGCTATGCATTTTAGAGATCTTTTAGCACTTGTATCTGCCAAATCTTTCCAAACTTTTGCTGCAAATTATCAGGCTAGCCTAATGTTCCCACTATAGTCTATTTAGCTGTGAAAGTTCCAATCTGCAGTGAAATTCAGGTCATCATATTGTAATTGTCATTCAGTTAAAATATTCAAATGTGACTTCAACTTCCCAAGATTCCAAACAGGTTACATTAAAAATGAAAAGCCCCGACCCCACCTTAATGCTACAGAACATTAACCCCTATTTTACAAATATAAGAATATCACAGAGAGGTGAAATCATGCTTAACAAAGTCGATCCAACCTGTTATACTTGATCTAGCCCAGATAGTCTCTTCTTTTCTTACTATCATTTTAAAGGATTCAATTTTTAATTTTCTTTACTACATTTGCAATGATATCTGAGACTGTGCTGTTAAAAGTTCAAATGTAGCATTTATACTATACCTGATGATAATACTATTTTATTATGAAAATTTTTTCATCTGTTGCTGTCCTTCTAGTTTTAGTCTTAATTGTCTTCTAGATAATCTTGCTAAGTTGGATCCTTGCCAAACTTCCTTTGAATTACTCCTTGGAGAGATGCATTAACCTTGTTTCCCCCACCCCATTTACTTATTTTCACAGATCACCATTTTGGGGGTTTCTTTCTTCTTCAAGTGATTGCCTCTATGCAAACTTGCATGAGATATCTCCATTCCCTTAGATATACTTCAAATTCTCTAGAGTTGATTGTCTAACTCCTGGATTGGTATTCCTTCTGGCCAGAAGCTCAGTTTGGTCAGTGAGGAATAAAAGAGATTTTAAAATAACACCTCCTACCCAAGAGTTTAGATACTTGTACTTTCCTTAGACTAATGGTTCTTACTATAACTTGACTTTCTTGAACCAAAAAAGTCAGCTGTCAATTACCAAGATTATATAATCAGTACCTTTCCAACTTTCCACAGGTTCCATAGAATCTATGATAGTTTTCTTTCTGATAGTATAATCTTCAGGGTAAACTCCACACCACAATGAGGCATTAGAGAAGATCTTAATGGAATCACTGTTATTTCAACTCATTTACAAAAGGTTCTACATTTTATGACGTCCTTTCCTTATCATAACCTTGAGGGATAAGGGAATATAAAGTATTATATTCATTTTAAAAAGGAAGAAGTGGAAAAGTTGGGCCTTGAATGGTCTTCTGATTCTTGTCTCAACATTCTTTGCTCTGCATCATTATCCCTCAACTTTCAACAAAAGAATATTTAGTGTTTAATCTCTATAATTGCACTTTGTAGTGTAGTTAAACTAATGATGTTTATTCTCTTCAAAAGTATTAAAATAGATCAATTATTTGAATGACAGCACTTTGATGGATCCATGACTTCATCATTATGATTTGTGTCACTGATTTAAATCACAACTTCCTTAAGATTTGTCATCCTTAGTAATTCAAATCTATATCTTTCTATAAATTCTCAGTAATGGATTTACCCATGAGGCTTTCCTCTAATTCTTTTAACACTATGGGAATATCAATATACTCATCTGTTTCCCAGTCATTTTTTCCCACTCTGATGATATAATAGATTGAGAGAAATGATTAATTATTTCCCATATAAATAGCCAATTATTGAATCGTTAACCAGAGTTGATTGCCACCCTCAGGAAAACACACTCTTCAAAGGACATATTACCATTAGTCAATGGTTATGTGGCATCCATGCAGCATCTTTAGCACTCAAGAGTGTCACTGACCCATTTTATTAATTATTGCTTGTATGATTAATAAAATGATTAATTATCCAGATATTACATCTCTCAGATTTTTTAATACATCACAAGACTACCTTATTTTCTGTTCATATACAACCTACTTATGTCTCCATGAGTTTTTATATTATCCTTTAGGGTACTCATAATTTTTCCTCTTTGAGACCATGGTTTTCTTTTATTTTCAATTATGTAGCAGGGTAATAGCAGTTTTAAAGGTATGAAATTTTCAGTCATCATTGAAAGTGATAAAGGCCTAATAATAACAAATAATAATTGAAGACAATTGCTGATAAATTGGTCTCCACATTTATAAAGTAATGAATAAGTGGACCTTGGTTTAGATTAAAGCAGAGAAAAAACATGAATAAACATATAAAAAGTCTTTGGAATGATTAAGGGAATAAGAAACAAGGCTTGATAATGAAGGAAACTATAACATGCAGAAAATTTTATGAAGAGAAGAAATAATGTGCTTTGGATAAATTACAAATTCACCTACCAAAAATCAAGTGATATTTCAAAAATATTTTAAAACATTGTGGATCTATGAAGATTATGAATTGTCAACAAAAATTTAAGGATCAATGGTCCCTTCTTTAGATTTCACCATGTATATGGGTGTGAGTGTGTGTGTGTGTGTGTGTGTGTGTGTGTGTGTGTGTGTGTGTACAAAGAAATTCTTTGTTTTGCAAAACTTCTAAACTTTGTATTTTCAACTCTGGGATATTAAAACATTGGGCCCTGCATATACCTTGCAAAAAACTCTAACATATGATTTAAATCTACTTGAACAACAAACTACTGTCTGGTTTACAATTTCATTTTTCTCTCTACTCTTCAAGTAAGCAAACCTGGACCCGCTCTGTGTCTCCTATACATTCAAAACATCTTGTCTCTTGCAAGTTTTCCAATGACAATGTCTCAATGCCATCAAATATATTTAAACAACTATAAGGTATATAAGGTATTTTTGGACAAGGATTTGGGGAGATCTAGAAAACAAACAGTAAAATAACAACAATCCCCAAATGACCATCAGTCACAGTCAAATGAAGGTTACCAGGAAAAATGATTCATAACCTCCTCCTTCCAACAGGGAGCATGAAACCACATAAGTAGCACTATAATTCTCTCACCTCTAATTAGAAAAAGAAAGAACAACAATGTTAGTAATACACTTACTTTGGTCATCTAATAACAACTAAAAAAAAAAAATTAAGGGAGAATGCTAGCTTAATAGTGAATGAACTCTTTGCCATTTTATTGTTTCTTATCGTTTTCTTTTGTCATATTCCCATTTTCTGCTTTAAAATTATGAACACTACAATAAATTTAAGTTGGGGTCTAGAGAGAGAATCATCAGTCAAAAAAAGTTTTTTTACAGACCACAGAACAGCCAATTTTAATTCATTTGTATTGATAATATACTCATAAAGTATATTGTATTATTCAATAACTTGGCAGACTGTACACTCACAAAAAGCTATGCAAATGTTTGAATTTGTAAAGGACATTTAAGTTATTTATAGTGTTCCATGTTTTAGATGAAATTACCATATGGTTGCATTGAAAATATCTATCTGCACTGTTTGGTTCTGCAAACATATATTGTATCTAGGATATACTGCAACATATCTAACATATATAGGACTGCTTGCCATCTAGGGGAGGGGGTGGAGGGAGGGAGGGGAAAAATCGGAACAGAAACGAGTGCAAGGGATAATGTTGTAAAAAAATTACCCTGGCATGGATTCTGTCAATATAAAGTTATTATTAAATAAAATAAAATAAAATATTAAAAAAAGAAAAAAGAAAAACTCCAGACTCAAGGAACAGCATAAATAAAGCTATAATCAGGAAAAAAAATTTTAAATAAAAAATAAAATAAAATATCTATCTGCTTTGTGATAGTTGTTAACCTTTCATCCTTTTAATAGAAGCTTTTAGAAGGCCTCCAAACATATGTGTCCATTCATTATCAATTTATAATTTTGCTTTAACTTAATGACACAGAAGCAGGACATATCTCCTTCATATGGAACTAAATAGAAATAATCATCAGCATTTGTGCAACAAATGGAGAATCCTTCAAATCAAGCAAAACTGAATATTGTTTTAATGTTGAGCAATTAAAATTTTAAATCCCTTTACATGATGACATGACTTAAAGTGATTAAAAAGAGATTCTCAAAGATCTTGTTGATACTTGTCTTAATAAAGAAGGTGTCTCTGTCCAATTGTCTCAAACTAAAATCTCCACATGTTGTCTTCCTAATTATTTTAGGAAAGTACTTGGAAATACTATGCTATACCAAAGAGCAAGTTTTACTGAATAAGATAAAAGAGAATATGTTGGTTCCAAGACCAAAAAATGTGTGGTAGTATGAATAAAATAAAACTTTTTATCCAACCAAATATTCATAGATAGAAAAATTATTTGCATACTTACATATCATCTTTAGAAAAAGGTCATTTCTCTAAACCAATATATAGAGAAATCTTTGTTTTTATGAATGGTAAGAAGCTGGCTCTTTTAAACAACATGAAATAAGAAGGATGTCTTTTAAAATACTCTTTATCCCTTTGGATGTATATTCTTCAGTTTTGTGACATTTTACTCTAAAAACCATTCATTAATTTATTTATTTATTCATTTTTCTCTATAGATATAGAAATAGAGAAAGACATGTATATATATATATACAGACATAGTGCTGTTAAAGATAGAATTATAAATAATAGAAATCCAAACTGATGTGTATATGACATAGATCTAAATACAGATACAGATATTTGCACATATTACTTAGACTTGGAGCACCCTGCATAGTACTACTGACTACATCTCTCTATATGAACATGCTTTTGCCTATAGTGAAAGAGGGAAGAAAGAGAGAAGAAAGATAAGGTTCAATATGACCTGTTATTGAATCAAAAATTGAATTCAATTTTTTAATTCAATAGATTTTTCTTATTGTAATTGGTAAAGGCCATCTATGAACAGAATAAGGAGAACTATGTTTTCTTTATATTTTTGTTGTTCAGTATTTTCAGTTATGTCTCACTCTGTGGGTTTTCTTGGCAGAGAAATTAGAGTCATTTTGTCATTTCCTTCTCTAGCTTATTTTACACATGAGGAACTGAGGCAACAAATGGTAAGTGACTTGTCCAGGGTCACAGAATTATTGTGTCTGAGGTCAGGTTTGATAGAAGATGAGTCTTCCTGACTTTACACCCTGCACTCTATCCATTAGGCCAATTAGCTGCCCAAGTAATTTAGGATTGACAAATCAGAGACCTGCAAACAAACATCCTGTCTAAAATATATTAATATAACTCTGCAATTCCTGTTAACATTTAAGGATGGGAGTATCTAGGATATACTGCAACATATCTAACATATACAGGACTGCTTGCCATCTAGGGGAGGGAGTGGAGGGAAGGAGGGGAAAAATCTAAACAGAAGCGAGTACAAGGGATAACATTGTAAAAAATTACCCTGGCATGGATTCTGTCAATATAAAGTTATTATTAAATAAAATAAAATTTAAAAAAAAATTAAGGATGGGAAAGGATTAAAAATGAAGAAAAATTTTAAATGTTATGGAAACACTTAAAATTATATATTGCTTATTCCTTTTCCCTTATTGCTATTGTTCATTCAAGTAAAAAAATAATTCTAACAATAAATTTAATTAATAAAATCTATTAAAGTAAGGATTAGAACTAGGAACCATAACTTATATGCTATCTTTATTAGAATTATAATGAGCATGTGGACTAAGATAAAAGCATTAAATTTTTTGTCTATGATTTTATAACACTAGCTAATATTCATAACTTTATGTAATTAAAAGTTTATATTTGGAATCCAATTTACAATTATGGGTATTTCAACTCTTTGTTGATTTCAACTACTACAGTGGCTTTATAGCCTCCTATTTTTATTTTTTGGCAATATTTCAAGTATAGTCTCCTTTTGTAATAAGTAAACTCGAAAAGGATATTACTAATCTGTTTCTAGTAATTATTCAAAAATATATTAATACTTTTGTAAAAAATAAATTTCTATCATAAATCAAGACTTCACTGAAAGGCAGTACCCAGAGTTACTGTGTGATTAAAAGACCAGCTTCATAAGCAGCAAGCTGTGCTTTTCTGCCTCAGACACTAATTGGGTGAGCAGGGATACATAATTTAACATCTCAGTGTCCCCAGGCAACTCTTTGAAACTATAAATTAATGAGTTGTTAATCTGTATTAGTTGGGTAGTGGAAATCAAAGATTAAGACTGCTTTCCTTCAGCCCCACTTCCACATAGTAATTCCTTTTTTTTTTTTTTTTTTTTTTTTTTTTTTTTTTTATAATAAATTTTATTTTATTTAATAATAACTTCGCATTGACAGAATCCATGCCAGGATAATTTCTACACGACATTATCCCTTGCAATCACTTATGTTTCATTTTTTCCCCCTCCCTCCCTCCTCCCCCCCCCCCAGGATGGCAAGCAGTCCTATATATGCTAAACATGTTGCAGTATATCCTAGATACAATACATATTTGCAGAACCAAACAGTTCTCTTGTTGCACAGGGAGAATTGGATTCATAAGGTAAAAATAACTCGGGAAGAAAATCAAAAATGCAAATAGTTCACATTCATTTCCCAGTATTCCTTCTTTGGGTGTAGCTGTTTCTGTCCATCATTTCTCCAATGAAACTCAGTTAAGTCTCTTTGTCAGAGAAATCCACTTCCATCAGAATACATCCTCATACAATATCGTTGTCGAAGTGTATAATGATCTCCTGGTTCTGCTCATCTCACTTAGCATCAGTCCATGTAGGTCTCTCCAAGCCTCTCTGTATTCATCCTGCTGGTCATTCCTTACAGAGCAATAATATTCCATAACATTCATATACCACAATTTACCCAGCCATTCTCCAATTGATGGGCATCCATTCATTTTCCAGTTTCTAGCCACTACAAACAGGGCTGCTACAAACATTTTGGCACATACAGGTCCCCTTCCCTTTTTTAGTATCTCTTTGGGGTATAAGCCCAATAGAAACACTGTTGGATCAAAGGGTATGCACAGTTTGATAACTTTTTGGGCATAATTCCAGATCGCTCTCCAGAATGGCTGGATTCGTTCACAACTCCACCAACAATGCATCAATGTCCCCGTTTTCCCGCATCCCCTCCAACATTCATCATTGTTTTTTCCTGTCATCTTAGCCAATCTGACAGGAGTGTAGTGATATCTCAGAGTTGTCTTAATTTGCATTTCTCTGATCAATAATGATTTGGAACACTCTTTCATGTGAGTGGTAATAGTTTCAATTTCTTCATCTGAAAATTGTCTGTTCATATCCTTTGACCATTTATCAATTGGAGAATGGCTTGATTTTTTATAAATTTGAGTCAGTTCTCTATATATTTTGGAAATGAGGCCTTTATCAGAACCTTTAATTGTAAAGATGTTTTCCCAGTTAGTTACTTCCCTACTAATCTTGTTTGCATTCGTTCTGTTTGTACAAAGGCTTTTTAATTTGATATAATCAAAATTTTCTATTTTGTAATTGGTAATGGTCTCTAGTTCATCTTTGGTCACAAATTTCTTTCTCCTCCACAAGTCTGAGAGATAAACTATCCTATGTTCCTCTAATTTATTTATAATCTCGTTCTTTATGCCTAGGTCATGGACCCATTTTGATCTTATCTTGGTATGTGGTGTTAAGTGTGGGTCCTTGCCTAATTTCTGCCATACTAATTTCCAGTTATCCCAGCAGTTTTTATCAAATAATGAAATCTTATCCCAAAATTTAGAATCTTTTGGTTTGTCAAACACTAGATTGCTATAGTTGACTATTCTGTCTTGTGAACCTAACCTTTTCCACTGATCAACTAATCTATTTCTAAGCCAATACCAGATGGTTTTGGTGACTGCTGCTTTATAATATAATTTTAGATCAGGTACAGCTAGACCACCTTCATTTGATTTTTTTTTCATTAATTCCCTTGAGATTCTCGACTTTTTATTGTTCCATATGAATTTTGTTGTTATTTTTTCTAAATCATTAAAATATTTTCTTGGAAGTCTGATTGGTATAGCACTAAATAAATAGATTAGTTTAGGGAGTATTGTCATCTTTATTATATTTGCTCGGCCTATCCAAGAGCACTTAATATTTTTCCAATTATTTAAGTCTGACTTTATTTGTGTGAAAACTTTTTTGTAATTTTGCTCATATAATTCCTGACTTTCCTTTGGTAGGTAGATTCCCAAATATTTTATGCTATCAACAGTTATTTTGAATGGAATTTCTCTTTGTATCTCTTGCTCTTGGATTTTGTTGGTGGTGTATAAGAATGCTGAGGATTTATGGGGATTTATTTTGTATCCTGCTACTTTGCTAAAATTATGAATTATTTCTAATAGCTTTTTAGTAGAATCTCTGGGGTTTTCTAGGTATACCATCATATCATCTGCAAAGAGTGATAGTTTGGTTTCCTCATTGCCTACTCTAATTCCTTTAATCTCTTTCTCGACTCTTATTGCAGAGGCCAGTGTTTCTAATACAATATTGAATAATAATGGTGATAGTGGGCAACCTTGCTTCACTCCAGATCTTACCGGGAAAGGTTCCAGTTTTTCCCCATTGCATATGATGCTTACTGAAGGTTTAAAATATATGCTCCTAACTATTTTAAGGAAAAGTCCTTTTATTCCTATGCTCTCAAGTGTTTTTATTAGGAATGGCTGTTGGATTTTATCAAATGCTTTTTCTGCATCTATTGAAATGATCATATGGTTTTTGTTTGGTTGGTTGTTGATATAGTCAATTATGTTAATAGTTTTCCTAATATTGAACCAGCCCTGCATTCCTGGTATAAATCCTACTTGGTCATAGTGTATTATCCTGGGGATGATTTTCTGTAATCTTTTTGCTAATATTTTATTTAAGATTTTAGCATCAATATTCATTAGGGAGATTGGTCTATAATTTTCTTTCTCTGTTTTCAGCCTACCTGGTTTAGGTATCAGTACCATATCTGTGTCATAAAAGGAGTTTGGTAGGACTCCTTCAATCCCTACTTCTTCAAATAGTTTATTTAGCATTGGAGTTAATTGATCTTTAAATGTTTGATAGAATTCAGATGTAAATCCATCTGGTCCTGGGGTTTTTTTCTTAGGGAGTTGATTGATAGTTTGTTCTATTTCTTTTTCTGAGATAGGAGTGTTTAGGATATTTACTTCTTCCTCTGTTAGTTTAGGTAAGCTATATTTTTGGAGGTATTCTTCTATTTCATTTAAGTTGTCGAATTTATTGGCGTAAAGTTGGGCAAAGTAACTCCTAATTATTGCTCTAATTTCCTCTTCGTTAGTGGTGAGTTCTCCCTTTTCATTTTTAAGACTAACAATTTGATTTTCCTCTTTCCTTTTTTTAATCAGATTTACTAAGGGTTTGTCTATTTTGTTGGTTTTTTCATAGAACCAACTCTTAGTTTTATTAATCAATTCAATAGTTTTTTTACTTTCAATTTTATTGATCTCTCCTTTTATTTTTTGAATTTCAAGTTTAGTGTTTGATTGGGGTTTTTAATTTGTTCCTTTTCTAGCATTTTTAGTTGCAAGCCCAATTCATTGACCTTCTCTTTCTCTATTTTATACAAATAGGCCTCTAGAGATATGAGATTTCCCCTTATTACCGCTTTGGCTGCATCCCATACATTTTGGTATGATGTCTCATTATTATCATTTTCTTGGATGAAGTTATTAATTATGTCTATAATTTGCTGTTTCACCCAATCATTCTTTAGTATGAGATTATTTAGTTTCCAATTATTTTTTGGTCTACTTTCCTGTGGCTTTTTATTGAATGTAATTTTCAATGCATCATGGTCTGAAAAGGATGCATTCACTATTTCTGCCTTACTGCATTTGAGTTTGAGGTTTTTATGTCCTAATATATGATCAATTTTTGTATAAGTTCCATGAACTGCTGAAAAGAAGGTGTACTCCTTTCTGTCCCCATTACATTTTCTCCAGAGATCTATCATATCTAATTTTTCTAGTATTCTATTTATCTCTTTGACTTCTTTCTTATTTATTTTGTGGTTTGATTTATCTAATTCTGAGAGTGCAAGGTTGAGATCTCCCACTATTATAGTTTTACTGTCTATTTCTTCTTGCAGCTCTCTTAATTTCTCTTTTAGGAATTTAGATGCTACACTACTTGGTGCATATATATTTAATATAGATACTTCTTCATTATTCATTCTACCCTTTAGCAAGATATAGTGCCCTTCCTTATCTCTTTTGATTAGATCAATTTTTGCTTTAGCTTGATCTGAGATCAGGATGGCTACCCCTGCTTTTTTGGCTTCACCTGAAGCATAGTAGATTTTGCTCCAACCTTTTACCTTTAACCTGCATGTATCACCCCGCTTCAGGTGTGTTTCCTGTATACAACATATTGTAGGATTCTGGCTTTTAATCCATTCTGCTAACCGCTTCCTCTTTATAGAGGAGTTTACCCCGTTCACATTTATGGTTAAAATGACCAATTCTGTATTACTTGCCATCTTGTTAACCCCGGTTTATGCTTTTCTCCCTTCTTACTCCCTTACCCCCTCCCTTACCCCCCTTCCCAGTATTAAGCTTGTGAGCTCCCCTTGCTTCTCACAGCCCTCCCTTTTTCAGTATCCCTCCCCCCCCTTAGAGTTCCCCCCCCCAACTTACCCCTTTCCCTCCCAGTTACCGTATTCCCTTCCACTTAGCTTATTCCTTCCTTTTTCACTTTTCCCTTCTCACTTTTCAATGAGGTGGGAGAAGTTTCACCATAGATTGAATATGTCTAAAATTCTTCTCTTACTGCCAATTCTGAAAGCAGTAAAATACTCACTATTTTCATTCCTCTCCATTCTTTCTCTCAGATTTACTAGGTTTTCTTTGCCTCTTCATGAAATGTAGTACCCCCACTTTCCCTTTTTTCTAGTACAATGTCCTTTCCACAACTAGTTTCTAGAACAAGGTATACATGTATTCTTTATACATCTTTACAGCCGAAATATAGTTCCCAAGATTAATCTTTACCTTTTTAGATTTCTCTTGAGTTCTGTGCTTGTAGATCAAATTTTTTGTTAAGTTCTGGCTTTTTCATCAGAAATAGATGAAATTCGCTTATTTCGTTGAATGTCCATCTTCTTCCCTGGAAAAAGATGCTCAATCTCGCTGGGTAAGTTATTTTTGGTTGCATACCAAGTTCCTTAGCCTTTCGGAATATCATATTCCAGGCCCTTCGATCCTTTAATGTGGATGCTGCCAGATCCTGGGTGATCCTTATTGTGGCTCCTTGATACTTGAATTGGGTTTTTCTAGCCGCTTGCAGTATTTTTTCCTTTGCCTGAGGGTTCTGGCATTTGGCCACTATATTCCTTGGTGTTTTGATTTTAGGATCCCTTTCAGTAGGGGATCGATGAATTCTTTCAATGTCTATTTTACCTTCTGTTTCTATGACTTCTGGGCAGTTCTCTTTGATAATTTCCTGGAAGATAGTGTTCAGGCTTTTTTTTTCATCATACTTTTCTGGAAGTCCGATGATTCTCAGGTTGTCTCTCCTGGATCTGTTTTCCAGGTCTGTTGTCTTCCCCAGAAGGTATTTCACATCCTTTTCCATTGTTTGATTTTTTTGGATTTGCTTGACTGATTCTTCTTGTCTCCTCGAGTCATTCAATTCCAATTGTTCGACCCTGATTTTCAGTGAGGTATTTTCTTCACTCACTTTTTTAAGATCTTTTTCTAATTGTCCAATTGAGTTCTTTTGTTCTGTGGAATTTTTTTCCATTTCGCCAATTTTGTTTTTTAGAGAGCTGTTTTCTGTTTCCAGTTCACTAATCCTATTTTTCAAGGATTTGGTTTCTTTATCCACTCTCTCTTTAACTGACTTCTCCAGGCTCTTTTGCCAAGCCTCCCTCTCCTTTTGCAGAGCCTCCCTCTCCTTTTCCCATTTTTCTTCTAGCTCCCTTGTGAGAGCCTTTTTAATTTCCTCCATGAGATTCATCTGTGCTGAGGGACATAAGGTCTCTTCCTTCGGGGATTCACCTGGGGACTGTTTGTTTTTAGTCTCCTCAGGGTTTGGAGTCTGCTCTTTATCTGTATAAAAGCTGTCCAGGGTTAAATTCTTTTTCAGTTTCTTGCTCATTCTGTCTATTTATCAAAGACAAACTATCAAAGAAACAGAAGGAAAAAAAACCCCTTGAATGGAGGCTGCTTTCTTTGGGGGAGGGGCAGGGTATTCGTGAGGCACAGGTCCTACTGTGCTATGGCGCCTGCGCACTGAGATCCGAGCGCTCTGAGATCCGCGCGGGCTAAGACACTGTGGGGGAGGGGTGGCCAGGTCCCGAGAAATTCCAGCTGTTTGGGATTGTATTCTTCACCCCCGGTGTTTTTAGCTTCTCTGCTGGGCTGCTGACTTGCTCCTATAGCAAAGCTCTCACCGCAGAGACGGCTGCGATCGCGTCCTACCCCCTCTCCGCTCCACCCGGTTCTGAGCTGCTATCTGTGCTCTGGTTGCCGCTGCTGCCCGCAGACTGCTTCCAAATACCGTCCCCGCCCTCGCGCAAAAACAGACCTTTCTTGACGAGTCTCAAGGATGGTTTCTCTTGGTAAGTAATTGTATGGTTTTTTTTCAGTCGAGCATTAATTCAGAGGCATGAAATGAAATGAATAGTGAGAGAAAAACACGGAGATTACACAGAAGTGTATTTCCTCTCCGCCATCTTGGCCGGAAGTCTCCACATAGTAATTCCTAAAATATTGATCTCCAGCAATTTATTGTCATTTCCACTTGTTTTTCCTAAGGTCTAAGTCAAGTCAGAATAGTTTAAATGTTTGATCATATGATGACTATAATTATACATATACATGTTTTCTGCTTGGTTAATTAGGTAAAACTAACAGTATTATGTAGTGATGATGTTATGTTTCAATGGGCTCTATCTTTGAAAAAAAATACTTTAGAATCTCCATCCACAAAAGATTTATGAAATAAAATCAATAACCAATTAATTTTGTATAATTTAGGCACCCAAATAACTTCGACCAGACGATTCCTTGAGAACTAGTGAAGTTATTCTTTAACTTTAGTTCTATGATAGATATGAACTTCTATAATTATATTTCTGATGTGCATAATTCTATCTGGAGTGAAAATTCTAAATAAAATTTAATTGTACTTATTGATTTCAAGAACTTTTAAAACATAAAATTATTAATATTTTAATGAATATAGTTGGTATTACACATTTCATTTGATCAAAACATTATAAACAGAATTTTAGTTTTACTATTATTTTTAGAGGATATTGAGTTGAAAAAACAAATGAAAAAACTCTTGACAATTCACCAAAAAAAAAAAAATCTGATACCAGTTTATCCAAGATCTAAATAAGTTTTGAAATAATTACCAAGAAATTCTGTCTTTCCCTTTTATTCTTCTAAACTGATACACAAAAGAAGATTCTTTAAATTGCTCCAATAGTTGAGCCATGCAAAATTATGAAATGATATAACACTAAATTTGCTTTTCCTGGCTTCTTGTTTTACCCCTAGGGAGAAAAATACTAAGCATTACTGCTCTTCAGTAATTCACACCCAAGTTTTAAGAGGTCTTTCAAATAAAAGCCAAGTGTCAAGTATGCTTAATGAAAACAGGAAACTTTCTCTGTAAACAAGCTGCTGTATCTTCTCAAAATCAGAGTTTTAATAAAATCATCTCTTGATGGTTTTTAAAAAATAGCAACTCTAATCACCCTCATATTCAATACAAATTTATTAAAGAGTTTTAATGCAAAATTTTGTGTTTTTCCCTTGGCTCACCATTTATTAATTTGGATATTTAGATTGTGAATTAATTTAAAATGAGTATTATGATTAGCTTAAATGGCAAATTTATATCTAATGGATCTATTATTCTATAAAATATTAAATAGGGCTTCCAGATTCAAATGTAAAACATTTCATTTTCCTGATTTCTAATATCTACAACCAGTTGATCAATATTCATTTAAAGATATTACAAGTTACAGAGAAGGGGATTTTGCCACTTCCCATAAATTCATAAAGGAATGATATTCAGATTTGATATCATTTGTCCTCATCTTGACAAGCAGCACCTCAAAAATGTTGAGAAATAAGGAATTCTGTGCTACAATAAATATATGATCTGTTCATTGGCAAATTATGGAATTTTTAAAATGCCTTTCAAATTAAATTTTGACAACTTTAGTCTAAAATTTAAACATAACTTTACAAAAATTGAAAAAGTATCCCAATGTAGGCAAAATTCCTTGTCATAAATTTTTATACAAAATGTCCTTTTATGGAGGTCATGTGTTCTTTGTGCCCTTTGGTCTATACTTTTTGCTTAGTTGCTTAAATAAAAATGAATTTGAATTAGATTTTGATAAAATAGTGAGAGAGGGCAAGGGAGCTGAGAGACAGGTGAATAAAATGGTTTTTGTTTGCTATACAGTTATGTCAAACTCAACATTAAGATAAAGAGATTTGAAGCTTGAAAGAGATCTTAAGAGTTCATCTAGGCTTTTTCAACAAAATAGGAAGGTTAAGGTCAAAAAGATTAAATGAGTAGCCCACGTTCATCCAGACAGTAAATGACAGTGCAACAATATTGCTTCACATATACAATATAGAAGCCTTGCTGTGAATCAATACTCGAAGCAAAACCAAATGAAACTGAAGGCAACAATGTTGGACCCAAACATCATGCTCTTAGCTTAGAAGCAGTCACAGAAAGGGCATGAAATTTACTTCTTCACACTGTTTTAAATGGTTTAAAAAAAAAAAAAAGGAAGACATATGCTTTTTAAATCATTTCTGTACATAACTAATATTTTTGCAATACTATCATCACAATAATTCTGGGGTGGCTGAACAAATATTATAAACAATTATTGTCAATAATTTGTTCATAACATTTATCACAATTAATATTTAGATACTGTTGCTATAATGTAACATTAACATATTGTATTTATTTTGCAATTATTGTATATATTATTCCTATATAATTTTGTAATATTGATAGTAATACTATATTGAATTATATCTTATAATTAATATATTTTTGTCAGTAAAAGAATTATGATACAATTATTAATAAGTGATTATGATTATTACTAAATTCATTAATTATCATTAGAAAGATGTAGGAACATGCTCTGAGAAGATAAGCTATTTAAACCAAAATCATACAGTTGGTTACTCCAAAAGAATTCAAACTTTTATCTTCTCTGCCTATTATGTCACACTCTAAATGAAAATCAGTGAGGAAATGCCATCACTTTTTCACAAAGGATATAGAACTCCTACTGTCTATGATTGTCTACATTTTGATGGGAATTCTGTGAAGAGACTCCCATTTTCCAGTAGGAAAAAAAAAGAATCTCTACCTCTTCTTCAGAGAGATGATTTCATTTTAGAGAGAAATACCTCTAGGTACAAAGCTAAATAATCTAAAACTTCTCAAAAAGCTCTTCATAACAAGTTCCACAAGCTATATGACAAATTTGTTAAGAGAGAAACACTGATAATGAAACATTTATTCTTGCTCAATGCAAAGCTGAAAAAAGAATTTTCTGTTTTATGTATAGTTAAAATTCTATCTATCATTTGAAAGATGAGGCAATATACTCTGTGAAGATAAATTTATCTTACAACCCAAAAAAACAGCTACTCACACATTCTGGGAGAATAACAATATATTCCAGATGAGGTATAATAAAGAATTAGTATGTCAGATATGATATTTACACTACCTCTGTACCCACAAAAGTTCTAGGTGCTTTGAAATTGTCTTGTTATCCTTCAATGTGGCTAATGTGTACCAAAAAGAGTACTGTTGTTTTAGTCATTTTTAGTTGTGACAAATTCTTTGTGACCTATTTGGGGATTTCTTGGCAAAAATACTGGAATGCTTTGACATTCCTTATCCAACTCATATTACAAATGAGGAAACTGAAGCAAACATGGTTAAGTGGCTTACCTAGGATCACCCAACTGGTAAGTGTCTGAGGCCAGATTTGAACTTAGGTTTTCCTGACTCCAGACCTGGCTCTCTATCCACTGTGCCATCTAGCTGCCCATAAATGAGAAATATGCCAATCTAAAACTCTTTATTGGCTTTTAACAAAAAGTTGTGTCAAAAGACTTCTGGCATGGCCAAATGTGATTAACTTGATTCTCTATCCTTACTCCTTTAGAATTATTTCACATAATAGTTTGTTTCACCTTAGTGAAACCCTTAGTCCTAAGGTTTTATTCCAGTTCCTTTGAGAATTCAATTGGACAAATATTTGTTGAACTAAGAGACATGACTAGTGTTTTTTCTTCCAGCCATCAGTTGGATCATGAATTGAAAATCAAAGAATACTTTAAAGGTCTAGCAAGGATTTTGGATATAAATCTCTTTCCTGTTAGTAGTTTCCTTAATCTGTCTTCTTTCTTCCATTGCACCCTTCAACTAAAGAAAACTGAATCATGAAAAATACAACTTACTTTACCAAAAATAAAACTTTATCTAAATTAGGAAGATTAAAAAAAATCTTCAGCCAATGGCTTCTCTTAGTATGTCTACATGATTTGTACTAATCTCCCCCCTCTCTCCACTCATCTAATATAAGTTTTCCTAAGGAGACATCTGTTATACTATTCATATTTTATTCACTACTGTATGATTTCAATTGCATTTTATTACTAAAAATTCAACTTTGCCATTGACATATATCTAAACATAGAATGAATGAACCTATTTAAATGGTAACCTTTCGGCTCATCATTTAAATCAAATCCACCATTTTTAAAATGTTTTTTGAATTGTCTGCATACTCTGGAACATTAAATAAAACTTCTAAAATAATAACTGTGCTACAAATAACTTGTCATGGTTTTTTGTTCTCTCCATGGAAAAATGTGATGTTGTATCTTTGCCTGGTTCTAAATTAGTCTTGCCTTACAATTGGCTTTGTAATATAATAAACATGTTCCCATGTTATGCTAATTGGCATACTTCATTACTACCATCCAATAACTATCAACAACAGGAGAGAGTACATAAGTAAGAATGCCATGCTTTGAGAATAACTGAAACTATGTTTTCCTCCACTCCCCTTTTTTTTTTTTGGAGATTCAAAAACATTTTGCAAGTTTAGTTTATAAATCATTCAAAGACAGAGGCAAATTAAAGCCAGGACCTAACTGTCACATTCTTCCAATGTGACCACAATGTGCTTTGGGCTGCAGACCTTCACAGGGAGTATTTGCAGAGACAAATGGCTTGCCAGACTATTAGGAACAAACAGCTACCACTAGCCAGATATTAGATCAACAATCATTAAATATAATATGAACCACCTTCTTTCACAGCCATAGTATAAAAACAGCAGATATAAACAGTTGCTAATGTGTCACTGGAAATCTAATGATTTCTATCATGCTGGACACTTGGCTTATTCTGTGTGACACCTTACTTTTCACTTTAGAAATACCCTTTTGCGCTTTCCAAAAGAAAAAAGGAACAAAATAGCAATTCCTTAGCATATTCATTTTAGACCATTCCTTTCTCTGTTTTTGTTTTTATATTACTAATTTCCTATATTTGGTATCAAAACCATAATAAACTTCAGACACCTCTATTGAAATGTTAGTGAAAGATGGAGCTTACTTCTAAGCTGCTTAACATCTACAACAATGTGCATCTGATGTTTGCAGTCACAATCTACATGTTGTTATCCCATAACTTTATTTGCTTACTAAGAATACCTGGTCCATTGCAATGTAAACTCTTAGAACCATCAATAAAGTAGGTTAACTCGAACTTTGCTCTGGAGTGCTGAAATATAAACTGGACATATCTTCTTGGGGGTATACTTTTGACCCCAGATACAGACTCAGTCCTTGGGCCCACATCATTTTCTTACTTCACCTGTTGTGCAGCAGCATAGAAACCCTTGCTGCATAAGGGTGCATCACCTCCCTGGGCATCTACACTCCAGGTAAGCTTCACCCCTTGCTGTAGTTAGAAAAGTGCTCTAGGTAAGGCTTTTCTGCTAGACGTGTATATTGTGGTATAAGACTACTATACTTTTTCCTCTATAACTCTGAGTAAATTATTTAGCTTCTGTGCAACATAAATATTAATTATTCCTAATAGTCTGGCAAGCTTTTACCTATAAAGATGTAAAACATCTTACCTCTCTAAAAGCAAGTTCTGGATCATATGCCATATTCATGAACTGTGCCAATCTAAGAACTGTGATTGTGAATTGAATGCAATACTTCACATGGATGCTAATTCTCATAGAAGCTAGTAAATAATTATTCTGTTCCTAATGCAGACTAAGGATAGGCAGATAGGTGGCACAGTGGATCCACACAGAGCCTAGAGTCAGGAAGACCTGAATTTAGATCTACTCACAGATATTTACTGGTTGTGTGACCTTAGGAAGAACACTTAAACTGCCTCAGTTTCCTTAATTGCAAAATAGAATAACAATAGCACCTGCCTCATGAGATCTCTGTGAGAATTAAATAACTGACACATATTTGATTCAAGTGACTTAATCCAGTTTGCCTCAGTTTTCCCATATGTAAAATGAGTTGAAGAAGGAAATGGCAAACCACTTCAATATCTTTGCCAAGAAAACCCCAAAATGTGGTCATAACAAGTCAGACATAACTGAAATGATTGAACAACAGCTGCTATGTAAACATTTATTCCACTTCCTACCCCTTCCTTTTTTAACAGTCACATCTCAGAGCTAATACTGAGCTTTTCATCTACAAGTTTTCTAAATGTTTTTCAGTTAAATTACTGTTCTTCCTTGTGTGTTTTATTCAATATTTTTGTAGTTAATTTTCTAAATCTCAATTGAAGACTTTACAATTTCTCTATATTTTATCTTGCTAATTTGGAACTATGCTCAAAAAATTATCAAACTGTGCATACCCTTTGATCCAGCAGTATTACTTCTGGGCATATATCCCAAAGAGATACTAAAGAAGGGAAAGGGACCTGTATGTGCCAAAATGTTTGTGGCAGCCCTGTTTGTAGTGGCCAGAAACTGGAAAATGAATGGATGTCCATCAATTGGAGAATGGTTGAGTAAATTGTGGTATATGAACGTTATGGAATATTATTGTTCTGTAAGGAATGACCAGCAGGATGAATACAGAGAGGACTGGCAAGACTTACATGAACTGATGCTAAGTGAAATGAGCAGAACTAAATCATTATATACCTCAACAACGATACTGTTTGAGAATGTATTCTGATGGAAATGGATCTCTTCGATAAAGAGAGCTAATTCAGTTTCAATTGATCAAAGATGGGCAGAAGCAGCTACACCCAAAGAAAGAACACTGGGAGATGAATATAAACTGCTTGCATTTTTGTTTTTCTTCCCGGATTATTTATACCTTCTGAATCCAATTCTTCCTGTGCAACAAGAAAACTGTTCAGTTCTGCACACGTATATTGTATCCAGGATATACTGTAACCTATTCAACATGCAAAGGATTGCTTGCCATCTGGGGGAGGTGGTGGAGGGAAAGAGGGGAAAAATCAGAACAGAAGTGAATGCAAGGGATAATGCTGTAAAAAAAATTACCCTGGCATGAGTTCTATCAATAAAAAGTTATTTTAAAAAAAAAATAATAAATAAATAAATAAAATTTTAAAAATATCTTTTGTCTTGCTAGTATTGGCCTATATCCATTTACTGAGACTCTTTCAGATCTCAATTATCCTGTCCAGTGGATGGCTTTGTTTTGTTTTTTTAGCTTAGTTCCATTTCCTCCACAAATTCAAGATATTTATCTCATTGATGCCTTCTTTCAAATAGTTGACAGAAATAATCTATGCAAAAGAGTTAAGTACAAACAACAAAGTTTCTCTCTAAGAGGTCACAAGAGACAACATCAAACTCTTCAGGTGGACACTAACCCTTTCTAGGGTATTTTGTGCTGTCTTTCAAGCAATTCGGAATCCCATTTAACTGTTCTTCATACCCCCCAACTCCTCTTGCTCACAATGAACACGGGAATCTGAATTTTGTTTTATTAGTAATGTGTAGAACTAGAGAACCAGGGAAGATGGTAGCTTTTCTATGATTCTGCTAATCTGGGTAGTGAAAAGAACATTGGATTCAGAGTCAGAGGACCTCACAGTCCAATCCCAGCTCTGACATGTATTGACCGTGTGGTCTTAGACAAATCACCCTACTTTCGCGGACTTCAGTTTTCTCAATTATAAAAAGAGGAGTGCATTTGAGATGATCTCTAAAGTCTCCAGTTCTTAACCTATCATCCTAAGAGCCAAAGGTACTCCAGCAAAAAAGTAATACAAAAAGAGGTAATGATACTTCCTCTGTAGCTATGCAATGAAAAAAAAATTCAGTTAACTAGCATTTAATAAGTAGAACTAACTATGTTTCAGGGACTGTCACAATGCCAAGCATAAACCTGGTAATTAGAGGCAATTCATCAATCAATCAACAAGCATTTATTAAGCATCTACCATGTGCCAGGTACAATACTAGGTCCTGCAGACACAAAGACAGAAATGGAACAATAGTCCATATCCTTATGGAGATGAAAGTCAATCAAGGGTGACAATACTAATATATAGAAGTATATATAGAAAAAATACATGACAATTTTGGGAGAGGATTGTAATAGTTGATGAGGGGGAGGATCAGGAGTTTGAGCTGAATGATGAAGGAAATAGGAGATTCTGTGAGATAGAAGGGAAGAGAAAAATGCATTCCAAGCATTGGGAATAGCCAATAAAAAGAAATTGCAAATGGGTTGGGGATAACCAATAAAAAGAAATTGCAAATGGATCATCTTGTTTAAAGAAGAGCATAGGACTAGTTTGACTGGCCTGAAGATGACTGGAAAAAAATGTATTATCAACTGAAAAAGTAGTAATAATAACAAGAAAAATTTCAACAATAATAATAATTTATCATTATTTAAGCTTTGCAAAGTCTTTTAGTTTGGAGGTTAAGATATGTTGAAGAAGTTTTAAAAATTGAAAAGAACCAGCTCAGCTTTTATCCTAGAGGCAAAAGGAAGCCACTTCAGTCTACTGAGTGGAAGATTGAAATGGTGAAAAAATAAAATCTCTCTAGCTTGTGTATGAAGGATAACATGGGTTGTGAACAAAGAGACAAATTAATAAACTGCCTTTAGTGCCCTTGTTCTATCATTTACTAACTGAATTTTTGGAAAAATTCTCCAAAAAATTTTTTGGATTCTAAATATTAATTCCTAAATACTAATAAGAAGCTAATAATAGCTGTTCTGTTCACTTGAAACATTGATTATAAAGTTCAAGTAATATGATAAATGTTGAAGTTTTTTGAACTGTTAAGGGCTCTAGAAATTTAAAGGATTAACAATTTTTTAGAGAAACACTCAATGAATTAACTGTGTGCTCAGATTTAGTTTTAATATTGGCATCAGTCATTAAACACTTACTAAGTTATTAAGCATTTGATATGTGCCAAGTAGCAAGTTGACAGAATAGATAGAGTGCTTAGCCTGGAATCAAGAAGACTTGAGTTCAAATTTGACTTCAGACGATTACTAATTGGGCAACTCATTCAACCCTGTTTGTTTCATTTCCTGTAAAATAAGCTAAAGAAAGAAATGACAATCCATTTCAATATCTTTGATAAGAAAACTTTACAAAAGACATCATGAGTTAGACACGATTGAAAAATGACTTAACAAAAGGTGCCAAGCACTGTGCTAAGTGCTAAAGATACAAAAAAAGACAAAGAACAGTCTCTGCTCTCTAGGAGCTGACAGCTTAATGGCAGAGATAGCATGCAAACAACAATGTACAAATATGCTTTATAGAAGAGAAATTGGGGATAATTTCAGAGAGAAAGCATTAAGATTAAGCCTGAAAAAGATTTCTTGTAAAATGTGGGCTTTTTAGCTGCATCTCAAAGGAAGTCAGAGAATCCAAGAGACAGAGATGCAGAGGGAAAGGGTTTTAAAGATGGGAATTAACCCAAGAAAATGCTGGTATTGGGAGATGGATTGTCATTAGGTAAGGAACATCAATACGGTCAGTATACTAGATCTCAGAATTTATTGAGGTGGGGAGAGAGAGGGTATGCAGAATGTAAGATGAAAAAAAGGTGGAAGCCAAGCTGAAGATTCTCTATTGGATCTTTGAGATAATAGGGAGCCACTGAAGTTTCTTGACAAAGAGACTGACAAAGTCAGAACTGGCCTTTAGGAAGATCAATCCTTCAGGAAGTTCAATTTGTCAACTGAGTGGATAACAGACTTAAGGTAGAATGATCAATTAGCAGATCAGTGCAGTAAGGTGATGAAAGTCTGCTCCAGTGTAGCAGCAGTGTCAGAGGAGAGAAAAGGGTGTACATGATAGATGTTAAGAAGATAGAACTGTCAGTAGTAACTGACACCTGATTAGATATGAGGGGAGGGGTTTTTAAAAAAAAGGACTGAAAATGGCATCTAGGTTCTGAATCTGGGAGACTAGGAGTGTAGTGCTACTCTCAGATTTAGGATTATAGGAAAGTTAGGATTTCTCCAATATGTTCCAATATTGGAGAAAAAGATGAGTCAATTTTGACATGAGAGACACAGGGATTGGTTAAGATTTGAATGTCATTAGTATAGAAGTGACAATTTATGGAAACTAATGAGATCACAAACTGGAATAGTACATAGAAGAGAAGATAACTTAAAGCAAAACCCTAGTGGATACCCACAGTAGGAAAAAAAAAGAGTTTCAAGGAGAAGAAAATGACTGACAAAGTCAAATGTTGCCGAAAGATCAAGGAAAAGGATTGAGAAAAGCTCAACTATAGATCTGGTCATTAAATTATTATTGGTAACTTTAGAGAGAGAAATTTTATTTGAATGAAGAGGTTAGAAGCCAGACTGTAAAGAATCAAGAGAGTGAAAGAAAAAGAGAATGGAGATATCTATTATAAGAAGGCTCTTCAAAGAGTTTAGTCACAAAAATAAAGGTGAACTATGAGATGATAGCTAGAGAGAATGAATAGATCATGTGGGAATTTTTTTGAGAAAGAGGGGAGGGAAAGAGAGACATGAACTTGTTTATAGAAAATAGAGAGGCAACCAGAAGACAGGGAAAGATTATATGGGATTATAATAATCATTATTATAAATTTATAAATCATTAAAAATAGAAGAGAATTTAGAAATCATCTATTTAAACTTCCTTATTTTACAGGTGAACAAAGTCAAGTCCAGAGAGAGTGAGTTCTTTAAATGAAAGCATAAATTTGCTGTAAAACTGTGACTCAAACTTAGGTTTCCTATATTTCTGATTAGTAGGTGGCATTTAGACCATTGATACCTACAGACATACTTCATTTTTAAAAATTCATATTTCTAAAAAACTAAATGAAATATATCTAAGTTCACAAGGTACTAATTGTCTAGAGTAGAGTTTGTAGGGTGTTTTTGGTTTGGGCTTTAGTTTTTTTTCTTTATCATCAGTACTGTGTTCTTTAAACTACACATCTATAAAATGTAAAGCTAAATAAGATAGCTTTCTATCCTTTTTTTTTCCAAAAAGCATACTATTTCTACCAACAAAACTTTGGAAGGAATAAGGTACATTTTTGAGAATCCCTCTGATTTCAATTTAAGATAGAATGAGACCTCCTCTGAATTAGGTTGATAAATTAAATTAATTCAAACAAAATTAGTAACCTTTTTAATTGTGAAACCCTGCCAACTAGGCTGGATATTATAAGTGGATAAAAAACTGATAATCATTGGGATTATAATTGATAATAACTGTGAACTATGTAACATTAAAAAGACACCCTCCATAAACATACAACCCCTTTAAGGCTACCTATAGAGCCCTAGAAAGGAATAGCAGCCACATTATGAGAACCCAATTCAGTAGTGCAAAAAGAAATTGAGATGGTCATCCCAATGAACCTTTGGTTCATTTTTCTGCATTCGTCTATTAAAGACATGAATTTCAGCAAATATTTCAAATTAGCATCAGAAAGTTTTCTACATATCACTGCGATTTCATTCAATAAACACATATTGAATAATTGCCATGCATGTGATGACAAAGGAAAAAAACCACATCATTTCTCAAAATCTATTTTTCAAAAGTTTCTGACAAGCATGTAGGAAAGAGAGGAAATCAAGAAAATAAATTACATGATAAAATATTTTCCAGTAGATCACCTTGCCCTGGAAAATGAATACTACTTAATTGTTGCCAGGCTATGTCCCACTTCTCAAGTATGCTATAATAATTTAACAGTGCATTTTTTGGGTGAACTAAAACAACCTTTAATAGAAGATATTTAACCTTTCTTGAAGTATGTAATCTAAAAACAAATAATATTGGACAGTAGGAAGTAGGCCTATGATTTCAATGATAAAGGGAATTCCCTGAATGATGAAACCCCCTTTACTAAAGCATGTTGGTTGCTTAGAGCACTAAGAAGTCAAGTGACCCTGGTTAACACAGCCAGAACATGTCATAAATTAGACTAAAACTAAATATCATTTTAAAAGGTTAGAAATGGTCTTGAGATAGTATAGGCTTCTACAGAAATCATATAAATTACTTCTGATAAATGAGGATAAAAGGAATCAATTTTCAGCTTTGAACTTCATAGTACTTTGTTCTTAGTAATGTCCCTATCAGATGTCACTTCTAATCAGTGGTTACCAGTTTCAGATTTGTGAACCTAAACTCTTTCCCAGAAATCTTTCATTCAGAGAAATCGAATGCTGACAGTCCACTTAACAGAAACAAAACCAGGAGGTGCCAGCATTCCTGTTGGATTGAATCTCTGGAAAATATTAAGGGATTTTACACTGCCAATAAGAACAGCTTAGAGAAAATGAATATTTTGTTAATAGATCAAATGAGAGTGAAACTTTTGTGGTTTCCAAGTTGAAATATTTTCTTCAAAATTTTCTTAATATAAGTATTATTGGAGTTTTTTCTTAAGATCACCATAAGAGCAGATCAGAACCTCATATTTTGTATATTCTATATGCTGTTGATCATCTTTAGGGTACAACTGATCTTTAATTTTTAGAAACATTATTTATATTATAATTCATTACATATTATATTTATATTTAATTCATTAAATACAAATATATTAGTATAATTATGATTATAAGTAATAAATAAATATTACTACCAGAAGTCAGCATACAATTAGTTCCTTAGAGAAATCAGAAAGATTATTTTGTGTGGATGTACCAGCATTATCATTGTAACCTTTACAAATAAATATCTGCCAGTTTTCTTATATGAATGAGGGAAAATGGGAGTGAATTCCATAGTTCTACTACTTAGTACCTTCGTGATTGGAAATAAATCACTGTAATCTCTTTAAGTCTCAATTTCTTTACTTATAAAATGACAAGTCTAAGTAATCTCAAATATCTTTCAGTTGTAAACATCAATTTGTCAGCATTTCTAAGCCTTTGCTTTCTCATCTATCAAAATAGGAAAAATGCTAAATTAAGGACCAAAAGTGATATTTATGTAAAAATCATTTCATAAGTCTAACAAGTGAAGTTAACTAGTATCAATTAAGCCCCCGTTGTGAGCCAAGCAAGCACTGTGCTAGGCAAACAAAAGCCAAAAAAATCTATGACCTGGAAGAGCTCACAATCTAATGGAAAAGTCAACTTGCAAATAATAAAGTACAAGCAGAAATAGCCATATGAAGTATAAAGTAAAGGTCTTCTTATAAAAAAGGAACTAACATTAAGGGGGAACTGGGAAAAGCCTAGAAGGTATAATTTGAATTAAGGTTTGAAAGACTCTTAAACAGCAGCTAGGAGGCAGAGGTGAGCAGAGAGGGAATTCGAAGCAAGGGATACAGCCAGGGATGATGTCTGGAGTTGGGAAATGAAGTGTCTTGTTTGAGAAACAGCAAGGAAGCCAATGTTACTGAACTATGAAGTACATAAAGGGAAGAATATGTAATAATATTAGAAAGCTAGGCAGAGGACAATTTTATATTTGGTCATTGGTGCTACTGAATGGAGGATTGGTGGGAGAGGGGTAGGTGACATGATCTGACTTGAGCTCTAGGAAGATTATTTTGATAGCTGAGTAGAATAAATGATATATACTTAGGTATGCCAGGTCTTGGAATCCCTATTACTTAAAGTCTGCAGTGTACATTTAGAGAATCCCTGGAAGTTATTGAAAGTACAAAGCTAATGAAGCTATAGCTATGGGTTGAATATTAGGTACTTAAGGGCAGTTAGATAACTCAGTGGATAGTGCCAGATCTGGAGTTAGAAACTCTTCCTGTGTTCAAATCTGGCCTCAAACACTTACTAGCAGTAAGACTCTGAGCAAATAACTTAACCATGTTTGCCTCAGTTTCCCTATTAGCAAAATGAAGTAGAGAAAGAAATGGCAAACTATTCCAGTATCTTTGCCAAGAAAACTCCAAATGTAGTCAAGAAAAGTCAGACATGACTAAAAATGACTAAATAACAATAAAAATTTAATATAGATTCTCTACTGGTTGTCAAAGGAATATGGATAAGAGAATATGGATGAATCAGCACAAATGTTACCACGATGAGAAAAATAAATCAAAATGTGTGTCTTTTAAATAAGGAAGTAGTATCACTTTCACATATTCCTAAAGCAGATTTTTTCAAATTATTTGACAGTGAAATAGGTGAGGCTCACAAGATATAATAATCTATGATTATAGTAATCTAGTGATAAACCCAAAGACCCAGCTTCTGGGATAAGAACTTACTATCTGACAAAAATTGCTGGGAAAATTAGAAAATAGTATGGCAGAAACTAGGGACTGACCAATACCTAATACCACATACCAAGATAAGGTTGAAATGGGTTCAAGATTTAGATATAAAGGATGAGACTATAAACAAATTAGAAGAACAAGGGATAGTCCACTTTTCAGATCTGTGGAGAAGGAAGGCATTTATGACTAAATAAGAACTAGAAAAACATTATAAAATACAAAATGGATACTTTTGATTATATTAAATTTAAAAGGTTTTGTACAAACAAAACCAATTCAGCCAAGATTATAAAGGAAGCAGAAAACTAGGGAAAAAATTTACATCCAAAGGTTCTGATAAGGGTTTCATTTCTAAAATTTAGAGAAAATTGATAAAATTTATAAAAATACAAACCATTCTTCAAATGATGCATGGTGAAAGGATATGAACAGGCAATTTTCAGATGAAGAAATTAAAACCATTTCTGACCATATGAAAAAAAAATGCTCTAAATCATTATTGATCAGAGAAATCCAAATTAAGACTACTCTGAGATATCACTACACACCTATCAGATTGGCTAAGATGACAGGAAAAGATAATGACAAATGTTGGAGGGGATGTGGGAAAACTGGGACACTAATACATTGTTGGTGGAATTTTGAACAACAATTCTGGAGAGCAGTTTGAGACTATGCCCAAAAGGCTAATAAATTGTGTATACCCTTTGATCCAGCAGTCTCTCTACTAGGACTGTATCCCAAAGAGATCATGAAAAAGGGAAAAGAACCCACATGTGCAAAAATGTTTGTAGCATCCTTTTTTGTAGAGGTAAGAAACTGGAAACTGAATGGACGCCCATTAATAAGTTACGGTATATGAATGTAATGTAATATTATTGTTCTGTAAGAAATAGTCAGCAGGATGATTTCAGAAAGACCTGAAGAGACTTATATGAACTATTAAATGAAATAAGTTGAACTAAGAGAACACTGTACAAAGCAACAACAAAATTATGTGATTATCAACTCTGATGGACTTGATTCTTTTCAATAATGAGGTGATCCAGCCAATTCCAATGAACTAGCGATGGAGAAAGCCATCTGCATCCAGAAAGAAGACTGTGGAGATTGAATATGAAAGACAGCATAGCATTTGTACCTTTTTGTTATTATTTGCTCGTTTTTTTCTTTCTTTTTTCCTTTTTGATCTGATTTTTCTTATGCTACATGATAAGTGTGGAAATACGTATAGAAGTATTGAACATTTAACATATATTAGATTGCTTGCAGGAGGAAGGAAAGGAGAAAAACTTGGAATACAGGGTTTTTCAGGGATGAATGTTGAGAATTAACTTTGCATATATTTTGAAAATTGAAAGCTATTATTGAAATTTTTTAATTAAAAAATTTCCTGATATATATAAAACTGCTCAAGTTTAAACAATATCAAAAGTATTTCAGTTGGCAATTATATAATACTTAATACAATGGCATATTCAATATTCTCACCATCTGTCTTAGATTCAGTAAAATATCCATTCTTAATCTACAAATAATAAATATGCTAAATATGTTAATTTAAATTGTTTACATTTAGAAAATTAAAAATTAAAATCCTATGCAAACCCTCTATCATATATACAATCTGAAAGAGAATTCTTCTAATAGTTATAACATGAATGATTGAACAACAACAAAAATACATTAAACCATTCAATGTGGTTTTTTTTCCCCATGATTTCTTGTCTGTGGCACTGACCTTCTCAGCTACGAGGAACAACAAAGCTAAAACTGCAGGTATTAAAATAGTATCTTTTTGCAAGGGTTCATAAAATGTAACAAGAAGAATGAGAAGGAAGATGGAATAGCAAATTGCAATTTCATCTAACTCCCATATATGTGGATTATGTATACTGTTTATATTATATGCATTGTGGTACCCACACAATCTTTCTTTTGTCTCTGGGATGTTTCAATCACTCCCAACTTGCTCAAGTCAGAGTGATATGTTCAAATGGGCATCCATGTGATCTACTATCCCATGATGACTACTGAAACTCTAAGTCCTAGGATAAATCTGGCAGCTATTGAGTATAATCTTACTTCTTTTCACAGTAGTTTCAGATTTACCTTTGGTGTGCTTCTTATTTACATAAATCAATCAGTCAGTGACATCACTAATTCTTCCACATGAAAAATTTGCTAAATTAAAAATATTTAAAAAGTAATAACATTTACTCATTTAAAGGCAAAAGTAAGAATAACATTTACTCAATAGATGGCAAGAGCAGAAATAGTTAAATGTCTACTCAGAAACTAGAATTACAATCCCTCCCCCCACCCAGAACAGTGTCTATAGGGGAAAGTGAACACACATTTACAAAAAACTAGCAGGGATACATAAAAAATTTAAATGCCTAAGATAGTTCACATTTCAGAATCCCTTGAAGATACAGCTCAAGCATCATCTTCTACATGAAAACTTTCCTGATTCCTAACCTACAACTACTAGCTTCTGCCCTCTAATAAATACTTTGTTTTTAAACTACTTTGTGTACATTTGTATTCGTTTGCTTTATATTTATAGTCTATGTATATTCATAAGTAACTACTGTCTCCCTTATTATAATGAAATTTTCATCCTTTATAATCATTATCGCTAATGTCTAACACTGCCTAAATCATAAGAGGACTTATGGATTTATTGATGCAAGGTTTATATCTCATCCAATCTTTTCTTCCTTTTAAACCTCAAACCATGGAAGAAAATAGAAACTCAAGTGAATGTTTAAAAGATTTTCTTTGATCAAACTGAAATTGGAGCAGATCAATCCTCTCTTATCAATCAGCTCTCAGAAAAAATATTGCCTCTCTTCTAATCAGCAGGCTCCCAGACACATAGCTGTAACATCATTACTTTTGATTCGATCTTGTTGGCTCCTATATTGTCTTCTATAGTCACTTCTACATTGCTTCCTTTCACTTATGTTCTGAAATCCTCCTTTTCTCAATTTCTTTTTCTTTTTTAATCTCTATTTGATTATTTCCTTCTTTTGTAATGGTTTTGAATTAATCAGAGTCTTCTTATAAACAGGGACTGATCTCTAACTTACAAAATGAATCTCAAAAGACCCATCTTTCTGTCAAGTATGATTCCAATAATCCTTGTGTAATATTCACATAATGCTTAAATAGTTATTTGAGTTAGAATTCATCCTATATCTTTAAAACTCTGGGAGCATTTCTCTGTCTTATGCTAAAAAACAAAAAAATAGTCTGTGTCTCTCATCAAAATTTTAGCTGATTTAACTGAGGAACTATTTCTTCCCAAACCAATTTTATCCATGTTTAAGAAACAGATGGTCTTTTTTCTGTCCTTTTCAACAACCCAAATACTATTTATGAGAGGAGCAATATCTTACACAAGTAGTCAGGTCATTTAATAGTGCAAACAGGATTAAAATAACGATTCTTAAAATTAATCATTTTCATTTCCAGTTATGAGTAAAGTTAAAGAATTTTCAATATACAACATACAAATTAGCACGCTTCTGATAAAATCGTTACATTTCCTGATAGTGTTATGTATAGATGTTTTAACAGGTCTAAGGTCAAATACAAAATAATATTTTAAATAATTTAAAGCCATGTAAATTTTCAAATTGTAACAGAATAGTTAGAAATTGTCTTTAATTGAACAAAATGAATCAAAAAGTAGATCCAAAAGGAAGCTGTGAAATTTTAAGATTTAGGGAATTTTGCTTAGATGCTTTTTAAACACAGAAAACGGCATTTAGGTGATAAATTATAAAGAATAAGTGTCAAAAACCCTAGCTTTTAGTAACAATTCTGTCATTAACTTGTTGTATCCCCTTAAACAAGTTCAAGTCCCCTTGAACCCACTGAGACAATTTCTTCTTTAGTACAATGAGGCAGCCTAGCTAGATTAAGGCTCCCAAACTTTCTGAATGTGAAACTATTTTACAAAAATTTTAATGTCATTCTTTAATTATTAAATGGTCAAAGGATATAAGTAGACAATTTTCAGATAAAGAAACTAAAGCCATTTCTAGTCATATGGAAAAATGTTCTAAATCACTATTGATTAGAGAAATTCAAATTAAGACAAATCTGAACTACATACATACAACTCCACTACATACATCTAAGGTTGGCTAAGATACAGGAAAATATAATAATAAATACTGGAGGGGATGTGGAAAAACTGGGACACTAATGCATTGTTGGAGTTGTGAACTGATCCAACCTTTCTGGAGAGCAATTTGGAACTATGCCCAAAGGACTATCAAAATGTGCATATCCTTTGGTCCAGCAGTATCTCTACTGGGTCTATATCCCAAAGAGATTAAGGAGAAAGGAAACCACAAATGCAAAAATATTTATAGTGACAAAGAACTGGAAAGTGATTGAGTGTTCATCAATTGAGGAATAGCTGAATAAATTAGGGTACATGAATGTAATGGAATATTATTATTCTCTAAGAAACAAACAGGATGATTTGAGAAAGTCCTAGAAAGACTTACATGAACTATTGCTAAATGAAATGAGAAAAAAGAGAACATTGTATACTGCACCAATAAGATTATGTGATGATCAACTGTGATGAACTAGACTCTTCAACAATGAGGTGATTCAGGCCAATTCCAGTGGACTTGTGATGGAGAGAACTATCTTTATCCAGAGGGGTGACTGTAGGGACTAAATATGGATCCCTATTAACCTTTTTTGATTTTGTTTGCTTGCTTTTTTTCTTTCTCATTTTTTTCCTTTTTAATCTGATTTTTCTTGTACAGTACGATAGATATAGAAGAATGTTTGAAAGAATTGCACATATTTAACCTGTATCGGATTGCTTGCTGTCTAAATACAAATACAAAGAAGGAAATCAATCCTACTGGGAAAGAACAAATATGCTAATGGGGAATACAGGTGCATATGCAAATACATATAGCACAAATTTAAAACGAATACAAATATATGCAAAATAGTTCAATACAAGACATTTTGGGAAAGAGGCTACAAATCAGCAATTATCCAGGGTTCGTGCAGAGGATGATGTTTGAGCTTCACTTTAAAAGAAGATAAAGTAAAAAGCAAGAAAGGCTTTTTAGAGACTATGATGGTATAAAGGAAAATATGCCCCCAAGATATTAGTGGGAAATATTTGTAGTTTTGTTCTTGACATATCCTTAAAGTGAATATCCCTTTGAAAAAGCTAATTGCCATTAATTGAAGAGTACTGGATAATAGTTACTCTGCTCACAATATGGAGGGCAGAGGAGGGAATAACTGGTGGGAGCTGAAGCTGATTATTAATTAAAGAAGACACATCCCTAACCCCTTGGGGTAGTACTGAGGTAGAAGACAGTCCAACAATGTTAGGGTCTCCAGATCAGTGTCACAGGTATGGTGAAAGAATTCACAAAATTGATTTATCTCCAAGTTAAGAGGAAAAGATTTATTGAGCTACTAACAACAGAGTAAGTTCCAAAAGAAGTTAACAAAAAAAAGCAAGAAAGATAAATTTATAGAGAAAAGTTAAGAGAAATCAGATGCTTCATGTCACTTGTATGCTAATTTTATGACTTAGAGGTAGAATTGAGGAGTAAACTGGTTCTGACTTTGTGCTTAGGTGCTATACCCATAATTCTCTGGGCAGAGTTCATGGGGAACCTTACAGAGATGTGTTTTTAGGTCTGAAACATCACTAGGTCAAGTGGTGGACACATAATTTTATTCTGTGCCTGCATCAACTTAAAGCACCTCACTATTGTTATTCCTTAGTCTTAGAAACTCAGAAACTCACCGACCAACAAGTTGTTTGTTATCTAACAGCCAGCAATATTTGAAGCCATAGCATCCTTCAGTGATATAGAGTAAACTAGGATAGGATAATGTAGGGGAAGAAATATAGCATTTCCAACTATATCATTCCTAAGACCATGGGGCTTTGAGGTTATTGCTATATCTTTCCTGGAAGCTGTAACACATGAGTAGCACTACAAGAGCCCTGGGAGAAGAAGGACTTACTCTGGAAAAATAAGCCAGATCATATTCAGGACATGTGTCAGTCATTAAATCCATTCAGATAAGAAGATGGAAATATCATTACATAGCAGAAAAACCACAAAAGGCAAAAACTCCACAAAACAACATAGAATCATTTAAATATTTAAATCTGTTACTCTAATCTCCAGTACAAATCTTATAATCTGAGTGAAAACAATGTCCCAGCCTTATGCCATGGGATCTATTTGTAAGGATCCTTGATTGGTAACCTCACTAGACATGATTCAGTCATGGAAGTCAGCAGGCACTGATTCTATCCAATTACATGAAAAGTAGGAGGAATGACTAGAAGAGAGTGTTCATAAACTCACCTGGCCTAGAGAAATTTGGTTGGAAACCAAGATGAAGGCCAGTGCCCTACTCTGAAAGTTTATTAAAGATAGGAACATAGACAAGACTCCCCGTCACCATCACCTCACTTGAGGCAAGAATTCTCATTATTTCTATAGCAGAAGCAGAGGGAGAAGCCAAAAATATGGAGAGGTGAAACAAATGACTATGAATACAAAGAATGACTGAAAGACCAAAGGCCAAAGAAGAAAAAGGAAAAAACCTTATTCATAAGATAAACCAACTGTTACTAAGATAGAAGGTAAATTTGAATAAATATACAATGAAAAATCAGAACTTTATGAGCTTTATACTATAAAGGAAAATGAAGCAAAATGTTGTAGTCAAAAAGAGAATCCTTAAGATTCCCCAGGGATCATGAAACAACAACAATCCTCAAGGTCAAGCAATAGTAGAAAGAAGAAACAGAGACATTAAGACACTCCTCCAAAAACAAAAGAAAGGAGGAGCCACGGGTAACCCTAGAGAGCTTCTAAATTTAGTTCTCTATACCATTAATTTTTTAATCTTTGATAAAGATGCACTGGCTCCAGCAGACAGGTTTTATAACCCACCAGAAGAGCAGTGTCCAGTGCGAGCAGCTCCACTATCTTTAGATAATCGCCAGGTGATGTGGAGAGACCCAGAAAGTGGTGAATGGAAGGGACCAGATAGACTAACTGCTTGGGGAGAGGATTTGCTTGCATCTCTACAGGTGGAGAAGGAATCAGATGGGTGCCTACGAGCCGCATTCGCCTTGTCCATCGCAGAAAGATGGAGCAGACCCTTGAAACAAAGGAGAAGACCCAAGAAATATCCGGTGGTTCTGTTGCTGATTGTGCTCATAAGAATTATTAGATTCCTGGCACATGAACTAATGGACAGTGGAATCCTATTGGACTGTTTCTAGGACTTATGGACATGTGTAAATTTTCAGATTGATTCTTGTTATTTGTTACATTACTACTAGCCTGTGTTATATTGCTATGTGCTCATGTAAATTATGTATAATGCCTCCCATATTGATGGATTTATGTATACCATGTATATCTGTTACAAAGTTCTGGCCCATATTGATGGATTTATGTGTATCCCCTCAGAAACCCCCTATGTTTTAAAACAAAAGAAAGGGGGAGATGTTGGAATCCTTACTAACTGCTAAGTAATTAGAGTTGATCTAATCTTACAAGAAGATGTTTTGGGCAGAATCTGAAACAAGGTACTAAGTAGAACTACCCATAATCCCTCTCTCTGGAAGGAGCATAAATAGGCCAATGGGCCAGTCGAAGAGGTTCTGGAGAGGAAGACGCTACAAGTCGAGATTTCACCGGAATGACATGAAGACTGGAGCTGGCTGGAGGCTGAAGAAAGCAGAGGCAGAGGCTGAAGGACCAGACCTTTGGATTTAAAGACATTTGGAGAGAGCTCTTGGAACCAAGCAGAGAGATAGGCCTCTAAGCTAACCGGGCTATATTGGAGAAAATAAAAGATCTGAACTTTTATCACCTGGCTGCGTTTTGAGAAGAAAAAGATCACCACAATTTCAGAAGTAAGTTTTTTTCCACAAAATTGAAAATTATAGAACTGAATATAATAGGGACATTAATGTATTGAGTATATAATTTTAAATCTGTCTAAATCTCCAAAATAAACACAAAAGAGAAAAAATCTTGAAAATTAAAAAAGAAAATCACAGTTTAGTGGAGGGCTTGTTGGATGACAAGCATACTGACATATTGTTGATGCTGTGAACTGGTTCAAACACGGGGGAAATCAGTAAGGAACTAAATCTCTAAGTCATGAATGTGTCTCTTTGGCTCAGTTATATCATCAGGAACATAGACCCCAGGAAATCAGCAAAAGTAGGGAAAGACCTAGACATACAAAGGATTTCTATCAGCACTTTCTTTTGTAGCAAAGAATTGAAACTGAAGCAGATGATTCTCAATTGAGGAATGGCCAAACAAAAGGGTAGGGCACCAATATTAACCTTACATATTCACAAAGCTCAGTGTTAATGCTTACCAATGGAAAACACAGGACCAAATCATTTCACAATTTAGAGATTGCCCTTTGACCAAATAAGCTTTAAAACATAACAATGTGTTTATTCCAAAAGAGACTCGCAGTTGAATTGGACTGTCTACAGCACATAAATATAAGTCATTAACCTCCAGTTTATCAAATTTTCAGGTTTCTTGAGGACAGAGCTTAAAGCTTTATTTGTACAAATTACTCATCTTAATGCAACTGGTCTATGGATAAACTTCATGTTTCTTTTAAAGCAAAACTGCAACTATGCTCCAGCAGTTTCTGAAGTCTATTTTGCATGTTGTTTATTTTTTTAAATGTTGATCTCAGTGCTATCTAATGCATCTTGTTCACTAGTTTCTCATTCCATAACAAAACCATAGAATACACTATACTGATGAAATCATACATCTCAGAACCTTTTGAGGTTATGAAATTAACCTATATAAAATTAACCTAGAAGGCCATTCTTCTGTCCTACAAAATTCAGCTTTGCAAATTCAGCACCTCATCTTAAAAAAGGTGTCACAAGATTTCAGTTAACCAATTTAAGAAAGAAGGAAATTTTTAGTCTTGCTTACTTACATTGTTGTTACAAAAATTCATTCAAAAGGGTGGGGTAGGGAGGGAAACTGCAAAATCAGCAGTGTCCAGAATAACATTTAGTAGTAATCCATATAGTTGTTTATTACACCAAATTCTCACTGAAATTAGGAGAAATGTTATTGTTTATCAGAACTGGCACAGTGCTTACACAGTATTCTTATATAGTGCTAAATGAGGGAAATGAAAGAAGTATCATAATTATCATTAAAAATGGCTGAAAATATTTTGTGCAAATATTTTTGCAACACTAAGCATAACTCACTCACTGGGCATTCTATTTAAATGACATGATCAGAAAAAAAAACATCTTTACTTAAAAATAGAACTTGAGAACTGACAAAGCTACAATTTGCTTAATACCACAAAAATTTTTCTTTTGTAATTTTTCTCTAGACCATCATAATCTATGGAATTAGATATAATAAACAGAAGAAAACTGTATTCCCCTTATATGTCTCCCTAACCCATGATTGCTAAGTGTTTTTCCATGTAAACAAATTAGACTAAACTTCCATGGTTTTTAACCATAATTTACCTGAGTAATGGCCCATGCAGAAATGAAAACATATGATATTTGCAACATAGGCAAAAAAGTTTACTTTTATGTATTAAAAAGCATAACAAATTGTATATTACATAAACAATATCTGACAGTATTTAGGCTAGGGTTTCTTGACCTTTTTGCCTCATGCCTTTGTTAAAATTGTACCTTGTTATGGTCCTCCTCATCAGCTCCCCTTTCTGGTCTGTTTAGTAAATTTTTAAATAAACAAAGTAGGAAATAAGATTACAAAGGGGAAAAGTTGAAATCACACATCATAATTATCCTAAAGATCAAAAGAGCATAATCTATAAACTGTACCTTGTATTAACCAAAATTCACAGCCTAGTGATAAGTGACAAGTCATCTAGACATCAGTGTTGGGGTTCTAGTCCTATAATATGTGGATTCCACAGGCTATTTGTACTTTAATACATGGTAGAGCCTTCTGCGCTATTATTTGTCTGACCACAGCTCCAAACCAATAGAACATCAGAAGGTACTAATAACTCTGAAATGAAGACTTTGAAGTTTTACTAACAATTCTGAGAAGATTTAGATATGTTAATAAAGTAATCCTAAGGGGGTACAGATAAAAGTCTATTTCCCCAAAATACTTTATAAAAATGAAATCTCAAATTCGTTCCCCCAAGCACTTTCCTCTTGTTATCAGGTCATGCTACTGAATACTTCCAATTCTAAACAATAGTTATAAGACTCTGTGCCTCTCTGTCCCATCCTCTTCCCCAATGCTGCCTGCCTTCTTTCACCACACCATCTGTTGTTCCCATGCTAAAATCTGGCTCTGTACCTTTTGCTGCCTGTCTCTGTGCCTTATTAAAGTTAAATTGCCACTCTGTTTCCCACTGTCAATCATGATAGTATGCTTTTCCCAGCAAATACTCAAAGAATCAGATGTGGCTGGCCCCATTTCCTAATTTCATAAATTATCAATTCATACCCCTTTGGCAAACTCATAAAACCTTTGAACTTCTCAGTATAACACTTTTAAATAAATAAAACATATATGATTTAAAAGGAAAGGAATTATATTACTATATATTTTTTTCAGATCCAAGTTCACTGACCTCCTCAGGGATATCCGATTAAGACTCCAAATTAAGAACCTGTGATTTAGGGACTAAAGCAAAGTACTACTCCTAAGAAACTTTTAAAGACTATAACTGGAAGGGAAGAGGGAGGAGGAGAGGGAAGGATCGTAGCCAATGGGCACAACAAGATTGTACTTATATAACTTGAATTGTGTATTATGAGTGTGACTTTGACCTTTACATGAAAAAGAAAATCTATTATCAGGAAGGATTTACAGTTACATTGAAGTATCTCACAACTACTCATTGATAACAAAAATAGAAGAAAAGTTTGGAATATGACAATTAAAAGTAAAGGTAAATGGCTAGTATAAGTTAATACATCCTATAATTTTGTATTTAGCTACATAAATATATATTTGCCTAAAAACCTACCTAAATGTGACCATTTCACAGAATCAGATAATTGCAAATATATCTTCTCTGAAAGGAAGAGAATGTCAGTGCCCTTAGAAAAGAAATAGAGAAAACAAAAGAAAAAGAAAAAAAGTAAAGTAGTGTACCAATCACAATTGATTGCTTACATGAAGCAAGGACATAAAAAGATTATTGTCCCTGAGAAGTCCAATCTTTCCTGAGTGTCACTGAAAGAATGTGAAAAGAATAGCTATTAGATAATCTCATGAAGTCTAATCAGTTGGAAGTGTCCTAGAGGAAAAAAAAAAAAAGAAAGAAAGTAGGGAGAGAAGAAAGATGAGAATTAGTATCTCTGGTAATCAGGATACTAGGAGAGATGGCTATTCAAAAAAAAAAAAACTTAAAGGTAGTTGAGAAAGGGAAGAACACATGAATCACTACTATTTGCCTTGGGGAATATGGCATAGAAAAATTAATCAACAAAAGTAAAATCAAAAATACAATACTGAGGTGCAGAAAAAGTACTAAACTTGGAATCAAGACACATGAATTTAAATCCTGGTTATACTATTTAACCAATAACTATCCAACCATGTTGCAAAGTCACAAACTTTCTTAACCTTGGTTGCCAATATTTTATAAAATGAGAAAACTGGACAAGATGAGATCATCTAAGTCCAACTTGGTCTCAATATAAGATTCTTTAATCTTCTAGATCTGTCATTCAATCTTTCTCTGGAGTAGATTTGAGAGAAAGGGGGGGGGAATAAATATGGAGATTTGAAATAGGATCGGAAAAGAGACAGATATATCAATGCATGAAAATGAGCCAGTGATTAGAGTACTTTATATTAAGCAAGCTGCAAGTATATAAAGCTAAAATTTTTAAAGGCAAGATACAAGAGTCCAGGTTGGGCAAGCCAGAGGGTATCTGTGTTCACAATAGAGACTTGTATTGAAGCAAAATAAGTTGCAGTACCTAGCACTGGTTTTTTAAGGGAAAAACAAGCCACAATCAAAACATCTTAATGTTAGTAAGATTAATTCACACAAATTGAAATGGTCTAAAGTATAGAACATAACAATTTGTTGTATATAAAAAAATATTTAAAATATAAGGATGTAGAAAATTAGTTAACTTAGTGGCCTGGAAACAGGAAGCCCTCAGCTCAAATAAGATCTTAGATACGTCCTAGCTGTGTGAATCTGGGCAAGTCACTTGACTTATTTCCCTCAGTTTCCTCAACTATAAAATAGAGATACTAGTTGTTGTGAGAATCAGAAAGAAATCTTGAAAGGCAGAAATATTAAACATGTTTTTATAAAATATAATCAAACAAGGATATATAAAAATTAATTCTATTAAGAAATTAATTGTACTCTAAATGATGAATGGATCAAACAAGAAATCAGGGAAACAATGGATACTCACATTAAAGAGAATAACAAATGGTATAGTATCTCTAATGAAATAATATTTGTGAAGCACTTAGCACAGTGTTTGCCACAAAGTAGGTGTTACATAAATGCCTATTCCCTTTTCTCCATTCCACATGCCACTGACCTATGAGGAACTTTATTGCCTGTGGTCAGACAATTTCAACTTTTTAATTGGAATTTAATGTGGCATTTTTAATTGGCAAAAGGACTTCAGCAAAAGAACTCTGAACAAAGTTTCTTCACTCCTTATAAAAACATCTATTCTGGACAATTCTATTCCAGGATCAGCCATGACATTTGAATTGGATCAAGGAGCTTCCCTAAAGCATGGATCCAAGAATACCACATCATCACTGATTTCTTTTTCCTGTTGTGGCTTTAAGACTTATTTCCAAGGCTTTCTGTTGACATTTCTGGTTGTATCCCTTACTTTCTTCTTCTAGTATGGCTTTAACCGTGTTAGACTAAGTCCAAGTTTTGGAATCTGGGCAAATCAGTGAAATAACCTTGTTTATGAGGGGTTGATGAACTGCTCTATTCAAATATATTGTTTCTGACTCCAGTATAAAGAAGGGTTAGAGAATTGTCTTAGTTGTGTTACTTATCCCTTTTTTCCATTCCCATATATGTCTCTGGCTAAATCAAATTATCTTCTCTTTGGACCTTCCTTTGCATAGTCCAAATAAAATATAAAAAGACTATTGATTTCACATCAATGACTGTCTGATTTAATTCTTCAAAAAAACTTTTAAATTCCAATACTGGACTTTAACATTTATGTTCCTTGATTTTACCAAGCAACAGACTTTTGAACATTTCCTTCTTTGATTCACTGCCTAATAAATTTCATTGATCAAATTTTCTCTATTTTTTCCAGACCACAATAATAATTTACAAGAGAAGGATACTTTTATTGAACAAAAAAAAAATGCAAAGCAATTTGGTAGAAAATAGGTTTAGGTTCTATAACAAAATAAATTGCAAATAATAAAAATAAATATAAAAACATATGCCATAAAATAATTAGAATATAATATATCAAAAGTTAAATCTTTTTACAAGCTAGTGTAACACAAACTATGGGACTACTCTCCCAACACTATTCATACTGAAAGGTCGGGTCCCCAGAGTTTTAATCCTATATCTCCCCTCAGAATTTTAGAGGACCCTGATAAAGGAACATAGTCAAATGCTATATGTAATAAGCCCCCACTAGTACAATTTCTCTCTACCAATTATCAGTTAACACTGGCTAATCCATTTGATTTAATTGACTTTTATGAAGATGTTTTTATTAAAGTAGAATACTAAGAAGATTTAGTTCAAAAATTCAAAAGTCTGGAACAAATACTACCACCAGAATCTAAAAAGTACATACTCAAACTTAGAGAATACATATAACACCTCTTCTAGTTATTAGGAATTTCTTTCTTTTGTTGTTCAGAGTTTTCAAGACGTTCTCCAACAAAAAATTAAGGTAACATCTGCTGTATATCCGAGGCAGTACTTTCATTCATTTCTTTCTAATTCTAAGGATGGTTCATTATCTTTTATGACATGCTACCTTCAGGAAAGAGATCACAAAAGTCAACACTGTCAACAGCAATTACCTGAAACAAAAATACTTTGGCACAAATGAGCTGAAGAAAAATTAAGCCTAAGGAAATATTTAAACATTAAACATTCTTGATTAAAAGTCTAATATCCAAAATCAATAAGAAATTGAAATCTATAATTCATAAAATAGAAAATATAAGCAAATTTTTCCAGAGGAAGAAATACATATTATCAGCAATCATCTGAAAAAAATAGTTCAGTATTACCAGGAAAATGTAACATTTTCTAAATTGAGTTGTTCGCAAAGCTGTATAGAAAAAAAATTCAACATTGGAAAGGTAATGCACTGGTTCACTGCTTTTAGAATGATGAATAGGTTTCATCATTCTAAATATAATTTGGAATTATGCAAGAAAAATTTCTATATTTCAGTTCATTTGACCTGAGATAATCTTACTGGGTTTATGACTCAAAGAGGTCAATGATAGCAGGAAAAGACTCATATGTGTGAAAATATTTATAACAATATTGATAATAAAAAGTTAGAAACAAGCTATATGAATGATGATTTAAAAATAGCTTAGCAAACTATAGTATATTAATATAATGGATATTCTTTTGCCATAGACAAAGATGAATATATAAAATTCAGAGAAATGGGAAGATATAAAGTATATGCCAAAAGATTTAGTACAGTGCTAAATTGTAGTGGTTTAAAACTTCATTAAGACTATGGGGACATACTTTATGATGTGACAGTGAAAAAGGCAGAGCCAAAAGAACAATATCCACAATGACTACAATAATGTAAAAAAGTAATGCTAAAAAGCAACAAAACTTGGGTCAAATATAATGGACAATGTGGTACCAATTTGTTAAAATCAAACTCACACTTCCTTTTTATACAAAAGTAGAAAAAGATATGTGGCATCAGTTACAATTACTTTATAACGCTAGATTTTTTTTCTTAGCCATGTCTGGAGAAGGTGTTATTTATGTAGGGAGGTGGAGGGGTGAGTGGGGGTGTATGCGCACATGCAAGAGTTATTTGGGAGTTCATGGTGAGGTTTATGTCTAAACAAAATTTATTGTTATTAATAACAAACAAGAAAAAGAAATTTGAACCTAAATAAATTTTTCAAAATGTACTTGTTTTGCGAGTGCAAGGGATAATGTTGTAAAAAAAAATTACCCTGGCATGGATTCTGTCAATATAAAGTAATTATTAAATAAAATAAAATAAAATATTTTTTAAAAATGTACTTGTTTTTGATGATGATAGAAGAGCTATTAAGAGTGGTTTATCATTTTCTCTTCCAGATCTTTTAAAATGAGGAAACTGAAGCAAACGGTTAAATGAGCTGACCAGAATTATAAAGGAAGTAAGTATCTAAAACGATATGTGAAATCAGTTCTTCCTGACTTCAGGCCCAGTGCTCTCTATCCATTATGCTACTTAACTACCCCTAAAATGTATTTAAGGTAGCCAAAAAAAAAAAAAAAAGTTTTCTACCAAACTAAAAACCTGATGCACAAATTTAAATGAGCTCAGTATGTTTTGTGCAATTGATTTCCATCCCTCCTCATTTACTTAAACTTTTAAGAATTTTCATGTAGTTAATTACATAACTAGAAAATGTAATTATGTTTACAAGAAAAATAGGGGACTTAACTATCCTCTTTTGAAGTTACTAAAATGTTAAAGACCAATGATTTTTATATTTCATCAAAGAATTCTAAAAGTTGATATAATTAGTAACTTGATGGCACATACTTGTATTTTTTCTATGTCAAATAGTATCAAGAACCTTGGCCTTAGAGTCTAAAGTCTCCACTTCCAGTTCTGGCTGGAATAGATCCCTATTAGTTGTGTGATCCATTTTGTGCCAGTCACTTTATATCTTTGAGCTTCAATTTCCACATCTGTAAACTAAGCCAAGAATGTCTGCTCTGCCAAGCTACTATATAGTTATTATGAAGACCAAATGAAAGAATACATATGAAAATGCTCTATTAAGTTTTAAAGTATCATATGAGTACACAGTATTTTTATCCTACTTTTATACTATTTGAAATGGAAAAGACATTGGAAACCTGTTGTCTGAACACCTAACCATACAAGGTCCATAAAAACTTAAAAGGGAAATTTTCTTTCTTCAACAGATCTCCATAAACTTTGGAAATCACTGACATGTTGTGCTAACTCTATGGAAATCCTCCTGACTTAATTAGAAGGCCCCACTCAATCCAAATTGAATTCTATGAAGGAAAAACTTACCTGCTCTACTCCTGGCACTTCCTCTCCCTTCCCAAAGGAACTCTATCCCATTTGACTGTGCATTCATCTGAAGGGATTAACACTTAATTATGCTCTCTAGAAAGACTTGGTATAATATAGGAGCAGTCCATAAACAAAGATATAGCTCTTGGTTAACCAAACACTGCCATATTATGAATAAAAGAGGGACAACATGGTGAATGGAAGAAAGCCAGATATATGTGGTGATTTGGAGGCTTCCATCAGAAAAGTGGAAGATCTGCCAAAGCTTTTAGTTGTAGAGACCTTAATACAAAGATATCTCTTTAACATTGGGCTGTCTGTGCATGTTTCCTTCTGCTTTCTTACTTTTTTACCATTCTGGTAGAAAATAAATAATAAGCTTACAACCCTGATAACTAACTTACATGATTACCTTGATGAGAAATAGTAGTGTGTCTGGTCACTTTGTCATTAAAGCAATAACTGAATACATATATTAATTTAAATGTAATGCTCTTTTGTGTTTCTTTCTATATATTATTTTCATTTTTATTAAGCTAATGTACAAAATGACTCTTTAAAAAGTCAAGACATTAAAAATCCACTACAATAGCTGTGGGACATAGTTTAACAGACAAAGACGAGGACATATGATTTATTTTTTCACTTATGGCTGCTTATTTATTCATATAACAAAAAAAACTTTAAAAGATAAGTTTGTGAAAATGATGAAAATGATACTTTTGTGGCTTTGTTGTTATGAATTATTTACCCTTCCAATTAATAATTTTTAAATTATGGAAAACACAATGTTAGATAACTGGATCACTTGATTAGAAGATATGGCTGTATTTTTAGTCTTTGAATGAATTTTTAAAAGAAAGATTCTATGGTATTACTAGCCAATGCATCTCTAGTTAGGAGTACTGATAAAAGTATGAATGGCTCCATACAAATCAATATCCAAATTAAACATTCACATTCTGTTAATTCTGGATCAATAGTATCATCTTCAATATATAATTGACAGCACATACTTGTGAAGAGATTATTTCTTATTGAACCAAAGTAGGTAAGTCTTTTTGGAATTCTAAAACTTTTGAGAGATAACTACATTAACTACCCAGAACAAATTAAATTAAATTTAAATTTAAAAATTATAAAATATTATATAAATGTTATAAATAGTATATAAATGTAGCTATAACAAATCAGGAATTGCTAAGTAATTTTCAGGTGCCAGGTTCTGTGCTAAGTCATGTACCAGAGCTCAAAGAGAAATAATTCTTGGACAAAACAGTATGCTACTATTTTTAATATCCAATGTTATGCTGATTTTTGCAGAGAGAAATAAAATAATTACTTTTAATAATTGTTTAATAACATTGGGATGTAAACTTGTCTTTAGTAGATTCATTAAAAGTATTTTTGGGATACTTCTAGTAGCAGAAAGTGTAAGACCACAGCATAGAAACAGATTTTCTCTTGCTCCCATATGATTTTTATTTTTATTTTCTGCTAGATCTCCATGTTTTAAAAGCTAAGTATTTCACATAGCCTGGATATTAGGTTTTTTAAGCTTTTTATTTTCAAAACACATGTATAGATAGACCTCAACATCCACCCCTGCAAAACTGTTTCAATTTTTTTTTTCCTTTCCTTCCCCAACCCTCTCGACCAGATGGCAAGCAATCCAATGTGTCAAACATATGCAAATCCTCTATACATATTTCCACAATTATCATGCTGCATAAGAAAAATCAAATCAAAAAGAAAAAAATGAGAATGAAAACAAAATGCAAGCAAACAACAAAAAAGTGAAAATACTATGTTGTGATCCACATTCAGTCCCCCCAGTCCTCCCTCTGAGTGCAGATGGGTCTCTTCACTGGAACTGGCCTGTAGCAAGCACCTTGCTGGTGAAAAGCATCCATCAGAATTGATCATCATATTATCTTGTTGTTGCTGTGTACAATGTTCTCTTAGTTCTACTCACTTCATTTAGCATCAAGTTATGTAAGTCTCTCCAGGTCTTCCTTTCTGAAACCATCCTGCTGATTGTTTCTTATAGAACAATAATATTCCATAACATTCAAATACTAAAACTTATTCATCCATTCTTCAGCTGATGGACATCCACTCAATTTCCAGTTTCTTGACACTACAAAAAGGGCTGTAGAAAGACCTGAGTTCAAATACAATCATTTACTAGCTGTGTGACCCCAGGTAAGTCACTTCACCTGGAAGGAAACTGGGTTGGAGAAGAAAATGACAACTTATTGCAATATCTTTGCCAAGAAAACCCCAAAATGGGTCACCAAGAGTTGAACACAATTGAAAATGACCCAATGACAACTTAAGCAATGGTTCTCTCTAGGGTAATGGTCCAGTTACAATGCAATTTATTTGTTCACTTCTCAAGGGTATTTTGAGGTCTGGATTTGTACTTCTGTTCATTTATAAATGAAAAATAGTTTCTGATACAGAATTCTAACAATCAGATAATGTCACATTACTGGACAAATACTAATTTTTTACAGCCTTCAGTAATGCACTGAATATTTTTTACTATTTTTTGTATTGAACATTAGCCACCTCCCCTAACCCCCCCCCCTGAAAACTCTCTTCAGCTTGTACTAACACTCAGCTACCCTCAGAAAACAGCTGCTGCCTTTGGATCAAAGGCAAAATGGGACTATACTTTTATACTATTATGCATCTGCTCCCAGCAGTGTGTTTCCCATTAATAACTGGTCAGTAAAACAAATTAGTTTTTTATGAAGACTTTTACAAAGAAAGAAAAATGAGAACAGTTGATATAAAAATCTTCTACTCCCATTAAAAACTGGACTTGTTTTCTCACAAATACAAGTTACATATGAGGAGGGGTTCATATTTAGAGTACAAATTTGTAAGACACACATGTAAGATACATGTGTGGCAAGAAATTGCCTCACGACTCTTTGTATTGAAAATACTTTTTTCCTTCTTGAATCCATAGCAAGAATTTCTCTCTAGCAGAAAGATCCATGGTCCCTGTAGCTGCCTTCTTTCTTGGGTAATGTCTTTCTGAAGTGTGTATTTTTGCTGTAGGCTAAATAAGCTGTCTCCTCCAATGACATAGTCAAGTGAGAGGCAGGAGAAAAGAAAAGAGAAAAAGTCTGAAAGCTTATCCCCTTCCAAGTGATGCCTTCAAAAGGGGTTAGTTTTTCCTTCACTTATGTCTCCCATTCTTAAAATGATAAACCCTAAACTGGAACACTTCTATCACTGAACTGTGGAACTTACAAACTAAATTGATATTTATTGTCCATAGACCTAAGGGCATAACTCTTGCTCAACTAAAAGATGTGTTCTATATGTCATATCATTTATGTTTATCCAATGACCAAAGCCCTTTAGTTCTTTCTAACTAATCAGAGACTTAATGAAACTTTTAGCAGAATTGTAGGAAAATTCCTCAATGAGACTTAGTTTACATTCTGTAATTAAAACTTTGTCCCACTGATGATCATTCTCTAAATGATTCTGTGACTACGTCAATTGAGATGTCTGGACCTTCTATGATTAGTTGAAGTGGGAAAATCTACCCTTACACACATATGCATATGGGCATATTCTGCATCAATAAACAAACACAGGCTCATTAAAAAAAAAACATCTATTTTCTTGGTGACATGATCTAGCCTTGAACCACCATCACAAGCCCTTTTGTTTTTTAAAATAATTTTCTAACTTAATCATTTCTCTGCTTCTTGGTTAATATGTTACTAGTAAAATTCATACATGATTTTCTGATTCCACTCTTGAAGTTTAGCTGTTGCATAGGTTCTATTTAGAGATAAGTTGTCTTGCTTATAATAGCTAAATTCAGTGGTATGTGAAATAGCTAAGTGATGTCTGTTTATTCCAGAAGTATTTCTGTAAGTTTTCAGCTTATATATCATGTTCTCTGAGGAGGAATCCTCTTCTTCCTTTTGTCATAAAAGGAATTAAAATTAAGAATTAAAAACAAACCAAAAAAAAAAAAAAAAAAGACGATTAACTTTCTATTAGGTGCCTTAAACTTTGGAATTCTCTCTGATTTTTTGTAATGCTTTTCAAATCTGTTCAGTCTTTCAGTCAAATCTAACTCTTTGTGACCCTTTCTGTCCTCCACTATCTCTTAAAGTCTGTCCAAGTTTCTGTTCCTTGTTTCCATGACACTATTTTACCTTCTGCTGTCTCCTTCTCTTTTTGTTTTCAATTTTTCCCAAAATCAGGGTATTTTCCAACAAGTCCTGTCTTCTCATTTTGTGGCCAAATTATATAAGCTTCAGTTTCAGTATTTGATGTTCCAGTAAATAGCCTGAATTAATTTAAGTATTGACTGATGTAGTCTTGCTGCCCAAGGAATATTCAAGTCTTTCCCAGCACCAAAATTCAAAATCGTTGATTCTGTGGCACTCAGTTTTCCTTAAGAGTTCAGCTCTCATAGCCACACATTGCTATTGGAAAAACCATAGTGTTAACCAAATATATCTTTGTCAGCAGGGTTATGTCTCTACTTTTTAAGTTTGTAGTCTAGATTTGCCATAACTTTCCTTCCAAAAAGCAAGTATCTTTTGATTTCATAACTGAAGTTAGCATCTTCAGAGATTTTTGACATCAAGAATATAAAATCTGACTCTTTCCATTTCTTTCCCCTCTACTTGACTAGAAGACATGAGACCAGTTGCAAAGATCTTGGTTTTTTTATTTGTTTCTTTTTATTTTTTAATGTAAAGCATCTACTCAACATTTACACTCTCCTCTTTCATCCTGTCAAATGGCTTCTTAATTCCTCTTCACTATCTGCCATCAGAGTGGTATCATCTACACATCTGAGATCATTGATATTTCTCCCAAAAACCTTAATTCCAACTTTTGTTTCAATAAATCTGAGTTTTTGTATGATGTACTCTGCATATAAGTTAAATAAATAAGATAATAATATATTGCCTTGTCATACTTGTTTTCCAGTCTTAAATCAATCAGTTGATCTTTGGTTTATTCTATTTATTGCTTTTTTGACCTATGTGCAGATTTCATAAGAGACAAATAAGATGATCTGGTATTCCCATCTCAGAACTTGGTACATTTTGCTGTGATCCACACAATCAAAGCTTCAGTGTAATCAATGAAACAAAAGTAAATGTTTAAAATATATTTTGACTTAATATTATAGTTATAAGCTATATTTATTACAATGTGTTAGATATATTTATAGTTAATGTATAGTCACAATTTGTATGTCTTTTTTCTGGAATTCTCTAGCTTTCTTCATAATCCAACTAATGCTGGCAATTTGGTTTCTAGTTCCTCTGAGACTTTGAAAACCCATTCTGTTCTTCTCAGTTCACATATTGCTAAAATCTAGTTTGAAGAATCTTAAGAATAACTCTGAACATTCCTAAGCATTATACTTCTTTAGGATCTGGACATATACTAATCTTTTTTCCCAATCCAGTGATCACTGTTGTGTTTTCCAAATTTACTGGCATATTGGCTATAGCACTTAAACAGCATCATCTTTTAGGATTTGAAATTTAGCTGGAATTCTAACACTTCCACTAGTTTTATTGTTAAGCAAAGCTTCTTAAGTCAATCAGTAACCAAACTATTATAGTTATCGGTGATATATTGAATAATTCTTTTGTGTATTCTTGCCACCTCTTTTAAATATTTTTTGCTTCTGTTAAATCACCACCATTTTTGTCTTTCATATGTCCATTTTTTGCATGAAACTTTCCCTTGATATCTAATCTTCTCTTGTCTTCCCATTCTATTGTTTTAATTTCTTTGCATTGTTCATTCAAGAAAAACTTGCTAACTTTCCTTGCCATTCTCTAGAATCAAAATAACTTGACAGTTGAGCCAAACACTCTTTTTCAATGACCTAAAAAGCAATTCTATACATTGATATAATTAGATGGTCAAAAAAGAAATGAGATTGATTAGACCTTCTCCACTTCTGGCTGCAAAGTATGTATAGAATCAATTAAAACAAGACTTGGAGATGACTGTGTCTCAGATCATCAGTTTCTTATTGCAAAATTCAGATTTAAATTGAAGAAAGTAGAGAAAACTATCAGACCATTAGGAATGACCTAAATAACACATAAATTGTGACAAATATATCTAACATATTATAATAAATATGGCTTTTAACTATAACACTAAGACAAAATATATCCTAAATGTTACCTCAAACATAGAGTAAGTTTGAAAGAAATAAAGACAGACTTCTTATTCTCCAATTTTGTTTGCTTCAAATAAGGTATGATTCTTTCTGACTCTTTTTTTTTTTTTCCTAACCCTTGTTCTTATTCCTCAAGTCAAATTTTTGGGTTTTTTTTTTTTTTAATCCTATGTACTATAAAGGATTTAAGTCTGGAATATTTTTTAAAATCCAGTAACTAATACTAAGAAATCAATATTTCATTTAGCAATTTTATTTGGTTTTATTTTATCCATAAAGGTAGGTCTACAGAAGAAGGGACAACAATGAAAGATCAAATAATCAAAAAGAACTCTATAGATCCTAGAGCAAATGGAAAAATATTCTACTGTGCCATGTAGAATAAATCACCCAAAAAAGAAAATTTCTAACATGTTAAGCCTACAAAATAAACTAACAAAACCATTAAAACTGTTATCCTATACAAGCCTTGGCATCAATTCAGTTATTTCTATAGCTTTCCGGAAATTTTACCCAAACAAATGTGAACTGTGCAAAAAGTTAGCATTATCTCAGGCAATAAAACAACCAAATGGAATTCAGCTACCGTCCTGTTAAGGTAATCAAATAGCTCCAATACCAAACTAAACAACAACTATAACTGGAAACGTGTGGTTGCTTTCTGACAGCCCAATGCACATGTTCTCTTCAACCTCAAGATCTGGAAGAACTTTGTGGCTTGGCAGCGTGGAATGGCAGATGGATACATATATATACAGAATGGGAAAGGAAAGCTTGATGATTTATGTACCAAGAATGTTAGTGTGCCAATTAAAATGGGCAATTCATCTGATGAAGAAAAGATGTGCAACTTGCCAGTAGTTTTGTCCATGAAACATCCATCATCTGTTACAAATTATGCCTTTGTGGGAGCTATTACTTTTGATATGAACCAATACCTACAAAATGCAGATTTCTACATTTAAGTGACAAAGATGATGAAAGAAGCATATTGAATGAAATGTATGGCTTGTAATCAGTGAAATATTTAATATATTTAACTGTCTCAGATGTTTAGATTCATAAAATTTTAGGCAACAAGAAACTTAACTGAAAATCTAGCCACTGGAATCTGGAGGGAAACAATTTGATACCATCAACATAAAAAAAAAAAAAATGGTTTACTGTATAATTTCTATATCCAAGCTGTCCAGATTGTCTGTTCTTTAAGACACGCAATGAACATATCAGCAACTTCTGCTTTGGTCACCAAATGTACCGTGTAATCTTCAAGAGGGATTAACTGTACTTTCCAGCTTACTATAAATTTTCAAGACAGGCAGGTTATAATACAACCTATAATTCATACATATACTAAGTCACTTAGTTCCCAATGGTCTACCATGTTAAAAATTACAAAATTCATTTGTCACATATGTTCTTTAAATTTTATGGAAAACCTTAGGATAAATTAGCATCACATAACACATGATAAACAATAAACAAAGTGAACCATTTAGAAACAATAACAGGAGTGTTTTCATTAACTTATTAGATATATTAAAGTTTTTGTGTGGATAAAAGAAGACAGAAGCTTTCCAGGAAGCCCTAGATGCTAGTGTTTGCATACCCAAAATTACTTCAAATTGACTTTTTATGTGCTTTGCATATACCAGAATATGTACATTTTGTCTCCTCTATTAGAATATTGCTATGTATTGGTTTAGAAAATCACCAATTAACATTATCTATGTTGTATTGTATCTTTATTTTATTAAACATTTTTCAATTACATTTTGATCTGAAGAAGGTAGTTTATGGGAGCTTTGCAGGATGTGAGTTTGGAATCTCAAAAATTAGTCATGCAGCAACAATCTGCACATAAATGGCAATGTATCTATATTAATTTTTTCTTTCCCTAATAATATTATAGAAATTTCAAGTTTCTAGTAGACTTATACTTTGTGAAATATGTTAGCGACATCAGCCAAGTAATTTCCTAAGCTTCTACAACATATACTGTTGTTATTCAGGCATTTCAGTCATTTCCTATTCTTTATGATCCCATCTAGCGTTTTTCTTGACAGAGATAGTGGAGAGATTTACCACTTCCTTCTCCACCTCATTTTACAGATGAGATAACTGAGGCAAATAGTATAAAATGACTTGCCCAGGGTCATACAGCTAATAAATGTCTAAGACTGGTTTTGAACTCAGGTTACTAACATATCCAATGAAAAACACTTAACAGAAAAATTCCCTTCAAATATACTTTCCTATTTGCATCAATGTTATACTCTAAATAAGGAATTTTCTCCTCAAAAATCTACCATCCAAAAACAGCTGACATGTGAGTATTCCATTACACACATTCATGTGTTGAGTTTCTTAAAGGCTTTTATGGGAAATTTCATTTGCAAAAATATATAAAACTATGTTGCTACATAAGCTCAGCACCAACTATTATTTTCATGCTTTAAAAATAAATATTCATTCAAGGGAAAGGTTACCAAGTACTTCATAAAATGCATGCTTGGCTTCATTCAACTTTTGCACTCAACATTTAAACATTCATTCAAAAGCCAACAAAAATTTTTAAAATATTAACTATATTGGCGGAGCACTGCACTAGGCACTGGGAGGATAAAAAAAGTCTAGATTGGTTTTACTCTCTTCAAGCTTCAATCCAAGAGAGACTAACACAAACATAAACACAGATAACTTTTAAATATGTTATATAAGTATGTTTAAGAATTTACCCTACTATAATAAAAAAAAAAAAAATCTGGGACATGGACAATTAAGTCTACCAATATAGGCTGTATCATCATGATGTAACCTAAAGCTTTAAGTAATAATTATTGTTGTTCAGTCACTCAGTCATGTCCAACTCTTCATGAACCCATAGACCATAGCATCCCAGGCTCTTCTATTTTCCAGTATGTCCCAAAATCTGCCAAAACTAATGTTCCATGATACTAGATACTAGATCAAATAGATATATCCATCTCATCCTCTTCAGTTTCCTTCTACTTTTGCTATCAATCTTTCCTAACATCAGACTCTTTTCCAATGGGATTTGTCTTCTTATTATGTGGTCGAAGTATTTCAGTTTCAGCTTTAGTGTCTGGCCTTCCAATGATAACACTCTTTAAAAGTGGCCTTTAGAGAACATTTTCCCCTGTGTCAAAATGAATTCTAATGCTTCATTTTCTATTGTGAAACATTGTTGATATGGCAGATTACTGCTAACCACTGATGAGGATAGGTGATACTTTTATTATAATTCACTCAAATGGAGTTTTCATGTGATAACATTGTCTCAGATGACCAATCTATATATATAGCTTACTCTCCCAAAGTACATCATAATTTAAAGATACATATGCCCTGCACAGAGAATATTGTGAAATTGGGCTAATTTAATATTTGAGTAACTCCTTATAGATTCACTGTATACCTATGAAGGTAACTATTTTGACACACAGCAACTAATCACACTCAAGGAACATCAATGATTAAAGACTTAACATTGAGGGATCAAATTGGTGAAGTTTGCTAAAAAAGGCCCTCTTAAATTTAATTACTTTCAGACCATAAATTGAGCTAATAATGTACTTAACAAAGTCTAGTTAAATCAAATACCATTCATAAATGTATGGAAACATACCACATAATCAAAAGCAAAATTATATTTGACTTTTAAAAAAGGGAGGCTATTTTTATAAATTAATTTACAATAATAAAATAAAAACGTTAACTATTATGGGCCAGAACTCTGAACTTGAAACAAGATTTCTTACAAGGTGCCTAATTCAGTGGAATTGATGAGACAATGGTTTAGCATGGTGATTAATAGTTCTCCAAGTTCAGTATGATTGATTTAATCTTACAACAAATAATAGTTTCCTAAATATAATGATTTGTTTATACTCAAAATAGAGCATATAAAGCTGCGACAACTCAGCCAGAGTTAGAGCCAGAGAAGACAAGCAGACTGGAGATGGAAGCTCAAGCTCTTGGAGCCAAGGAGAGACACTTTCATTCCATCGCCCACTTTGGTGGTGGCTGGAGGCTGAAGCACAAGCCCTCGGACTCAGAGAGATTCATTCCATCTCCATCAGTCTCGTGGTGGCCAGCCTGGCCTCCTGCACTTCCTCCACTGAAACCAAGACTCCAGAAGACCCAGGCAAGGAAACTAGATTGTGAAGGAGATAATAAAGGATTTGATCTTTACATCTCATGATGATTACAAAACAGAAAGGAAGGCTGCTCCAAAGACCTTCAGAAAACCACCTAGAACATTACAGTTAACCAGAATAAAATGACTGTATTGATGCTTTATCTCAATTAATCTAACAGTACAGAATTTATCCAACATTCCAATTTCAATTTCAATCAAAAAATGTTCAAGGCAGCTAGATGGCACAGTGGATAAAGCATCATCCATGAAGCCAGGAAGACCTGAGTTCAAATGTGACCTCAGATACTTAATACTAGTTGTGTGATCTTAAGCAAGTCATTACCCAATTAACCCAATTGCCTCACCAAAAAAATGAGAAAAAACGTTCAATACTTTTCAAAATTAGCTCAAAATGATAAATAAATATGATTCTAAATGCAAAAATCTATTGTTAATTATATTCTTATTAATTTTGTGTCTTAATCTTGAATTAACTTTTTGACTATAAAAGAAAATATCATTTGATTACATGCAAATGAAAATTTTTATATAAGTAAAATAATAAAGAGATTAAAAATGTAATCAAGAAAAAATAAACATTTAAATTGAGGTGAGAACAGAAACTTTGGCTATTGTGTGGAGGGTAGATTAAAATGGGAAAAGACTTGAGGCCAGAAGGTGCAATTAAGCCACCACATGTTGCTGGGAAGAGCTGGAATATCTAAACCAAGATAGTGGCTATGTAAATAGAGTAAATTAATTCTTCATACAACTGCTAAAGCTATTTTTTCCATAAGCATAGATCTGGCCATGACATTATACTACTAAATAAACTCCAGTCAATCTCTATATATTCTAGGATAAAATGAAAACCCTTTTATCTGGCTTTTAAAGCTCTTCTCAATCTTATCCCAACATATTTTAAGCCATATTATAAGTTATTCCCTATCCTGCATAATGCAGTCAAACCTGCCTTTCCATTGTTTATCAAAATGGTTCTTCATTTCATATCACTTTGTCTTTGTACTAGTAGTCATCACCCATTTTTGAAATGTTTTGCCACCTGATAGAATCTCTCATTTCCTTCAAAACAGCATAAATATCTCCTTCTACAGGAAATCTCCACACTTTCTAGTACCCTTTCTCCCTGACTACCTAGTTGATGCTTTCCATACATATACATTTGTAGATATATATGTATGTGTGTGTCTGTGTGTGTATGTAATATATATATATATATTTCTCCTAAAATAGAAGATAAGGTTCCTAAGAACAAATGTAATGCCACAGTCTCCTTGAACTGCCCTATCTGTTATTCTGTCCCAAAGCTCAAACTATCATACCACCCTTCCCTCTTGATCATCAGAATAATTGATAAGGATAAAAGATTTTATATTTTAGAATATCAGATGCTGCTCCCCCTCCCAATCTATTAGAATATTAGATACTTTACCCCATTAGAATATCAGATAACTTTCCCATTTCCAGTGCCTCCCCATTATGTCATCCCCATCCACTCCCCATTATAGCATTATTTCTGTCACCTTATAAAGAATCTCTATACCCCACATTCGAGACTGGATACTTAGAGACGAGAGTCTGATCCAGTCAATTGATTTACTCTCCAATAAATTAAATTATTATAACTCTCTAACCTCTATATTGCCTTAGTTTCTCCAGCATTACACAAGGACTGCTTTTTTATTGTTTCTTTGTTTCTATATGCCCCCCTTTTTACAGATAAACACAGACAGAGCTAGTTTTCTGAGGTTAACAAAGTGACAATTAGTCAATTAAATTTTTTTAAAGAAAGGAAAATCATTTTACCAAGGCCAAAAATGAAGAAGAATTCAAATTGTGTGGGACAGTGACCCTTACTCAAATTAAAAATTAGGCTCTGGAGGTTAAAAAAAAAAATAAAAATAAAAAAGATATTACTATCTCCCAAGAAAGGGCAACTCCTAACAAACACGGCCTAGTGGAGAAATGCAAAATACAAACTGCAAAATACAAGATTCATAGACCAGAAGTCTCCATTACCCCACATACACCTTCCCACCCTAGCCCCACCCCTGACTTTTTCTCCCATTATTAGGGGGAATCCCCACTTACACTCTAAACAGGAAAATCTATCCCCAAAACAAAAGAATATTAGTAAATAACAAACTCTTCATTTAAATTTCCCTAGAGAACTGCTATATAAGCAGATATTCAAAGGTGTCAAAGTCAAGTCAGATAATCATTGAGTATTTTGTAGACTTCACAAAAGATTAATGCATACTAATGAATGGTATAGAGTAAGGAGAGGTAGAGGAGGTACTTGATTAAACATAGATAAAACTAAATAATAGGAGTCTAAGTGGAGCAGTGGATTGAGTGCTGAGCTGGGAGTCCAGAAAAATTTCCCTTCCTGAATAGAAATCTGGCCTCAGATACTTGTTGGCTGTGTGACCCTGGACAAGTTACTTTCCCTGGTTAATCTAAATTCTTCTTTTATAAAATGAGTAGGAAAAGGAAATAATAAACCACTCCAGTATCTTTGCCAAAACAAACAAACAAATGAGTCACAAAAAGTGATTCAAGTGAAACAACTAAACAACAGCAAACTAAATAATCTCTGAGATTGTTGATCAATGACAAAGCCATACAAAGTGAGTGACCATCAATCTGTCCTATTTTAAATGTCCCTAGAGCTGGTAGCCCACTTAAATATTTAAAGTATCTGTCTAGTTAAGAAATTTAGATAGGAAATTTCCATGTCTAATCAGATTCACATTCAGGTAATTTAAACTCAGATCTTTTTAATTTACTGACAATGGAGCTTTAAAAAAAAAAAAAAAAAAACTCATAGATCATGCTTGAAGACAATTATTAAATATTAATCTTTAATGATTTTTTATGTAATTATCAAGTCCTAATCTTTTGTTTTCCAGGCATAACAAATCTCAACTATAATACCATTATTAATAGCATCCATTCTTATAATAACTTTGGCGAATTATCTATATCCTTTCTAAAAATAACTGACAAATATCAAAGGATTCAGGTTGTTGAGGTTATTCCATCTTCTCTAGAAATTTATTTCAATGAGAAAGTACACTGTAACCCTGTCTACATAAATGTATAAATAAGGAATTTTGAGGTATTTGTGATATAGCTAGTTTTCTCTTTTTCTACTTTTGTATGTATTTTGAGGGATGAGAAGTTTCAATTATGTCCATTTATATATGTATATGTAATATTCTAACACTAAAGAATGTATCAAATTCCAAATTTTTCCTAATTTTTTTCTTGTCCACAGCATGAAAATTCATTCTATTCTCAAGCAATTGACAATTCTTTTGAAAAATATTCTGCAGAGCCCAGCAAAGACAATAGCCAAACCATAAACCTAAAAGATATACTAATGGCAGAGTGTCCTGCCATTGTTTTGTCAGTAATTTAAATTTCAACAAATGCCCACTGTGAATATTCAAACAAGATATAAAGCTTTTAAGATCTTTATCTGTGTTGTAAACAAGCCTCAGCCTAATGATAAGAGACAATGAAGTATTTAACACAGAATCTTATTGGGGAAGCATGGTAGCTAAAATAATTCACTCAATAGAAAGAGGAAGGAAAACAAGAATTGTAATACTACTCAAACATTGCATGAGTTGAACAAAACACTGGGAAAACCATCTAGGCATGTCATAGAGCTTCCCAGGAAAAACTGTATTATATTCTGCAGTACACACCAAAAAATTTTTAAGCTCTGTCATTTAAATGTGTATATTTACATATTGAATATATGTATATGAGCTCTCAATGTGACCAATTAAATAAACTTATTTATCTTTATATTTATGGATTATCTCCAGATATATAATCTACTGCACACTAGTTGTTTTAGTTTAAAATTATTCATTCTGTCCAGCAGTCCAGGCTCTTGCTCTCTCTCTCAGCTGTAGATATTAAAAGTGTCCATAATTCTGTCTTCCCTATTCCTGTCATAACTCTCATTTTAATTGGAATTCTAGTGTACTAGAGTTGCTCTAACTTTAATATGTACCTATTATTAGGTATATATTAAAAAGCAACTAGTATCTTCTCAGACTATGAGAAAACTAAGAGGCACAGTATCATGTAGCAGACACAAATTTACATAAAGATTCAATGTGGATTAAATTCCACAAACATTAAATATATATAGAAGACATGTACTACAGATTACAGACACAAAGATCATCTCTGTCTTTAAGGAGTTTATATTATACTGATGGGGCAATGACATGGGCAAAGAAGTCAATACAAATTTGGAGCACAAAGTATTCTGGTTGGATATGGGGTGGGACCCCAAAACTCTAAATTTCCTTGAAGGAGAAAATCCCTTTGACTCTGCCTCAGTGAGGGACCCCGCCCAAGGGAAACAAGACAGTTTCATTCTGTTATCTAGTTAATACAGGTTGGTTCAGTCCTGAGCAAAAGAATTCCAACCCTATTGAATTAAAGAAACTCATTCAATTCTACTCAAATTCCAGCTCAAGCTGAAACTCAGTTTGTAGATAGAGCCAACTTGGAACTCCACCCACAAGCCCCCTTCAGCTTGTAAAGCTCCAATTATAAAAGAGCCAATCTATGGCTAAGATGACAGGAAAAAATAATGATGAATGTTGGAGGGGATGCGGGAAAACGGGGACACTGATGCATTATTGGTGGAGTTGTGAACGAATCCAGCCATTCTGGAGAGCAATCTGGAATTATGCCCAAAAAGTTATCAAGCTGTGCATGCCCTTTGATCCAGCAGTGTTTCTATTGGGCTTATACCCCAAAGAGATACTAAAAAAGGGAAAGGGACCTGTATGTGCCAGAATGTTTGTGGCAGCCCTGTTTGTAGTGGCTAGAAACTGGAAAATGAATAGATACCCATCAATTGGAGAATGGCTGGGTAAATTGTGGTATATGAATGTTATAGAATATTATTGCTCTGTAAGGAATGACCAGCAGGATGAATACAGAGAGGCTTGGAGAGACCTACATGGACTGATGCTAAGTGAGATGAGCAGAACCAGGAGATCATTATACACTTCAACAATGATATTGTATGAGGATGTATTCTGATGGAAGTGGATTTCTATGACAAAGAGACTTAACTGAGTTTCAATGGATAAATGATGGACAGAAACAGCTCCACCCAAAGAAGGAATACTGGGAAATGAATGTGAATTATTTGCATTTTTGATTTTCTTCCCGAGTTATTTTTAACCTTCTGAATCCAATTCTCCCTGTGCAGCGGGAGAACTGTTCGGTTCTGCAAATATGTATTGTATCTAGGATATATTGCAACATATTTAACATATATAGGACTGCTTGCCATCTTGGGAGGGGGGGGTGAAGGGAGGGAGGGGAAAAAACAAAACATAAGCGATTGCAAGGGATAATGTTGTATAAAAATTATCCTGGCATGGATTCTGTCAATACAAAGTTATTAATTAAATAAAATAAAATTTAAAAAAAAAAAAAAGAGCCAATCTAAAATCCTCTCTTTGCAGAGGTTCCAAACATGCCATGCTATGCCATGCTATGCCAAGGAAGCCTCTGCCCACTGGAATAATATTCTTTTCCAGAGTTATCCTCTCTTTACCCTCACCTATTTCCCTAATGAGACTTTATGCTTCTTTGTCAGGATTTCTAACCTTACTTCCCAATCCCTATAATAAACCTCTTTTATCAATCTAGGTTTTTGGATTTGTAAATTCCTTTACAGAGAATCCTTGTGCCACCAGAAGGGGGTTCCCTAAAACTCCCTATCCTTGTGCGAAATCCCAGGGGATGTAGGGGAGCCAACCTCTCCATTTGGTCCCCTGAATCCCGAACCTGCCACTAGACCTTATCGTGTAACTCCCTGACTACCAGAAACCCTAATTTCATTTTGTTTCCCTGAATCTAGACCTAATCATTTGGTTCACTACTAAAGGGAACCCCAAAACCTAAACTTCATCATATTTTTCGTTCCCATACCGGGAGCCCCAAAAACTAGACTTCATCTCATCAAGATGATCTAATAACTATAAATAGGGGAAAACAAGACAAAACTTGTGTAACAGGTGACACTTACACTAAGCTTTGAATGGAATAAGGGAGCCCAAGTTGGAGGTAAATTGGGAGAACATAGCAAGCATAGTCAGTGAGGCTCTGTTAAAAGACCTGGGTTCAAATTTCCCTGTGCCATCTACTTGCTTTTGGGCATATCACTTAACCTCTAGGATCCTCAGCTGCTTCTTCCCTTTGTTGGGGATAATAAACATGAATTACTTAAGGAGAATTATTTGAATAGTTCAATTGAGAAATTGTGAAAATTCTTTGTATCACACTATAAAAATATAAGTTAATAACACAAAACCACACCCATTTACTAATACATCCTCAGCTTTTAAATGGTTAATAATAAAATTTTTTTAAATAAAGTGAAAAACTTGAATTCATTTATGCACATATTCTCTGAAAATATTTATTCAAAATAGTTGAATTAATCCAAATCAACTATACTCATAAATAGTCTGGAAACCAGATAATGAAACACCCTTGTATCTTCTGAACATAAAGGAAGGATCACCATGGCAGAACATGTCATATGCTATCAGGCTTAGTTTACAGGTTTTATTCAATTGCACATTTTTTTGGTCACAAAAGAGAATAAAAGCACTTTAGTGAAAACAACAAAAAGCAGTTGATAAATTTCAAGCATTTCTACATATTATAAAGAAAAACCAGGAAGAAAGAAAAATAAGGAAAAGTCTATATAAAAAAAATTATAAAATGCAAAAAAAAAATAAAAATATTGACTTCAGACTCCTATAGGTCAATATTGTAGAAGAAAAAGTAGAAGAAGAAACAAATAAGGGGGAAATCAAGGTGATGATTTGGGGAATTTGAGACTAATATAGTTGGAGAACAAAATAGGGATAAATTGAGGAAAAAATATTTAAGGAACAATCTCACATACCATATAATCATTCAGATTTTACATCTACATGGTATGAGGAACAGGAATAAGGTAAAATTAAGGAAAATATAAAAGAATTAAATTATAAGAGAAGGAAATTAAAAAAAAAAAAAAACAAGAATAAAGTAGTAATGGACAAGCTGTTATGCCACAGTTCTCTTTAACTGTCCTGACTCAGTTTCCCTGTCCCAGTTTCATTTACTGTTCTGTCTCTTCCACTCTTGGGTTATAAATTAGCAAGATAAAAGAGTAGATCTCCTGACTCTTTTATGGATTTACAATATTCCTTTAGAATATTCCAAGATTAACCCATGATATCTTTACTTCTTTGTCTCTGGAATTTTTAGGTTTTATGGCTTCCCCTCCCTGATAAAAAAACTTTCCCTCCCTTTCTCTTCTTTGTCTCCAAAAAGGTATTTAAGAAGTTGGGGTTCCTTCATTCATTGCTGGAGAATGGCGTCTGGCAGCTGTATGCTGGACGCTGGATTCTTTGGGTCCTCCAGCCCTGGGACAAATATGGATAATCTGAGATGAGAGTCCTGTCCAGTCAATCTTACTCTCCCATTAATAAAATATTAAAAACTCTCTAATCTCTCTCCTGCCTCAGTTTCTCCGGCATTACAAAGCAATCCCAGATTTCAAATTATTCTACAAATTAGTAGATAGAGTTCCAGGCATGGAGTCAAGATGTGAGTTCAAATTTGGCATTAGACAATTGTTACCCTGGGGCAAGTCACTGTTTGCCTCAGTTTTCTCATCGATAAAATGAGTTGGAGAAGAAAATGGCAAATCATTGTAGCATCTGTCAAGAAAACCCTATATGGGATCACAAAAAATTGGACAGGATTGAAGCATATAAACAATAAGAAGAAATAAGGTTTTTGCTCAGTTTGTATATAATATACAGATGCAAATGAACATAATAGTTCAGTATTTGACTAACCCAAAGACCCTAGCTATTAGGATTAAGGACTCTTTAACAAAAACTGCAGGGAAAAATGGAAAGTAGTCCAGCATCACCAGAATATAAAGATTTTTACAATGAATACCATAAGCTCCAAATGCATACATATCAGGTGTAAATAGTGACATAAATTAGAAGGTCAAGAAAGAAAATATTTTTCAGATCTATGGATAGAGGAACAATACATGATTAAAAAATAGATATGATCATAAAAATTAAATGGGTTAATTTTGATCATAGAAAAGAAAAACTGAATTAATCCAGTTAAATTAGAAGGGAAGCAGTAACTATTTTTAAAATCTGCAATGTGGGGACAGCTAGGTGGTGCAGTGGATAGAACACCAGCCCTGGAGTCAGGAGGACCTGAGTTCAAATATGACCTCAAACACTTAACACTTCCTAGCTGTGTGACCCTGGGCAAGTCACTTAACCCCAATTGCCTCGGGGAGCGGGGGAGGGGGGGTAATTTTGCAATGTAAATTTCTCTGATAAAGTCTCATTTCTAAGATAAATAAGAAATTAATTTAAAAATATGTAAGAATAGGATTGATTCCGCATTTGATAAATGGTCAGAAGAAATAAAGAGGCATTTTTCTAAGGAAAAATTCAAGATATTAATAGCCATGTGAAAAAATGCTACAAATTACTAATAATTAGATAAACACAAAGCAACCCAAAGGTTCAAGCTAATACCCATAGGATAAGGGGAAAAAAATGTTTGAAGAACTTTTGGAAAATAAGTATATGAATGCACTATTGGTAAAAACTATAATTGATCCAACTATTCTGAAAAAATGAATTTGAAATTATGCCCTAAAAATCACTGAACAATTGAATGTCTTCTAATCTAGGAACACTGTTACTAGATCTAAAAAGAACCCTAAAAAGAACAAAGAAAAAAAATAATCTATATGCCACAAAAATGTTTATAGTAGCTCTATTTGTTGTGACAAAACTAGAAACTCAGAGGGTGCCTATCAATCGAGAAATAAATGAACAAATTATTTTATATGAATATAATGAATTACTTGAATATAGCAATGCTGTTATATGGTAAGGACTGATAAAAGAAATGGCTTCACAAAAACCTACCCAGATCCATATCTACTAATGAAGAATGAAGTCAATAGAACCAGGAGAACAATTTCTACAAAACCACAACATTTTAAAAAACATCTTTGAATGACTCAAGAATTCTGATCAATGACAAGATCAACCAAAAGGACAGATAATGAAACATGTTAATGAACTGAGGATATAGAAGGAGATATATCTGTTTGGATATGACCAATGCAGGAATTTGTTTTGCTTGACTGAATATTTCTTACAAATTTTTCTTTTTTTCCAATGGGCAAGGAGGGAAAGTAGCTTAAATCTGGTTCTTCTTTTTAACACCATCTAAGAGTATATTGAGAGAGAAAAAATGCATAAAGACAAGTAAATAAAAATTATATACTAGTCATTTTGATGGAGGATTCTTATTGTTTCTGATAACTGCAAGGTCAGAATAGACTTTGTGTAAGAAGTAGGTTTCATTTTTTTAAAAGAGATATGGGATTTATTTATAAATATGATTGCCATCAAATCTTACTTTAATGGTCATTTGCATTCTAAAAAAAAGTTTCACAGTACTATCCATCTATCACTTCATTCTGTTTTCTTGATATTCATATAAAACAGACAGGGTAGATTCTAGTTTCTTAAACTATGGATCATGACCCTATATGGGGTCTTGTAACTGAATGTGGAGGTTACAAAATTATGATTATCAGTAAATGTTTGACTTGTATACCTCATATATGTTATATGTCTGAAGTTATGTAAAAATTTCTGAGGGGAAAAAAGGTCATAACTGGAAAAAGCTTAAGAAATCCTAGGCTAGATCACAGATTTTAAAGTTGTAAGGAGCCATAGAGTTCATTCAGTCTGAGCCTTTCATTCCAAAACATGAGAAAACTGAGGCTCCAAGGGAATTAGTCCAAATCCAATCCTAATTCCTATATGGCCCATATGGATCCTTACTCAAGAGAGAAAATAATACACTAACTAGAGGTGTAATCATAGAGAAATCATTTTATCTTTCTGACATTTACCTGTATATGAGAAAATTGGAACACATGAGCCCCAGTTTTCTTTTAATCCTAACATTATTTTTTTTCTGTTGTACTATGTTTTTTACAGATGAAAAAAGAACAGATGAGTTTTTATCTCTAGGAATTGACACTCTGATAAAAGCAGGGTGATGAATCAACAAGTTTTGGGGGTCTTTTCTCCTTTTCCATGCTGATGAGTTATACATCATCACTTTAATTTTTTTTGAAAAATGTTTTGTGAAAGAAGTGAAGTTAAAGATGGTCTTTGAAGTTAAAAGAAACTAAATGGTGGATGTAGAGTAAGAAGGAGTTCAAAAAGTGGAAAAAAAGAATAAATTGGAAGCTTCAATAATAAAAGAAGGATAAGCAGATGTTTGGTACTGTCAGCAAGTTATTTTAATTGAAATAAAGAATAAGGAAAGAGAAAAGGAAATAATAGAAACATAAATTAGCATAGCATTAAGTCAAACTTTGAAAATAACATTTTAAAATGCACTATACTTAGAAGAATTAAAAAGCCATAAATAAGGGAATGGTGATTCTAATATTATGGGGAGAAAATGATTGATTGGAGAAGTCAGATGCAGGAAAGATAACAAGAAAGGTACAAGATTCTACGTACCAAAAGTTTAGATCAAAAATTAAGCTGCAAAAAAATTATAGAATGAATTGAGGAGGAATTGAAAAACATATTTGGATAGATGGGGGTTGGGAGATGGTGACATTTTGAAACAAAAATATAGCTTCTTGAGAGCAGGTATCTCTCTCTCTCAATGAGGAAGTTGATGCAATCAGAAAAGGAGAACTTAGGCTCAAATCCCAGCTCTGACATTAACTATGATTATGGACAAAGTACTTATCTCTGAGCTTGTTTCTTCATCTCTTTGTAAAGGCTTCTTATGTCAGCATTTCTGTTGGGTTAGTGTTAATTTGCACTAACCTGGTTTGAATCCAGAAGTGGGCAACAGTTTCATAGAGGGAACAAGACATGTCAGGGGAGAATAAGGAATGCCGAATTTGTGAAAAAAAAAACAAAAAGGAATAAGTGTGGAAGAGTCAAATCACCTATTTATTCCACTAAGCTTTTTTGAGCATTTTTTAGTAATTAAAGGAAGCCCATACCAGATAATGACATTAACATTGATTGGTAGCCAGAATAGACCTTTGTCCTGTTGTCAAGGCTTTAATGAATCTACTAATATTTTCTGGCACTCACTAAGACCATGTTGTTTCCAGTTACTACATCTCTCACAGGTCTTTCCAGAACTGGTTGTACTGGCTTTCATGCCCATCTGCACCTTCTTATCATCCCCCCATCTCTAACTCATTGGGTCCCAGTGAATATAATCAAGAAAATATTCCCTCTACCATTACAGCAACTGACTTCCTCAAAGATATCTTTAGAAAGAGTCCTATAAAAAGCAAGACATATTCCCTAGGTAATCAGACAAGGTCCAAAGGGGAGGAAGTCTGTGTGTCAAGAGACTTCAATAGTGGTTATTGAAAATCAAGCTGGAGGGAGGAACAAGGCTCAGGGAAGCCCAGCTGAGTGGCCAATCCAACATCTTCCAAGGGAAGAAACATGAGATGGGAAAGGACACTGGAGCCCTGTAGTACCAAAAGTACACATCACTTGGCCAAATGTTTTCCTTATGGATGCATCTTACCATTCAAGGATCTATTTATGTGCCCATTTTTCCAAGGATGTCTCAAGCTAATGAAAAAAAAAATGTTTTGTAGCTACTGCTCTTAATAAGCCATCTCAATAAATGTCTTTGTTTATGTCTTCTGGTTGCTCATTAGGACCTGCAAACCAATTGAACTTATGAGGCTTCCAACTGCTGCTCACAAGTTCTACTGCATAACCCATTCTGAAAGAGGAGCCTCTTCAAAAAAGAATCCACTTCTAGCCAACATATTTCAAATCCAAAGACTTCTAGAGAACAGAGGACATCCAGAGGAGACTATTATAGCCATCGTGAGCTAACTATATATTTAGGAGATAGTCAAAAGTGAATTTGAAAATTATTTTAAGTATTTAAAACTTAAGGACAGCAAAATACAATTTTTTTTATTCATTAGTCAGTTCAAACTTGTTATTTCTGAGTTCTGATTAATATAAATGTGTATTGATCCCTACCCATTTGTGGAAGCAAAATAGTACAGTAAAGAAACTGGAAAGGCTTTTAATTCAGTCTTTCTTACTCAATCTGAGAACTAGATGAGAACTCAGAAGGCATAAGACAGTTGCTGAAACTTAGAGAAACATGGTTGACTATGTATTCTTATGAAGTAGAGTATGTGAAATATTTAAAGCAATCATAGCTCTCTGAAGATAAGTGATTACCTATTACTTAAGTGGCATTAAATTTATTTTGAAATTATCTGCAAATAGGAACAAGAATGAATATTCTCTTCTCAATGAACAAAAGTTAACAAAAGTTAGTTGTATTTTTATTTTTTTTATTTATTACCTTGATATAGAAGCTATTTTCTAAGTATAAAAATAAATCGGATTAGTAAATCTTTAGACCAAGATGAAGCTTTATCTTAAATCAGCTCTCAAAATAATTTGGTACTAATATTCAATTCCACTTAATATCCAATTTAGAGGCACCAAAGGAATTAAATTTTTGTTCCAGATAAAATAAAATAGCTCCAACCCTGGCGTAGTATTTGCTTAAATATCTTGGAAACTTTTAAGTCTTATCTGCTGAAAACATTTCTGCAAAATAAGAGCAACACTTTAACACATCTACACTTTGCTTGCAAAGGGTCAAAAATATTGACCATGATATTTCTTCTCACAATCAATGTTGAAGGATTTTGTTTCTTTGTGTAGGAAAGAATGTATAATTCCTCTAGATTATAACTGTGTTCTTAGAAAGCTCTATTATATAAACTGAATCTTTTTATTCATTGATTTATATTAAAATTTCAAAGGGTTGGTTTTAATTTTTATTAAGAATTGGTCCTCAGTTCACAGTGATGAATATTTTAGTTTTAAAATATCTCTGTTCTCCAGTATCTCCTGAAATCACTAATCTATGAAAATATACATATACTATACATAGTCCTATTTAAAGGGACTGTTTGCTTTTATAAACCAAACAATTATTTTGCAATAGAAATAATTCAAAGCATCATACAAAAGTGCTTAATCTTTTTGCAGAAAACTTTGCAGAGATCTTTGCAGGATGATGTGGTATAAGAAAATTAAGTTTAATTTGTGCCTATCTTCTCTTCAACTAGATTGATAAAAGTGAATTTAAAACTTTAAAAAGTTGAGCTTTCACAACATATTCCTTGTTCTTGAATATTTGCATCAAAGGTTATAGGGCAAAAAGGTAAAAAAAAAAAAAATTATAGTTACCCTATACTCGGAGTTACCATATCCTCATTTTTTGTTTATCCTACTTTAAAAATATATATATGTAAACTTATAAATATATATAACATAAATATATAAACTTCTTTCCTTCTACACTTAAAATATATGCCTTTCATACTTTATTGAGTTTTCCAAAGAAATTTGAAGCTTTTAGTAAACAAATGCTATATTCAAATTATATTTAGAATAGTAATACCAACTTATCGAAATTAATGAAACTAAGAAACAAAATTGACTTATAGTCTTCATAAACCCTATGTTTTCTTTTAAGTAAATTTTGGTGCATTATAAATGTGAAGTTTTTTATGTAATCTATACTTTTCATACTCAGTGTAAAGCAACTTTTCTCTATTCCTGACAGCTTGTTGTAATTATTTTACTGGAGGAGTGGGGGGGTAGGAGGGGAAGGGGAAGGGTAAAGGGAAGTATCTGGTAACTCTGAAAATCCCTATAGTTGAGTTAATCTCCATAGACTTAGTAAAATAACAAATAAATATACTAATGCTATCTGTCCTACATTGTTAACAACTCATATATCTCCTTTTCCTTGCCAAAGGGATTTCAATAGTTAGGGTTATACATTATCAAAATTGCTTTCCAAAATTTTTATGAAGAACTCAAGAAATATTCTGACCAGGACTGTGAGATGTGCCTAAACAAACTAAATTACAAAACGATTATGTAACCTAAAGCAACTCTCACAGGACAAGGAAGCAAAATATAGCATTGGTAAGTCAAGCTGACATACATGTATATACATATAAACATATATACACACATATACATACAAACACACATATACATATATATTTATTGGTATGGTATATGACATATGCTGTATATTATATGATATATATATATGTATGTATATATATATATATATATATATATATATATACACCCACCCAGCTACGGTATTGACAATGTATATGTGTATGCATTATGGATGTATCTGTACATATGCACAGTCATTGAGGCAATTGGGTGGCACAGTAAGTAGAACACTAGGCTTGCAGTCAAAAAGTCCTAGGATTTAGTTTTAATGCCATCTCAGACACTTTCTAGCTGTGTGAGCCTAAGCAAGTCACTTAACCTCCTCCATTAGCCTTAATTTACTAGAGAAGGAAAAAAAAAAAATTTACTAGAGAAGGAAATGGCAAACTGCTCCTGTAACTTTGCCAAGAAAACCCCACAGGCATTATTGGCATGATATAGTCCACATGGTCATGAAGAATCACCCATGACAGAATATGACCGAAGGACTGAGCAACATGTCTGTAACATGTACATTATAGATATAGCTTTTGGGTGGCTTTCAGCACAGAAAAGAGATCTGTTCTCAAGTCTCTAAGATTCTAAGATCCTATAAAGGAAATCACAATAAAGAGATCCACAGAAGCACACTCATAAACTATATATAAAATTAACAAGTATATAATAAGAGTAAGGGGAGATACTTAATTGTACCAAGGTTGGATTTAAGTCTACATCTTTCTCAGAATAGTTAAGAAATTTGAGTTCAGTAGTGACAGAGTAACTGAAGGATGTAAAAGAGTGGGCCAATAGAGAAAGGTAGTAATCCTATTTTGAAACCACAGAGAAATTATGGATTAATTTAGCACATACACACAAAAATGCTTGGCTTATGGAAAACTTCTAACCAGCAAATATATTCTCTAAATAATGCTCTCTAATTATCCCTAAATAATCTTTTGGTATATTAAAGAACCACAGAATCTCCAAAGTTAGAAATGATTTCAGGAGCTATGTCATTTTGTATCAGAACAAAAAGCTTCATTACATCATACATGGCAAGGATTCATTCAGACCCATAAATCATAGTTAAGCTCAATGATCTATACCTTTCTCTAAGACTGTGGTATCCCTCTGATTTTTCTCAATCTCAAAATTTGATGAAAAATTCAGAACAATTCTATCTACCAGTTCTTTCAATATCCCAAGATGTATTTCCTGGATCAGGGGAAGTACTCTCTATTTTCTTATCATGTATATGAATTCCTTACTAGGTCTTTTTGTTCATTCTTTTGAACTGCATCCTTTATAGTGTATATTTCTTTTACTGTCTGAAGTGTGTTTTTAAAATAGATTAGCATATCTTAAACTAATAGGATAAATGTGATTTTTATCTTATTTGTCATATGAATTCAAATCTTAGTAAGATAATAAGACCTATCTTAGCCAAGTCCTAGCTCTATCATTTAGTGAGACCTTGAAAAGCATTTAATATATTAACTATTGGAATGATCATATTTGTATTGTCCACTCTACCTTTGGTGAAGACAAAAAAAAAAAAAAATACTTAAATAATTGGAGTGGTGTCCAATGATCACCAATTTAATTTTTAAAAATAACATCAAAATTAATTTATAAGTTAAGTATTACACAAATCAAACTACCATAGCTATGCTTTACAGAGCTAAGCAAAAAAATAATAAAATTCATTTGAGAAATATAATCTAAAATATTATGGGAAACATGAATAAAGTTATGAATAAAGGGAAAATAACATCTCAAGAACTCCCCTTATATTATAAAGCTGTAAAAAACTATTTGGTAACTTAAAAAATAAAAGAAGCAGATCAATAGAGCAGACTAGACAAAAATCATCGAAAATAAATAACTAAATAGACAAAAATCAGTCCTATAAAATCATTATAGAGTATGTGTGTGTGTGTGTGTGTGTGTGTGTGTGTGTGTATCATATATATCAGTCCTCTAAAAATCATTAAGCCATGAACATAAATTATTTGTTAAGAATTTCTGAGAAAACTAGAAACCAGTCTGGCAGGTATTAGATTTGTAACATCATCTTGTATAATATTCCACAACAAATTCAATATATTTATGTGATTATTAAAAATCATACTGTAAAAAATCAGAAGATAATCAGATCAGGTAACGTTCCCAAGCAAAACAGGGAGGTGAATTCTTAACCAAGCAATAGATAAAGATGATTGTAAATGGTAAAAAGATGTTATTTTGATTGTATGAAATTAAAAGGCTTTTACATGAACAAAATTAATGCAACTGGGACAAGAAAGAAAAGATCAACTGGGAAATCTTATAGCAAATATCTCTGGAAGGGATATAATACTCAAAACATCTAGACACTAACAGAAATATATAAATCCACAAATCATTCTTCCATAAGTAAGTGGCCAAAGGATATGAACAAACAATTCTCCAAAAAGAGCAAACTATTAACAATCATAAAAAAGAATGCTCCAAATCACTAATAATAAAAAATGCAAATTAAAAAAACTAAAGTAATACCCTGAAGATTAACTCTAATACTAGACCATCCATAACTTTCACAATTAAACCAAAGCAATTATAGAAATTTAAAAGGAAAAACAAATCTAACTCTATAATAATATGACATTGTTTATGCCATTTTACCTTCTACTGCCTTTTTTTCCTTTGTGTTAAGTTTAAAGTTTCCTTTTGCATTCATCATATTTTTCCAGTTTTAAATCTATGCTCATGATATACAGAAAATTACTATCTAAATAAGTCACCTGTTACAAATATGGTAGAGAAATAAAGAGCTCTCTATACAATAATGGTAGAATATTTTAAAAATTAAAAAGAGATGTCCTTTTTCTATTTTTTTCCCTCTGCGCATGCAATTTAAATTTACCATGTTATTTTCACTTTTCCTTAATGACAACTCTTCTTGAAATTTATTTCTAGCTTTTTCTATAACGTTATCATTCTTTCTTTCTCTCTTTTTTCTTTTGCTTTTTTTTTCACTTTTCTAGTAAATAAAATCTAAGTTTTTATATTAGCACCTCAATCTCACCTCCTCATCAGCCTTCAATTTCAATTCAACCCTTTCTATTGGGGTTTCCCTCTTGAGATCTTGGTTTATGAATTCTTTGGGCTTTTCTGCTTTCCCCAGAAACACAGCAGCTCTTCTTGCCTAAGCATCCAGCCAGTATGATTTCATTAAGAAGCTAAATGTTCTTAAGTTTATTCTCCTCCCACCACTACAAGGTTAAATACCTAAACTAATAGAACAGAGTACTAACTGTACAGCCCCCTTGCTGTCTAATGAATAGAGGAGAACCAACAGCCTATCTCTTATATTTGAAATCACATTTGACCTTGCTCATGTGGCGTACAGCTGCAGTCATTGGCAGCACACACTTAATTGTAGTAGAGCACTCTCTCAGATTCAAAGCCATTCTTTTGAATCTAAAGTTCTCCCATGAGCTTTTATGTTTTTCTTTTTATTTTAACTCTACCTTCTTAGCCATATATATTATTCAAATAACTGTACTATTGTATATAAAATCTACTTGATCAAAAATTTTCAAGTCTTTTTATAAGGGGGCAATAATACTACCTGAGCTATAGTGTGTGTGTGTGTGTATAAACATTATTCCAGAAAACTTATTCTGTTTAGAGAGGGATGATACGTTTTCTTGTTACAAATTATGAGATTTTGACATGTGCTTTTTCTCTTCCTACTTTTCCCAATCTCTACCATATGCTCTGAATATTATTTTGTATTGTTTATCCAAAACTAATTTTTGTATTTTAAGTTAGATTTTAAGGATTTCTTGTTCAAGGACATGTTCTTTCTCTTAAATTGGGGACTGGGTTGCAGTGGATCAGGGCTGGACAGGAGAGACAAGGACTGGGAATCCAATTCAGTAGGAGTATGGTCAAACAGTTTCCATAGGTCAGTGCAGACAAAAGGTCAGTTAGCAAAAGGAAAGTTGAGCAGGCAGGACCTGTGGTCCAGATAGCCTAGAACTAAAGGAGGTGAACTAAGGCATATGAAAGCAAGTAAAGACAATAGATACAATTCAGAATAAATACAGGTTCAGAATCCTAAAGTCAGATAGTCAACAACATAAAATGAAATTCTATCAAGCAGAATCTAATTCTGATATGAATCCATAACCTACTTGCTCTCTGTCCTTGTTTATACTGTCTTCTGCTCATGAAAAACTCTAATGACCACAGATTCTGAGATTCTGGCAAGAGCCAAAGTGTCATTTGATTCTCTGTCTTAATTATCCCCAAGCATCTATTCCAATTTATTAGGACAGTTGACAATCCTGCTAAAGGTTTCCAAAAAGTCCTCTGTCTTTTTGTGATAAGAAGATCATGACAGTTTTGTAAAAGAACATAATCCAAATTGGCAATGTGTACTGCTGAAAAGTTAGCAACATCTGGCATCCAAGAAGCTAAGGCTGAAAGATGGTAAGTGGTAGGTCATTATTTTTTTAGTGTGGAAACAAGGGAAAATACAATATGGCCCTAGGTCCTATTTGATTCTGCAATGACACAGTGGTGAAATAAAGATCAAAAGAAGGAAGGAAGGAAGGAAGGAAGGAAGGAAGGAAGGAAGGAAGGAAGGAAGGAGGAAGGAAGGAAGGAAGGAAGGAAGGAAGGAAGGAAGGAAGGAAGGAAGGAAGGAAGGAAGGAAAAACATTGTAATTTAAACTATTCGTTTAGCTCATTACTCTTTAGTATCTTAATCCAATGACCCTCAGCAGAATAAAAGCCCCTGAAGGTCAAAGAATGTTTCATTTTAGGCTAGTGTTGTCAAGGTATAGCACAGTATCTCCCATATGAGACAATTAGCAAATAATAACAGAGAGAGAGAGCAGTTTGAGGTTTAAAAAAGTAGGACTCAGAAACAAGTATGCTGACTTCAAGTCTACTAACTCTGATGATTTTTATATGACTAAATCTGAAAGAAGAGAATCATAGTTTTTTGACTTTCAGTAATAGTTATCCTACCATTTCTTATTTTTCATATTTGTAACAAACTAGTTACTACTTTTACAAGTGGAGGGAGAGGAGGCAGGGAGGGAGGGAGAAAGAGGGAAAGAGGGAGGGACAGAGGGAAGGAAGGAAGGAGGGAAAGAAGAGAGGGAGGGAAAGAGAAAGAATGAACTAGCAAGAGATCTATGCCATCTAGTATTTGATTATATTAAAAGAACAAGGTTTCTGTAATAAGTGTTACAGTGTAGAATTATAGAAAGATATGGACAGAAGCAAATGAGAAGGAAAGTTTTGAGAGGGGATAGCATCTTCACCAGTGGAGTCTGGGAAGGCATATTTACAACTATCCAAAATTTATTGGAATGTATCCAAAAATCCAGATGAAGTAGGTTCATTTTATCAGTAAAACAAGTCATCTGGGATATGAGAGTCCAAGGATCCTGCAGTCTACTATGACTGGATTGCTTTCCCTCCTGACTTCTGTCTCTCAGAATTCCTGGCTTCTTTGAAAACACTTCAGAAGGCCTCTCCAAGACCTATGTACTGCAATTCTCCAGGTACAGTCATCTTCTATCATGATACTAAGTCAACCTCTGACATATGATAAATGCTTAATATATTCTTGTTGAACTTTTTCAAACTGCTATCTGACATAGCTCCCTATTTTGCAATTATCCTATTGATTTGGATTGTTTTTTAAATCCCAAGTATAGGATTGTGGGAGTTCTTGTTCTTCTTTAAAATAATAGTTCTCTTTGGGAGAAAGTTTCTTGGGGAGGTTTTCTGGAGGCAGCCTTAGTTTCAATTAAGAGTAATAATCACCCAAAATGCAGCCAACTGGTAAAAATGCAAATGTTTATTTTCTCCTTCCAAAATAGCCCGCTTAGTTGAGGCCTATCTCTCTGCTTGGTTCTAAGAGCTCCCTCCGAATGTCTCCAAATCCAAAGGTTTGTCCTTCAGCCTCCAGCCAACCAAGTGGAAAATGGAATGGATCTCTCTGGCCTCTGAGAGAGGGCTTCTAGCTCTCAATCTCCCAGAGTGCTCTGCATCTGTCCCAGAGTGCTCCTCTCCAATCTAATTCAGCTGAACTCTCTTGACTGGGCCTCTGTCTGCTTTTTATATCTGAGAGAGTGGGATTGTGAGTTATCTCCCAGAATGCTCTCTGGCTCTAAGAGCTTCAAGGGAGATGTGAATTTGGTTATCTCATACTAAACCCTGAAATCTCCCAAAAGTGTGAACTCCAATGAGTAAAGGTGTGAACACAAGCATTGTATCAATTAGTTCTACTTAGTACCTTGTTTCAGGGTCTGGCCCAAAATATCTCCTTGTAAATCAGATCAATAATCTATCAACTCTAATGAGTTAGCAGTTTGTAAAGATTCCAACATAGGATTTTAACATTTACATCTAATTTCATATTATGTTTGGTCCAATTTTGGAGATTGTCAAAAGTTTTTTGGATTCTGAATTAGCATTCCAATATGTTAGCTTTCTCTCCTAATTTTGTGTCATATTCATGTCTGATAAGAATATCATATATTACTTTATTCAAATCATTGATAAAAATGTTAAATTCCAGAAGACAGTTTATTGCCTATGGAACAGGAATTCAAGAGATCACAGTAGAAGGGGTAAGATTTGATTAAAACTTTGAGGTGGGAGGTTTGAAGGAGAAGGAAATAAGGAATCAAGTAGCAGGGGATAGAGAATGGGATTTGGATCATTTACAAAAGTTCAACATTACTGAAATGTGTAAAGCATAACAAGATATATTGATGTTCTTCATTGAAAGGAAAGTACCACATTTCTTCCCAATGGAAGCTGGAGAGGCAAGCACAGCATGAGACAGAAAGCAAGTCATTTGGTCAGATGGAAGGGTCCATTAATGACTGCTCCTTAATGACTTTTCCCTTCCTTCTCTTTCACAGGAACAGGTGTCAGAGAAAACCTGACATGAATTAGAAGGGAAGGGGTGAGTTTGGTGCGTGTGGAAGCTGTATTACTGGCCTCTAGCAGCTTTCCCACCAGAGACTGGAGGAGTAAGAAATGGAAGAAGACCAGCTGTGATCAGAAGAAACTCAATATACAGCTCAATGTATTACACACAGCAAACTTTTATGATAGATTCATAAATGAATGGAAAGACAATCCTGTATTATGGTGAATCCTGCTACTGAGGAAATAGAGGATTTAAAAGAATAATTGCAATATTAGAATTCTTATTAAAAATCTATTTGGACCTTACTGCTTTTTTGCAATATCCCTCCTAATAAAATATAATTATTTAATTTAAATGTTATTTTGAAGGAATATGTTTTGTTCTGGTTTAGCCCATGTGATTCATAAAAATATTTGTGACATTTCATATTTTAATTAATTAATTAATTCTCTGTATTTTAGAGTAACTTTTCTAGCTTAATGTAAATTGTTGATGCATCATTTCAGAAAAAGAACTGTTTAAAACTACTTAAAATATATAGAATATTAAACATTTTCAAATATTTTGTATAGTCTTAAGCCACATAAATATATGACTTAAAATCCATTTTTCTAAACTACTATATCTAGGATATACAGTATTTGATTAAATTTTTTCTCCTTCTTCCCAAATCACCTCAGTTACCCAATTTTTCTTTGTTGAAAATCACTTCTAATTCCAGACCTATTCATGCACTCTCCTGCCATTGTCCCTTGCTGAACTTGTAACTCAAGTGAAACTGGCAATTCTTTCTGGAATATGCATATCCAAGACACTGGGCAGCTTGCAGCAAAAGGCCTACTTAGGGAACCATACACAACAAAGAAGAACACTCACACTCTCACACACACACACACACACACACACACACACACACAAAAAAAACCACACACACACACAGAAAGTCATTCAATGAACAAGAAACCACAATGCTGTAGTGTTCAGTCAAACAGAAATTTCATTTGATTCTCTCATCTTCCTTCAAGGATAATTAGCTCAACAATTGTACTAGAGGAAGCCAGCCTAAGAGCTAAGCCCTTCTGCTTGCTTTTATCTGTTGATTGCAAGCAGCAATAAAAAAAACACCCATATTAATGCTATCAGTAGTAGATGCTGTTTTCCTGCCCCTACAACTAGATCACTTGTTCTGCCTTACTTGCTTTGATATCTTTTATCTTAATCAATTCAAAAAATGTTTATAGGCTACATCAAGAAGTCAGACCTTTATTTTAAATTAGCACTAATTCTCATGCTCTGAAGTATATCTACATTTTATATTAATATGTACATATGTATATGTGCACATACATGCAGACATATCTTTGAAGGAATATAAAATGCTATTAGAAAATCTGTATGCAAAATATAAACTGCTAAAAAGTACTTATAACATCACTCTTTTAATTCAGCTTCAACTTTATTTATCCCATTTCTGTTATATACCAATTAATTTGCTTTTTTTTCCTGTCCCTTTCTGTAATCATACCTTATTACAACAACTAAACTATACCTAACTAAAGAAGCTGTGGTCATTTTTTCAGCTCAGAAAAATTTTACCACTTCTTTCTCTAGCTTTCTGAGACAAACAAAATAGACAGTCTTCAAAGATTTGATTTATATTTACAGATCAAAATTTTTAAAAATTTTAATCAATTGCAGCTCACTAGTAAATTACTGATATGCTTTTGTTATTGGATTTTTCTTTTTATTATTCAGTACCTAGAAACAACAATGTCAATATCCACATCTGTTTCAAATTTTTATAGATTATAAATCATAAACAACATCTTTTAATACTTCATCAAACTAAAAGAAAATAACCTAGCAATAGAAACTTTGTATGAATATAAACAGAAAGACACAAAATTTTAATTAGTTTTCTCATTCTGTTTTATCTCAGTTCTTTTTCTCATAAGGAACATATGCAGTTCTAAATCACTATGATTTATAGTACAGCAAATGCTGCAACTAAAGATTGTATAAACATCAATGAAGTAACCAGATAGATATATTTTATCAGTATTCTCTTTTCTTGAAAAGCAAGCCCTTTCTTTACATCTTAATTGTAAATACAAATATAAGATACCTAAAAGTATTAACCTCCTAAACAGGATTTTATTTTAGGCAAGAATCACTAAGAATATTTATGGAATTTCCTATCATTTTACTTTTGGGCTAAATGCCATAAAAAGAGTTAAAGTGGTCACTACCAAGACATCTTTATGTCAATTTAAATAAATTTTAAATAATACTAAATGCCTAGCAATTGCCCAGAAATGGGCTAGCTATTTGGGATTAATAAGAATGACTTGAACACATGGCCCTATCTTGATATTTTGTCTTTCTCTTCTCCACTTTGTCAAGAATGAGAATGAAAGCAGATGCCATAAACAAGAAATGTGGAAGGGAAAGTTTGGTCTTGCCTCTGTCAGGAGATAGTTAAAGCTAGATCCTGCTGGACAGAATTCAAGTGAAACCTATTCAATAAACATTTCTGTGGCAATATAAAGATAAAAATGAACATTTCTAATCTCAAAGCAGTTGTACTCTACAAATAAGGGGGAAAACTCCTATATTCAAAACAGATATGAAATAATTATGAGGCAATCAACAAAGACCTTTTAAAGGACGTGGCACTTGAAAGGAAGTCAGATTTCTAAAAGGTAGAGATATAGACATAGAACATTTCTAATGTAAGGAACTAGTCTATGAAAAAGTACAGAGGATGGAAACATGATTTCACATAGGTAATATGAAATGGGTCAGTCTGCTTGAAACATAGAACTCATTATATAGAATAACATTAAATCAATTTGAAAACATAAATGATTTTGGAATATATTGGATGTCAGGCTGAGGAATACTTACTTCCAGAAATAAGGCAATAGTCCCTCTATCCTCTATTTTCATCATTTAAAGTATTGTGTTAATTTCTGGGACCCATTATTTTAAAAAAGAGATTAGGAAAATCTAGCAAAGGACAAATAGGATTTTCTTTCTTTTTAAAAAAAAATTTTTATTTTATTTTATAATAACTTTTTATTGACAGAACCCATGCCAGGATAATTTTTTTACAACATTATCCATTGCACTCGCTTCTGTTCCGATTTTTCCCCTCCCTCCCTCCACCCCCTCCCCTAGATGGCAAGCAGTCCTATAGATGTTAAATATGTTGCAGTATATCCTAGATACAATATATGTTTGCAGAACCGAACAGTTCTCTTGTTGCAGAGGGAGAATTGGATTCAGAAGGTAAAAATAACCCAGGAAGAAAAACAAAAATGCAAATAGTTTACATTCATTTCCCAGTGTTCTTTCTTTGGGTGTAGCTGCTTCTGTCCATCATTTATCAATTGAAACTGAGTTAGGTAAGACAAATAGGATTATGAAGAGCCTTGAATCCATATCATAAAAGGAATACTTCAAAAAATTAGGAATGTTTACCTTGAAGAAGATAAAATTGTGGCCATGACAATAGTGTTCAAGTATATGATGAGCCTCATGTAGAAGAGAGATTTTATTTGACCCTAGAGGGTAGAATTAGAAGCAATGTGTAGATGTAACTAAGGGACCAATTTAGGCTTATTGTACTGAAATTCCATCTGATAATGGAATGGGTTGTCTCAAGGAGTAATGAGTTCTTCATTCTTACAAAGGAAATTGGTTGACCACTTGTTGGGTAGATGATTACAGCTATTCCTTTTCAGTATAAATTGAACCAGAGGATTAATGAGGTCCCTAACAACTGTATAATTCTATGACTACATGATTCTGAGTCTATATTTTATCATAGAAGCAATAATAGAGAGCCACAGGAAATTTCTGAGCAAAGAAATTACAAGTTTAGAACTATGTTTTAGAAATATGAATTTTGCAGTCAGAAATGATCACAAGGTTGTGACTACTAGACTATTAGAGAGATGTATGCAAAGTGTAGAAGGGGAAAAACTGACAGCATGAAGTAAGGAGGGAAATGATATATTATGGTTTGGACACATAGACTTGGAGATGTCAACAGTGCCATTAAGTAGATTTTTTGTTTGTTTGTTTTGGTTTGATTTTTAAGGTCATCAAGGTTAAGTGCTCAGAGTCATATAGCTAGAAAATATCTAGGGTCAGATACGAATTCAGGGTTTCCTGACTCCAGGTAACTCCACTGAGATATGTACTTGCCACAGAGATGGGAGATAGATCTATAGATGTAAACATCACACAGATGGAGATGAAAACCAAAGACACGGGATTCAAATCTCACCTCTAATGTCTATTAAATGAGCAATGTTGGGTAACTCACAAACCTCCACAGCTCAATTTCCTCTTTTACAAAATGAAAGGATTCAATTAGCTAGCCTCTTAGGTCCCTAGCAGATTAAGTATTCTAGGATATTATATAATCATATTTTTATGAATATTTCTGCTCACATTTCAAATAAATATTTTCACAATAGTTTTTTTAATTTAAAATGGAAAGAATACCAATTTTGCTATTCCTCCTATATCAATGGAAATGATATTTATGAGCATTGTTGCTGTTTCTATTTTAAAATTAACATATAAATTAAAATTAGCATCCAAAATAAAATTAAACTCATCAAATATAAATATTAGTGAAAATATAATATATAATTTCAGCACATTTGTGGAAGCAAAAAGTTGTGTGCATTAACTGGGAAGTGACTAAACAAAAATAGAACTTTATTATAGGCAGGTGTCACAATGAAGAAAGTGTTGTAGTTGAAGTCAGGAAAACCTGAGTTCAAATCCTGCCTTAGACACTTATTAACTGTGTGTCCCTCTGTTTGCCTATGTTTCTTCATCTGGAAAATGATCTGGAAAATGAAATGGCAAACTACTCCAGAATCTTTGCCAACACACACACACACACACACCCCATGAAGAGTTGGATACAACTGTAACATGACTAAATAGCAATTACTATATGCTAAACTACTGCAACAATTACTAATATTATGAGCACTGTTACTACTAGTACATGAACAGTTAAGACTTGTATGAGCTGATATAAAACAAAGAGAGTAGATCCAGGAAAACAATATATGCAATCATTATAATAATATAAATGAAAAGAGCACCAAAAAAAGATAGCCAGTCTCAAATTCATTGTAGTGACTCATTTTGGTTCCACACAAAATATGGTGAAAAGCACTTCCCTTTGGTTGTGAAAAAAAGACAGTAGGAACCAGACTGTGAAAAGTTACATATATCAGGTATGGTTATTTTTTCAATTGGATTTGCATAAGTTTTTCTTTGTTACAATGGAAGACAAGGAGTTTACAATAATAAATGATTGTTATTAAAATGTTATCAATAAATCATTAAACACATTTAATTTACAATGGAAGACAAGGAGTTTACAATAATAAATGATTGTTATTAAAATGTTATCAATAAATCATTAAACATATTTATATATAAAGATGTTATATATTATTTTCATAAGTTATATAAATATATGGTACATAATTTTATATAACAAATGTATTACATGTAATTTTTATTTTGAAAATTGTACAAGAATACACTGTTACCTGGGGTTTTGATGGATTAAAAGCCACATTCAAAACTGTCTCTGTGTGTCCCGCCAATTTGTGGGAAAACGTGCTTGAGCCCATCTCATATATGTATGCCTAAAAGATAAGATGAAAATTTCAAAGAAAAATTAACATAATTCTACTTACACAATTTTCCTTTAATGAAATTAGTTTCCTAGAATGCTATTAAACTATTAGCCCAGTACTTGTCAAACAGCAAAGACCCTAATAAATACTTGCTGATTGAGGGATTGCTAAAGGTCTCCCTCTAGTACTTTTAATAATTTGTGGGTACTAATAAATATTCTGGCTGACTAACTAGTAAATTTTGTTTTCATCCTAAGACCTGTTTGCCTTTTTTCTAATTTCCTCATATTGAGTAAATTATAAATAGAAGACACTGTGATAAGATGAATAAAAATTATACAATATAGAAAGTCATGGACAGGTACATGAAAAGAATACTCTCCACTTACAAGAGTGGGATTCCTCTGAAGTATTACAGTGCTCTAAATCCAACCTTTCTGGAGCTTATATGGGGGAGGATCCTGAACACTACTTAGACAAATTAATAATTTAGCTTAAAAATACATTAGCAAAAATTGCTATCATATTTATGTAACTTTATGAAGAAAGTTTTAAAGTACAAAAATTAGGAAATATTTAAATACATAGGGTTGCAATTTCATATAGGAAATGTTCTTGCTTGCTTTCATTAAATTGATTTTTAAAGCTTTTTATTTTCAAAATATACACATAGTTTTCAACATTCGCCTTTGCAAATCTTGTGTTCCAAATTTTTTCTCCCTTCCTTCCCCCCACCCTCTCCCACAGATAGCAAATCAAACGTCCAATTCTTCTATACATATTTTCACATTTATCATGCTACACAAGAAAAATCAGGTCAAAAAGGGGAAAAAAGAGAAAGAAAACAAAATGTAAGCAAATAACAATCAAAAAAAGTGAAAATACTATATTGTGATCCACACTCAGTCCCCACAGTCCTTTCTCTGGGTACAGATGGCTCTCTTCATCACAAGTCTATTGGAATTGGCCTAAATCACCTCATTATTGAAAAAAGCAACATCTATCAGAATTGGTACAATGTTCTCCTGGTTCTACTCATTTCACTTTGCATTACTTTATGTAAATCTCTCCAAGTCTTTTTGAAATCATCCTGCTAATAATTTCTTATAGAACAATAATATCTCATAACATTCAAATATCATAACTTATTCAGCCATTCTCCAACTAATGGGCATCCACTCTAAACTCATTTTTTTAAAGGCTAAAACCAAAATCCTTCCTGAGGTGGGGAAATGAGCCATTTATTAATAAAGTTAGTTAAAGTCAATCTGCAGGACCTATGCTGAAAAAGAAAATTCAGGCTGTAATGAGCATCTCTTCTCACTTAATACTAAACCCCTCATAAACTAACCGAGGGTTGCATATTGATCAGTATTAAGACACATGTTCAAGACACATATACAGCCCCTAGAAAACAGTCTTTTAAATTATAAATTACAATACAATTTTGCTATCAATTGTATATTGATATACATTGATACATATTGATACAATTGCTATCAAATAAATTGTCAAGTCTGAACTTCAAAAGATTCTAAAGAAAAATTTGCCCAATATTTTCCTTTCAGAAACTGATTCCATTGCTTAAAACTAATAAGCTCTTTAAAAGGTAACTATTTTAGGGGCAGCTATGTGGTACAGAGGATAAAGCACCAGCTCTGAAGTCAGGAGGACATGAGTTCAAATCTGACCTCAGACACTTAACATTTCACACTTCCTAGCTGTGTGATCCTAGGCAAGTCACTTAAGCCCAATTGCCTCAGCAAAAAAAAAAAAAAAAAAAAGAATTTCAAGTGTGATTCTCATCATGCTTTCATTTATCTAACAAATCACAAAAAGTAGAGTTCTAAATAAATTTCCAATATCTGAAGTTAAACCTTTAAAATGTATTCATTTCCTAAGAAAATATTTCTAAAATAAGTACTGCTATTAAATAAAAGTGAGAGACAGAACATATTTTAATCTTTTATTCAATTCATTTTATAATTAATATCAACTACTACACTTTTATGGAGTATTGGGAACAAATTACCTCAAGCAAATGATAGTTTGGGAAAGGATGCAAACACACCTTGTCAATATAATTATATCAACACATGGTAAAATATTTGGGCAATGACAGGAAATAAATTTAGGTCATTAGAACACATAATATCAGTCATCTCTAATGTTTACTCTTTTTTTTTCTTTCAACCAAATGTCTGACACATCACTTAGGGAGGGTAAAAACAAATAAAATTTACAGAGTGCCATATAGACTAAGTATGGATTTTCTATCAAAATTTAAATCTTTATGTAAAAGATTACTATTAATATCTATTTCTGTCCATGGGTAATAGGTCACATTACAAAAGGGATTATAGTCACACTTAAAAATTTTAATTCATATGATTCTCAGTTTAAAAAAACTAAAACTTTATGGAAAAATTTTCAAGATAAAATTTCAATTTCATGGTCAACTTAAGACAGTGAGTAATTATTTCTTCAACTTATTTATTATATATGTATATACATGGATAAATATATATATATGTAGTCATAATCTGTTATTTAATGTATTTCTCCCTGGTTTGAATTCTTACCAAAAGGTCATTTCTAGATTAAATGGTTAAAAATGTAAAGTCTAGGCAATCCTGTCCACATCCTGTGTCCTTCCTCATAACACAATCCTCAAGACCCAATATCACAATTTCATTGAATTTTGTGAAACTGACAATGGGAAATTGAAAGAAAAACTAGGTTGAGGTGGTGATGAGGAAAGGGCAATCTCTAGTCAACTACTTTACCTTCTTACTGGGTACTTTCACAGTCTTCAAAGAAATAGCCATTGCAATATTGCTTAAACTTTAACAATTGAATATGATAGACCTTAAAAAATATTGATGAAATATATAAATCTTAATCTGAGGACATGAAATATTATTTTATTGGGGAGACATTTCAACAATGACAAAAATTCTAGTACATAATACATATACTTGGTACATTCATCATAGAATCCCTTCTCATATAGCAGAGAACTCAGTTTAATCAGTATTTGCCTAAAGAATTTAACATAAGGGAGCAGCTACTTGGTGCAGTTGATAGAGCACCAGCCCTGATGTCAGGAGGATCTCAGTTCAAATCTAGTCTCAGACACAACACTTTCTACTTGTGTGACCTGGGCAAGTCACTTAACCTCATTGCCTCAGCAAAAAGAAAAAGAAACAAAGAAAGAAAAAAAAATGAAAAAGGAAAGGGGTTTGGGGAGAACATTGCCAGCTTCTAGAAAAATGCAAGAATTTAACATAAGCTTTTCAAGCAGAAAAAAAAAAAAAATAGGAATGAAATTAAAGTTTTCCAAAATAAAATTTTCCTGTTACATGACTATAAGAAACCTGACTTAAATTACTATCCTGTGCCTTTACAGATTGGCATGGATAGGATTTTAATTTTATAAATATGTTATTTACTTTTGAAGTAGAAATTGTCTCACATAGTTGAATATATTAATTGCATGTTTTTAAAAAGTTATGTGAGCATCAAAGGGATAAATCTCCCTCATGTTTGGAAAAAATACAAAGGACCCATAGAACAAATGGTGAAAGGATATAATATTAATTTTATCTGTTTTCTGGTTTAACATTCACCCAATTAGGAAATGGCTAATTAAATATATATATAAATGTATAGAGCATTTTATTGTGCCATAAGAAATGATAAACATAAAGAAAATACAGTAGTATGGGAATATGTGAACTTGTGAAAAATGAAGTAAACAGAAGCAAGAAAACAGCAAGCATAATTAGTAAAGACTACATCAAAGGAAATAAAGAACAAATAACTCTAAAATGGTCTGAGTTTATACTTACCAATTTTGTTCCTAAAGAAAAAATGTACATTCCTACTTCTTTGGAAAGAGAGACTGTAAGTACAAAGAATTGTATATGCTATCAGACTTAGTTAAAATGTTTGTAGTTTTGGTAAACTGCTTTTTATCGTTCTTATTGTTATAGAAAGAAGATAGAATTATATAGGAAGGAAGGAAGGAAGGAAGGAAGGAAGGAAGGAAGGAAGGAAGGAAGGAAGGAAGGAAGGAAGGAAGGAAGGAAGGAAGGGGAGTGTTGGAATCCTTACAAACTGCTAACTAATTAGAGTTGATCTAATCTTACAAGAAGATGTTTTGGGCAGAACCTGAAACAAGGTACTAAGTAGAACTAATTAGTACAATGCTTGTGTTTGCATCTTTACTCATTGGAGTTCACAAGTATGCCAGCTTCACAAAGTAAACTTTGTAACTTGAAGCTCTTTGGGCCAGAGAGCACTATGGGAGAAAACCCATAATCCCATTCTCTCAGAAGATTCACATATAAGGCCAGTGAAGAGAGAGCTATTCCAGAATATATTTTCCACTTGGCTGGCTGGTCGCAGAAGAGAGTTCAGCTGGATTGGAGAGGAGCACTCTGGTGCAGACATAGAGCACTTTGAGAGATTTCACCGGAATGACATGAAGAGTGGAGTTGGCTGGAGGCTGAAGAAAGCAGAGGCAGAGGCTAAAGGACAGAACCTTTGGATTTGGCGACATTCGGAGGGAGCTCTTGGAACCAAGCAGAGAGATAGACCTCTAAGCTAACCGGGCTATATTGGAAATAATAAAAGATCTGAACTCTTATCACCTGGCTGTGTTTTGAGAAGAATCTTCTTGTAAGATTAGATCAACTCTAATTAGTTAGCAGTTTGTAAGGATTCCAACAGGGGAGGAAGGAAAGGAGGGAGGGAGGGAAGAGAGGAAGGGAAGGAGGGAAGGAGAGAAGGGAGGGAAGAAAGGGAGGGAGGGAGAGAGGGAGGAAGGAAGGAAGGAAGGAAGAGAGGGAAGGAGGAAGGAAGGAAGGAGGAAGGAAGGAGGGAGGAGGGAGGAGGAAGGAAGGAAGGGAGGAGGGAGGGAGGGAGGGAAGAAGGGAGAGGAAGGAGGGAGAGAGGTAAATATGGAGGAAAGGGAGGGAAGAGAGGGAAGAGAGGAAGGGAAGGAGGAAGGGAGGGAAGGGAGGGAAGAGAGGAAGGGAAGGAGGGAAGGAGAGAAGGGAGGGAAGGAAGGGAGGGAGGGAGGACTCGTTTCCTTGTCTTACTGTACATTTACCATGAAGGGTCCACAAAATATGTTAGGAATCTTCCTAGTCTTCTTTTGACTAAATATTTATACCTTATCAATACCTTCTAAGACATTGAGATAGAACATAAATCAGGTGTCAAATTCAGATACAGTATTTTTTGGTATTATATTCTTCCTTCCTTAGTAACATGACTTTAAATATATATATATATATATATATATATATATATATATATATATATATATATACATATGTACATATATATATATATATATATATATATATATAAATTATCAAACCATACAACCATAATTATAACTTACATAAAAAAATCTTACTCACAAACTAAATACAGTAAAACTAAGGAAAAGAATAAGAAAAAAGGAGAAGCAATATTTTTTCAGGCAGTGAATGAGATGTGGCACAAACCACATGGATGCTGGAATTATGCTTTTACTGCTCAAAAATATTTTCATAAAAATGCTAAGGGACTGAATGTCCTACTAAAAAGGAGAAATGCTTTGGAAGAAGAGCTAAAATGCTTCATTACCACTATTTTGTAATTCTGTTGAACCATATTCCTAAAGCTGGAAGCTGTTTTCCCTGATATAGCTGTCTACATGTGTCCTGCATTTCCCTTTTAGACAATTATCCTCATAGAAAGAATGGGAGAAAATTGTAAATAGAAAGTGAGCTTTTCTGAAAATGTCTCTAATCCTTAAACATCAAGGAACAACTGATGTAACACATTTCAGTTATACATATCTTCTCAATATTAAACCTTTAGCCATGAAAAATAAAACAAAACGCAATCTCAGGAAAAATGCATAACCTATTGAACTAATCCTGCTTAAAGTTTTATGGAGATTGGATTCCAAACTACCATTTCTAACTTCCAAAAAGAAGCACTAGAATAAGAAAGGGCAAACCCCAATAAATTTGTAATTGATCTCTGAGTTATTCAGATAAGAGAGATTCCTACTATTGCTCTAAATTCCCCTATCACTGCCCACAGACTTTTATATTAACCACGATCTTTTCTCAGGTACAAATGTAATAATGGTAGACACAATGGACAATAGAAGAGTCATTGCTACTGCTACAGAGCAGGTAAACCATGCCTTTTCCCTTCACACCACTTTCCAAACAAGCATAATTTAAAAAACACACACACACACACACACACAATTCTTGATTGATCTAACCATTAAAGCAATTTACTTTTTTTCTATTCTAACAATAAATAAAAGTTTAAAACACAAGAATTTAAGAATATCTGAAATTGCAACATGAGGTTCTCCCTTTACATGTGCTTCATCAGGTTTCTCCATCTAGAAAGACTCAATGATGTAAACTAATAAAAGCCCTATCCATGGATGCCATACATCCAGTGATGCTTTTATAAATATTTTCCCTGTAACCCAGGTTACTTGTACCTGACTTGGTTTTGAAATATTATAAGTTATCAGTCTGTATTAACTAAAATTATTGATAACAGCTTAATTTACATTGTTCTTTACACAGACATTACTCCCCACAGCCCTGTGAGGCAAGTAGTACAAGGATCACTATCCCTACTCAACTGATTAGGAAACTGAGGTCCAGAGAGTTTTCCAAAGGAATAGAACTGGTGCTTGGCAGAGTTAGGACTCAAGCAAGTCTTCTATCTTCTAGTCACTTTTCTCTATTCCCAACATTACACTATGCTCTCATGTGAAGACCGAGTTAGCACCCTGGATGCCTTAGAATCAGCCGGCGTCAGGATAAGCAAAAGTCCTTGGTATTTATTCTTGGTTTTTAGGGGTAGAAGTGAAGGGAATGCATGCAAGTTCTCTATGATCTCCCTTCTCCTCTTCCAAAGCCAAAGTGACCCTGGTTTGTCTCATTCCACCCCCTAATCCTTCTTACGATTATCTATATACACCAAAAGATCCAGCCAGCACAAAATAGTGGGAAGGGCCATTTTCCAAGCATATGCTAATAGAGTATTGTCCAATATGTAATTAGCCTTAAGTGCTCGGTTGTCTGATTCCAGTGCATCTACTTAGAGTTTAGCCCCTTGCACTCTCACCTGCTAAAGGTCTATTGTTCTCAACTTCCAAATGGCACTTTTGCAAGTGTCTTGAAAAATGTTTAAAATGATCTATAAATGTCAGTTATTATTCCTGTTTCAATGATAGTTAAAATTCAAGGCATATCTAATAGAAACTTTTTAAGAAAGTTACATAAAAATGTAATCATTCCACAAATACTTTTACCTTGCAACCCATACTAATATCATCTAGAGCCATCTCCTGTCATCCTGATTTAAATCTTACTACTGAAAAAAAAAAAAATCTTACTACTGGACCCAGATGGTTCTGGAGAGAATGCAAGGCTGGTGACTACATAGTTCTCCTTCACTTAAATCCAATTCACTTCATTTCTTGGCATTACCTCCCGGAAGTCAAAGAGCTTTTCAAGATTGAAGGACATCAATAGCAATCAACCAATGGATATGGTTAGTCTGAAAAATAGCTGCTGAGCCTCCCTCCTTTTTTTTGCCTGGGGAAGGGACTATGTGTGTAGAACAATGAAAATTCTGTTAATCCCAGTAGAGGTGTCTAAATTTTGCTAAATTATTTTCTTTTTTTTTCCTTCAACATAAAAGATGGCCCTCTGGGTTGGACAAAGGGGAATATTTATGTGTAAATAAAGGTATAATAAATACAAAAGATATCAATAAAATAAATATGAAAAAGTGTCACTATATTGCTAATTTTAATTTTCAGGATCATAAAGTGTTGAAAGGAACCTTCAAGGCTGTTCCCTAATGTTATAGATAAGAAAACTGAGGTTAATGTGCTCTGGGGCATGTTGTAGGCATCATTCTCTCACTCCAAAGCCAGGGTTCTTTCCATCAATGACTTACTTACTTCAGCACATCCTGGTAGAGTTCTCTAAAGCTTATATCTAAACGTGAGAAATCCAATTGTTGGAAAATTCAGAACTGGTACAAATATGTTTCACTGTAATGTAAAGTAAACCTAAAAATGACAAGGCAACTTGCCTGTTATCTACTAGGTTCAAAAAGAAGGGCATGAGGAAAATGTTTAAGAATTATTACTTATATCTTTACCTATGGGAAATATTTTTATGACAATAAAGACTTCTGAAGAAGATTAGCTAACTATTTATTAATCAAAAATAATTTCTCTAGATAATTGTTCTAAGGAGTAAACAATGCCATCCTCCCAAGATGATCAGTCTTATGGACAAAGGTCCCAAAAGTTTTCTCTCTTTAGTGTGCTGTCAAATGCAATCCCCTTAGTTGCTCTGCCTGACTTTTGGTCATCTGGTACTGCAGGTACTTAAGAACTACATGGGTGTTAGGGCAAGTGTTTCAAAAAAAGACAGTAATCCCTAAGAACTATGTTTAATTTAAGCATTTATTTATTCAGCATTTTCTTCCCTTTCAAAACAGTTCTCTATCTAATCCTGCATCATTTAGTATTTAGTCAATTCGTCTTTTCCCCCATTGGGTGTAAAAACAATTTTAACATTCATTTTCTTTTTTCTTTTCTTTTTTTAAAATTTATTTATTATAACTTTTTATTTACAAGATATATGAATGGATAATTTTTCATCAATGACCCTTGCAAAATCTTCTGTTCTAACTTTGCCCCTCCTTCCCCCCCACTCTTCCCCTAGATGGCATGTAGACCAATACATGTTAAATATGTTAAAGTATATTTAACATTCATTTTCAAAACTTGAGTTCCAGATTCTCTCCCTTGCTCTCTCCCCACCTGACTCGCATTGAGAAAGCAAATAATTCAATATAGGTTATACATATGTGAATGCAAAACATTTCTATATTAGACATAGAAAACATAAACAAAACCCTCAAGAAAAATAAAATTTAAAAAGTATGTTTCAATCTACATTCAGATGTCATCAGTTCTTTCTCTGGGTAGGGAAAGCATTTTTCAACATAACTCCTTCAGAGTTGTCTTGTACCATTGTATTGCTGAGATTAGTTGTCATTCACAGTTGATCATCTTAAAATATTGCTATTACTTTGTACATGGTACATTTTACTTTGCATCAGCTCAAGGAAATCTTTCCAGGTTCTTCTGAGATCATCCTGCTTATCATTTCTTATAGCATACTAATATTCCATCATAATTATATACCACAATTTAATCACTAATTCCCCAGTTAATGGGGCATCTCCTCATTTTCCAATTCTTTGCCCCCAAAAAAGAGCTGCTATAACATTGATTGTCATGTTATAACATGATTCTTTTTCATGGGTTTCTTTACATCACTCATTTTTCTTCCCAAGTTTTCCTTTACTTCTCATTGATTTTCAAATTGTTTTTACCTCTTCCATGGCTTGAGACAAATTTATATTATTCTTGGAAGCTTTGCACAAAGGAGCTTTGATTTTGTTATCTTCTGAGTGTGTGTTTTGATTTTCCCTGTCACCATAGTAATGCTCTATGGTCAGAATCTTTTTCTGTTTGTTCATTTGCCTAGCTGTTACTTGATTTTTAACTCTTTATTAAAGCAGGACTTTGCATGCACTGTCCCAAGCTTCAAGATTTCTGTGCAAATATTTTCAGGGATATTTCTAGGGACCTTTGAGTTTTCAGTATCTCCAAGGTAGTATGATCAAAGGAGATTTACCACTCTCCTGGCACATGTTTTGGTCTGGGAGTAACTACAAGCACTCTTTTCTGTCCTCAAATTAGGAGGAATGCCCCTGGTTCACTTTGGCTAAAAGCTCTTGGTATACTAGTGCTCTTCCTAGAACTGTCACCCAGGACTATGACCTGGATTAAAGTATAAGCAAAGCAACAAAGTTCTGCCTCAGTGTCATCAAAGAGATCCTTGTAATCTCTTTCTGACCAGTTGTTCTGACCTTACCATCTGTGAGCCAACATCTCCAGAAGTCACCACTGCTGCTGCTGACTCAGTGGCTCCCAAGGCCTGCTCCTGGTTTTCCAGGGCTCGGATTGTGCTGGTGCAGCCTGTGTTGAACAGCATTCTATTGTCACCCTGCTGCAGCAGACCTTTTTGCAAACTTTTCAAGTTGTTCTGGGCTAGAAAATTGTTTTATTCCATCTTTTTATGGGTTCCACTGATCTAGAATTTGTTGAGTAATTATTTAGGAGAATTTGGGGGAGATCTTGGGCAGGTCCCTGCCTTTACTCCACCACCTTGGTTCCATCTCCAGCTTTAGTCAACTTATGAAAATTTTTTCTGTTGCTTTTTCTTTTAATGTACCTTAAAGTGTGACAAAAGGTAGCAAGTAGTCCCTACATACTACTTAAGAAGTGACCTGGATAACTCTTTTCTTTGTCTGATCACCAGTTGGTATACACACATGCCATTTAACTCCCAAGATAAACCACAGCTCTGCTCCCCTCATAAAGTCTCCTAACTAAAAACTAAGGGGAAATTCTGAGGAATAATTCTCCCAAACCCAAATTGGGTTACATAAGACCCAAATATAGCTCAAGTTGTAGTGATGTTTCTAAGAAACAGAGAGTAGTAAATGTAAAAGTCTAACTTATTCATATCCTACATTGTACTCATGAAAAAGGCTTTGAAACAACCATATAAATTGAATAAGGCATCTGGAATGTGAATGACACAAAGCTGTTATTCTTTTCCTTTTGTCCTTTAAATTTAAATGACACCAGATAAATTCTTTTTCATTTTTAAAATTTGTTAATAAAGACAGAGAATGTTTAAGCTATGCTTTAAAGCCAAAAGATATCCTTCTTCACAAATTCTTTCTCATTTGTTCCATTTTATTAGATGAATTGCTAGATCCTTTGTCAATTACTTTTAACATCCCTAAAATTTACATCCCAAGTTTGATCAAAATGAATTAGAATCCATAAATATATTTGTTCAAATCTAAGTTTAAGTCATTTTTTTCTAAAACCATATCCCTCAAAAATTAGCTTAAGAAGGTATTCTTTATAATTCATAATCTCTTCAGATACATGAATCAACTTTGCTTTATCATAATCTTCTCTAAGAGAGATCAAATGCATATACAAAATAGAAGAAAGTCCAGGCAAATAAAAGAATCAGGTTAGCATTTATTAAGCACCTACCATGTTCCAAAGAAAGGCAAAAAAAAAAAAAAAAAAAAAAAAAAAAAAAAAGTACCTTCTTTCAAGAAACACTTAGGCTAATGGAGGAAACAACTTTCAAAATACTATATACAAACAAGATATATTTTGGAGAAATTGGAGATAATCAGCAGTAGGAAGGCATTACTATTCAGGGAATTAGAAAAGGCTTTTTATAGAATATATAATTTTAGTTGAAACTTGAAGTAAGGCAGAAAGTCTAACAGGAATGAAGAGACAGAGAATTCCAAGTACGGGAAATACCTAGTAAAAATGCACAAAATCTGGAGTGTCTTGTACAATGAACAGCAAGGAGGCCAATATCATTTATCCAAAAGTATCTATGGATATGGGAAGAGAAAGAAGGTTTAAGAAAGGTAATAAAGGACCAGCTCATGAAGGATTTGTAAGGCCAAATAAAAAGTTTTATACTTCTTTCTTTAGGATAATAAGGAACCATTGCAGTTTACTAAATAGTAAAAGTGGCAATGATATGAATTATCAGTTCAACCTCTGTGGCTAAGCTAGAGTGAGAAGAAACTTGAGATAAGGGGATCAATCAGAAAGCTAGTGCTTTAAGCCAGTCATAAGGTGATGAGGGCCTGGACTGGAGTGATAGCAGTGTTGGAGGAGTGAAAGGTACATATTTAAAAGATATGAAAGTAGAAAAGACAGGACTTGACAAAAAGGTTTGATATGAGGAGTGAAAGAGTGTAGAGTTGAGGATGTGGGGAAGATAGTGCCATTCCATTAACAATAAAATTAGAAAGAGGAAAGAGTTTGAGGTGAAATATATTGAGTTTGATTTTAAACATGCAGAGTTTAAGACGTCCAACAAGTAGCTGGAGATGCAAGGCAGGAGGACTAGATCAGCAGATCTGAGAATTATAAGCATAGAGATGTTAATTTACTACATAGAAGTTGATGAGATTATAAAGCAAAATAGTACAGGAGAAGAAGGAGGCATCCATAGTTATTGGAGTTAATCCAGATAAAAATTTAGCAAAGGAGACCAAGAAGGAACAGTTAAGACAGGTAGTGGGAGAATCAACAGTATAGAGAAGAAGTTATCAAGAAAAGGGTAATTGTAAGAGTCACATGCTACAAAAAGACCAAGAAGTATAAGGATTGATAAAAATGATATTAGATCTGGTGATTAAGAGATCACTAGAACCTTTGGAGAAAGCATTTTTAGATGAATGATGAAATTGGAAGCCAGACTACAAATATTTAAGAAGAGAGCAAAAAATATAACCTTCTTAAGGAAGTTAGTTACAAAAAGGAGAGATATGGAATGACAACTATCTAGGATGGAGAGATCAAGTGATGAGTTTTTTTTGAGGGAACCCACAAACATGGTCATAGATAGCAAAGAAAGAACTGGAAGACAGGGAGAATTTGATGATAAGTGAGAGTGGAGATGATAGAAAGACATTCTGCTACAGAAAATGTGATGGAATGGGATCACTGTTATGTAGAAGGGCTAGACTTGGCAAGTAGAAGGATTCTCTCTTCATGTGCGAGGTAGGGGAGAAATAATAATGGAAGGGAATCAGTAATGTGAGATCAATAAGAGAAGAAAGAAGGCATTCTTGATAAAAGGCCTCAATTTTTTTCATTGAAATATGAATCAAGGTTCTCATCTAAGAAAGTGGAGATAAGAGGGACCATAAGAGATATATGGTTGGAGGACTTCCAGTTAAGATGGCGGAGAAGAGGCACACAGCTGTGTAGCTCTGCATTTTCTCTCACTATCCATTTCATTACAAGCCTCTGAATTGATGCTTGACTGAAAAAAAAACCCACAAATAGTTACCAAGAGAAGCCATCCTTGGCCAAGAAAGGTCTGTCTTTACTGGAAGGCTGGGACGGTTTTAGATCGGGTGCAGGCTGAGGGCAGCAGCAGTGAGAGCACGGGAGCAGACTGGAGAGGGGGTGGGGAGTGATCGCAGCCGCCTCTGCAGGGAGAGCTTCGCTACAGGACTGGATACTTTGCCCTGGCAGCAAGTCAGCAGCCCAGCAGAGAAGCTAAAAACACCGAAGCTGAAGAATACAACCCCAAACAGCTGGAGTCTCTCGGGACCTGGCCGCACCCCCCCCCCCGCCCCCCAGTGACTCAGCACGCTCTGGGATCTCAGAGAGCAGGCGCAGCACAGTAGGGCTAGTATCTCGCTGCTGCCCCCCCCGCAGTCTGGAGAGGAAGCTTGGTAACATACCCAGCCCCCCCCCCAAAGAAAGACTCCAGTTTTTTCTGTTTTTCTTTGCTAGTTTGTCTTTGATTATTAGACAGAATGAGCAAAAAACTGAAGAGGACTTTAACCCTTGACAGCTTCTATACAGATAGAGAGCAGACTCTAAATCCTGAGGAGACTAAAAACAGACAGTCTCCAGGTGAATCCCCAAAGGAGGAGATCATCTGTTCCTCAGCACAGATGAATCTCATGGAGGAAATTAAAAAGGCTCTCACAAGGGAGCTAGAAGAAAAATGGGGAAAGCAGAGTGAGGCTTGGGAAAAGGAGAGGGAAGCTTGGGAAAAGGAGAGGGAGGCTTGGGAAAAGGAGAGGGAGGCTTGGCAAAAGAGCCTGGAGAAGTCAGTTAAAGAGAGAGTGGATAAAGAAGTAAAATCCTTGAAAAATAGGATTGGTGAACTGGAAACAGAAAATAGCTCTCTAAAAAACAAAATTGGTGAAATGGAAAAAAATTCCATAGAACAAAACAACTCAATTGGACAATTAGAAAAAGATTTTTAAAAAGTGAGTGAAGAAAATACTTCACTGAAAATCAGAATTGAACAATTGGAATTGAATGACTCGAGGAGACAAGAAGAATCAGTCAAGCAAATCCAAAAAAATCAAAAAATGGAAAAGAATGTGAAATACCTTCTGGGGAAGACAACAGACCTGGAAAACAGATCCAGGAGAGACAATCTGAGAATCATTGGACTCCCAGAAAAGCATGATGAAAAAAAGAGCCTGGACACTATTTTCCAGGAAATTATCAAAGAGAACTGCCCAGAAGTCATAGGAACAGAGGATAAAATAGACATTGAAAGAATTCATCGATCACCCACTGAAAGGGATCCTAAAATCAAAACACCAAGGAATATAGTGGCCAAATGCCAGAACCCTCAGACGAAGGAAAAAATATTGCAAGCGGCTAGAAAAACCCAATTCAAGTATCAAGGAGCCACAATAAGGATCACCCAGGATCTGGCAGCATCCATACTAAAAGATCGAAGGGCCTGGAATATGATATTCCGAAAGGCTAAGGAACTTGGTATGCAACCAAAAATAACTTACCCAGCTAGAATGAGCATCTTTTTCCAGGGAAGAAGATGGACATTCAATGAAGTAAGCAAATTTCACCTATTTTTGATGAAAAAGCCAGAACTTAACAAAAAATTTGATCTACAAATATAGAACTCAAGAGAAATCTAAAAAGGTAAAGATTAATCTTGGGAACTATATTTCGGCTATAAAGATGTATAAAGAATACATGTATATCTTGTTCTAGAAAGTGATGTGGAAAGGACATTGTACCAGAAAAAGGGTAAAGGAATGGTTGTACATCTCATGAAGAGGCATAGGAAACCTATTATATCTGAGAGAAAGAATGGAGGGGGATGAATATAATGGGTATCTTACTGCCTTCAGAATTGGCTTTAAGAGAAAAATTTTAGACATATTCAATCTATGGTGAAACTTCTCCCACCTCATTGAAAAGTGAGAAGGGAAAAGTGAAAAGGGAAGGAATAAGCTAAGCGGAAGAGATATATGGTTAAGATGACAAGACTTGGAAAAACCATTGTGGTAAGTGGGATTGAAAACTGCCCTATGTGGGCAGTAGAGGGGTGGAGGAGCAAATCGTGAAAAAATGAGTAAGTTGAAGGACTAGAAAGTTAAGAGTAGGAGGCAGAATTCACATGTATCTTAAAGTCCATGGTATAAAGCCAGGAGTTAGAGAGGAGATAAAAATTACATGAGCAAAGCACTGAACTCATTGAGAAAAAGAAGAATGTCCTAGAGACCAGGAGATAATAGCCACCAGTCTTGACAGAATGACAAAAATTGAATGAACCTCAGAGGAAATGAGGGAATAGAGGATAGAGGATGGCAGAAAATGATGAGGTTTGAATAACTAGGATTTCAGATTCACTTGGATAGGAAGGTTATAAAAGGATTCGTTGTTCAATCACTGAGAAAAGGGTTCAGAGATTTACCAACATCCTTAGAGGTTTTGCCTCAGGATGAAGATGTCCAGGGCGTTAGAAGCAGAATAATATAGCTGGAAAAAGAAGGGATAGTATCAAAACTAAGGAAAGCTCAATGGCTTGCTTCTCCTGTCCTTGAAGGCCCACACAGATGATTGGTGAAGAGAGCTATGGAATAGTGGTGTTTTTGACATCAATCCATTTAGCCTTTCTCTCCTTTCTAATACATCTCTTTCTTACCTCTGGATATTCAGACTCTAGCTCACTGACATTGTCTAGAGAATCCAACTGTGGTGCCATATTGGCGTCTGCCTATTGCCTTTTCTGTAGAGGGCTGTACCTCTGAAAAGGTGTTTTTGAATCTGAGGCAGCAGATCACTTAAGGCTAATTACCTAGTCAATGTGAGATAATGGTGCTATAAGCAGATACTTAAATGATATGGTGATATGATGATGGCTCTCCTCACAATTGGTGCTTGCTGAATGTGGGGTGGTAAGGTAATTATAGGCAAGGATTGGAGAGCTGAGGAAGAGAGATCAGAGTCTCTCTGCTGTAGCATGCTCAGGAGAGAAGACTTCATGCTCCAGACTCCATAGTCCAGGATCCATTTTTATCAAGTCACATGGCAGTTTGCCAGCCTCCTTCACTTCTCTCCCTAAATACCAAGGACTTTTGACTGATCCTGACTCTGACTGATCCTGAGGCCTTCCAGAGAGCTAATCTGGACTATATATATATTGGTATACTTGTTTCTAGTAAGACCCTTCAGCCCAGAAACCTGATAACAATATCTAGTTTGACTCCCCACTTCCCTTTGGTATTTTTCATTTCTCTTCCTGAGAAGTCAGGGAGGGAGATCATCTCCTTTTTAGTGTTTCATCTCCCTTCCTGAGAAGTCAGGGAGGGTGTGATCACCTCCTTTTTGGGGTTTTCACCTCCCTGAGAACACAGGGAGGGCATGATCACCTGTGTTCTAAAACAAAAGAAAGCAGGAGATATAGAGGGATGTTAACTCTGAAAAGGTGTATTTGAATCTAAGAGAGCAGAACACTTAAGGCTAATTACTTACTTGATGTGAGATAATGGTTCTATAAACAGATATTTAAATTTTTCTATTGTGGTATTTCCCATAATTATATGTGTAACATTCTCTCAGATCTCTGCTCTCTGCTAAATGAATACTGACCAATCTGTCAATATGTTCCAAAGCATATTTCCTTCACTAAAGTTTTTTCTGTTACCTCAGCATGGTGTAGTAACCCTGGGGTATGAGCTTTCATAGATACTATGAGATTTAAAGTATGGTGCAGGTATATTTGTGTATCTGTAACATAAGGAGAAGCTAACTAAATTTGGAGAGTCTCATCACCACCATTGGCTCCAAAGTAACTTATCGTTCAGTTACAATTATTAAAGACCTAGTAAGTCAAATTTGTGTTGATAGAAGGAGTAGCTTCATGCAAGAAATCACAGGATCCAAAATAGTTCAATACTTAATTGATGAACTGATGCTAAGTGAAATGAGCAGAATCAAGAGGTCATTATACACTTCAACAATAATATATGATGATCAATTCTGATGGAAGTGGCTCTCTTCAACAATGAGATGATTCAAACCAGTTCCAATTGTTCAATAATGCAGAGAATCAGCTACACCCATAGAGAACTATGGGAAATGAGTGTGGATCACAACATAGCATTTCCACCCTTTCTGTTATTGTTTGCTTGCATTATTGTTTTCTTCTCAAGTTTTTTTTTGTTTTTTGTTTTTTGTTTTTTACTTTTTTGTGCAGCAAAATAACTGTGTGGACATGTATACATATATTGTATTTAACATACACTTTAACATATTTAACATATATTAAACTACCTGCCATCTAGGGGAAGAGGTAGGGGAAAGGAGGGGGAAAATTGGAACAAAAGATTTTGCAAGGGTCAATGCTGAAAAATTGCAGATGCATATGTTTTGTAAACAAAAAGCTATAATAAAAAATACATAATTAAGCTATAACTCATAGAATCATGAGATTATAGGACTTGTCATGTAGAGAACATCAACCTATTCATTTTATAGATAAAGAAACTGAAATAGTGTCTGACAAAGAGAATTTAACTTGAAATCAGAATGATTTACATCTGGCTGAAGTCCGTCACAGACACAGTAAGGAAAAGACAACTATCAATTAGGAATTCTGCAAAGAGGAGGAAACAGGTCAACATCTATGTTGGACCAAGAGAAGCGGAAAACACAAACTAGGGATTATGGCAGAGGATGGACTCTCATCCTAGCTAATTATCCCATGTAGAACTGCAGAAGTAACAGCATACATACTACAAAAGGGACAACACCAAAAAGAGTCTGCCCACTATACCCAAGAGGATAGGGAGAGGGGAACCTGATCCTGCCAAAAAAAAAAAAAAAAAAAAAAATCTGAAAGAGAGGCTGGAAAGATGAGTAAATAAAACTGATGGGATAGGTATTATCATTATCCCTCTTTTACAGATAATGAACTGAGGCTGAGAGAAATTTGTCCAGGATCATAGACCTAGTGAGGGTCTGAGGTAAAATTTGAATTCATGTTTTCTGATTCTGAATCAAGATCTCTTATCAACCAATTTTCTAACTATACATTTTGAATTGGATGTCACAAAGATACTCTATACTCAAAATATGCAAAATAGAACTCATTATTTCTTCCCCAAAACACAGCTCCTTTAGGACTTTCCTATGCCTATCCCTGTAGTCACCCAAATTTATAACTTTGGTGTCATCATCAACATTTCCCTTTTGCTTATACCACATATCCAATCAATTGCCAAATCTCATCATTTCTATCTTGACAACATCTCTTCTTCACAACATATTTCTTCCTACTTACAAGACAACTACTTGTATCCAAGATGTTATTAAATCTCACCTATATCATTGCAATAGCTCCTAACTGATCTCCCTGACACTAGTCTCCCCCTTCTCCACTCTACCACCCATTCCACTTCCAAAGTGATCAAAGCAATTCTCCTAAAGTGTAGGTCTACTCCTGTCACTCTCCTATTCAATAAACTCCTTTTAGTGTTAGAACCAAATATAAACTCCTTTGCCTGGCACTTGAAGCTACATACAAACTGGCTTCTTCCTATCTCTGCTATCCTATCTCTGCTATCCTAGTACATATCATTTCCCTCACATACCATGTGATCCAACCAAATTATTTTTCTTATAGACATGGAATTCCATTTCCTCTCTATTTCTTCACACTGGCTTTTCTTCCCTGCCTCCACTTCTTAGGAGTTCCTAATTCCCTTCAAGATTGAACTTCAAGTGCCAAATTCTACATGAAGCCTTTAATGATCCTATCCAACTATTATCTTTCTCCTCCCATAAATGAATTTGTATATAGTTTGCATATAATCTACACATATTATATATACACATACACATATATATGCAAGCATTATATTATCCAGATAGATTGTAAGCTCCCTGGGGAAAAGATTGTTTTCATTTATTTTTTCATTCTGTTAAACCTATGATGGCCCCCACTCCAGAGTGGATACTTACTAAATGTTTACTGATAGATGGAAGGATGGATGGATGGATGAAGTATTGAAGATGTAAAACTTAACAACTGATTGGATTTGGGGGATGAGTGTGAGATTAAGTAAGGACTCAAAAGATGATTCTGAGGTTGAGAACATGAGAGATGGCAGTGTTCTAGAAGGAAAATGAAGAAGTTCACAAGAAAAGTGGGGAAAAAAAAATGAGTCTGATTTAGACAGATTAAATTTGAAATGCTTTTATAAGACACCTAGTTGGAAAGGCCCAATAGGCAGCTGGTGATTCAAGACTGAAACTCAGAGGAGAGGCTAAGGATGAATATAGATCTGTTTATATAATTGTCATTATGCAAGCTCAAATATTAGCTTAAAACAATATTGTTAATTTTTTTTAAAAAATATGTGAAAATACTCCTTTAAGGCAACATTCATGCCTTGTATATACTTTGTGTACAGTTTGGCATGTGCTTTTACTCAGAATTCCCATGGTGTAATAGATTGGCAAAGTGAAGCCTTATTTTCTTTAAAAGAATAATCCATTTTCTAGCAGAGTACAAAGGATTACTTGCCAAAATGTTGAAAAATTAGCTAATACTTTTGCAAAGAATTTGCTCTATCAGTATATAAAACACTGTAGTACATTTGCAAATCACATGCTTCCCACTTTGCTAAAGTAGGAAAAGTTTGACAGTTGTTTATTTTCAGTAATATGGTTTGTAACTAGGGTTTGGAGAGTTAAAAAATATAACTAAACTAAAAATGCTAAGTATATAGTAAGTGCTTAATAAATGCTATGTCTATAGATAGTCACTACATCTATCATCTATCTATGAACAGTACTGAAAATGAACTCTATAAAAATTTAGAGAGAGAAATTATAAGGGAACAACGTGCCTGTAGAAGGCTTTCTAAAGCTGTGGGATTAACTTGGTTCTAAAAAAATGGGTAAACACTAATAGAGAAAAGCATGGAACCATTATACATATCAACTACTTACTGATAGAAATATAGTTGTCATCACAAGACACTATTCTACCTAAACAATTTTAAAATTGGTACCCTCAACTATCTCAACCTTCTTAAGAAGCAGCCTAGGTCCCTTTGCCCTCCCACCCATTCTTTAGCCAAATCCAAGCAGACAATCTAGAGACTTGTCTCTTATTTTCTTAACCAAAAAGTGGAAAGGGTTTTTTTTTAAAGTATTTTAAAAATCTTATACAAGAGATCAAGCAAAGTTCAAAGAAGGGAGAGCATTACTACTTGAGCCTTAGGAAGAACGACACCCCAAGCCCAGACCACTTATTTAAATACTTATTGATCATCATAGAATTAGAATAGTTTTTAGAAGCACCTATTAAAAATAGTAGGTGGTACAATGGATAGAGGATAGGACTAAAACAGAAAGACCTGAATTCAAATCTGATTTCATATTTCTAGATATGTGACTCTGCTTTTTCTCATTTGTTTTCTCAGTTTTCTCATTTGTAAAAAGAATATACTAGCACCTACCTTGAAAGGCTGTTATGAGGATCAAATGAAATAAAGCACTTTGCACAGTGCCCAGCATATAATAAGTATCATATAAATTCTTGACTCCTACCCCCCAATCTCCTCATTTTATAGACAAGGAATTCAAGAAAGCACAGAGTTTAAGTGATTTACCCACAGTCCCACAGAGAGTGAGCAACAGAGGTTAGATATGTTCAGACTCCAAAACCAATGCCCTTTCTGGAATGCCACATTGCTGCTGTTTCCTATCTGTCAAAATGTAGTCGGTTTCTATTTTGGGTGTTGTTGCATGGTGTTCTACACTTTCTAACTCTTCCAGTTACCTTCTAGAAGAAATAATACACAAACATAAAGATTTTTTGGATGATAAACAAGTTTTTGGTCTTTTTTCATTTCTCAATTCTAAATCTCATTTTTGGCATATTTTTCATATGCTTGTGCCAATACTGAAAATGAAGGCATTTAGTACCAAGGTATATGTTCCCTTGGTTTGGAGAGGTCTCATCAAATTCTTCTCTTCCCTCATCCTCTGTAACAGATGTTTGCACATCAACTGCAATTATCTTCAGGGTGGTCTATTTATATTTGTCATCAACACTGTTAAGTCAAAAAGACCAACCATCCAATGAAACTATGCTTCTTGTTGCCTTTGGGTGCGTGATGAAACCAATCTGCCAATTCCTCTCTTTTTACTCTGAGGAAAATTGAAGCATTCTCTTCCCACTGAGCTGCAAGTTGTTTACTTTTTCTCTTGTCATTTATAGTGAGAATGTCAATGTGTTCATGCTTCAGTTTCTACAGCACTGTTATCAATTCAGTGATCTGGCAAGAAATGTTGTTTACTTCTTCTCGTGTCATTTGTAGTGAGAATGTCAATGTGTTCATGCTTCAATTTCTACAGTATTGTTATCAACTCACTGATTTGGCAAGAAATGTCTCCCTGTAGTTTATCAACGAAATAATTAATCTTTACAGTCTAAAAGTGGTATGATCCTTAATGCTTCCTTTTGCAGCACTTCATCACTTTCCTTGAAGTAGTGGAAGGAGGCTGCTTAATAGAAAATCAGTTTGCATTTTGATCTGTTTCATGGGAAATATGAGGAGGCAAAAAGAGTTGACCATGAATTAACATTTACTGCAAAAAATGTTGTAAAGAGTCACCCAAATTGACTGAAAAATCAACATGTAAGTGCCTACACTGTGCTACATGCTGTCTCTGCCTCAAAAAGGCTTATGCTGTATTAGGGGAAAAACCTAGGACATATGAATAAATGCTAAATTTATATAAATATAAGATAGGCAGCTCAATGGCTGTGCTAGGGCACTGAGCCCAAGATCAAGAAACCTGTGTTCAAATCAGACATTTACTAGTTGTGTTATCTTAAGTAAGTCACTAAACCTCCATTTGCCATTGAAGAGGGAAATAACAAACAATTCCAATATCTTTGCCAAGAAAACCTCATGAATAATATTTTCATGCTAGGATCCATGGGATCACAAAAAGTCAAACATGAATGAATGACTAAATAACAGCAATATATAAATTAATTACAAATTTGAGAAGAGCAGTGGAAAAGTCTCATGAATGAGACTGTATTTAAGTTGAGTTTTCAAGGAAGCCAGGATTTCTAAGAAGCAGGGAGAAGAAAAGATTGCATTCCAGATATAGGATTTAGCCAATGTTGAGGCATGGAGACTAGTTTGACTGGAATGCAACATATAATAAGCCAGAAAACATCTGGTAAAAGAAGATTGTGAAGTGTTGGGGCTGGAAATATTTTATCCTAGGCACAGTAAGAAGCTATTAGGGTTTTTGGAGTAGAGGACAGAGATGGTCAAATCTGTGCTTTCATCTTCGCCTTCTGTGTGCAGGATGAATGGAAGAAGGAAGATAGTTGAGGAAAGGAGACCAATGAGTGATGGTTACTTCTAAGAAAAAGATCTTGAAGTACAGGGATAGATGGCTATGTGAGTGTAGGGAAGGGGAAGGATGGGAAAAATGCTATGAATGTAGAATAAGAAATGGGAAGTAACTAGATGGGTAGAAGTGGGGCGGAATGTGAAGAATCCAAAGATTAACTCAGATTACAGATCTGAGAGTGGTGGTGTCCTTGATATAAACAAGGAAATTTGGCAAAGGGGGCAATGGGACAGTTAGATTTACACTTAAGCAAAATGATGTTGATGGCAGACTACAGAGGTGAGAGATCTAAGGCATCATCACACACCAGACCTTGCCATTGTCCATTAGCATTCCATTTTGCTAATTAGAATTCTGACATGAAGCTCCAAACCTTCAACCTTTCCCTCTTCTTCAATGTTCTGAAACTTGCACTCCCTTTTGCTCTCTTCAAGATCTCCAATCTCCTCACCTCCCAGTACTGTTATAGGCTGTGTTCTGATTACACCTTCCTCCTCTCTTATGTGATCCCATCGTTATCCATTTCAACTCCAGACTGCTCTCTGCTCTTTAATTCACAATTCTCAAGGTGCTGTCTTGGTACCCATGAGATGTAAAAAGTAAAAAAGAAAAGGAAATCCTCCACTTCACTGAGAAGCTCCTATCTGAAGTTGGTATAAGGAATACTGACAATAAAACACAGAATGAGAATGTACAGGTGGCTTGCAATCTGCTCCTGAGTCATGGAAACATTCAATTAAGCAAAATATGGTCAAAAAACCTTCTAGTGATGTTTTCCTTTCCTTACTTAAGTTGATCCTCATTCAAACAGCAAATATAGTCCTATTCCCAGAGTCATATGGAAAGTTTTTCCAACTTAGAATTAACCAGATTGCCCTTTATTAAGAATACCATCAAGGAGTCAGGGTTATCATGATTAAATATCAATGTGGGACTTTTGTGCCCAGATAGGCACTTAATATTTTTCTTAATTCCTCAGTATGTATCTTTCTGTATTGTATTCTCTTGACTGCCATTCCTCTTCACCATTTCTATCTATATCCATCTTTCAAGGCTCGACTCATTTATCTACAACCCCCATTCCATAATATCATGCTTGGTCATGCGAAATAAATGATTTTCCTTATTCTTAAACACCTATTGTATTTGATTTATTCCACTCACCTGATTTATCCAATACATTTATTAAGTACATACCATCAGCAAGAAAGTCAGAATGAAGTAGAAGATTTAATTCTTGGCTTGTAATCAGGAAAATCTAAGTTCAAATACTATTTCTGAAATGCATTATCTGTGTAATCTGGACAAATGTTATGGGCCAGAACTCTGAACTTGAAACAAAAGATTCTTACAAGGTACTAAGTCAGTGGAATTGATAGAAACAATAGTTATCTAATTTAGCGTGGTTCAGTATGATTGGTTTAATCCTACAAGGAGATGTTATGGGCCAGATCTTGAAACAAGGTACTAAGTGGAATTGCAGAGACAATGGTTAAATCTAGTTTAGCATTGATTTAATCCTACAACAAATAATGGTTTTCTAGTGGTATAATGACTGGTTTGTACTCAGTGTGGAGCTTATAAACTAGAAGTTCTCAGGGCCAAAAAGGATAAGCGCACTAGAAGCTTTCGGAGGCTGAGACAGATTCATTCCATCTTCCACCTTTGTGGTGTCTGGAGGCTGAAGCACAAACCTTTGAATTTGGAGAGATTCAGAGGGCAGAGAAGGCAGACAGGAGCTCAAGTTCTTGGAATCAAGGAGAGAGATAGACCTCCAAAAAAACCAGCAGAGCCCCAAGTGAAGGAGACAAGACTTTGAAGCAGACAATAAAGGATTTGGACTTTAACCCCTGGCTACTTGGGTTGTGATTACTGAACTGAAATGAAGGCTGCTCCCAGAGACCCCAAGAAAACCTCAACAGAGAGAGAACATTACATTTTAAAGAGAATATTACAGACAAATGTTTTATTTTTTGTTTTCTGAATTTTATATGTTTCAGCTAGTTCCTTAGAACTTGCTTCTTGGAATTCTCCAGCTCCTTCTGGTATTCATAAAATGCTAAAATTTAAGGATATAAAGATGAAAATCAGCATATTCCAGAGGGAAGGAAGGGGAGAGGGAGAAAACACACACACACACACACACACACAGAAACAGAGAGATAATTAGAGACAGAGAAACAAAGATATAGAGACAGACCTCGAATAGCTTAAACTAAAATAGGAGGAATGCCTAGCATAAAAGGAATGGGAGTCAAGGTAAAAGGGTGATGAACAAAGAAATGCAAACATAGCCTAAGAAAATTTGAGGAGAAAACAATTCTAATTGTGTAGCATTTATACTACCTCAGTTTGTATGCATGTATGTCCATTCAATTGTAAGCCCTTGGAGGACACGAGTTATATCTTATGTGATTTTGTATGTCCCCATCACTCAATACAATGCCTTCCAGAGGTCCTCAAACTACAGCCTGTGGGCCAGATGCAGCAGCTGAGGACATTTATCCCCCCTCACCCAGAGCTATGGAATTTCTTTATTTAAAGGCCCACAAAACAAAGTTTTTGTTTTTACTATAGTCCGGCCCTCCAAAAGTCTTGAGGGATAGTGAACTGGCCCCCTATTTAAAAAGTTTGAGGACCCTGCAAGATATTCTATCAATATTATTAACAATAATAGATAACATTTACATGTGGTTTTAAGGTTTGCAAGGTGCTTCAAATGTATCATTTGAGCCTTCATGACACTTTGAGGTAAAAGCCATTATTTTCATCATTTTATAGATGGAGAAAACTGATGCTAAGAGAGATTAAGTGACCTGGCCAGAATTACAATTAGTTGTGAGTGTTTGAGACAGGACTTGAACTCATGTCTCCCTCTTTAAAATCAGCATTCTACTCACCATACTGCATATCTGTCTGGGAAAATAAATATGTGAGTTCTTCCTGACTGTGAATTTATTCCTTTGCTCTAAAATATTTTCTACACTCCACTTGGACAGACATAGGGTCATATAATTTCAGTACTCAAAGAAATATCAAAAATTATCTAAGTCAACAGCCTCCCTTTCTTACAAATGGAGAAAGCAAGGCCAATAGGAAAACAAATCAAAATACCATACTTCTTTCAAGGTTCAGACCAAGACTTATTACCTTCTTGAAGACTTTTTTGACAAAAGTCATCCTGCAATACTCTTTGCTTTTTTAAATTTCCAAAGTTGGAATTTGTTCCATCAAAGATTTCCTTATATGTTGCCTAGGAACTACTTTCTAGCTCTTTAATAATATACCTTAATATTAATTAGACTGGAAACTATTGATAGGACTGTTTTCTTTGCCTTACTTCCTTGTATCACAAGAGTAGGTGGTTATTAACTAAGTTAAATTAAGCTGACACATGGCATTGCAGACTAAGCAATCAATAAAATATATCTGAATTCTCATTTCAATTCTGTTTCCATATCTACAAAACAAATAATTGGATTCAGGAATTGTGTGATGAGAATGATTGCAATTGAAGTAATATGAAAGAAATATTTAAATTTAAAGCCTGATATACATCCAGAGAGTAAAAATGTGTGTTTGGCTGCTTATCTTTTTCCTGGCTGTAGGCAGGCACCTGCAGGAAGTCAGTATACCTATGGAATCTAGGGCAGTCCCTTGGCACTGAAATCATCTGCAGGAATTTTCAGGTATCAGATTGCTACAGGAATTCAATTGCATATTGGGTTGACCACAGTTCAGTTTGAAACATCCTTCCTAGAATTTTTATTTTCAATACTTCAGATTAATTTTTATAATTTAAGTCAGTAGAAAATATTTTTCATCTCTGAATCATTATAATACAATGGTTATATTTTAAAGCAATAATTATCTTTTTTATTTTGATTCTGTCTATTCTTAAATTATGTACAATACAGTTTGCTGAGATCTTCAAGAGTTTCACAGAATTTCAGAACTAGAAGATGCTGCCTATTCCAAATTTTACTAGAACAAGATCTATGGTCTACCAGGCAAGGGTTTAGTGGCACTTGCTTAAAGACTTCCAGAAAAGGGGAACCTATGGACTTCTCACAATTCCTCCATTTACCCCCAATCCCCTGAATTGTCAGCATCCTTTTGTGTTTTATCTTCTCATTCCTGGAAAAAAGGAAGTATCTTTTTCATATTTGCATCTCCATCACTTAGAAAGTGATAACATGATAATGATATCAAGCATGATAACAGAAGGCATTTAATAAACCTTTATTGACCAACTGAATGACTGCTTTTAGGGGCAGCCAATATTGTCCTCATGAATAACTATAATTTAGGACTTATTCCCCACCAGAAAGCAAATTATTTGCCTCTTTTCAGTTTCCAGCCAATACTCCAACTTTTTCATACTGGGTCCAGATAGAGAAATTCTTTGTTTTACTTATGCAACTTTAAAAATAAATAGGTAGGTAAGTAGGTAGATGAAAAAGCTTAACTCCAAATCATGAAAGAGCATCAAAGTAGAGAAATTTTGTACATATGTAATACATTTAAATATATATGTATATATAACAAATTTATAATGTAAAACACTTATGTAATATATTTAAATATATGCATATATACATATATAACAAATTGGCAGGTATTTTAGTAAATTTATAAAGAGAAAGATCTATACTACATGTATAAAAAAGGAATGTGCTGATAATTAAATACTACAATATATAAAAAAGAAAAATACTAATAATTAGAAATGAATTTTAATGGAAATTGGACTGTCAGTATTAAAGTCATTTAGTAAATATAGCTATAATTTATAAAGTGATTATGGGAAGTTTAAGTTAACAACTGATTACAAAAGTAATAATAACAATAATCACTATCATTCTATTATCATGGAATTATAATAATATGGTGTTTTAAGGCAAAGATTCTTAAACTTTTTCCACTACTATTCCTTTACTCCCAAGAAATTTTTACATGATCCTGGGTATTTATAGACATATAAAATAGGTATCCATCAAACATTTACATAATAAACCATAATTTCATGATGCCCACATTCAGTTATAAGATCCACATATGTGATCAAGAACTATGGTTTAAAAATAAAAAGTTGGGCTTAAGGTATGTGAAGCATTTAATTTATCATCTGATTTGGTCTTCATAATGAGTCTAGAGGCCACATCATTGGATCACAGAATACATGACTAGGAAGTAAGATGTAAGAAAACTGAAAAAGAAGGGGACATGAAAGGCTGTGAATATCAAAGAGGATTTGAAGAGACTCTCTGTTACCAGTAGAGAGTCTCAGGAGTTTATTGAGAGGTGACATGATCAGATCTGAACTTTAATGACTGAATGACGGATAGATGATTGGAGTGGGGAGAGAATTGAAGCAGGCAGACCCACCAGCAGGCCTTTGAAATATTTCAGGTTGGAGTAGGTGAGGGCTTTCACCAGTGGTGGGAGTGTCAGAGGAGAGAAGGGGATATATCCAAGAGATGTTGCAAAAGTGAAGTCAGCAAGCCTTAGCAACAGTTCGGACATGGGGGGACAAAGGGAAGAGGAAAAGCAGAAGAAGAAAAAACAGTGAAACCCAAGGGAAAAAGAAAGTCAAAGAGGAAATAACTGTCAAATGTAAACAGGTCAAAGATTCTAAAGATAGAGACAATGAATGAAATGAAAAGGTCACTTTTCTTGATCTTAGAAAGAACAATTCCAGTACAGTGACTAAAATAGAGGTCAGAAAGTGTTGTATCAAGGAGTGGATGGATGAAGAGGGAATGAAGGGAAATATTTGCCCGTGCAGTTGATTCTCCTTCCTACAAGTTGGCAGTAGAAGCAAAAGGGAGGAAAGATATATTGGCAGTCTAGTAATATGGCAGTCATGATAAGTTGTTTTAGTTGATGCTATTCTTAACCTATGAGAGAAATCAGTATGTTTCTAGACAAAGAGGAAAAACCTAGTACAAGTTGAGCAAGAAATTGTAGAGGAGGAAAAAATATATGTCAAACTTCTATTATACATCATTAAAATAAAAAATATGGGATTTTCTGGAATGATATTAAAATACCATGGTATTTTAAAATATGGAGCATAGAAGGCTGACCAAAGGATCAAGAAACCTGAAGTTTAAGTTTCATCTTTGACCAAACTGGTTATGTTTATCCTTGCAGCATATCTAGGCAACTAAGATATTAGGGCAAAGAGAGTACATGGGCAGTAGATCAGTTTTCTCAGTAGAGTTCCCCACATCAAAGAAATCACAGGTCTTGTTTAAAAAAAAAAAACACCTTATATATCTATGAAATATAGCCTCATATTCACAGTCAACATTCAAGATAGAAAATTATTTTACCCAATTCCTTCTCCACAAATAGGTCTTTATTCTTTAGTCCCAAACAATACTTTCTCTACCCAAAGATTTCAAGTTTAAATAATTTGAAGCACATACATGTTTGTCCTCTGATCCACAGGCTATATATCTGCCACAAGGACTGATGGAAATTGCACAGGGATGGCAGCGGTTAAGATGTCCTTCAAAACGGCGTTCACACCTACAAAATCAAACAGAAACACTGAATATAATCAAGTTCATGATAAAACAGTCACGATTTTCTTGATATAATAAAAATTAAATGAAAAAAAGAAAGAAATTACTCAGTTGTTATAGCACTTTTTTTTCTATTTTAGAACATGAAAGTCAATTAATTGGGCTCATCTCAGGTAGCACACCTGATGACAGATGTCAAATTCTTCCCCCTCTTTTCCTGGTTGCAAACTAAAGATCACTTGCTTTCTGAATGGCCTACAGTTGAAATTTTCCATTTCTACAGAGAAGGAAGAACTTTTTGATCATAAGGATAATTAGGAATATGTTATCCTAAAGATTTTTTAAAGAGAAATAATTTTCCAGTAGCTGGGTGGTACAATGGATAAAGTTCTATACCTGGAGTCAGGAAGACCCTTCCTGAGTTCAAAACTGGCATCAAGAACTTACTAGCTTAAGAGTGAACAAGTCATTTAAATCTGTTTGCCTCAGTTCCTTTTCTATAAAATAAGTTGTAGAAGAAAATGGCCAATCCTTCCAAGATCTTTTCCAAAAAAGTGTCAAATGGGGTCACAGAGTCAGACACAAATGAAGCAAATGAACAATAATAAAACAGTTTCCTATCTTGAACCATTTAGGCAAATAATTTATAAGCTTTTTTGGACTAGTTACATATAATTAAAACATGAAGCAGCATTTGTTTCATTTCACAATCCTATTCACAGAAGTGTTGTATAGTATTTATTTATTTAAAACATTCTAGGGAAATCAATTTAATTTTGTCCTGGAAACTTCTAGACGTTCTTGGGATAACAGGAAATCTTTTTAAAACTGGAATGAGAATCATTCATTTAGGCACCACTTTTGAGGGATGATGAAATGGCTATAATGACCTATTAAGGTCCTTTTCAATCAATGAATCAATCAACTACTTTATGAAAGTTTACAATGTAATTAATACCCTGCTGAGTATAGAACCACAAGAATTATTTAGGGTGTATACAACATGAACTTTGTCCTTCAGTTTCCCAGATTTGTGTTTAACCAAATAACTTTCCCAGGCTTGATTTATGGACTACTCAGATGGGTAAATTGTCCAGTGGCTATAGCCTTGGACTTGAAGTCAGAAAGATGAGTTCAAATTCTCTTTCTCTCTCACCAGACTCTCACCAAGTCTGTGTGCCTCTGGGCAAAACATTCAACCTTTGTTTGCCACACTTTTCTCATCTACAAAATGGTAATAATAATAATAGCACCTACTTCCCAGGGTTTTTGTGAAGATAAGATAATAAATATATAGCTCTCTGCAAACTTTAAAATGTTGCATAAATATTAGCTTTCATTTTTACTATTATGTGACTGGGGAGAAGTGAAAGGAACAAGAATTTATTAACTTTCTACCATGTGCCAGGCACAGTGCTAAGAGCTTCATAATTATCTCACTTGAGCCTCATAAGAAACCCTGTAAGATAGATGCCAAAACTACTATTACTGCAGAGGAATTTTTAACTATTAATTAAGGTTTTTGAAAGGAAATCCAGTGACTTTCAATAGGCCATAAACATTGAGCTGATCAATTAATGCCAGGTATTGAAATATCTAAACATCTCATTTAATAAAACCCTTTCATAAAAATTACATACTAAGACATATTGGTCACAATCACTAAAAAACATAGGAATCACATTCTATTTCTTTTATACATATTAACCATTCATTGAACTATATTAAAATACTAGAACTCCTAAGAGAATAGATGTGCAAGAAACAAGGTCAATAACACAGATAACAAACAGGAGAAACTTACAGAGCAGTTGCCTCCAGCATACCCTAGAAGCTTTAATATTGGCAGAGTTTGGATTTCCTTCAAGAAAGTAACCATTTCAGAAATTAGGCAAGGACCCACACTTAGCACCATATACCAAGATAAGATCAAAATGGGTCCATGATCTAGGCATAAAGAACGAGATTATAAATAAATTAGAGGAACATAGGATAGTTTATCTCTCAGACTTGTGGAGGAGAAAGAAATTTGTGACCAAAGATGAACTAGAGACCATTACTGATCACAAAATTGAAAATTTTGATTATATCAAATTAAAAAGCCTTTGTACAAACAGAACGAATGCAAACAAGATTAGTAGGGAAGCAACAAACTGGGAAAACATCTTTACAATTAAAGGTTCTGATAAAGGCCTCATTTCCAAAATATATAGAGAACTGACTCAAATTTATAAAAAATCAAGCCATTCTCCAATTGATAAATGGTCAAAGGATATGAACAGACAATTTTCAGATGATGAAATTGAAACTATTACCACTCACGTGAAAGAGTGTTCCAAATCACTATTGATCAGAGAAATGCAAATTAAGACAACTCTGAGATATCACTACACACCTGTCAGATTGGCTAAGATGACAGGAAAAAATAATGATGAATGTTGGAAGGGATGCGGGAAAACGGGGACACTGATGCATTGGTGGTGGAGTTGTGAACGAATCCAACCATTCTGGAGAGCAATCTGGAATTATGCCCAAAAAGTTATCAAACTGTGCATACCCTTTGATCCAGCAGTGTTTCTATTGGGCTTATATCCCAAAGAGGTGCTAAAGAAGGGAAAGGGACCTGTATGTGCCAAAATATTTGTGGCAGCCCTGTTTGTAGTGGCTAAAAACTGGAAAATGAATGGATGCCCATCAATTGGAGAATGGCTGGGTAAATTGTGGTATATGAATGTTATGGAATATTATTGTTCAGTAAGAAATGACCAGCAGGATGAATACAGAGAGGCTTGGAGAGACCTACATGGACTGATGCTAAGTGAGATGAGCAGAACCAGGAGATCATTATACACTTCGACAACGATATTGTATGAGGATGTATTCTGATGGAAGTGGATTTCTATGACAAAGAGACCTAACTGAGTTTCAATGGATAAATGATGGACAGAAACAGCTACACCCAAAGAAGGAACACTGGAAACGAATGTGAACTATTTGCATTTTTGATTTTCTTCCCAAGTTATTTTTACCTTCTGAATCCAATTCTCCCTGTGCAACAGGAGAAGTGTTTGGTTCTGCAAATATGTATTATATCTAGGATATACTGCAACATATTTAACATATATAGGACTGCTTGCCATCTTGGGGGGGGGGGAGTGGAGGGAGAGAGGGGAAAAAACGAAACATAAGCGAGTGCAAGGGATAATGTTGTAAAAAATTACCCTGGCATGGATTCTGTCAATACAAAGTTATTATTAAATAAAATAAAATTTAAAAAAAAAAGTAACCATTTAAGAAATTGGATTTTTTTTCCTCTATTCTCTTAAAGATGTGCTTCATTCAGTTAAAGAATTGTGAGGAATTAGTTCATAAAAATCATATATTACTTCAACTCCCTTGCACCCTTAGGGATTCAATGATCATTATGCTGACAGTATTTATCGCCAGCATGAGCTATTATCTATATTGCCATGGCAGGCCAGAATCATTAGATAATCATGGTATATTGGGTCAAGTATGAAGATCAGAATCATCATAGACACATGATCTCTCAAAAGGATATTTAGTCTCTTCATAGAGTTGATATGATTATCAGATAGGAAACTGTCTCAAGAATCTCTGAGCTCCAGATTGTTGAATTTGTGGCATACAAATGGTGTTTGTACTCTATTTCACCCTGTCTATAACACGTAACTAATTATATCTGAGAATGATCATCTTATCACCAAAAGAAAAAAGGGCTTATATTGTTCTAGTCTTGGTCTACTTAGACCATCAGTGACTACAATACATATTTCAAATATCATTATAGGGAACGTATTTCATCCTGATTCAAAACCCATCTAGTTTCAGTCCAGTGTCTGTTTCTCAAAAAAATCTCACATTGTATGTTAGATTTAGAACTGGAAGGTACCTATCAGAGAGGTAATCAGAGAAGCCAAGTTACTCATTTTATAGATGAGGAAGCTAAAATCTAGAGGAACTAAATTAATTGAGCAAAGTTATATGACAAGTAAATGGCAGGACTAGGATTCAAACTCCCAATTCATCACTATTTTCCCTTAACTGAACTGCAAATTAGACAATGTGGAAAATAGTGCTTTTGGCCCTGGAGGCCTACATTCTACACTTGGCAGCTTTTCCTGCAGGAATCCAGTCAGAAAGAACACCACAACCTAGAATACCCCCAGATAATTTACTAATAAACAAAAATCAGATCTATCGGCCACTCTGATTTAGTCAGTTGTAGTTCAATATAAATCAGTCTCAAGTTCAAAATAACTTAGCCAATGTTCTCTCACACAAGTTTGAAGATCTGGTCTACCTAAAACAGGAAAATCCACAAGGATATTGAGGTTAGAGTGGATGTCATTGATCTGTCCTTGTCCTAATACTGTTCAAAATTTACATTACTTAACATTTTTATCAAAAAACTATTTAAAAATGTATATATGTGATAGCAATTCAACATGCTGGTGACATAATGCTAAAAAGTACACTGGATAGCAGAGTTAAAACATAAAGTTAGAATTATGGGATAAATGCAATTTTAAAAACTGGATTTGGATAAGTGCAAAGTCCTACCTTTGAAACATTAAAAAAAAAATCAACTGCACAAATATCAGCTGGAAAATGCATACTTGTACATCAATTTGTGTGGGAAAAGACATATAGTTTTGATGAACTTACAAGTTCAGAGTACATCAAACATTGTGACATGACAGCCAAAAAAGCTAATGTGAATTAAGTTAAAGCATTAATTGATGCTTACTGTGCTGATTGAAATAGTGTTCAGAACAGAAAAGAGATCTGCTGTATTGTCTCATCAATCTGGATAATTAGGTTTAGTTTGAAGCAGAATATATTAAGAAAGAAATTGACTAGCTGATGATGATCAGGTTTAGTATTTGTTAGAAGGAATATAATATCTATCTCCAAGTGCTGGAAAGGCTGCCATGTGGGAGAAAAATGAGACTGCTGCTTATCCCAGAGGGTAGAAATAATAAAGATCAATGCAATTCAGTAAGACACAATTAGATTTGATATCAGGAAAACTTTTCTAAAAATTAGAGTTTTCCAAAAGTATAACTGTTGTCAAATCAAGGCATTTATTAAGGGCCAAACAATGTACTATTGACTAGAGAAACAAACAAACAAACAAAAAATAATAATAATCTCTTTGCACAAGTAACTCACAATCTAATGGAGGAGACAATACTACATAACAAACAATATATTTACAGGATAAATTGAATATAATCTTAGAGCTAAAATTTAGGTGTTAAGGAGGACCAGATAAAGCTTCTTAAAGAAGAGGGGATTTTGCATGACATTTGAAGTAGGTCATAGAAACCAGGAGAAGAAGTAGGGAGAGAATTCCAGGTGTGGGAGACAGTCAATACAATTGCTTAGTATTTTGTAAGGAGAATATCACTATCAGTATCACTGAATCACAGAATCCATAGAAGAGATTAAGAAGATTAAAAGGCAGAAAGTAAGCAGGCCAGGAAGGCCTTTACAAGCTTTTAGAATTTTTTAGAATGAATTAAAATTTAGAATTAGAAAACATTTAAAATGTTTTAAAATTAATGAGTTCTACATAAATAGAAATGTTCAGCTGGAAAATAGATAATCAGTTGTCAAGGATATTATAGAGTAATCCAGTATGGCATGGACTGGATGATCTCTGAGATTCCTTTTAACCCGAGCTTCTGTAATTGTGATTCTCTTATTAAGGAATGACAGCAACAGCATATATATATTTAGACAAAATACCAAAGCCTCCACTCAGTTTCTTCTCCAGTCCCTGGAGAATGTTTCATATCTGAAAGAATCCCTGTACTTAATGTATTCCCCTCACAATACCATCTGGCGGTACCCACATTGAAGGTCTTTGTCTATAACACAATAAATTCATTGCCACCACTACTTCACCATAGGTCAACACTCCATGACCCACAAATGCTAGAAGCAATAGACACAAAGGACATACAGTATGTGAAAACATGTCATTTATATATCTGAATCAAGAACAAGACCTAGCATCCCAAAGATTTCCTGCAACTACTTTCAACTTCCCAATGTTAAAATATGACAAGTAGTATTGTGGTTCACAGGAGCAGGAAATAGAGAAGGTTCAGCTTTATAGAGAGAAACACACAGGTAGACTATAATTATTTAAGGTCCTTAGAGGATGATGAACAACAGAATATTGGTGGTGTCTTCTTTATCCTAGTTCCATCACTGTGCCAGATAAACAGAGGGAAGAACATAAAGGAGCCTGAATCCAGTAAGACAGTACAACCATACCACAATGGTCTGGGTTCTGCAGATCACTTCCCTTGTCTGTGTGCCATTTGTTCTATTTGGATGCCTATGTATTATGGCAGTCAAGAGAACATAGCTCATATATGTTCTATTGGATATGTCTTGGGTTCCTGGTCTATAGTAAAGTTAGCTGACTTATAAAATACTAATAAATAAGCAATGATAACCTGAGTGCCCCAGGCTCAGTTGTCAATGCTTACTTTTAATAGGACTTCTTGAGACCATGCCTTTTCCTCAGTGTATACTCCTATTAGAAGTAAGAACCTGTTACTTAGTGATGTTGGATTATAATCACTGCAATTTATTAGTACTCAACTCCCCATATTTCAACTTTATATCCCAAGCAGACCACCCGTAAGTCCACCGGTGGCAAAGCCCCCCGCAAGCAGCTGGCAACCAAGGCCGTAAGAGCGCTCCGGCCACCGGCGGCGTGAAGAAGCCTCACCGCTACCGCCCTGGTACCGTGGCTCTGCGAGAGATCCGGCGCTACCAGAAGTCAACGGAGCTGCTGATCCGTAAGCTGCCCTTCCAGCGCCTGGTGCGAGAGATCGCTCAGGACTTCAAGACGGACCTGCGTTTCCAGACCTCGGCTGTCATGGCTCTGCAGGAGGCCAACGAGGCGTACTTGGTGGGTCTGTTCGAAGACACGAACCTGTGAGCCATTCACGCCAAGAGAGTGACCATCATGCCCAAGGACATTCAGCTGGCCCGCCGCATCTGTGGCGAGCGGGCGTAAGGCGCCGCTTTCCGCCCGTGGAAGTCCACACCCTATATGACTACCTATACACTTAAGAATCCAATTTCTGTCATTTCAAGGTTCTCCTAAAATAGCTTTAGTAAAAGCCATCTAGATTTTTATACAGGACATCCTCTACCTCCAAAGATTTTTTTAATCTCTTGTCTCAGGGATCTTTGTCAGTAATTGCCATTGACTGACCCTCATTAAATAAATATCCATAATTTTGCTTGAGACTAACAAAATATATAGACAAGCAAGAGAAATTTCTAGCAATATGCAATATTGTATTGATTCCAATATATTAAAAATAGAATTCTTAACAACTCTATAAATATGAGAAATGTAGATATTCCTTCGAGATGAATGGCAATGTTCAAAAAGGACTTCAGGCAGTCATAAGAAAGAATCTTACTGATTCATCCCTCAGAAGGAAAGGAAAGGCAAAAGAAAATAGTCAAAAGATTTCTGTACTCTCACGTTAGCCAGGTAATGGAAGAACAGAACCACTCTTTCTTCACTGAAGGGAAAAAATACATGGCCAGAGGACCTGTTTTCATCAGTACTTATCCATTACTTCCACTCTAATTAATCACATATCCTAGTCATAATTCATCTCGCTAAGCTCTTAAGTAACTCTTCTATATGAGTTATCAATAATAGCTTATCTTTTGCAAAAGTCAAGCCCTGAATAAAGAGGGAAGGAGGTTGGGGGACATTAAGAGGGAATTATGAGAAGATAAGATGGTTGAGGGACAGGGAATAGTGAAAAAGGGACTTGTATATGAGAAGGAGGAAGTGCATTCCAGATAGAGTGGCTCTAGGTGAGTAAAAAAGGAGAATGTTCAGAAGCCAGCAGCAGTAGTGTGGCTCAGAATCCATATAAAAAGCAGGCTCTCAACTTAAAGCATCTTCCTAGAATGCAAAGAAATAATTAATGCAAAGAGGAACCTACAATTCTGCTTCTTTAAGCCAAAAGATTTTTCCAGCTGAAAGAGCAGGGTACAATGACAGTCTACTTTTGTAAGACAGACTGTAATGCAGATGAGGAACATAAGTAAACTTAGGAAGTTTAAACCAAGGAGGTAGTCAATAAGACTGTAGCCTAAATGATATCACTTTGGAAACACTGAAAGCTTCCAGATCCCTAGTCTGTCTCCTAGACCTGTGAATAACATTACATTCAATACCTACAAGAAAGTGGCGATTTAACCTTCCTTCCATAATTGAGACAATCTAGTCCTAACATCAAGCCCAAAATCAAGAAGTAGAATAGAATAATAGGCAAAGAAAAAAACAACCTCACCATAATTAGCTATTATGATAATAGGGATGTTCAAATTATAAATGCAGAAGAAGAAAATGGCCAAAACATCTATAAGCAATGTCTGAGAGAAACACAGATTAGTCACAGACTCAGCTACAATTCTTGGAAGAAATGAAACAAGAATTGAAAACAATATAAATAGAATGATAGTTCTTTTAGAAGAAAATAAAAAGAAATGGGAGATATGGAAGAATTGTAAACAGAATTAACAGTTTAGTACAAGATTCAAAACTCTGACTAAACAACAAACTCCATGAAAATTAAAATAGACCAAAAAGAAGCTTGATGAATCAAAAAGAATTACTTTTTCTAAAAGTCAGACTAAAAAACAAAACAGATGGAAAAGGAGGGGGGAAGAATCATTAGACCATCTGAATTCCATTATTTTTAAAGACTCAGAAATGGAGCTGGACATCATATTTCAAGAAATCTTAAAACAGAATTTTTGAGACTCTTATTAAGAGTCAAAAGGTAAAGTGGAAATAGAAGAAATTCACCAGATATCTCCTGAAAGAAATCCCAAAATGAACTCTCAGGAACATAATAGCTCTTGGGTCAAAGAAAAAATTCTTTCTATTATAAAAGAGAAAGAAATAATTCAAATACCAAGCTGCCACAGTAAAGATAATATAGAATTTAGTAGTGATCACTATAAAGGAACTGAAAATTTGGAATGAAAACAGGCATCTATATAACATCTACTAAATACTAGTCACAGTACTACTTTTACAAATATTATCTCATTTGACTCTCACAGCACCCTATGGAGTAGATGCTATTACGTTCCAGAAGGCAAAAGACAAAAGTCTGTAGCCAAAAATAACTTATGTAACAAAACTAAATATAATGCCAAGGGAAAGGGAGGAATGAACCTTAAATAAGGATTTGCAACCATTCCTGAGGGGGAAAGACCAGAGCTGGAACTTTGAAGTTCAAACACAGAAGTCAAAAACAACATAAAAAGGTAAAGATAAATTAATAAAGATAAAGATTCAACAAGGATAAATTACTTATATTCAAATATGGGAAGATTCATGTGTCCCTCTGAACTTCATCATTATTAGCACAGGAGTCTAATTAGACCAGACCTAAGAGTGGTTCAATTATGTGTTGAAGACCTTAAGGCAAAAGAAGAAAAGAAGAAGACAACGAAGAGACAATTCAAAGAGAGAAGGAAAAGAAAGATTAGGGAAATTTGCCTCACTGGCATAATGTACAAGTAAATTTCTATACAAATAGAGAAAGGAGGGTTAAGGGGAATAACCAATACCTAAAGCTCACTTTCATATGAACTGTTCAAAAGACTACACACTCATATACAGTGTTAGGTACAGAAATACATTTCACTCAGTAGGCAAATAGAAAAGAAGAGAAAGATGGAAGGAGAATTAGAAGAAGGATAGGTTAAGGGAGGAATGAGTCAGAAGCGAAATAAATTCTGAGAATATAAACAAAATTTTTTTCTCTCTTTTTGAGGTGGCAAAGAATGGGAAACTTAGGGAATACCCACACAGAGTCACTGATTAAAAGAGGGCTGGTTACTGTGCTGAACTCTTATCAGCGAGAATTCGAGAATAATGAAAAAACATATATCCACCATCTCTTAATAAGAGATGAAGAACTTAGAGTGCAAGAGACAAAAAAAATTTTAGACATGGTTAATGTGGATATGTTTTGATTGACTATATATGTTTATAATGGGTTTTTGTGTGTATGTGTGTTCTCATTTGGGGGAAGTAGGATTAGGGTGAGAGAGTGAAAAGTTAGATCTTGTTTTACTAAAACAATTTTTTTTTAAATAAAGCAAATAAATGACAGATGTGACAGTCAGTTGCCTCTACCTTCTTTTCCAAGGGACAAGTCAGTTTTGAATGGACTGGGGCCAACTCTATTCATAGCAGAAAGTTGCTCTCTCAATATAATCCATATGGCTCACTAAAATTCACTTTTCTAGCTTAGTCAAATGAAGGAAGAATAGTGGATTTTATTATGTCCTTCTATTCCAAATAGAAGATAAGTAAGTATCAACAGTTGATTGTACTATTTCTAAAATGATATGGATCAGAAGCTTTATTTAACAGTCCACTTTCTACTATATCTCTTCTATGTCCTCTATAACAAAATCCACTTGTTCTTAAAATGGTGAACCTAGAACAAGAACCAGAAAGAAAGAATCAACTATTTCATGGAATGATATCTTTAAAATTGCAATCAAAAATTCCTACTTTCCCATCACAATGTGCATCTATAACTACATCATTCATTCATCAGTCCATTCAAACTAGCTTTTACCCAAGATGATTTTAAAACTTCAAGGCCTTTTACCATCAATCTATCTAAGAATAGCTTCTTCAGTAAATTCAAAATAGTATGGATAATACTTTCTAACAGACCAAGACAGCCAATAAGGCTCAAACTGACTCATGACAGTCTCTAGGTAAATGACTTCAGATTATTATCTACCAATCATCACCATTCTTCTCAACTCTCCAAAAAACTAAATAGCCATTTTCTAGAACCCATAGTTATCACCAGATCATCAATTCAATAATCTACACAACTGTCACTTTACCCAATATGATCTGCTGCCTCTATTATTTTCTAAAATCTCAACCAATTTGCTAACCACACCTATGCTTCCATCTTTTCCTCAGCATTGATTATTATTTCCAACTCCCCCTAGCTTTACCAAGTTTACAAAAAAATACAACTGATTTTTAAAAGGAACACCCAAACCCATTTAGCATAGAGGAAAAATAATCCTCTATGCTCAATTATTCTTAAAGGAATACCCATATTACAGCAAAGCACAATAAATGATGCTCACAATGAGTATTCTGAGTCATCAATAAATAATAAAATATTATGTCCAACATATTTTTAAGAAGGTAAGCATATAATATAATTCAGTAAGATTTCCATCAAAAATAATGAAAATCATTTTAATGTAAACTTTGCCTTAAAGTAGGACTCAGCTTATTGGGTTCAATCTTTAAGGTAGTCACACCAAATCAAATCTTCTTAGATCATTTTGACTCATCTAAAATTCTGTCTAAAAAATTTTAATATGTAGTTCCACTATATGTATATGTGTATATATATATATATATATATATATATATATATATATATATATATATATATATGAAGGACAAATACTTTAACTTCTTATTTCTATAGATAACTCTAAGACTATAAACGAAAACAAGTGCCAATCTGCTTTGACAGAAAGTTTTCTCATCCAGGGGTTTCCTCTATCAATAAACTCATAGAATAAAACCTCACCTAGACCCCAATAGCTTTTGTCTAGGTCTAGAACTAGGGAGATCAAGCAATGATTCATGAAAATAATGGCATTTGAATTGAGTTTTAAAAACTCTGAAGAAATTAGGGATATTTAGCTTAGAGAAAAGAAAACTAAGGAAGTCTATGTTGGCTATGTTCCACCATCTGAAGGATCAACATATCATCTTGGTCTGTTGGCCAGAGAAAGAAAAATAGAAGCAATGAAGAGATGTTGCAAAGTTGCCAATTAGGTTTGATGTCAGTTTAAAAAAAACAAATTTCCCAATACTTAAATCTGTCCAAAAATTTAATGACAAACTAAAAGTTAGACTTTTTGAGCAGGGAAATGACATGGTCAAACCTGTGTAGTAGGAATATTACATTGATGGGGGGGGAGAGAAATTGGACAGAAGAGACTGAAGACATACAAATTTAAAAGAGTTTATAATAGTACAAGTGAAAGTTGATGATAGATTCAAGTAGGGTAGTAGATATGGACAGAATGACAGATTCTAGAAATGTTATAGACATAGACTCAATAAACCTGGTAATGGGTTGGTATGACAAGAAGGAAAAAAGTAAGGAGTTGAGGATGAGTCTCAGGATATCAAGAAGGATATCAAGAAGTAACACACTCAGAAGATGATTTAGGGAGAAAAAATTTTTTCAAGGTAAAAATGACAGCAAAATGTTTTAGAAATATTGAGTTCCTTGCTTTCTTTTAAAGCCCATCGATTTAAATCTTCAAAACCATAGAAAAACTAATTTACTAATTAGTTTACTAATTTGTAATTATATCTAGCTAAAAGTTTTTCATTCCTGTCTTTTAAAGTTGGAATCCAGAAATACAAATCCTGTTCTCAGACACCAATTTGTTAGCCAAGTACATGTGCACTTTCCAAATTTGTTATTTTAAGCATCATGCAGATCTTTGAGAGAATTTGAGAGCTAGAAGGACCTCAGCAGCCATCTAGTCCTAGCCATACATGAAATAAACCCCCATTACAACATTCCCCACAAGTGGTCATGTATTTTCTACCTGAAATCTTCCAAGGAGAAAGGACCTACTTTTTCCCTCTGTGATCAAATGGAATAAATGTAACTCTTTTTTTCCATGATAGCCTTTCAAATAGTTGAACACAGTTATTATATTCATCCTGAGTCTTCTCCAGAATATTCCTAATTCTTTTTAGAAATCTTCATTCATATGTTGCTCAAGGTCCTTCTCCATCCTAGCTGCCTACCTCTTGAGGTAGCCCATTCCATTTTGGGATTGCTTTAATTGTTCAGAAGGTAGCCCCATCTATACATTAAGACTTCAAAATTCACCAATGATTTTCAGATTCCTTAGGGCAATATTAATTGCCAACATTACTTGCATGTGGGAAAAAAATAATAATTATCAGTAAGGGTTTTTTGTCATATCCTCTATATATACAATGTGTGAATTATTTAGGATAAAGTAAAATAATCAAATTTATTGACCTAATATGATAAATTTACTACTTTTTACATCCTTAAATAACTTTTAATATGTAGTATGTTCTCTACTTCAAAAACTTCTTTTTATAGAATTTAGTATCAAGTTCATTAGTAAGGAAATCAACTCAATGTAGTTTCATTTGGTCAAGGACAAATGCTTTCAGCCTAGTGTTAGGAGAAGTACAAATGCATGACTACTACTGTAGCAAAGTGAAATTATATCAAAATTAATATTTGTCTCAAATCATTTGCACCCCCTTTTATGTCCTAGGTTTGGAAGCCTATTATTAATATAAGAAGCAAATCAGCCTGTGAAGGCTCATGGATCATTGCCAGTAAAAAATGTCAGATTATCTAGGCTAATCCCCATATTTTACAGATTAGAAAAATCAGATTTGGAAATATTAAGTAGCATGGCCAAGATCACAAAACAAAACTGGTAGCAGAGTAAGGAATAAAACTCATGCCCCTGTTTTCTTTCTAGTACACTCATGATTTTCTTCATTTTACTACAGTTATTCTTCATCAGTGTGCATTTACTTAGCACCTGCTTTGTGCCAGACATTGTGTCAGGTACTGGAGAAACAAAGACAAAAAAAATGAAATAATTCCTATTCTCAAAGAGTTTTCATCCTATTAGAGGACATAAGTGCATTCAAAATTTTATCAAGGAAATATAAAGAGAACAAATACAACGTATCTTAAATAGAATGTAGCTAAGGAAAGAATGAACTAGTACTTAAGAGAAATCGAGAAAGGTTTTCATTTAAAAAAAACTGGTTCTTGAACTGCATTTTGAAGAGAAGAATTCTATGAGGTAGAAATAAGGAGAGAGAGGAATCCAGATATTGGAGATGGTCAGTAGAAAGAAATGGAGATAGGAGAAAAAGTATTGTCAGGGAAGAACAAAGAAGAGTTTGACTGGATTAAGGAGAACAGGAAGGGGAGTAATTTATCGTTGACTTCCCCTATCATGGTTTCAACATATCATGGATCTTAAGAAATCAAATGGGAATTTTTTGAGGGGGTAAATTTGTGGAAGCTGCAGATGACATCCAAAGGCCATCAGATCAGCACAGAGTCTATGACCAAATACTTAATCCAAATATTACAATAAGATACTATAAACACTCCATTAAAGAAAAAGAAAATGGAGACCCAAAAAATTTTGGGGATGCCATATCCCTAACCCCTGCCATGTGGAACGTATAACTGTACAGTGAGTCTAGAAAGATAATCTAGAGCCAAATTATGAGGATTTTAAAAGTTTTTTTAATCATATTTTTATGCTGGAGATAATAGGGAGTTGTTGGAGTTGACTGAATTAGGAAGTAACATTCTCATATCTGAATTTAAGGAAAAAACATTTGGGTATCTGTGTGTAGAAATAACTAGAATGAGGAAAAAACTTGAGGCAGGGAAATCAATTAAAAGATTGATGCAATTATCTAGGTGAGAAATGTTGAGGATCTTTACTAAGAGAGTAGCTATATGAATAGAGAGAATGAGTTGGATGAAAGTGGAAATATTCATGACAATTTATAGTGAGACATAACCAAATTTTGGTTGACAGTTTCAATTACTTTATTTTGAAATATTTTATTTTAACCAAATTAACATTGGCACTAATAAAAGAGAAAACAAAACTTCAATTCTTTTCTATTCATGCTTTTTTGTTTTTATACTTATACAATTCTTTAAAAAGCTTCTATTTACTTTATCTGGAATATTCTGTTAAAACAGAGAAAAATTAAAGGCAATTCCTTAGGAAGCAAAAATTGAAAAAGTTCCATACATTGTAGCATTGAATAAAAGTCAGAAAGTATAGGGGGTGGGGAAATATAATTCATCTATTTTTAATTTTTACCAACATGCATATTATTCCACCATATACTTTTTTTAAAAGAATAATATAACAAGGAATAAATGAGCCTTTATTATCAAAAAGATTCAAATATTTAAGTTAACTATTTAGAACAATGATTCTTAATATGTTTAGTTCTTTCTGAAATATGATTCTTTGCTGTGCTCTAGCATTCTATGGAACTGTGTGCACATAAAATTACAAGTCTCACACAAATTATAGCATACTTAGCAAAACTCCTGACACCCTAGGGGTCTATGTCATAACTTTTGATAACCACTAATCTAGAAAATTTTAATTAAATCTTTCTGAAGTTTCAAAAAAAGCCACTTTATCCTTATCTCAAATTTTTTGTTTTATTCTGACGAAAATCTGAGTGCAAAAGTTCCCAACAAATGTTCCCTCTGTGAATGCAATAAAACATACTTTATAGGAAAGTTAATGCACATTAAATATGATGTAAAATAATTAAGAAAAAAGTGACGATGTTAGAGATTAATAAATTATTAAGACTAATAAAGATGGTGTGTCACAATCAAAATGAAAAAAAAAAAAACCTCCTTGAAAAAATGTTCAAATCAGCCTTCTACTTCATTGAATTAAGATCAGAAGTGGAAAAAGCTCAAAAGAAAAGAGTTTCTTTATACATAAGTTACCTTCTTACATAAGGTGAACGGTTTGTTCAGGGAAGACTAGTGCCCCTGCTATGAAGGCTGCCAAGCCCTTTACAGACTGCTTTCTGTCTTTGGTATCCACCTGATACATCTAACTCTTACCTATGGCTCCAAGAAGCTGTAGTATGCACAATGGCCACACTCTAGTAAACTGTTTTGGCAAATGGGCCAAACCAGTTTGAAAGTAACCAGAGTCTTAAATCCTATGGAGAATTAGGCGGAATATCTACATGAAGCATATAAGGACTTCACTTGGTGGAATGGGCAGATGAGAGCAATTTGTTCAAACAGCCATGAAGGCAGGTGAAGCAAGTATGGAGCACTTAGAGCTTGGTTAGACACCCAGGTCATCCATTGCATCTTGAGTCAACACGAGACCACCTGCCACTAGACAGTAGTGGCTTTAGAAGAAAGAGATTGATGACTTCGTGCAACTCTGCCTCACTTAAATCCAATTTAAGCACGAATCAAAAGACATCTAAAAAGAAATCACTTTCTTACATAAAGCACTCCGTTACATAAAATGCTTGATGACCAGTGATGGTGATCAATGAATGATAGAGTAAGCCTTTCTGCAAAAGGTTGAAGTGTGAATAGCAAAAGTGAAATCAGAGGCAAATGAGAGCAGATAGCTTTTTCTAGGAATTTAACTATGAAAGAGAGGAGAATATAGGACCATAGAGAATTATAGTTAATGATCATCAGGATATGGATAGGATGATGTATCTAAATAAAATGAACCACAAAGATAGTTAGATGGCTAAATAAAAGTGACAGGGGAAGTACCTAGAAGTGGCAATAGGGAGCAAGAAGCTTTACGATATACCCTACTATGGTCCACTATGGAGGAAAACACATCCAATAGTAGACAGAGTAAACATAAATACAACATCTTCAGAGGAGAGCCAGTTTTTGGTGATTGCAAGGAAATAGGATGGCTGGATAGGATGAAACTTTCTCTGGGATTGGCCAAATATAGAAAGTTGAGGTGTAAAGTTTCATTTATTCACTCTACAATCAACAATCAAAGATAAGCAATCCCAGATTAAGTCTCAAAATTAATGACTTAATTCCTACAGAGTGAAAAGGCAGTATCTCTGGAAGTAAAGTTGCATGTGAATAGTAGTAAAGCTGATATCATCTCAAACATACATGATGAGAAAATATGGTAGATCAGGCACTTAGCCAAGAGTGGAAGATAACAGATGGACAGCTTATGTTATATTTTGTTGTTTTCCAGGTTTTTTTTAGTTATATCCAACTATTCATGACCCCCTTTGCTTGGCAAAGATACTAAAGTGCTTTGCCATGTCCTTCTTCAACACACGTTAGAGGAGGAAACTGAGGCAAACAGGGTTAAGTGACTCACCATGTGTCACATGGCACCCAGAAAAATGAGTCTTGATGATTCCAGGCCCAACATTATATTCACTACTGCTCCACCCAGTTTTCACTCACATTATATTAGTATACATGAAATATTATAAGAACCAGAAGAGGGCCTCTCTAGAACATTGGATAGATCTTTAATGGAAGATTTATGGAAAGATATGAACAAGAATTACACAGGATGAGAAATCATAAAGCATATGTTCTAAAAGTAATACAGAGGAATACATTTCAGTATCCTCCATCATCTTTGAATGAACATGGTTCCACTTGAAATATAACCATTCATTTAGAAGCCTAAACTTCTAAATGCTAACTCCTTTTCCTAATATTAAAATCAGTTCCTCAAATCCAACATCACCATTTTCTAACCTTAAGAGTTTCATTTGGCTCTTTCCCTTTCTTTTAATGCCCCACACACACACACACACACACACAAACACACACATTCAATCCCTTGCAAAGTATTCTCAATTCTACCTCCACTAAATTTTTTTCTGATCCTCTTCCTTTCCATGTTCATTAAAGTCACCCTAGTTGAGGTCTTTATCTTTTGACTAGTCTTTTTGCCTCCATTCCATTATCTTTCCCTTCTGTTTTTCATACATACTACTTGGTAAATAATCTTCCTAAAGCACCACTCAGATCATGTCACTTTTATTCAAAAAGTTTCAAAAATTTCAAAATCTCTATTGATACTGAATAAAGTATTTAATTCATGATTCTACATTTTCAGTCTTATTTAATCTTCCTATCATTTTCATATTAAATTAGTAAATTTACATACACAATTAGTAAATAGATATCTACTCTAAATCTCCTATTATATATTCTCTAGCCCTGTGATTTTGCTTATGTTTAACCTTATGCTGGAACAGTCATTGCATTCTCAATCTGTTATAGAGTATCTGCTGGAACTATTCCCTTCCTTTTAGGTCTAATGCAGATATAAATTCCTGCAATAAGCCTTTGCTGACACATTGTCTCCAGAGAAAATTTTCTTTCCTGATGCAATTTCCCATAGCATACTGTCTGAACCATTCCTCTCCACCTACTGTAATTTGCCTTGTTTCATACTTATTTGAATGCTTTCTCTCCCATTATAATAAAACTCCTCAACCACAAAACATGTGTCATGTGTAACTTTGTAATGCCCTGCCAACTGAAAATCTTGAAAATAATAATAATGAAATAACTGAAAATAATGAAAATAAATTGATTACACATCTTATCTCCTGAAACAATAACAAACATCTGTTAGTAAACAACAGTACTACTATCCTTTAGGTTACAGTCAATCAATTTTGGCTCTTTCCAAACAGCCACTCTTCCTTCTTTCCTTTCCCCTCCTCATCTTCCAACATACTAATTGATAATCAGGTTTTGTCAATATTACATCTTTAATATTTCTTAGATTTCTAAAATCTGAAAAAATGGAAAAGAAAATTTAAACATTCACTGAATAGCTAGGAATTCATTCTATCTTTAAAAATTATCTACATATTATTTCAGATTTTGAAGTAACTAGGTTGGTATTCAATTCAGAAACATGCTTATACAGGTTTTTTCAAAAACATACTTAAGCTATTTTAAGTGTGGAGATTCAGAAACAATTATTTTCTAATAATAAAAAATTGAACTTATAAGACATAGAGTCTAATATATCCAAGTTTAAAAAGTGAAATAATGAATACTATTTCTGTGCTCTCTTTGGATACATACATTTAATACATTGGCCAGATTTTGGTTTAACTATTTTACCAGTGAGCTGTTTTGCTTATTTTAATATTTTTAATGGAAAAAAAAGTTATGTGTAAGATATATCCTCATTCACCTTTAAGAATAATACTTAGACTGAGTACAAAAACATAAGAATGAAAAAGCTTGGTTCCAAACTCAGAAATCCGTAATTTTATTACTCCCTAATATTTGGAAGAAGTAATAAAAGCCTTGTATTTTGGCTAAAATTTTTAAACAAAAAAATACAAAAGGTCCAAGGTAAAATTAAAAACTTGTATTCCTACTAACAAAAAGAAATATTCACTTGGATGTTCCTTAAGATAGACATAGATATGGTGGACAAAACACTTCTCTGAAGTCAGGAGAACCTGAATTCAAATCCAACCTCAGATACTTGCTAGCTGATTTGACCTTGGGCAAGTCACTTGATCCTGTTTGCCTCAATTTCCTTATCTGTAAAATGAGCTGAACAAAATAATTGTATAAATATGTATACGTATATTGGATTTAACATATATTTCTACCACATTTAACATATAATGTACTACTTGCCTGAGAGAAGGGGGGAGGAGAATTGGAACACAAAGTTTTGCAAAGGTTAATGTTGAAGAATTATCCATGCATATATTTTGAAAATAAAAAACTTAAATTTAAAAAAATTTAGCTGGAGAAGGAAATGGCAAATCACTTCAATATCTTTGCCATGAAAGCCCCAAATGGGATCATGAAGATTTGGACATGAGTGAAATGACTAAACAATAATACTAAGTAGCAGGTACTGGGCTAAGCACTTTATAAATATAATCTCATTTGATCTTCACAACTCCTGTAGGAGGTATTTTACAGTTGAAGAAACTGAAGCAAACATAGATGATGTGACTTGCTTGGAGTTATGACTCTGAGGCCAAATTTCAAAATTCAGTTTTCCTGACTTCAAAGCCAGCCTACTATTGATTGTGCTACTCATCTGCCTGTTGTCAGAAAACTGAAAAAATATTATTTACTAAGGGTCACAGAGCAGGGACAGATAACCAAGTTTTCCAATCCCAATCCAATGCTCTTTTGCCTCAACAATTTAATTCTGAAATGAAATCAGTATACAGAGTTTGAGGAAAGTTTTTGTTACTATATGATACCTATAGTCACATCTAGAACAAATCCATACTATCAGGATAGCCAAGAAGCCACATGGGGAACTGACATGGGGCACTTTTGATGGGAATAAAAAGCAAATAATATAGTGTAAAGAACACTGGTCTATAATTCAGAAGATCTGAGTTTTACTTCTGGCTCTACCAGATGTGTTACCTGTCACACATATACACACACACACATACACACATACACACACACACACACACACACACACACACACACACACACCCTTGAGCCTCAATTGTACATTTTGCAGAAGCAAAAAACAACAACAAAGCAAAAGAGCTAGACTTGTGGTCATCTAAAGGCCAATCCAGTTTTTTAAAAGAATCTATGAAAAATAGAAATACATTAAAGACATATTAAACCATAACTTCAAATTGAGTGCTACTGTTATGTAAACCAAAATGACAAATAATCTGGCAAGTTACTGGGGTGGTTGTTGGTAAGTAAAAGCTTCTGCAGACTATGAAATGAAGGCACAGACTCAATGTCATGTTTTGAAAAAGCAAGCACAAGCACAACGATAATAAGAATTTATGTTGTCTCAAATCTGTTTAGTTCTACTGCAATGGAACACTTAGAATATCCTCACATGGACCCTACATGCTCCCTAATATCTGAGAAAACTACAAGACCAGTCCTACAGGCTCTTACAGCAGACCCTCTCTTCCAAGTCACCACCCACATGAGGACCTATAGCTGCCCCCAGATTATCTACAAGGCAGAAACAAGTTCCTTTTCAGATGCATGAGATCCTAACAAAAAAACATTTTTTTTCTTTTAAGTCCCTAGTCCATATCCTACCATTTTTTCTAATTCTGTCTCAGATCAAAGATTATTCTCCTAGATGGTATTTGATACCCAGTTGATTGATTTTTACAAACTAAAGGACAATTACAGCATTAAGTACAAGATATTGTACCAAGAGTAAAAGGGCCTTATCAGCTTCCAATTATTGAGCATTGAGCTATACCACATTTAGTTCACTTCAAATTTATTATATATATAGACAGAAAATTAAACTGATTTCTTATCATGTTATCCTGCCTTAACTTTAACATATATACATATATACAAATTTATATACATCTATTATAAATTTATGTTATCTAATCTCAATTGGTCCCTCACTGCAACAGGGAAATCTTTTTAGCCTTTCCTAATGAATTCCCAATTCCATTCACCTAATACCCATTTAAAAAAAACTTTCTCTGCTTTCAAACCTACTATACTACCTTCTATACACTCTCAGGTGCATATTTTGTCTCATACTTTATAAGAAATTCAAGGACATTTACCTTGAGCTCTTTCTTATTCCCCTTTCTTCATCTTATACCTCCTAGACATCTTCCACCATATCCTTTTTTCAATCTCTGATAGAGAGATGCCTCTTATCCTCAATAAGGCCAATCCCTTTAATGCACTCCTGATGCCCATTAACATCCCATTCTTTTCATATCTCCTGCTTTTTTTCGCTGCTGTCTATTATTGTATCCATCTTTAAAAAAAAAACTCTCATAAATTTTTAAAATCCACACTAGCTACTCACATTTTGGCTCTTCCCTCTTTCTCAGATAAGCTTATTTTAAAAGTCCTCTACATTCAGTTCCTCCACATTATTTGGCAATCTGGCTTCCAACCTCATCATTCAACTGAAACTGCTCTTCTCAAATGTGATCTTGTTAGCAAGATCATTTTTATGGGGAACTCAAACAGGTAAATACTCATAAAGTGATCAGAAAAAGCAATACAAGGACACTCTCAAAGTCCCTCTTAAGAACTTTAGAATTTAATTGTATGATATGGAACATATGACAGAGGACCACCTAGCATGGCGTGCTCTATAACAAAGCAGAATTGAATTAGCCTTTTAAAAAATGCCAGATATAGATATTTAGAGACTCCACCTCAAAAATGCATAGGGACTATTTGTGTCCAACCTGAGGCAGAGCATTCTGAGCTTGTATTGGTCTAATCAGCCAAAGTTGGACATATTACAATGTCTAACATAGTAAATCATTTTGGTCCTCTTTGAGAACAAAAAACAACCACAAGACAATCTACTCAAAGTTACCAATGATCTCTTAATTGTTAAATTTAATGGCCTTTTTTCAATCCTTATTATTCTTGACCTCTCTGCAGCATTTGGCACTGTTGATCACCCACTCTAACTGAATACTTCCTAATATTCTGTCTTGGTTCTCCCCCTATCTTTCCAATAGCTCTTTCTCATTCTCCTTTGCTGAATCTTAACCCAGAGCATTCCTCTAACTGTGAGTACATCCAAAGGATCTCTCCTTGGATTTCTTCTCTTCTCTCCATATACTCTTATTTACTGATTTGGTTAGCTTCCATGTGTTACTACATATATAACCTCCCTATCTACATATCTGACTTCATCTTCTGTCTTAAAGTTCAATCCTGCCTAACTTACTGGCTTTTGGACAGTTCAAACTGGATGTCACATAAGTATTTCAGACTCAACAACAATTATATTTCCTCCCCAAATTCCCAATTCTTCTGACCTTTCTTTTTCCTTAAAAGATAACATCATACATCTAGATATCCAAGTTTGCAAATTAGACTATTTTTTCACCTCACAAAGGATCACAGTTTTAAGAACAGAAAAAACATTCAATATCATTTACCTCAATCCTTCAGTAGCCCAGTAAGGCTTTTTCTTTTCTTACTAAAGGGTATCACCAGTTCTGAGGGCAGAGCCAAGATGGTGAAGTGAAGCCAGGAAGCTGCTTGAACTTTCCCTCAAAAACCACATGAAACCAAGCCTCTGAATAAAGTCTGATGGAATTAAACCCTCTCCACATCAAGATAGATGGAAGGACTTCAAGAAAGTTCAGTTTCACTAGGGCGAAAACGTGTGTTCAATCCATCTCAGACAGTGACCACTAAAAGCAATTAATCACAGTGGATCAATACCTGAGACCCTCAGTCATGGCTCAGTAGCACAGCAAACTATTGGGGAAGCCTCCAGTCCCAGTTCAGAAGGCATATTGCCAGCCAGGGAAACAGAATGTTGCCTGGAGAGAGCAGGTAGGGTTACCCCCTGCTATGAGCAAAATATCTATCACAAGGGGTCCCTATGCTCAAAACCAGCATTGATAATAGCACAAGAAGCTTGATTCAGTGCTCCCTGTGTCCCAGGAGCAAAGCTCAACCATAAAAGGAACAGGAAAAAAATGAAAGAAAATGAGCAAAAAACAGAAAAGAACTTTAACCACAAAAGCTACTATGATGACAAGGAAGACCAACCACCAACTCAGAAGAAGGACAAAATGCCCACAGAGAACATCTTAGAGTTATATAAATTGATCTCAAGCACAAAGTGACTTCTTGCAAGTATTCATAAGATTTTAAAAGGCAAATAAGAGAGAGAGAAGAAAATTGGGGAAAGAAATGAGAAGTATCCAAGAAAGATCAAAAAAAAAAAAATACAATTGGTCAATTAAAAAAAAAACACTTTAGAAATCAATTCCTTAAAAAATAAAATTGGCCAAATGCAAAAAAAATTATAAATCAATTATAAAAATGAAAGAAAATGTAAAATATCTCATTGAAAAAATAGCTGACTTGGAAAACAGATCCAGAAAAGACAATTTAAAATTGTTTGGTCTACTTGATAGCCATGACTAAAAGAACCTGGATAAAATTCTTCAAGAGATGATCAAGGAAAAGTGGTTCTATTGGAACCAGAAGGTTCTAGTCATTGAAATAATATAGTCATTGAAAGAATCCATCAATCACTTTCCACAAGGAAAATGCCAAGGAACATTGTTGCAAAAGTCCAGAACTATAATATCAAAGAAAAAATATTACAAGCTGCCAGAAAAAAAAAAAATTCACGCATCAAGGAGCAACAGTCAGGATTGCCCAGGATCTTGCAACTTTTGCAATAAAGTATCAGAGAGCCTGAAATACCATATTCTGGAAGGCAAAGGACCTGGGTTACAACCAAGAATCAACTACCTAGTAAGACTGAGCATCATCTTTCAGGAAACAGGAAAACTTTCAATGAAGTCAAAGACATTCTTTCATTTCTCTTGGAAAAAAAAACAGAACTAAACAGAAATTTTAATCCTCAAATACAGGACTCAAGAGAAACACAGAAAGGTAAACAGAAAAAAATTATTTAAAGGTTAAACTGTTTACATCCCTAAGTGGGGAAATAATATTTTTAAATTTTGAAAACTGTATCTGTTATTGGGGCAGTTAGAAGGGACATATATGGATGGAGAATAAGAATATGAATGGACTCTGATATAATGATATCAAAGAAAAAGACATTAAAGAATGGGAAAAGGATTGTACTAGCAAAGAGGAAAGGGAAGAGAAAATAGGACAAATTAGATCCCATGAAAAGGCAAAAAAGACCTATTACAATACAGGGGAAAAAAAGGAAAAGGAAGAACACTGTCTGAAGTTTGATCTTACCAGTTTTGGCTCAAGGAGTGAATAATATAATCACTCAAACTGAATATAGAAATTTATTTTACCCTATAAGGAAGTAGGAGGAGAAAGGGAAAAGAAAAGAGAAGGGCTGGATAGAAGGAAGGGTAGAAATACTAGAAGAAAGGGGTAGAGAAGGGAAAAGAGGTGATAGAAGGGAGGGCAGGTAGAGAGCAGGTGGATTAGAAATAAAACACTACTAAGGAGAAACAGGGTGGAAGAGAGAAAAAAAAATATATATATATATATAGGAGAGAAAATAAAAAGGAGAGAAATATAGAGCTGATAATATTAACTGTGAATGTGAATGGGATGAACTATCCCATAAAATGGAAGTGAATAGCAGAGTGGTTTCAAAATCCTATAAAATGTTATTTACAAGAAACACATTTGAAACAGAGAGATACATACAGAGTAAGGGTAAAAGACTGGAGCAGAATTTATTATGCTTTAATTTTTTTTAAAAAGCAGAGGTATCAATTCTGATCTCAAATAAAGTAAAAGTAAAAACAGATGAATGATAGTATTTATACTAAATGTATGTGCACCAAGTAGTTTAGCATCCAAATTCTTAAAGAAGTTAAACTAGTGACAAGAAGAAATAGCAAAACTGTACTAATGGAGGACCTCAACCTCCCCCTCTCAAATTTAGATAACCCTAACCACAAAATAAACACGAAAGAAACTAGGGAGGTTAGTAGAATCTTAGAAAACTTAGATATGATAGACCTCTGGAGAAAATTGAGTAGGGATAGAAAGGAATATACCTTTTTTCTCAGCAGTACATAGCACCTACATCAAAATTGACCATTTATTAGGGCACAAAAACTTCACAATCAAATGCAGAAAGACAGAAATAGTAAATGCTTCCTTTTTGGAGCACAACACAATAAAAATTACATTCAATAAGGGGCCAGTGAAAGATAGATTAAAGATTGGTTGAAAATTAAATCTAGTTCTAGAGAATAAGTGGATCAAATAACAAATCATATAAACAATCAATAATTTCATCCAAGATAATGACAATAATGAGACAATATACTAAAACCTATAGGATGCAACAAAAGCAGTTCTTAGGGGAAGTTTTATATCTCTAAATAGTATAGAGAATAGAATAGAGAATTCTATTAGAATAATAATAAAGAGGAGATCAATGAATTAGACATGCAACTAAAAAAGTTAGGAAAAGAACAAATTAAAAGCTCCCAATTAAATACCAAATTATAAATTGTTCAAAGGAGAGCTAAATACAATTGAAACTAAGAAAACTATTAAACTAATTAATAAAACTAAGAGCTGGTTTTATGGAAAAAAATGAAATAGATAAACCTTTGGTTAATTTGATTAGAAAAAAGGGGAAATAACCAAATTACTAGTATCAAAAGTGAAAAGTGAATTTACTACTAATGAAGAAGAAATTAAAGCAATCATTAGAATCTATTTTGCTCAATTGTATACCAACATATCTGACAATCTAATTGAAATGGATGCATATTTTTTAAAAAATATAAAGGGTATCATCCAGTAGGAGAGTTAGGATTTGAACAAAATCCTCTAATTCTAAATCCTATATTGTCTATTACAACACAGTGTCTCCACATTTTTCACGTAAGTAGTATTCTCTCACTTTGTATGGTTACAATTCCAGTTCAAACTCCAATTACCTTCCACTTGGACTACTGCAATAATTTCCTAATCAATTTTAAATTTCTTCCCACTTCAACCCATTCTCTACACAGCTGCCAAAATGATTTTTCCTAAAGAAATGTACAAGTCTGACTATACTATGCCACCACTATTCCAATTCAAATTCCAATGACTCCCTATTATACTTAGGATCAAATATGAATTTCTTCAATTGACATTTAAAGCTCTTCCCAATCTTGTTCCATTCTACCTTTCCATCCTGATTCAATATCACTGTCCTCCATACTCTATGGGTTCCCCAAACTAAACTTTTAACTGTTCCCAAGGCTTAACACTACTGTGCCTGGAATGTAGAAAGCATATAACAAGTGTGAATTTGCTATTTCTTAGACACAACCTCAGTCTCTCATTTCTGTGTCTTTGCATTTGCTGTATTTCATGTATGAACCAACTTCATCCTTGCTTGTGATCTTTAGAATTCCTGGTTTCTTTTAAGGCTTAACTGCAGGGCCACTTTCTGCATGAAGCTTTTTTCACTCCCTCTAACTTACTATCTACCCCACAATAGGTTTACCTTGCAACTGTTTGAATGTTGTTGTTTTTTTACATGTCGTATATATGTACATATATATTTTTTATATTATATATAATATATAGGGATATAACATGTGTCTGATACACAGGCATTTATGTGTGTGCATGTGTACAAAAATGACATCTTTGTTAGAATATATATTATACTATAATAAATATCTGTTATCTTCCCTATTAAAATGGAAGATTTTTTAGGTTTGGAACTGCTTAGTTATTTTTGTATCTCAGCATATATTACAGTGCCAAGGCAATACTAGAGAATTAATAAATTGGTTTTTTTTTGTTGTTGTTGTTTTTAAAATGAAATAAAGGAGGGAAAAGGAGAAGAAGAGAAGAAAAAAGGATAAGGAAAGAAAAACCTTTAATGTCTTACTGATCATCTATGACAGAATCATGAGAAAACATGGTTAACTATATACAAATTTATGAAAGCTAATGACCGTCATTAAAATAAGTTGTCCCATGAGTGAAACATTTAGATTTGAAAAAGAGTGATGGAAATTATGCCAAGTCTAATTTGCAGATGATGGAATTTTTTTATTTAATTTTTCTTTAAATGAAAAAGACCCCAGCATAACTGTTTAAAGTATTAATGATGATGATGTAGCTAATATTTTTATAGAATTATAAGGTTTGCAATTGCTTTATAAACAGTATTTCATTTGATCCTCACAACTACCTTATAAGCTAGGTGAATTTTTATCTGTATTTTACTACCAAATGCCCAATTACATATTCATAAACAGATCTAGCTTTCTTTTCTTCCTTCCACAATGCACACATGCTAGCACTCCCATATTCAATATACAAGTGTACCTTTCATCCTTTTTATAGGCATTTTCTTGAAACCACAATTCTTCAGTATTAGATGTATACAACAGATTCTAGTAAGCATTTTATATTACAAGAGATTCTGCTAAAAAAATTTTAAGAAAAAATTCTAAAATTCTAAGTTTTTATTAGACTTCTTCATGATTTCACTCTAGCTTCTAGGTTATTCAAAGGCCTTTTTTCTAAATTTATTCAAAACTCTGAAAGTGGAAACTATTTGTTAAAACAAAAAATTTATTCAATATCAAATTCCCTTTTTAAAAAAATGACAAAGAATGTCTTCATGGGATTCACTTAATTCATTTTAGTTTCTATTGACTTATAGATACCATAAGTTTTTTATACAAATTAAATTATTTTAATGTAACTATGTCTAATATCATAAATATAATCCTTAAAAAGTACCTTATTAGCAATGACAGAGTTTTATATAAGCCAGGATTTCTTTTTCTTTATTTCAACAAACATTTACAAAGTATCCAATATAGCCAACAAAACGTGACTTTTTTAAATTCACCTTTTTAAAAATCTCCACAGACAGAAAATGTAATTTTACAAACCTAATGCAAACCAAGCTTTGGGGTTTTTTGCTTTTAGATTCACTTCTAAGAACACCAGCTTAAAGGTAATAGACTTGCACATAGCCTAATAGAATGCCCTACTTTCTAATTTTAAGGCAGAAGATATAAACCTCATCTCCCAAAGTATACTTTTTTGACTGGATTTTAAAGAATATAAGGTGATCTCTGCACCAATTGAAGTACTAACTTCTTATTGTTCATTTTAGTTGTGTCTGATTTCCCATTTAGGGTTTTCTTGGCAAAAATACTGGAGTTGTTTGCTATTTCTGAGACAGAGTTAAATGACTTGGCCAGGATCATACAGTTAATTAATATCTGAGGCCAGATTTGAACTCAGATAGATTAACATTCTTTACTTCAGGCCTGTTTTTCTCTCCATTGTGCCTCCTAGCTACTAACTTTTAAATATAACTGTCTGAAGTCAATAAAGCTTAAGAGATGCCACTGATAAATTCTGATTACCAAAAAGCTAAAATAGTATTTGATCTTACCTCAATGTCCTTATATCCCACAGTTTTATTGCATCACCGATTGCTGTTGTTAAGAAAAGATTGTAATTCTCAAATGGTTGTGCAGCAAATGCTGATCCCTACAGTATGGAAAACAAAATGAAGACAAGATATATTTTTTTTTTCAAAGTTGACTTTAACTTGGTTCAAAGCCTGATTCAGCTAAGTATGTCCTTAGATGAGTGACTTAAATGCTCTTAAACTCAATTTACTTATCCAAAGAATGAGAAGAATGTAGTAAGATGATCTCTGAGGTCTCTTCTAGCTCTCTATTTCTGATTTTAATTTAACATTATTTGAAGGCCTCTTCCCCACAATCTTAGTTGAGCACCTTATCACATGGAAGTGACCCTTGGTTCTCAAATTCTTTAGCCATGGCAACCCATAAAAGAGAGCATAAATGGGTTGTAATTTTTATTATTGGAAGAACTACCAACATGGATGTAACAATGTATTCATTTGACTATGGAATATCCAAGTATTATTAAAAGTAACAATATTATTATATTTCCTTCTCCATTTTTACTTCATCTATTTTTTACTAGATAAAATGAATCCAGTACTTTTTCCCTTAATATCATATGGTACTACTGCTCTGATTCCCCATATACCACATAAAGCTGAATATTATTTATCTTATTAATAAAAATACTACCTATTCTATCAATAACATTGTTTTCTTTGTGTAGTTATAAATATCAAGTGTGATAATTTTCTTAAGTACTCAAATTGTTATTTCAGATATTTATTCAACTAAATATAAAAGATTTATATTTTGGATTCATGTAAAAATGCATGTTTCCAATTGGTTATATGTTATGAAAAGCTATAATATTTTGACATAGCATTTAATGTTAGAAATAATTATTTCAAATTGTAAATCATGTGTAAAGCAGAATATTTGTGATTGTAAGAAAAATATTAAAATTATTTTTTAAAATTAGAATTATATTCATTATTTACTTTCTAAGACAAAATTTCATACTCAGTGTCAGGTGATTTTGCTTTGTTGCTCCAGGACATTGTTCATATGTTTATGATTAAAAATTCTGTAAGCCAATTGGTAATACCAGCTGATGCATGTATCATTCTACTTATACAACATGTTGGGTTTTTTATCCTTTGTTTTTGAAGACATCATGGGACATCACTTGCATGTGAATTGGAGTTTCACTAAGTCATTAACCTCTCTCTCTTCCAGAATTATTAAAGTCCAATTCAAGACAAAAGTCAAGATAACTAGCAATGAAATACAATAAATGGCCTTGGCATCTCTGATGTATAACCAAACTCTAAGCAGCCCATAGTGCCTACTTCAGCTGCCTTCATGATTACTGGAACAAATTGTTCTTATCCACCTATTCTTCCTGGAGAAGTCTTCATATGGTTGGGACAAACATTCACCTAAATCACCAATGGGTTTGAGGACTATTGTTACCCTCACATAGTTTAGCTTGTCTGCTAAGACTATTTTATTGGGATATAGCTGTTGTACATATTATAGCTTCTTGGAGTCACAGGTAAGAGTTGGGTAACAAGTGGATACTAAATGTGGTTTAGGAGTTCTAAGGATTTGCCAAGCTCTTATATCAGAAGTGCTGATCCTCATGAACACTTATGCATCCCTTTAAAATATATACTACATGCATAATAGTTACATATCTCAAAAATGACTGCAAAAAATACATGCTATAGCCTAATATTAATGTTTTTTAATTTAATTGTGCTATTCACATATTGTGTGATTTTTGTATATTTTTATTTATCAGTAAGCATTAAGCTTATTGATGATTACCTTAATTATTGACCAAAAATACTAGAAACTCCAAGATATTTTGATAAAATATTGGTGTTTTCAAATTTGGGGACATCATAGAAAATTCCCAAGAAGGGGAATGGAAACCAGGTAAAAACCTGCTGGCCTGTAAAAGTTCACTGCATTTTTGATGGGAAGAAAACAGCAGTAACTTGTTCAGTCCTAGAAACTATGGCTTTGTTGTTGTAGTCTAAGCTGTCTGCAGTCTGTCTAGTCATGAAAGAATCTATTTTTTATGAGTGAGTCATCATGCAAAGGGACGAAAATCTACATTTTTTTCTGTATTTTTAAGGGGAAAGAGGAAAATATGGTTATTGTATTGCAAGTATATAGTTCTTTAGCTAGTAACACAAGAAAATGAAAAAATAAATCCTACCATTCCCACATACTTAAGATAACTTTAAAGGATTAAATAACAAAGATCATTTTAGATTTAGCATACTGATATATTCAAGGAAATCTCTTATTGGTACATGACTAACATGGTTACTACATTTAAAAGTAATTAAAAATGACCTATTTTACATCTTACTGGAAATTAGACATTTGCGCACAATTACAGTTTGTGCTTCTCATGTTCACTTCAGTCAAGACTACATGAGTAGTAAGTCCCATATGGCTATGGTTAAGATGAAAACTTTGATGTCCACTATGTAACTGGACAAATATTTAAGAGATGTTCAAAAACAAGCTATTAAAACACTAAAGACAGCCTCTGTAAGCTTATGTTTCCTTTCATTCCATTATATACCATTCAGACTTTTTATTTTCAGGAAGTCAAACAACTATTTTTCCTATAAGAAACCTCAATAATATTTTTCCTAATATATCACCCATCATCCAAGAGGCTCCTACAGTGGTTCCCAAAACATTCCAAAAAAACCACTGAAGGGAAACTTGGAGTGGAGGTAGGCTCTTAGATTGACAACGAAAACACTAACTGTTACAAAGGTATAAAGAAAAAAAATTTTAACTAAAGTCATTCAAACATATACACCCATAACTTCTTTAAAATAGGACATCATAAGCTATCAGAAATACCATTTACTGGATACATCCAATTTAATTTAAAGATGACAAATATGGGTTTTAATGAACCAATATCATTTAGTTTGTGACACAAGACCACTATCAGTGATAACTGATCTTTGTCACTTCTGGGATACTTAGTCAAGAGTAAGACTTGAGAGAGGCATCCTTATATGATGTGAAAAGTACTAATTTGGGAATAAAAGCACATGTGTTCTAGGCTCAGCTGTGTTACTAACCTTTGTGACTAAAGGCAAATATATATATTTTCTAAGTCTCAGTTTACTTATCTATAAAGTTATATGAAGTTGAATTAGATGATCACGAAAGCCCTTCCTAAGATTGGAAGATTATAAAATGCAGACTATTCAATATTAATAGATAAATTAGAAAGGTGGTATGTGGTTTTAAAATGTAAAACTCCTATCAACTGGGAAATGGCTTAACAAATTGTGGTATAAGAACATAACAGAATATTATTCTGCCCTAAATATCAAGAAATATCAAAAACAAAGAATTCAGAGAAGCATTAGATAAATTATATAAACAAATAAGGATAGAGACAGGGAATGGATCTATGATTTTCCTGATATAGGAAATTCCCTGGGTGAGGTAACTTCCTGTAACAATATAAGTTGGCACCCTCTCTATACAGGTAATTAGACTTAAATTGCCTAGGTCTCCTAAGAGAGTAAGTGTCTTTCTCCAGAGCACAAAGATATCATGTGTCAAAAGCAGCACCTAAATCTATATTACCCTGGTTATGAGGATAGCTCTCTATCCATTGAAATATACTGTATATGAACTGAAGCAAAAATGTAAGTAGAACCAAGAAAAGAAGGACTATATCAATGTAATTGGGGGAAAAAACTTAAAATTGAAAGGTATGTAATTATAATTATGTCATAATTATAATAAGTTAAGTAATTATAATTATATTGTTTGGTCTTAGTTTTAAAATACTCTCTCTGTTTGATGGAGGCAGGAACTATGAATGTGGGATATTGTATATACTATCAAATGTGACTGATACACTGTGGAAGGGGGTTCTTGTTTTAAGAGGTGATTTACTGAAGAAAAAACAAGTTATATTCAAAAATAAAAATAATCTAAAAACAAAAATATCCACAAAAGGAGAACTTGAAATGTGACAACCACATCTGAAAACTCACAATATATACCTCCCTCAAAATTATAATAATGTATTCTATAGTAATTCTATAGTAATTAGATGTTTGCTGTTTGAATTGTTAATTCATATTGTTGTCTTATAATGATTTTGAAATCCAATAAAAACAACTGAAGCTTTTTCATATGAACTAGCATTTAACCATACTTCTCCAATCCTATACTCATGTGAATGATTTTTTTGAACCCATGTAGTGTTTTTCATTTATTACTACTAAATTGAATTTTATCAGATTCATCCCATAACTCTAGCTTATGAGGATCTTTCTGAAACTTTATTCTGTAAACTTCTATACCTTCATCCAAATTACTTGTTCAAAAAGATGGAACAGAGCAAAGCAATGATAAAGTCTGTGACAGTCTCTAAGAGATGCCCCTTTTAGGTTGATGATTATCAACCTATTCTGTTCTAGAAAGATTTTAGGAAATAGAAATGGCATTAAAGAAGTCTAAGACAGGAAGAGTAGTTAACCAGAATCAAATGAATATAGGAAAAAATCTATGTAGGAATCAAAACAATTTGAAGGATACTGAGATGTATTCACTGACTATCTCAGAGAAGAAACATTGTCTACTGATTAGGGAAAAAATCATAATATCATAACCAAAAAAAAAAGAAAATTAAGGGAATATCAATAATTACTGAAATATGCCAATTTTCTCATCTTTACAAAAATCTTTATCAGAATAAAGTACACACAAAGGTATCATTGCTAAAAATGTGGAAAGGAATAGGTAGGCTTTCAGAAACAATATTCTACAATAAACCATATCTTTATAGTCACACAGTTAACCATAAAGTACTGAAAATGCAAAACTGCTATTCTTACTATTTGATTATTATTAAAGCAACTGATTCAGTAACGTAAAATGCAATGCAAATAACAAATGCATGTAATCTAAATCAATATGTTCATGGGAGACATCTCTAGAAAGCATGCATATGTCAAAATCATATTAAATTCCTTAAAAGATCCAACAAAATAAACGTCTTTGAGATATTTGCCACTGTGATAAAGGATATACAAAGAAAAATTCAAATGTAATTCAAATTTCCTATAAATGATGAAGGCTTGTTTGTAGATATTATGCTGACAGCATCAAGTCTTGGGCTATAATAAAGCCTCATGATCAACTACTCAAAAAAGAGTTGAGAATAACAATCCACATTAAAAAAATACAAGAGAGTTTATTTAGAAAGCATAAAGTCTCCATTACAATCATGAAGTTGGATAGATATCAATCTGGCCTGGTCCATCAGTATAAATATCTTGTACAATGAGATAGACAATGAACCCAAAACTAAATTAGAAAAAGACACCAAACTAGATTGTTTTGAAGCAACTGTAAAATGCTTTCAATAATCTCAGATTGCACGAAACAAAAATTTGATTATTAATCTCCAACACTAACATTCTTTGATTCCATGATACACAAACTTGAATATGAGTGGGGCTTATCTGGTTAGAGAACAGGAAATATAACATTCTAAATAAAAAAACTAGAATGAAAAGGGAACATGAATGGAAGTAAATATAATATGCTGGAATCAATAAAGGAAAAGAGATTAGATTAATGAATATTCAAAATTAATAGAAGAATATGAGTAAATAATTGAATGCTAAACTTTATTGTAGAGATCATGACATTTATGGGAATTTGGAAAGTAGAGATGTCAATAAGGAATGAAATAGCAGAGAAAAGCTTCAAGGAGAAAGAAAAGGATGAGATGAGTTTCAGCTAATAGTTGGGATTTAAATAGTCAAGAGAAAGGAAAAAGGATATTCCAAAAGAAGGGACAACATGAACAAGGAATATATAGGCAGGAATGGACATGGTATGTAAATTTTATAATAAAGATACTAGTCTAATTGGAATAATATGTACAAAATGGTAGTTGTAAATAAAGACAGGTGGGGGAGGGGAAGGAGGAAGAATGTCAGATTTCAAAGAGCCTCAAAACCCAGAATTTAAACTTGATACTGGCAGCAAGTAGCTATTAATGTGGGATTTTACTTTAAAAAATAACATAGTAAAGATAATGTTTAAGGAAGGCAACTTTTGCAATATGTGGCATATTGTTACGTGCACCAGCAACTTAAAAATATCTATTATTTAAAAAATTAATTTTTGGAATCAATCTCAGGAAAAAGGACAATTTGAGACCTAAGTCAAAACTGGGATGATGACTACAGGAGGAAATAGAATCAGTAAGATTTGGCAACTGAATATCCATTCACCATTGAGGGACAGGTACAACTAGTAATCAAAGATGCCCCTGAAGTTGTAAACCTGAATGACTAAAAAGATGGTGATATTTTGATCATCAATCAAAATTTTATTAAGCACTCTTACTACATTCTGGAAACTAAATTAATCCCTAAGCATAATATACATACATATATATGTATGTGTGAATGTATATATACATATATGTATGTATATATATACATACGTATGTTAGAGATAATGTAAATAGAAGTCATTTCTGCTTTGGCCAGAAACTCTGAGTCTTCTACTCCCAGATTCTTTCATTCATTCATTCACTCATTTATTTAGATTTTTTTTTTGGACTAGGTGAAGAGAAGAGATTCTTTGCCTCAATTGCTACCTAGTCTTAAGCAGTGAATAGGTGTAGCCTCAAACTAAGACCTTCCCTTAAAAAGACCAAGGTCTCCCATTTCATCCAGAGCCATCTCCATTGTCTTGATCTGTATCTTTTTTTTTTTTTTGTCTTGATCTATATCTGACCACTGGACCCAAATGGCTCTGGAAGGAAAAGTGAAGTGAATGATCTTGCATAGTCCTCTCTCACTTAAATCCAATTCACTAGCATGTCATAGCTTCTCTTCCCTGCTGTTGTGGTCCTCTTTGAGAATAAAGAGCAAACAACAATCTTTTCCTTCGTTCTTGAGTTTTGTTTAACATAGTTATTTTTTTTTCTTTGATTTAACTAATTTTCTCCTATTATTCTCCTTCCTTTCTGAGTTAGATGGTTAATTTAAAATGCTCTCTTCTCTTCAAAGTCAAGGAGGATTTTTAAAATTTTGTTCTCTTCATTAATTCTTTTCCCTTGCAATCTAGTCTTAATATTTGTTCTTTGATTAGTAGTATAGAGACTTATTTATTCCTTCTTTAACTACTTTGTGTTCTCCATGGAATTAAAGAATCAAGTTTCAATTCCTTCTTTTAATTTTTATATTACTGTCTTTGTAGAACTTGCCACCTCTTCCACTTTTCTGTTTTTCTTTATTCCCAGAAATATCAATTCATGATGATGAGAAGGATAGAAGTATTGCCTGATAGGAATATCCTTTTATCTCAAATACTGTGGTCCAATCATTCTTTTCAATTTGCCATGCGATCTTGTCTCTGGATCTATGCCCTCCAAATTTTTAATGTTTTGGTTGTCCCAAAGAATTCCAATTTCCCTTCTCCCAAAACAATATATCATTCACAGAGTCACAACATTTTATGAAGAGAGAAATCTTCCTATGTACAAACTTCCTGAAAATTAGACACATTTTAAAGTCTCAATGTCCCATTATATGGCATAATTTTTCCCCTATGGAAGTTAAGTTTTCCCTGGTTCTGGAACACTCCCATTCTTTTCCCCTATTTCACTCTCTCCCTTTGCCACATTTCCCACTCTTCTATAACCCTGCATTAATGAGAGACTACAGGAGTTGTTTTCCTTTCATTACCTGGACTTACCTTCTCTCTCCTCTTCTATATTCCTTCGCATTCTGCAATTCATTCTCTTAAAATATGCTGATTTACAGTTACAATAGAGCAGTAATGAATTGAGCCAGTTACACCCAGCTAAAAAATTCTGGGAGATGACTATGAACCACTACATAGAATTCCCAATCCCTCTATTTTTATCCGCCTGCATTTTTGAGTTCCTTCACAGGTTAACTGTACACTATTTCAAAGTCCGATTCTTTTTGTACAGCAAAATAATTGTATGGACATGTATACATATATTGTATTTAACTTATGGTTTAACATGTTTAACATGTATTAGTCAACCTGCTATTTGGGGGAGGTGGTGGGGAAAAGGAAGGGAAAAATTGGAACAAAGGCTTTTGCAATTGTCAATGCTGAAAAATTATCCATGCATGTATCTTGTAAATAAAAAGCTGTAAATATATATATATATATATATGGTGAGTGGAAACAGGGAAAAAGAGGGAACTTTGCATACTTTAGTTTCTGACAATTCAGGCCTAACCTTCCATCATCACACTTCTATTTCTTTAAATTCTACTCTTATACTTATCACCTATGTACTTTTAAAAAGATTAGAAATGTCCCACTATTGTGGCTCAACTCAATAAACATCTTTTTGCTTTTTTTTAAATAGACTAGAATATGGAGTAATTTGCACCATTAGTTATTCTTTCCTTGATAGTTGTACTTATTTATGTGTATATTTCTTTTTCATTTCATTTACATTTTGTTTGCAAAGTAATAATCTATACATCGTTTTGTTTAGAATTTGTTTTTAATCAGTTTTTTTTCTGCTTCAAATGCTCCCTTTTATTGAATGCCTATCTTTCCATTGATAGGTAAGTACAAAGTATGTCATGTTATGCTATTTTGTTTTGAAGGAATAAATTATCCCTTTCCTTCTGCAAAATTGTGGTTGTAGACTAGTTTAGTTTTACCTGGCTTCTTTTCCTTTATGTTCTCCAGTCCTACCCACACTGCAAACTTAGTTTTTATCTTCAATTCCTCAATATCTCTCACACTCAAAATCCTATCAAGTCTTATCAAGTCTCCCAACAAGCTCTCTCATTGATGTTCCATTCTCTCCTCTGACACTGTAATTTGGATCCTGGTTCAGGCCCTCATCATCTTATGTCTGAATTATTACAAGCTATTTCAGCATCACAAGCCTCTCCCCATGCTAGTGCATTCTCCACTCAGCTGTTTAAGTAATCTTCTAAAATACAGGTTTGACCTTATCATTAATCTATTCTATACACTCCAATAGTTCCCTATAACCTCCAGGACTGAATGCAAAATCGTCTCATGGTTCCTTCCAACTTTTCCAAGCTTTTTATATCTTACTCACTTCCATCTATTTTTCTATTTGGAGACACTGTCCTTCTATTGTTCCTATCACAAGACTTATTTTGTTTCCTTCTTCTATGCCAAGGACAATAATCTTTGTATTGGGAAGAACACACTAAATATTGGAAATAATGGTTGATATTCAAGAAAAGCAAGGATAAGAAGAACATTTAGCTGTCTTTGATGAACTTCAGCCACTTGATTCAAATGAGCTACTACTGAACTGGATAGAACACAAAAATGCTCCAGATATAATTTATCTAAATTTTAGCAAAACTTTTGACAAAGAACATTATGTTAGCCCTGTGGAAATAATAGAAAAATGTATACTGGTTGATGAGATAGTTATATGGATGTGAAACTGATTAAATATCATAATTAGGTAAATTGATATAAATTTGTATTTGAATAGTACTTTTTTAGGTATACAGTTCTACAATTTTATAAATTAAACTAAAAATCTGAAAAAGTGCTTACTTTATTTTGGCAGATCTGATGGGCTGATCTTGAATGAATATCTGGGATCACTGCTACACTGGAATCTACATTAAGATCAAAAATTTCCAATCCCTTGTTACTTCCAGTTGTGAGAACAATATCTACAATACTCTTGAGTTAAGGTTAATCTTAATTTGCAAAATGGTAGTTCTTGAGGTAGGAGAGCTTCTTAAGACCTATCAATAAGAGCAATAATAGAGAGAAGGGGGCTTATGCATGAGATGTTTTAAAGTAGAAATTACAAGAATAATAATTCAGAATATTTTGGTTTATATTAATATTATCTTTCAAAATGAAAGAACAACAATGGAGGAAAACTACTTTTCCTTGATGATTCTGACCATCATCTGGAACTGGCCTGAATCACCTTGCTGTTGAACAGAGACTCTGTATATAATTCTTTCTAATAAAATGTCAATTCTAATAATATGCACTTTTCCTAACATAATAACACTAAATTTGTGGCTGATCATGGATACAGACATTCAGGCACAAAGTTTTTCCAATACCTTTATTTTTTTTACCAAGGCACATTATTGATTTTGAAAACTTGTCTTAGAAACCAAAGGACTTGTTCTAGGCTGTGGGAGCGTAATTGCAACATAAAACTTCAATTTTAAAAGCATACAATGAAAATATGCAACAAATGTACAGGGAGCTCTTTACAACACTTTATTTAATTAAAACACTTAAATAAGCTATTTACAGTTAGCAAAAGATGGGAAATGAGAAGCAATATGTTCACAATTTATAAAATAAGTGGATAGAATGCAAAAAACTCTTTACAACAATAAGGTAAACTTAACCAGTGAAGCACCTCATAGGTGCTTCTTTTCCTTTATATTCTCCAGTCTGCTGCTCTACCAACTTGTGTGCTTTTTTTCTCAAATGCACCTAACTCCTAAAGGAACACTGAAGTATGCATAGTTCTTTCTATACACTTATTAAGTATAGGCACTTAAATCTCTGGGAGCAGATGGTTATCAAAATGTGCATACCCTTTGATCCAGTAGTGTGTCTAGTGGGCCTGTATTCTAAAGGGACCCACATGTACAACACTGTTTGTGGCAGCTCTTTTTGTAGTCGCAAGGAACTGGAAACTGAGTAGATGTTCATCAGTTGGGAAATAGATGAATAAGTTATGGTATATGACTGTGATGGAATATTATTGTTCTATAAGAAATGATCAGTAGGACGATTTCAAAAAAAGCTTAGAAAGACTTATATGAACTGAAGCTAAATGAAGCGAGTAGAACTATGAGAACACTACACAGCAATGACAAGATTATGTGATGATAAATTCTGATGTACATGGATCTTTTAAACCGTGAGGTAATTCAGGGCAGTTCCAATGCTCTTGTGATGGAGAGAGGCCATCTGCATCCAGAGAAAGGAGTGTGGGGATTGAGTGTGGATCACAAAAAAGTATTTTCACTTTTGTTGTTGTTGCTTGCACTTTGTTTTATTTCTCATTTTTTTCCATTTTGATCTGAATGCAGCATGAAAATTGTCGAAATATGTATAGAAAAATCACATATTTTTAGCATATATTGGATTACTTGCTATAAAGGGGAAGGGTGGGGAGAAAGGAGGGAGAAAAAAATTGGAATACAAGGTTTTTCAAGAGTGAATGTTGAAAACTATCAATGCGTGTGTTTTGAAAATAAAAGACTTTATTTAAAAAGATAACTGTACTTAAATATAAAAAAGAATTATATATAGGAAAAAAATGTGTTTTCTCAATCTCTAGCCAAGAAAAAAAAATAAGTTTTTGGCAGTTATGGGAATGTTATTTTCCATAGGTTGCATTTTTTTTTTACTTTTGTACCATTTTCTATGGATATTACACCTGCAAAAGTTGAAGATTGACTGTATAGGGAAGCTAACTAGTGGATTTGTTGAATGATCTGCTATGCCTGGTGGTCTTTAAAAAAGCCAACAAGCTAATTCTTCAGAAAACTCTTATGGGGATTCATTTTTATTAGCTGAAAAGGAGTAATCATTGGCTATCAAAAGTGAGCCACTTATGAAGGAAGAATCCAGATCTGGAGTATGAATTACTCAATGCTTTTTCTCGTGTGTCTCTTACAAAATGCTGTGGCATATAGGGGAAATAACAGCTCTCCAACCTCTACTCTTAGGAGTAATAGCAATTTGCAGTTAGCAACTTGCATAGTTGGCAATGCTACAGGTAGCAGAAAGTAGGTTCTCAGAAATAACTGAGGAGTAGCATAAATTGTAGAGAGAAGACAAGAGGCATTAGTTCAGGAACCTAGTGAAGCAATAGCCCAAGCAGAAACCTTTCACAAAATGGTAGCAGCATAAGGACACATGAAATGACTCTGAGCCCTAGTGTGCTGAAGGAATAAGCTGCTATGGTTAGATTCATTCACTATTTATCTATATCTGTATCTATATATAGGTATGTATCATATATAGATATAGATATATACATACCTACATATAGATATATTTACTAGTACAATAAATTTTGTGTATGTCAATTTCTTCCTTTGAAACTGTATGTATTTGTGAGGACAATATATCCCAAATTTGGGCTAAGGAAAAGATATTTTATAGCTCCTCTTTTTATAATGCCATTTTAATAATTGTGTTCTTTTGATCTAAGCATGTTAACTGATAAGATAAAAAGAACAATGGAAGCTTATAAATTATAATTTTTAGATTTGATTCTGAATTCCCTGAATTTGGGATAATTGTTCCCTTGGTTGGTGTAACCTATGAGTGTTAGTTTAGACATGGTTCCCCAGACAAAAGGGTGCTACCCATAAATTAAAAGTCTGCAGAGCAAGTGACTATAAATTTGAAAGATATATAATGGAATATCCCAGAGATCTATGCGTGATCCTGGGTTATTTAATATTTTATATTATTATTTATTTTTGTTTTTATTGCATTGTATTGTATTTATTACATTGTATTTATAAATAACTTAAAGTTATGTATCAAGCTTGTTGTACGTAATGACAAAATAATAATGCAAAATATGTAAATATTGAGTTAAAACACTGGACCAAATCCACTAAGAAGTAATCTAAAAAGGATAGGTCATACATTTGGATTTAAGAATTCACCTTCAAAAGTATATAAAACTTTAGGTCATCAGAAAAAGATCAGGTAGATTAGAAGACCAATAATAATGACTAACAACAGTTCAGTATGAGTTAATAATGTGATTTTAAAAAGGATTTTAAGCATTTGTTTATGTTAAGCAAGACATTGCTTCCAGAAATTAAAATGTTATATGGTGCTACTGTCCTAATCTAACCACTTCTGGAATATTGAATTAAGTTTTGGTTATCACATTTTAAGAATAACTTTGAAATACTGGAAAATATTCAAAAAATAGCCTGGACAGAAAAAAAATACCTTATTTATATCATGGCATAAGCAGATCCAGGAAAGGAATCTTTTAATTTTTAAAATAAGGAAATTAGAATGGATGATCTTTATTGTCCTTTGTGATTCTATTATCCTAAACTGAAGATGTTTAGCCTGAAAAAGGCTAACAACTCAAGTATTTGAAAGATTTGTCACTTAAAAGATGATTTAGATTTATTCTGATTAACTAGCAGCAATTAACAGAAGCTAATTTAAGGAAGACAAATTTAATGTAAAGAAAAACTTCTTAACAATTAGAATTTTCCAAAAGTGAAATAGGTGGTTACATTCGTAGTTACATACTTCCCCTCACTAGAAGTCTTTAAACAAAAGCAGCATAAACACTTGCAGGAAGCTAAGAATAATACACTGCACCCAAAGTCTAGAAGACCTGAATTCAAATCCAACCTTAGATATTTACTACCTGTGTGACCTGGGACAAATCACTCAGCCTGCCTGCCTCAGTTTCTTCAACTATAAAATGGGGATTAAAATAAAACCTGCCTCACAAGATTCTTGTGAGGATCAAGTGGAATGATATTTTAAGGCATTTAGCACAGTGCTTGGCACATAGCAGATGCTTAATAAATGTTTAAGATTCTAACTCTTGGGATAAGAATTCATTATTTGATAAAAACTGCTGGGATAACTGGAAATTAGTATGGCAGAAATTAGGCATGGACCCACACTTAACACCATATACCAAGATAAGATCAAAATGGGTCCATGACCTAGGCATAAAGAACAAGATTATAAATAAATTAGAGGAACATAGGATAGTTTATCTCTCAGACTTGTGGAGGAGAAAGAAATTTGTGACCAAAGATGAACTAAAGACCATTACTGATCACAAAATAGAAAATTTTGATTATATCAAATTAAAAAGCCTTTGTACAAACAAAACTAATGCAAACAAGATTAGAAGGGAAGCAACAAACTGGAAGACATCTTCTGATAAAGGTCTCATTTCCAAAATATATAGAGAACTGATTCTAATTTATAAGAAATCAAGCCATTCTCCAATTGATAAATGGTCAAAGGATATGAACAGACAATTTTCAGAGGATGAAATTGAAACTATTACCACTCATATGAAAGAGTGTTCCAAATCACTATTGATCAGAGAAATGCAAATTAAGACAACTCTGAGATACCACTACACACCTGTCAGATTGGCTAAGATGACAGGAAAAAATAATGATGAATGCTGGAGGGGATGAGGGAAAACGGGGACACTAATGCATTGTTGGTGGAGTTGTGAATGAATCCAACCATTCTGGAGAGCAATCTGAAATTATTCCCAAAAAGTTATCAAACTGTGCATACCCTTTGATCCAGCAGTGCTACTACTGGGCTTATACGCCAAAGAGATACTAAAGAAGGGAAAGGGACCTGTATGTGCCAAAATGTTTGTGGCAGCCCTGTTTGTAGTGGCAAGAAACTGGAAATTGAATGGATGCCCATCAATTGGAGAATGGCTGGGTAAATTGTGGTATATGAATGTTATGGAATATTATTGTTCTGTAAGAAATGGCAGCAGGATGAATACAGAGAGGACTGGCGAGACTTACATGAACTGATGCTAAGTGAAATGAGCAGAACCAGGAGATCATTATACACTTCGACAACGATATTATATGAGGATGTATTCTGATGGAAGTGGATTTCTTTGACAAAGAGACCTAACTCAGTTTCAATTGATAAATGATGGACAGATACAGCTACACCCAAAGAAAGAACACTGGGAAACGAATGTGAACTATCTGCATTTTTGTTTTTCTTCCCGGGTTATTTTTACCTTCTGAATCCAATTCTCCCTGTGCAAGAAGAGAACTGTTCGGTTCTGCAAACATATATTGTATCTAGGATATACTGCAAAGTATCTAACATATATAGGACTGCTTGCCATCTAGGGGAGGGGGTGGAGGGAGAGAGGAGAAAAATCAGAACAGAAGCGAGTGCAATGGATAATGTTGTAAAAAAAAATTACCCTGCATGGATTCTGTCAATATAAAGTTATTATAAAATAAAATAAAATATTTTTACGCAAAATAAAATAAATAAATAACGATAAATGTTTGTTCCCTTCCCTTGTTCCTTTCTCCCTCCCATTGTAAAGGAATTCTTGATCAAGTAAGTATACAACAAACTTACTGGACTAAGTCCAGTCAAAATTGGAGATTTTGAGATTCATTAGGATTTCTATCTATATCCTTTCATAAATTTTACTTATAAATTCATTCATCCATAAAGGATCCTCTCAATATTGCAGAAGCCGTCCTCTGGTCCATTTAGTATTCAGGGAATACAACAATGGGACTTTCTATTTTCTATCCCTCCCATTTGCTATACAGTGGCCTTGTTCCTTTTATAGGCATATGTGTCTTTGAGAATATATTTTTCAATACTTCTCACATAGTCTTTTTTGACCATCTAACTTTTTTAACCATGGTGCCTATGAAACTAATCCATTACTGTTATGAAAAAATGACCTCTGATCAATGTTGGATAGAATCTTTGGAGTCAGTGGAATGGATTTAATAATTATTCCTATGCAACTACAACTTCAGTCAAAAAACTAAGCCTGAAACCCTAGTAGAAAACTCAAAAGGCTAGAAGCGCATATATACATAATTCAAGGATACAAGAATAGAAATCATTTATGGCCGAAAGACTGGTAATCTCTACAGTTGATGTCATAGAAAATGTCTTGACAATTTTGGATTTGTTCTTTTGTTTATATCTGCAAAAGAAAATAGTATTTCCAGTTAACCCATATTATTGATATCTTTCATTAAGTCCAAATCCCAATGGTTACACATTACTTTAATATAAGTACAAAGGCTACTACTATTCATCACCAAATAGATAATAGTAAATGCTAGACTGCCTTTCTATTTGTTGGAAAGATTACTGAGTTACAGATACCAAAAACATGTACTAAATTGAAATAGAATAGCGGAAGTTTCACACTTCTAAGCACAGCAACATAAGTGAGAAATGATCTTATTCTACGATTACACTGCCATTAGTGGCTTCATTGGCCAAGAAGGGAACTTCTGAGGAAGAGCAAGCATATTTCCTGTGTCAATCTTATTTTTAGACCACACATATTTTCATACTTCAAGAATCTATAATCTTAATGGTGTGGGCACAAACACAAAAAATTGAGATATAACCCCTCTTAAATGTTAATAACTCCATTACTTTGAATGGTTGAAAACTTTCATCAGCTAATGATCAATTTTCTTTCACTTACTCAATTAATTAATTTATCCATTTAGCAGATTTGTTAATCATCTATGATATTTCTTACACTATGCCAAGTCCTGGGGATAAAAAGACAAAGCAAAACTGCCCCTGCTATGAAGGATCTTAACATTTTGGGGGGAGGTTTGAGAGTGTGGTCAATTGTATGTAGAAAGTCAAACATAAAATATGTAAGAAAGTTAAATATAAAATATGTAGCAGCAACACAAGGCAATGTAGGAAGCTCAGAGTTTAAGTGGTGTGTCTATGATCACACAACTTTAAAATGCCACAGACTAAGTTGCAGTTTTCCTTAGTGTAAGAAGAGCACTCTATATAACATTCTACCTCTCTAAATTAATCAGAAACTTTTATTATAAAGTAAAATGACTACATGGCTGTAGAGAAGTTACTGAAAATGGATCATGAAAGCTGAGTTGCTGTCAGCCATCTATTGAAAACTGAAAATAGCTAAAATTATATTTTTGCTATAATAGGATTTATCTGCTAAAATTCATTCTGTATGGTTTATAAAAGCTAGATATGAGAAACAGCTTACATAGTGGAAAGAGATGGCCTCATAGCCAAAATATATATTCAAATATCATATTTTACACATGCTGGCACTATAAACTTGAACAAGTCATTTAATCTGCCAGTATCTCTGCTGCCTGATACTCTCTCTCCAAAATCATAAGGTGCAGAGAAGATGCCAACCTGCATTAATAGAGGGAATGTCCTCTGCCAGGAATTTCCACAACCAATTAAATCAGTCTCATCTTTCCGAAATAAGAAACCACCCAGCCTATATTTGTTGAATTGCCAGGTCGAATTTACCCACATAAAATATTAAGGAAGTAGGGAATAGAAGAGAAATGGAGATATATGAGAAAAATAAAATTTATCACAGTAACTAGTGGTTATTTGGGTCAAGTAATTTTTTTTAAAAAAAGAGAAAGAGAACAATGGGAAAACTGGAGGAAAGAAGGCAAACAAAGCAAAGAGACAGAAACAAAATAAAAGGATAAATATGGAAGCAGGATTCATTAATCAGTTAGATACATTTAAAATTCATGAAAAATAATTTTGCCTACCTTTTGAGCTCATCTTTTTGTGTGTCGATATAATATTTTAATAGGTGAAATTCAGATCCAGAAGATAGCAATATAAAAGCATCCATATAATAAAATTGTGTGACTCGTATAGGTTTGCTTAACATGTCCTTGTCCTGAAATGCACAAGTTGGAATTATTTCTCAAATAACCAAACCATTATAATAGCAACAAACATTGTTATAAATATTTGATGTTTCATTTTAACCTCCAACTTGAAATCCAACCAAGTTTATAAACATAATTTGTTGAATAAAAATTATGATATTTCCCCATAAATAAAAATATGTAATTCTTACTACTACTCCTAAAAGTAAATGTTTTAATTTTCAGACTTTTCTGTTGTCTAATATAAGAAACTTCACAATAAAGTATTTTGTAAAGGGTTGAAACTCTCAATAGGTACACTGGAATCAGACAACCAAGCACTAAAGGCTAATTACCTATTGAGCAATACTCTATTAGCGTATGCTTGGAAAAATGGCCCTTCTCACTATTCTGTGCTGGCTTGAACTTTTGGTGTATAGAGATAATCGTAGGAGAGATTAGGGGATGGAGTAAAATAAGCCAGAGTCACTTTGGAGAAGGAGGAGAAAGGAGGTCGGTCAGTGGAGAGCATGTGGCAGTTTTGTCCATCCCCTTCACTTCTCCCCCTAAAGACCAAGGACTTTTGCTTAGTCTGACTCTGGCTAATTCTGAGACCTCTAGGGAGCTAACCCAGACTTCACAGTATTTGTTATGAAATAAGCATTTCTTTAAAACTAATTCAAATTTTTGTTCAAATCCTCTTCTTTATTACTCTTTCTTCCCCTTTTTTGCATTTAGTCTACTAAAAAGTAAATGTGAAATCACCTTTAAATTTCTTACCCTTTTTTATGTCCTTTATTTCCTGAAGCACTTTCCCTGGCTCATAAAAAAAAGAACTGATTTCTTATTATTACCTTGAAAGATCACTGCCACACTAATATTGGACAAAACGCTTTATCATCCATTATTCTGCTACTTTGGTTCAAAATTTGCATATCATTCATCTGTTTCCTTATTTTCTACAGCTATATTTTACATGGCCACCTACAATTTTCTCTAAAAAACTGACTTTTCTTCATCATAACATGCTGCATTCTAATATAACTTTTTCTTCACTATTAACATTTCCTCAAATATAAAATGGTATTACAATACCAGTCATGGAAAAACAAATTCATTTATATTATTATTAACACAAATTACTCCCTTCCCAACTTGTTCCAATTATTTTGTCAATTTTAGTTTATAAATTAGTAATTCATAGATATAGCTACTTCAATGTATAGAACATAAGCATGAATGAGTAAACATTTAAATCAAACAACAAATTTTCAATACATGCAAACAAAACTAACCCTAGTGCACTCTTTTTTTATCTTCTAATAGATTAAAAATTATGTAACAACTAAACAGCATTTCAACTTGGAAGTGTTTGTAACAGTTGAGAGTTTAAGGGTCACAAAACTTTTCCTTTGGAAAGATAGAATGTATTAGATATGAATAATTCATTACCAGAAATACTGTAGATTCTGTAGTCCTAACAGACCAAATTCTCAATGTTCTGTCTTCTGAAGCAGAAACTAACCATTTCCTGTCATGACTCCAGCCAACTGAAGTCACTGCTGCATTATGACCTTAAATGAAAAACACAGCACAAAAACATCTTAACACAATTTTTGACATCTAGACTTTATAACAAGAGAGTCCCAGTTTGCCTAGCATTTTTATGTAATGCACTAAAAATTTCATTGTCAATTGACAAATAATGAAGTTAGAAGCACTTTCTGGCAATTGTCTAGGACTTTTTAGTGAAACACATAAAACTTTACAGATTCATAGATAATATATTATAGTAAATGACCATAGTAATTTAGTGTTTGATAAACCCAAAGATCTAAATTTTAGGGACAAAAACTCACTATATAGCAAAAATTAATGAGAAAACTAGAAAAGAGCAAGGCAGAAACTAGGTATAGATCAATATCTCACATCATTAGGATAAGATCAAAATTAGTACATTATTTAGACATAAAGACTGATACCACAAGCAAAAGAAGGGAGCATGGAATAGTTTACCTCTCAGCTCTATGCATAAGGGAAAAATTTAGCACCAAACAAGAGAGAGAATATTAGAAAATATAGAATAGATAATTTTCATTATATCAAATTAAAAAGATTTTGCACAAGAAAACCAATACAAATCAAAATTAGAAAAAAAGTAGAAAACTAAGGAGAAAATTTACAGCAAGTACCTCTAGAAAAGGTCTCATTTCTCATATAAAGAGACTACTGAGTCAAATTTATAAGAATATTATGTCTAGAGAATTCTGAGAAGATAGTGAAGTAGGTCAGAAAACTTCAAGCTATCCAGATTTCAACCACAAACAAGACAAAATTGAGTCTCAGGACAAATGTAAAAGGTTAAAAACAAAATAAGAGTTGAAGCACAGCAGTGGTACTCCTGGGACAACTGGATAAGATCTGAAGAAAGTAGAAATACCTTCAGTCTAGTTCCATTGAAACAGAAAGCACAGACCCTGGAATTAGTTGGGTTGAGAGGTAGCATCAGCCCTGGCCAAAGGAACTTTCACCTCTCAGATAGTATGAGGAGTTGGGTATCGAGCCAGGGAAGATTGAAGAAGCTCTACTGATAAGGGATGTCAGACCCAACTGTACAACTGAAACTCAGCCCTGGGCAAAAAGGAACCAGCATACTTTTAGAAAATGCAGAAACAATGGGGAAGGAACACTGCTGGCTGTAGGCACTTATTATTTTAGTTAGCATAAATTTTTTGGTTTGGGGTTTCAGAAAAGAGAGAAGAACTGAAGGAGAACCTGAAGCCAAAGGCACCATCCCCCATGCCCCACAACTAAAGATGGTACCCCCAACAATCTGCTACAAAAAGAACAGGCAAAGGGGAAAAAAAAAACAACCAGAGAAAACTACTATAGGAATAAGGAAGACTGCAGTGCAACTGAGATTAAAAAAAAAAAAAAAAAGACTCTTATACCCCAAAGAGTAAGGTCAAATGATCAACAGTTTAAGAATACATAGAAGAACTTTAAAAAAAATTTTTAATCAAAGAAATTGAGAAAAAACTTAAAAAAAAAAAAGAACAAGTTAAGAAAAACACAATTATGTAAAGAAAGTCAGTCAACAAAAAAAGGAGGTCCAGAATCTTAAGAAAATGACTCCTTGAAAAATAGAATTGGGACACAAAAAGCCAACAAAATTCTAAGAAACCAAGAAATAAAAAACAAAATATAAAGAATGAAAATATTGAAGAGAATTTGAGATCACATAAGAAAAACAACAGATCAAGAAAAAATAAGAATAATCATACTACCTGAAAAACCACAATCAGAAAAAAAAAAAATCTTGATACAATAATACAAGAAATAATTAAAGAAAATTGTCCTAAACTGCAGGAACAAGGGGGGGAAAGTAGAATAGAATAAAATCCACCAATCAACATCCTACAAGGAAATGCTGTAAGATCATCATGGTTAACTTCCAAAAGCCCCAGATAGGGAAATATGAGCAACAATAAAAAAAATTCAAATATGACAGAACCATGATTAGAATCACCCAAAACCTGGAAGTGGCCACATTAAAAGATCACAGATCTTGATATACCATGTATCAAAGAGCAAAACAACTAGTGTTATGGCTGAAAATATCATATCCAAAAAAGGCAAGCATAATCCTGAATGGGGAGGAAAATGGATATTTGATGAATTGTAAGGCTTTCAGGATTTTGTTGCAAAAAGACGTGAACTTAATATAAAATTTGACATCCAACATCTAAAAGAAATATCAATTTCAAGGAACTCAATAAACTGTTTATGCTTTCTGCATTGAAATCTAAACCATATGTCTAAGACTGTCATTAGTAATTGGGTAGTTTGAAAGGCTAAGTTAGAACTGAATATATTCTAAAAAGCAACACAGTGTAAGAAAAGGAAAAAGTAATTAGGTTATATGAATGAGATGTGAGAGCAAGAACTGACATAGAAGAATTAGACAGGTGGAAAGGACTGGTAGTTCTGGAATCCTACTCGCATAGGTGATAGATTGAAGAAGAAAAAATACATAAGAGAGAAAGAGAGAGATTATATAAAAGAGTATAAAATTCTAATTTTATTAAGAAATAAGAGGAGGAAAAAATAAGGGAGAGGTATAGAAAGGTATATAGATGAATGTGAATGGGATAAAGAGGGGAGAAAAAAGGATTAGGGAGGGAGCGTTGGAGATGAGACAAGTTAAATAATAGCAAGGCAAGGTAGTGGGTAGTAAAATGGAGAAGTCATCAGGGACAGAAAAAATAATGATGATCAGGAATAGAACTGATACATATCTACATATGTATGCACAAATATATCTTTTCTTAACTATAGCTTGTTTGGGGGTGGGTAGGAATAAAATAACAAGGTGTACAACAGAGAACAAAAGAATAATTTACAAGGAAGTAATGGGAAAAAGTGGACATTCTTGAATATAATTTCTTCTACTAACATATATATCCATACACACAAACACACACACACACACATACACACAAACACACATATACACACACACTTTCTTGAGCTGATAATTTGTTGTCATATTTTGAATCCTCCTTGATCTTATGCTGGATACATGACAATGTTCTCTTTTGTTTTGTTTTATACTCATTTTTTTGGTTTTTTTTTTCCTTATTCTGTTTTTTTAATAAAATAAATTAATAAGAAAAAAGAAAAAAAGCTGGTACAGTAATTTTTTATCTCAGACAAAGCTAGTTAAAGCAGATTCAATAAAAAGAGAAAAAGAAATTTCACTATTTGTGAGCCATATTAATCAATATTATTTTTGGCCATTTAAACCTGCAAGACAGTATAAAGTTATAATATTATTGTAATATAGGAAGTGATAAGTTGGTAGACTTAGAAAAATATAGAATAAGTTAGACATAAGAAACAGAGGACAAATAGACATAGCACAGCCGCAAATAGATGTATATGAATGTATATGTGTATATATGTGTATGACTGTAGATTATCTGTTTATGTGTGTGTGTCTGCATTTAACTGCATCCTGCTTGGGAGAGGTGGGGGAAAGAAGGGGTAAAAGAATAAAGTAAAGTAAAAAGTGCATAGCAGAGAACAAAGAAAATTTAAAAGGTAGGTAACAAAGAAAAGATTGATAGTTCTGAATAAAATGTGTACTATTTATTATATGTGCTTTCTTGAAATGGAAATTTATTGTTTCATATTTTGAATACTCATGTTCTACTATGCACATTTTTTTCTATTTCATTTTTTTCTTTTTCTATTTTGTATTTAAAGATAAAAAAGAACATATGTCATTCCTCAGTTGATAAAATGGTCAAAGATATAAAGAGGCAGTTTTTGGACAAAGGAATCAAAGTTAACTATTCTCATTTTTGTTGTTGTTGAGGCAACTGGGGTTGAGTGACTTGCCCAGAGTCACATAACTAAGAAATATTAAGTGTTTGAGATCAGATTTGAACTCAGGTTCTCCTGACTTCAGAGCTAATGCTTTATCCACTGTGCCACCTAGTTGCCCCTCTATACTCATTTTTAAAAATTCCTAAATCACTATTGATTAGAGAAATGAAAATTAAAATAATTCTGAGGTACCACCTCACATCTATCAGATTGACTAATACTGCAGAAAAAGGAAATCATAAATGTTGGAGGGAATTGAGGAAATTGGGACACTAATATAATATTATTTGTTGTGAAATGATCTGATCATTCTGGTAAACAATATGGAACTATACTCAAAAAGCTATAAAACTGTGTATACCACTACTGTCTATCACAAAGAGATTTTTTTTAAAGGAAAAGGACCTATTTGTATAAGAGTATTTATAGGAGCTTTTTTGGTAGTCGTTTAAAATTGGAGATTGAGGAAATATCTATCAAATGGGGGATGGATGATTTAGTATATGATTGTGATAGAATTCTATGCTTTCAGAAAAATCTGGAAAGACTTAAATGAACTGATGAAAAGTACAGTGAGCAGAACCAGAACACTGTACTGGTTATATAGCAATACTGTATGATGATCAACTATGAATGACAACTATTCTCAACAATACAAAGATCCAAGACAATTCCATAGGATTTTTTTTAAATGCTATCTACCTCCAGAGAAAAAACTGGTGGAATCTGGATGCAGATCAAAGTATTCTATTTTTTACTTCCTCGTTTTTTTGTGTTTTGCATCTGTTTTCTTTCCCAACATGAGTAATATGGAAATATAGTTTGCATGACTACGCATGTATAATTAAATCAAATTGCTTGCCTTCTCAATGAGGGGAAAGGTGAGGGAGGAAGGGAGGGAAAGAATTTGGAACTCAATTTTTTAAATGAATGTTCAAGTTGGCTTTTATGGGAAATTGGAAAAAAAAATAAAATATTTAATTTTTAAAAAGTGATACAGCCAGGATTTGATACCAGATCTGGCGACTCCAAAAGCCAACTTTCTTTCCATGGCTGAGGATTTGGAAAGACTAAGTAAATACTGAAGATCTGTGCCTCCTCTTTAGAAGAAAGCTGGGAAAGTAAAGCAAAGACTTCCTCTGTAAGGGATAGAAGGAAAGAACAACATTAATCAATCAATAAACATTTAAGTGTCTACCAAAAAAAAGAGAAGCAAAATAGTCCTACATTTAAAGATCTCACATTCTCAAGTTCACTATTATTCCTAAAGCTCATAGATTCAGTTGTTTCCTGTTCCCTGAGCTGTTTTCATCTATATTTAAGGAGAGATGGGGTCAATAGCTTGACTTGCCTGTCACCTGCCACTTGCTTCTACTCCTTAATATGCCTTACAATTTCAATTAGACTGACTTTCTTGCTCTGTGGATACCAATACATTAATGCAAGTTGGAGATAATTAATCCCTTTTCTATATATTTATAAATAGATACATAAAAAATAGTAGACAAAAGAGATAGATAGTTCCCTTAAAATGGACACTTCTAAGAATGTGGAAGCCCCAAGAAAGGCTTCTTGCATAAATATTTGAAAGAAAACAGGTTTGTAAGAGACAGAGTTGAAGAGGAAAAGTATTCCAGGAACAAGCAACAGTCAGCACAAAGACACAAGGCTAAGGGATTGAATGTTACAGCACACAAGGAACAAGTAGACCAATATGAAGAAATCACATTGGGAAAAAAGAGTATAATGAAAAATTAGAAATGTAATGAGAGATGAAGAAGTCTAAAGAATTATAAGTGCCAGATTAAAGGCTTGACACTTGATTCTGGAGGTAAACTGGAATTTATTGAATAAGAAGTGTGATAAAGAACTGTTTTAGAAAAACCATTTTGGCAGCTATTATTAAAATGGTTAGAAATGAAGGATGGGAGACCAGTTAAATGGTTACTGCAGAAGTTTAGATGAAAGATGAAGAGATCTCTTGAAATAGGATAGTGGCTATATGACTTGGAAAGATATCATATTAGAGATATTGTGAAGAAAGAAACAAATAAGTTTAACAAATGAATAAATATGCATCAGAGTGTGAGGCATCAGAGATGACATTGAAGTTGTAATTATGGGTGATTGAGAGAATGATGATTTCTTCTACAATTATAGAGAAATATAGGATAGAACTAGGTTTGGGGAGAAAGACAAATTATTTTTTAGATATGTTGTATTCACAACATTCAATTGTAAAATATCCAATAGACAGTGGACAATGCTGAACTGTAGTTCAGAAGGAAGATTTATAGATATGTATTTATAGAATTTATAGATATGATGATCTTCATTTGGCAGAATATTTTTTAAAGTAGGAATTATTAGGAAATAACATGTCAAGATCTAAAATTGGGCTAATAAGCAGTAATCAGTAAAAATATATGATACTAATTTTAAAACTACCATCATATCATCTGGAAACAGTTTTGTTTCCTTATTTCCTATTTTAATCCCTTCAATTTCTGTTTCTTTTCATATTACTACAGCTAGAATAATATTGAATAATAGTGTTTATAATGGACATCTTTCTTTTATCCCTGATCTTACTAGGAAGGCTTTCTAGCTTATTTCCATTGCAGATATATGTTGATGGTTTCAGATAGATACTCTTTTTCCTACACACTCGAGTAGTTTTTAATAAGAATGGGTGCTATATTTTGTCAAGCGCTTTTTCTGCATCACTGAAATAATCATAGGATTTCTATTAGTTTTGTTCTTAACATGGTCAGTTGTTCTAATACTTTTCCTAATATTGAACCAACCTGCATTCCTGGCAAAAATGCCATTGGTCATAGTGTATGATCCTGGTGATAAAATTGCTATAATCTTTTTGATAATATTTTATTTAAAATTTTTGCACTGTTATTCATTAGGTTTATGATTTTCTCTCTCTATTCCAGCTCTTCCTGATTTAAATATTAGCATTTGTGTCATAAAAGAAATTTGGTAGAGCTCCTTCTTTGCCTATTTTTCCAAATAGTTTGTATAATAGTGGAATATTATTATTCTTTAAATGTTTGGTGGAATTCACTTGTAAATAAATCTGGCCCTGAAGATTTTTTCTTAGGGAGTCATTAATGGTTTAGTCAGTTTCTTTTTCTAAGATGGAGTTATTTATCTTTTTGCAGACAATATTATGGTATACTTGGAAAATCTTAAATATTCAACTAAAAAGCTAATTTAAAAGTTAACTTTAGCAAAGGAAAAGGATATAAAATAAAATTATATAAATTAACAGTATTTTTACATATCACTATCAAAGCCCTGCAAGAAGAGATAGTGTTTCATTTAAAATAGATATAGATGATATATCGGAGAATATACTTGCCAAGACAAACCCAGGAACTATATAAATACCTTTTTTATACAAATAAAGTCAAATATCAATATTTGGAGAAATATTCATTGTTCATGGATGGGCTGACCCAATATAATAAAAATCTGAGTTATACCTAAACTACTCAACTTATTCCTAAACTACTCAACTTATTCAGTACCATTCAATTAAATTACCCCTCCACCCCCCAAAAAAGAAATATCTTTTGAATTGTAAAAATAATAATAATAATAATAACAAAATTAATTTGGAAGAATAAAAGTTTAAGAATATCAATGGAATTTTTTAACATAAAGAAAGGAAGTCCAGCAATATCAAGTCTTAAATTATGTTATAAAATGATAATTATGAAAACTATCTGGCATTGACTAAATCATTCAATGGTGGTTTACTAAAATAAAATAGGTATACAATGTAAAGTATTAAATGATTCTAATAACTTGTGTTTGATAAATATAAAGACAAGTTTTCGGGATAAGAATTTACTATTTGGCAAAAAAAAAAAAAAAAGATGAGAAAACTGGAAAGCAGTCTAGAAAAAAATGAGTTATAGAACAATATCCTATACTATTTATCAAGATAAGGTCAAAATGGACACATAATCTAGCCATAAAAGAGTGGAAGATCATGGAATATATTACCTATCAGATTTATGGATAGGAGAATAATTTATGAATAAACAAGAGATAGAGAGCATTATAAGAGGTAAATAAGATAATTTTGATTATTTTAAATTAAAAGGTTGTTTACAAATAAAACCAATTAGCCAAGACTAAAAGGAAGCAGAAATTTGAGAGGGGGGGATTTATAGACAGTTTCTTAAGGATTCATATCAAATATAGAGAGAACTTCATCAAATTTATAATATGTCATTCCTCAATCGATAAATGGTCAAAGGATATGTACAGGCAGTTTTTGGAAGATGAAATCAAAGGTATATATAGTTATGTAGGAAAAACTGTTCTAAATCGTCGATTAGATAAATGAAAATTAAAATAATTTTGAGATTCCATCTCACACATAACAGATTGACATTTGTCATCTCTCCATTCTATCATTTTAGCCAGAGGAGACATGAAAAAATTGAGACACTAAAGTTGGGACACACTGTTGGTAAAATTGTGAACTGATACAAACATTAGGGAACAATCTGAAATGATATCTCAAAAATCATAAGACTCTATGTATTCTTTGACCCAACAATATCACTATTTCATTTGTTTTCCAAGGTGGTCAAAGAAAAAGAAAAAACATCTTTATGTTCTGAAATATAGCAGCTCTCTTTGTGGTGACAAAGAATGAAATTAAGAGAATATCAATGAATTGGGGAATGGCTAAATAAGTTCTGATACATGATTATAATAAAATATTGTGCTGGTTAAAAAAATGATGAGTAGATTGATTTTAGAGAAACAGAAAGATTTGCATAAATTAATGAAGAATGAAACAAGCAGAACCAAGAGAATGTTGTACTCAATAACAACAATATTGCTTGAAAAGTAAATATGCATAACTAAACTATTCTGAAAAATATGAATATTCAAACCAACCACAAAGGACAGATGAAGAAAGAAACTATCTACCGAGGGAAGAAAAATTGATACATGGAAATATGTATTCAATGGTTTCATATATATAATGTCTTTATCAAAATGTCCAGAATTGGGTAAAGTGTTGGGAAAGATATATATATATATATATATATATATATGCTCAGAATTTTTTAATACCTTCAAATACATAATTAGGCCTTTCTCCTAAAAATCTTGGGCAAAATAGTTAATCTATGTATAAGTAACTTTTCACCTCTTTAAAGTAATACTATTCAATCTTTTCCCCCATTCTTTGGACATGTTTCTATTTTAGAAACTTTGAAAATGAATCTTTGAGACTTTTACAACTGGATCATCTTTGGCACAGATTTTTTTGGTATGTTCTTAATGATGTGCAATCACACCTCTAAAGTTCATCTTCTAAAATGGCATTTTTTTAATCAACATCTAGTATTTTCTTATTAATAGTCTAACTCCATGATCCACTGTCAATTAGAGTGATGAAATCAGATTTCATATATAATGCTGGAAAATCCATGACCATTTATTATTCAACTTTTGGTTGGTTTTTTCTGTTATTGTTCAGTCCTTTTGGTTGTGTCTGACTCTTTATGATACCATTTGGGGTTTTCTTGGCAAAGATACTATAACAATTTGCCTTTTCCTTCTCTGGCTCATTTTACAAATGAAAAACAGAGGCTAACAGGGTTAAGTGACTTTCCAAGGGTGATACTGCTAATAAGTATCTAAGGCCAGATTTGAATTCATGAAGATGAGTCTTCCTGACTTCACACCCAGTATTTTATCCACTGTACCACTTAGCCACCTTTAAAAAAAAAATTGAATATTGGGAGGAGGAACCTGGTTTAGGGGGGATCTAACATAAAAATTAAGGCAGGCTTATTTTTATTTTATTTCAAGGTTAAGATGCTCACTAATGTTTTGTAATGAACTGGCCCTGTAATGTAGCTCTGGGTTTTTAGGACTTGACACTCTGCAAGATCTAATGTTGACTGAGATAACTTAAGCTCTCTTTCAGTCTCTGTTGTGGCAACTATGTTAAAGGAGTTAAACTTTCCTAATAAATTATAATAGGCAAAAACAATGCCTTGCTTTTTATTTATATTACATTTTTAGAATCAACATATGTCTAAATATCAGGCAAAGGCAATCACATATGAATGTCATCTTATCTCTTTTTTCTAATTTGGTGTTGATATTTATTATTGCTCTAATTAGCCCACATACCAGCAAATGATTGATAAATGACTCCCAAGTCATTTCCTATAGTCTATAAGATTAACCATATTGTTGTAATGACTACTTGTCTCTCTCAATGCCTAAGTTCCAAATAATTAAGGCTATCAAAAAAATAGAAGAAATATTAGAGAATTCCTTGTGCCTAGAGATCTTCAAGTAAACTAAATATCCACTTATCTAGGATATTATGAGTAGAGGATCTTGGTCAGATAGACTGCATAGTTTCTAATGACTTTTATAATTCAGAGATTCTATGACACAATATTCTTAATTTTTTCTTTTAATAACATAGAATTTGGAGAAAGTTTTGTTCTTTCATTGAGGAAAAGTGGTTATTCCATTCTCTTTGTTTACTTATATTTATTGAAAGGAAATTTTAAATTAATGTTAATTTAATTTAAAAAAAAACTTTTTAAAACAAATTCCAATCTACTTCTTTCAATAGCTGAAATTAAAATAAATTTTACTCCCCACAGCATCATTTTGTAATTATTAACTAGGGATTCCTATTCTAAAGAGAGTAAAATCTAAATGACTTTCTTTAATTCCCAGATGAAGTCCACTTTCTGCAAGAAACTTTTTCAGTCCTCCTTATTAGTAGCTTTTCTTTGAGATTTACTCATTTATTTTACATGTATATGTATGTGATGTATACATACACACAGATAATTGTTTTTCATGTTCTTTCATTAGTTTTGTGAAATCCTTGAGAATAGGGAGTGTTTGGGGAGTTTTGTTTGTTTCTTTTGGGAAAGAGGGTTAAGCCTTTGTATCTCTATCACTTAGAATAGTGGTACTTTAAAAATGCATTGGGACTGATTAAATGACATTAAATTTAAAAGACATTAAAAAGAATATTACATTTAAAAGAATATATTAAAAAGATTCCTTGTTATGCTCCTGTCCTAATGCAATCAATTACATTTATCAGGAAAATCAAAATCAAAATGGAAAAATAATTACAAATTATGATAAAGTACATAATTTAGGACATAAAGAGGTCCGAGTCCTTCAGAAAATCTGAAACTAAAATTAATCTAACTTCAAAGTATTTCAAATACCTCTGCTGCCCTCTTGTGTAATTTTCATATTATTATTATTTTTGTGAAACTAAGTAAAATCAATAGACCAATGAACAAAATAAAACTACGAAAATGCAATAAATAAACAAAATGCTGCTATAGGAAATGAGGCTTCTTGGAAAATAATGCATCTCATATACATATGCATATATGCATATGTACACATATATGTATGTGGTGATATATGAATAATGATAAAGAAGATAAATTATTTCATAAAATTTTTGTTTTTAAGACATTTAAATGAAAATGAATAGGCATTTGGCAATATTTGCTTTCTTATACTAAATTAATTATGTTTACTAGGCATCTGTTACAGATTTCTGTGCTTTTCAGTTGTTTCATGGATTTATGATTCACCAGTATGATCAATAACCTGGGAGAGAAGGAACCTATATTAAGATAATAAAGTTCTTGTTTTGCTGCCAACTATTTAGAGTTATTTAATATCATTTTCTAAGCCTCAGTTTCTTCATCTGTTAAATGAAAATTATTGTACTTGCCCTCTCCTTTGTAAACAAAGTATCATTACAAGTACTTTGTAATGGCAATTTAACCATGAACCACTCAAGTCTTTAACTTTCTTTTATTCCCCTACTCTAACTAGTACAACAGTCACAAGTTGTCCAATAAAGGTTGACTAAGAAAAGTAAGCACAGCAAAGATACCCAGGGAGTTTCTGCCGAAGGAATTGGTAAGTAGTACTTTTCTCTCCTTTTCATGTTAATATGTCACATAAGTTGTGTTCTATTTCTGAAGCTCTTAGGGATCTGGGAGGCAATTTACAATCAAGGTAGCATAATCATGCTTTTGTAGCAGTAATTAGAAACTCTTATTTAAAGACTATATAAAAACAGAGAGGGAATATATATATATATATATATAATGTATATATATATATATATTCAACAAAGATTTATTTAGCCTCTATTTTGTCACTCTTAATTAGCTTTTAGAATGTGCATCATTGAATCTACTAGCAGAATAGTTCATCTGCTCTAAGAAGGCAGCATTTAACTCCATCAAAAATGTAAGAGAAGCTTAGAGAGTTGCAAGATTCTTGGCCCAATGAGAAGACAGATGAAATTCAGTTTTATACTGATAGTAAATTCTGAAATACTTTTAGGATATCCTGAGGGCTTTTTGTGGGTCAAAGATCTGTAGCGCATCTCAACTATTTGGTGCTGATAGGAGTCACATTGATTAATGATAAGGACATAGGCTAAATGAACATTTCCATGGTGTTTTTAACAGATCACCATCAATCAATGCTGAAGTCAGTATCTCTCTAGCCAAATTTCTAAGTCAAGAAATTTTGAATGCCATTGGGTTCCTCTTATGTGGAAAAGCACATAGGGCTGGTGCTATTCCAGTTGAAATTTATAAGGCAGGGTGTCCATTGTTCATACAAAAACCTCACTGAAATTTTTCAGGTTAAATGGCAAGAGAAGATCATCCCCCAGGAGTTTAAGAATGCACTCATTGTCCATCTCTATAATGTCTTGTGACAATCATGGGTGAATGCTATAGAAAAGGAGGAGTCTTTTCTCTCTTCGTCATTGCTAGCAAAATTCTTTCTGGAGTCCTCCTTAATAGACTAATACTTCACATTAAAGACAGTCATCTACCTGATAGCCAGTGTGGCATCAGAAAGGACCAAGGAATAAACTGATACAGGATCTGACAAAAGTTTTGAAACTTTCAGTCATGAAAGCTTATGGAAAATTATGACAAAATTTGATTGCCCAGAGAACTTCATCAATATGTCAATTTCATGATGTCATGTTTACCCAAGCTTTATACAATGGATGACACTCTTGAGTTTTCCCAGTTCTCAATGGAATGAAGAAAGGTTATGTGCTTCCTCCTATGTTTTTTAGTATATTTTCAGCAATGTAGTCAGATATCTTCAAAGGATGAAAATGGCATCAAGGTCAACTACCACAATAATGATAAGTTATTTAACTTGAAAGGGCTATAAGCCAAGACTAAAATGGAGGGAGAATTGGTGCATGATTTTTTGTTTGCAGTTGACTACATTCAGTGAACTCTCTGAAACTGAGATGCAAGAAAGATTCTCTATTTTTTGCTAATTTTGGTCTAACAATTAGCACCAAGAAAATACTGGTTCTCCAATAGCCAGTACACTACCCATATGTGGAATGATTGGTTACAGCAAATGAAGAAATTCTGAATACTGTGAATAAATTCATTTACCTTAGCAGCTTACTTTCCAGGAATGCATACACAAATGATGGGATTGACACATACATTGCCAGAGCTAGCTTAGTGTTTGGCAGACTCAAAAGGAAAGAGTGGAAGAGGTATTAAGCTGCCTACCAAACTGAAGGCCTACAGAGTGGCTGTGCTGATTTCAATCTGAACAGTATACCAGCACCATACCAGAAAACTGAATCTTTTCCATTTGAATCATCTTAAAAAGATTTAAGTTAAGGTACCAGACATTAAGAATCTTCCTCAAGCTGAACTGCCAAATATTTAAACTCCATTGCAGAGAGAACAACTCTGATGAACTGGCTACATTGTCTAAATGACAAACATATATTTCCCTAAAAGACTATTTTACAGAGAACTCACATAAAGCAAGCACCCACATGGAGGTCAGAAGGAATGTAACAAGGACACACTGACGATCTCCCAAAAAAACTTTCAATTGTGTAAGGTGAGAGATACTGCCAAGGGATCACCCAAAATGATGTGCCCAAATCAAATAAGACATTGTACTCTATGAGAGAAGGTCTATGAGAGAATTGCAATAGCTCAAAAGAAACATGAAATATTAGAGACATCTCAACTCCAAGTATTCATATGAAATATTTTTGCCAACTGGTGATGTACCCTTCTGAATTAGTGATCTGATCAGGCACAGTCTGACACACTGTACCTTGATTACAACATGGTGATATCATTTTGATCCTCTTGAAGAATGAAGGACAACCACCATATACTGAGTGATGTTAATAAGAAGAGTTGTTTTAAACATCCACCCAAAAAGTCTATATCACACTCATTTACACATATGGAAGAAAGTAGTCCCAAGACTAGAGAACACATGAAACTCACAGGTCTTAAAGTCCATTTATATTAGAGTATAATACATAATACATAATGATAATTCATAATGATAAATCTAAGTTGTAAAGAAAACTTAAGTGTATATTCCACTCACTATTTGATAGAAGCAATAGTGAGTCACTAAAGTTTATTGAATAGGACAGTTAACACAATACAGAAACTATTAATTTTTGTTTTACAAAGTCACAAAGCAGAAACAGCATGATATTCTTTCAATTATGATTTTAAAATTATTCTGATAAAAATGAAATAGCCTGTTAAATTAAAATGTTCTATTAAAAATCAATTTTAAAATATCTTCATACTAACAGGAAAAATTATTAATTATTTTAATTAGGAAATTATAAGAAATATGAGTGCTTTATATTTAACATAAAACTTTTCTTTAATACATTTTAGAGAGTTGTCAGGATAACCAAAGACATATATATTTAATGCTGAATATTTGCTCTTTCAGCTATGAATAAACATGTCCATCATGGTGACTATAATATACTATATAAGAAAAAATATTTTTAACTGAAAATAAGATGATGTGCTCAATGTATGCCAAGTCAGCTTACTGGACAAAACAACTTCACAATTTACAGTTTCACATTACAAAATGTTAACCCAAAATGACTATGTTTGTCAGTAAACCTCATCATTCCACTCACCAGCTTAAGCACCATTTTCAGAGGAGAATAAATTTGGTACCTACAAATGAATATCTAAAAGTGAACCAAAACCCATACTTAAAATTCATAGAACATAGAATTAAGTGACGTTTACCTTGAAAAACAGTCGGTACTCTAGTAAGACTGGATTTGAAAACTAGCAATAAATGGTCAGCTAAACCACAAGCCAAATAGAGTCCATCTCCTATTAAAAGGAAAAAAAAAGTTCCAAGTCACATCTGATGCAATATAATCAGTGTTCATTATGAAAACTGACAATTCAAATTTAAAGTTTTTTTGCTAAGTAATTTTTACTATGAAAATAACACATTTCAAATAGTGATGGTTCTAATATCATTTCAAAAAAAAAAAAAAGACTAAAAGAGACTTTTTTTTTGCTGAGTAAATAAGTTTTGCCCAGATACTCATTTGATTTATACTCTGGATCTTTAGCCTTAAACGACTATTTCAATACACACACACACACACACACACACACACACACACACACACACTTTTATCAAATGTGACTTTAAAAAAAAAAAGTTGACTACATACAAAATGTGTACATTTTCCTGAAGAACATAGTCTAAATCTTCAGGAAGGAAAAAAAGCTTTGGATGAACTGGCTTTAAATATATTATTTTAGTTTTCTAGGCAATCAGACTTGCCTAAGGTCACACAATTAGAATGTTTAAGCTCCCAAGGTCAGATTTGAATTCAGTTCTTATGACTCCAAGGCCAGTGCTTTATCCACAATGCCATCTACCAGCCCGCAGATAAACTAATTTTAAAATAAGGTATTTTGGTTGTTGGTGCAAAGAGGCACAGTGGGAGAAAGGACAGTGATTATATATATAATTTACCTCCACTGACTTTACTCCTGATTTCCAACTTATTCTACCATGCCGCAACACTCCCAAAGTTAACTTTATCTCTAGCCTTCTGACAGTGGAAAATATGGATTCTGCTTTCTCTTCCTCTAATTGGCTAGCTATTCCCAGAAACTCCATTTTAAGGAAAGTGTTCAGGTTAATCATACCTCCATTCTTCTTCATGCTTCACTTCTCACCTCTGTACTTCCTCTACCAGCTCACAACCCAGTTTTTCTGTGTTGTCTTACCCATCTAGAATATTAGCTCCTCCAGGGTGCAGGCTGTCTGCTTTTGTTTGCATTTCTAGTGCTTAGCACAATGCTTGACACATGGCAAATAATAAATGCTTGTTTACTTGATTCAAAATGTTTAAAATATAAGTAGTGGTAATACGAATTTCTTTCAAACCAAGAATGAGCCAAGGAACATGATAGGCTTGCCAATATATGGTCTGAGGTAAAAGCAAACAGTTTTAAGAAGAGGATCCAATTCTCATTCTTAACAACATTCAAATAGGTAAGTGTGCTATAAAGAACTGAATTTTTTGCAAACTACATCTTAGCTATTGCAATAACAAATAAAATCAATATTTATGAGAATCAAAAAAGAGGAGAATCAGGGATGGCAGTATAAAGTACCTCTAAAGAACACATTTGAAAAGTAGTTGCTAGAAAAGGGCAAATACTTTTAAATCAGCAAAAAAAATGCACCAACAAAAACAAGATAGGAGGATTCACATACACACACATACATACACAATTCTCCTATCAATTTCTGACTATCAATCACCAATTTTCCTCAATCTAGACTAATTAAAATAATTACACTAAGTTAATTGAAGCTTCTCACAAATATCTAATGGCTCTACTTCCCTGAGCTCTATGACCATACGGCCTTCTCTCATTATTAACTTTTTCCCACAATGAAAAAAAAAAAATGTATGTGTGAAGAAAGAGCATAAGTAGAAAGAATCTACATCTTGTTAGTTCTGAGTATTAGATTACAGAATCAGGACCAGAAGTGGATAGCAATCAAATTATCTAAAAATATGAGAATTTTTTATCAAATGCCGTATTCAAACTTTTCTATATTCTGTGGCTGAAATGGATGACATGATTATCTCAAACCTTCTGTTTCCTTTTATGGCTAAACGCTTTTTAATAAAACTAAATCTTAAAGAATAAAATTCAAAGTTTTTTGTACAATATTATTGGGTAAGGAAAGGAAACAAAGTCATGAAGGAAAATTCCTTTTGGAGAAAATTCTGCATTAACACATTCCAACAGTATCATAATTATGAGAATTAGCAAGGCTCTCACATGGCAAGGTATTTCAAAGGACAGGGAGACCACAGAACTACCAGTGCTAGGAAGCTGTTCATGGTACAAAGAATATCACACTAAGGGTCATTCAACTTGGGTTTAAAGCCCAGTTCTACCAACACTCAGTTGTGTGGTCTCAGTTCCTGATCTACAAAATAAAGAGATTAGACTAGGTACTTTCAAAGACTCCTTCCAACACTCTCAGTCTGTGACTAGATAAAGCTTAATTTGTGAACCTAAATTAAAACATCCACTATTTCTTGAGAGGCTCTATTCAATGACTTTACTGCTGGTTCAATTCATTAGGCCCGGAGTTCTAAAAGCCTGAGTTCAAATCTGTCCTTAGACACTTATTAGCTATATGACTCTTGGTAAGTCATTTAACCTCTATCTGCCTCAGTTTCTTCAATGCTGAAATGGGGATAATAATAGCTCCTTCACAGAGCTGTTTTGAGGATCAAAAGATATTTTGTAAAGTGCTCAGAATAACACCTAGAATAAAGTAAGTACTTAATAAATGCATATTTCCTCCCTTCTCTCTTTGACTTCTCCACTCTTTACAAGCCACTCTGGAGAAAGCTACGTTTTGGGACTGACTCTTCTGATTAGTGATTCACATAAAGGGAAGATGAGCCCATGTACTTGCACTTGTATCCTCTAAGCTTATGGCAGTGATGGATACATAGTAATCACTTATGAAATACTTTATCTGTCTACATTGAATGTTCTAATCATAATCAGACAAAAAAAAACTTGGGGTCTTGTTTTGACCTGACTATCCATTTAGAAAAGATCAAGTAGATAAAAAATACTTGTTGCCTAAATTAGGACATGTAGTTGGACAGACAACCTAAGAAGTTTGTCTTTCAGACTGTGTGTGTGCACGCACGCAAGTACTTACATACATGTATACATAGATATAACACAGATGCATGTATCTGTATGTAGATACAAAGATACATATGTGTGTGTTTATATATACACACATCTACATATATTTATTTGCACTGCATTGTATAAATCTGATATAAACAATACAAATGGAACATAATTTGGAAAAATAGTGGAAAACAGTACAAGAGGAAGTCAGGCTAGACTGACTTCAAGAATTGCAAAGCTTTTTAATGATACTAAGTTCACCAGAAAAAAAAAAGGGGGGGGGGCTCACTTAAATGTCAATTTAGTGCCAGTATTCTTCTAGGGTTAAAGTATGGTGGCAAAACATAAAACAGAAGAATTTTTTTAAAAAATTAAAAATGAATATCATCTAGAGGGCACTTAGACAAGTGCATAATGGGTGGAGTAGACTTCAATATATGTCAATAAGGAACTGCAAAGCTGAACAAGATTCAAAGATGTCATCACAGAAAGAAATATGTTCTGGTTATGTGGTAAAAACAAGGGATGGCAAGAAGACAATAGCATGTTGGTGTTCTTGTAAAATCAGGTGGGAGGGGGAAGCAAGGAGGACCTATAGTACATTTCTGGAACCCACCATAAAGGATAGGGACATGGATGGACTATGATCTGCCACACTAGGAAAAAGAGCATCCAAATCAGTGAGATCACAGATCCATTTGAATGCTAAGTAATTAATTATTCAAACAATGAATTAGAACTTAAATGTATCTCACATTTGGAAATCTTAACTGTATAAAGTTTGAAACATAGAATTATTTCAAATAATTTTATTATTAAAACAAAGCAAAACCTAAAAATGTATTTTATTATACATACCTGAATACTGAAGGCAATAAATAGCAGTTGCTTTATTGGCTATAGATAGCTGCCTGTTAAGCGTGGTTGGTAGTGGACTCTCCAAGGGATAATCTTTACTTTTATGGAATAATAGAAACAATGTCACCAAAAAATGCAATCATTAAATAGAAAGAAGCTAGACTTTAACTTCTCTATAGACTCAATTTGAAACCAAATATCATAACATAACTTAAAATACATTATTCATTTGAAATTTACATACATAATTTTGAACAACATAAAAATAGCAAAAATTATCCCATTTCATGCAAATTGATAAAAATATTGGTTTGCTTATTTTCTTGGTTCTCAGAGGCTATAAAATTGGTTATTATTTATTGTTTAATAATTCCTAGTATTAAGGAGATAAATAATCATACGTGATATTATCCTAACTTGATAAATTGGTTAGTCTTCCTAAAACTCCTAGCAACAAAGTGTAAAGGAGTTTCCTTAATAGCATATGAAGCATGGGCTATTGTTAGCTGCTAATCAAAGTCAATTCCCTTAGTCATTCTGATGGAATTATAGAGTGTTGGTAATTGTATTAAGACATCTGATGACTGGCTGACAAATTCAGTCATGCCGCCTTTGTCCTACATAATAAACAACTAGCCCCACTATGAAACAATCAAGAAGAGAGTCAAGTTGAGGAGTGAACTGGCAAGTCTGGAAGAAAGACTCAGCTTCTGATGATTCCAGCACTTTACAGAGTACAACAAGGTAAGGAGATGTTGTATATTGCCTATCAACCCTTAGAGCTAAGATTCCAATCTGGGAAGGTTTTCTACTAGTCCTAGTGAATATGATTCCAGATCTTTTCTAAAAAGCTTTGAAATGATCTAAAAAGTAATTTCAGCTGAGTCAAAGGCTAGAGACTACCAAAAGAGCCATACAAGGAATATTGTAATAGTTACTAATTGGACTCCTTGCTACTAGATTCTTTTCTCTCCATACTGTCCTAGAGCTACTAGATTGGCATTCCCAAAGCATAGATCCAAGTATGTAACTTCACCCATTTTAAAAAACCTCCAACTCTCTATTTCCTTCATGATTAACAAACCCCATAGAGCAATATGCCAATTGTGATTAATGCCCAGAAAAGACCAGTGAAAGAACATCACAAGAGGACTTCAGAGATCTTGCAAAATAGTCAGAAGTATGAGTTGCCAGTCTTTATTTATATTAAGAATGTATGATTATATTCTTAGTGGCATCCTAAAACATCCTAAAATATTAGAAAACCTGACAAATATCTTACACAGCTACAGAAAATCGAATATTATCCTGATATAAAGAAATAGAAAAAAGAGGAATCAATAAACTTTAGATATTTGGAACAATTCAAGAGTGCCATAAAGGTAATTTGTTAGCAATAAGAAAAAGATTTGGTAATCCCTAAGAGCCCCCATGATTTTAAGAAGATCATTAACTTAATTTCTTTTTTTGTTGTTGTCATGGCTATTACACTAGTAAGTAAATAATTCAAGAGGCAATAATATGCAAAGACAAAAACAAAACAACATATGATCTCAAACTGCTTGCATTCCTTGGTACCATTTCAGCAAAATACTTTCAAAAATGCCTCATTCTAATATTAAAACAAGATGTAATGTCATGGGCCAAAGTAACCTTCATACATGCTCAAATCTATAATTTCTTAGATTAAAAAAAACTTTCAGTAGTCTAATTCACTTCAATCAGATAAATTTATTAAATGTTTACTATCTGCATGGTGACCGTTAGGTGGCACAATGGATACCATGCTAAGACTGGATTCAGGATGACTCATCTTCCTGAGTTAAATTCTGGCCTCAAAATATATACTGTGTGTCTAAAATTGTCATTAGTAAATGGATAGCTCAAAAGAAAGATTGGGATAGAGTTGAGTATGATATGATTCTCAAAACCAAAAACATGTAGGAAAGGGTAAAAAGAGTAACTATCTTATACAAATGAGTGCAAGAGGAAGAACTGACACAAAGGAATTAAATGGGAGAAGAAGGCTGGTAGTTCTAGAACCTTACTCTTATCAAGAACACACACATGCAACTCACACACATATTATGTATATATAAGTCTTTTAAGTTCAGAAAAATAAAAAACTTAGTCTCAGACATTTATTAGTTGTGCTGAGGGTGTGAAACTGTGTTCATTTTTGATCTGTAAGATTAACACTCTGAAATTCTGCCTCCTTTGATTCCTGACCTCTCCCCAGATTCCAGAGAGTCTATGAGAGCTTATCCTCCTAGCTGGGCCATTTCTAAAGCAAATCACTGCCATTGATAGCCTGATCTCTATTCAAATTCAGGCTGAAAAAGTCTTCAAAGCAATTTCATTTGGGAGATCCTGGTGTGATAAGCTCAAATTGCTCTCTCACCCCTTCTCACCCCCCTACCCCTGCCAAGATCTACTATATAATAGGTTTCTGTTACTCATTTCTTTGCAGAAGGTCAAAAGTAGCATGTTCTGCCTCTTTGATATAGCTATAAGGATCCTGCCCACTGAGAAGGCATTCTCTTCTTGGTACCAGCCTCCATTTCCCTAATAGGACTTTGCCACTGAAGAAGTCAGTTTTTCTAGCAAAGCTGACTTCTCACTGAATAATAAGCTTCCATTTTTGCCACCTGAAACTCTTCAGATTTGTGAATTCTTTCATGAAGGATCTGAGTTGACCAAAAGGGGATTTCCACAACTTTCTGACTGCCACTAGAACCCCATCAGTTGTGTGACCTGGACCAAGTCACTTTACCCTGTTTGCTTCAGTTTCCTCATCTATAAAATGAGCTGGAAAAGAAAATAGCAAACCACTCCAGTGTCTTTGCGAAGAAAACCCCAAATGGGATCATAAAGAGTAGACATGACTGAAAAACAACTGGACGACAACAACAAATAATGTGGCTTACTATATGAATATTGTAATCGTTTCCTAACTGTTCTCCTTGCTACTAAATTCTTTTCTCTCCATACTGTCTACACATAGATGCTAGATTGGTATTTCCAAAGCATAGATCCAATTATGTAATTTCACCCATTTTAAAAAACCTCCAATTCTCTATTTCCTTTAGGATAAAATAATGGCATTTAAAAGTCTTTGCAATCTGCCTCCAGAATACCTTTTTTAGTGCTTTTTCATATTACTTTCATTTTATCAATTACTTATTTGATTTTTCAAACTACGTACCTAATAAGCATCTCAAACTCATAACATCTAAAACTGAGCTAATTATCTTTGGTCCCAAAGCTTCCTCTCTTCCTAAATTTCACTTTCTACTAAGTGTGTCAATCTCAAGGTACATGTACAAGGGTACATACTATACATACATATACATTTGAATAGATGGATATGAAAGGATATGTGTGTGTGAATATATATTTCTTTGAAATATTACAAAAAAAATTAAACTCCTCAGAGCTCTCCCACTTCCCTTATGAATGTGGATATTTACAAAGACACACGGCAAAATAATAGAAAATGAGCTTATCTAAACAAATCAAATTTTATAAAAATCCCCTCTACACAGGGACAAATCCATGTAAAAGAAATTGAAAGCTCTAGCATGAAAAAAAATATCTCCAGCTCTTCATATAAAAAGGATGAAAGAGAGGGAAGACTATTTGCCTTCTAAATCAGTAGAAGGGATAGTCCATTAAGGTTTTATTTGCCACTTTTGCTCATCTGATCACTGACTCATCTACCTCTGATGTATGCTGGTTCTGTCACTCCACAGATTCCTCAGTGTCCCCTTCTTTTAAGCAGACCAGCAAAGCTTATACTCTCTTGTCCCCCAAACCCTATACCTCCATGATTACCAACTCTTCCCTCTCCCACCCCAAGAAATTACTATTTTAAATCCCAAAAGGGGACTTATAGAAGGGGCCATATTTATACCATCAGCACCAGATAGAGTGATTTGCATGGAATAGGCACTTAATGGATTTTTAGTTTACCTGCATTAATTAAACTGATTTTATTCAATAGATAATAAGGAAGCAATGAAAGGTTTTGAATTAAATGAAATGGAATGAAAGAGGAAGAAACTGAAAGTAGCAAGATAGGTTTTAAAAAAACCTGTTTCAGTCAATCAGACAAATATACTTGGATGACAACAGGAACAGAGAAAATAAAATAGAAGAGATATCAGAAAGGTAAAAATGACTATATTTCATATGTAATTTGAAGTGAAAAGCCAGAAGTCTCCTAATCCTTAGCTTCCTTTTCACTATACTAACAGTGAGATATTCATTTAAAATACCATATTAATAAATGACAACCCAAAATTATTACTTGATAATAATTATTATGAATTTTGTGATAAAATATTTTAAATAATATTTCCAAACATATAATTTTCTACTTTTGATAATGCACTAAAAAAAATACCATATTTGACATTTGGAAATTTTTTTTAAACCTTCATACTGGTGAAAAAAATCTGAAATTTCATTCAAAACAGCAGATTAGCATATGCTATAAAAGGAAATAGAACTTTCTATGAAACAAAATTTTGAAGAAAATAAAATAAAAACATTTTAGACGTTTCACACTTCATATTTAATCTTTTTAATTACATCACCTGTATTACATACCATTTATAATAACTCTTCAAGTCTGAGAATCTTTCACCATTTGTCTTTATGTTGGTCTTTGGTGAAAACATAGTTCTTCTGTTAGAAAGAATACTTTCAAATGTTATTTTTTTAAAAATGGATTGCACTACAACACTGAGAAAAGTTAAATGTCCATTTGCTACTTTATTCTAATATTATTATGTAGCAAAAAAAAAAAAGAGTTGCTCATAAAGGGAAACTATAAGTTCTTTCTTGAAGAACATGATAGTGGGAGGCCACAACTATATTGTGCTTTTATTTTTGTATCAGTATCTTGTACAAAGAAGCTGCCTAATAAATATTTAAGTGAATTAAATTTACACCTATTTAAAATAGCACAACTAATCACTATTACTTCTAGCTCATTATTGATTTATAATTTCAATTCTGCACCTACACATTTGCAAAAACTTTGGTTTGCTACAATTTTGTGATAGAGATAAGGACTTCCCTAATAAGAAAACTCCGTCTAAAAACACAGATCAGGACGTCTTTGTGACTTCCTTTCTTAGAGATAACTAGAGCACTCAAAAATTAAGACATGTGTCCAAAGTCACAATTAGAATACAGGCCAGAGGAGACCTTGAGCTCAGGTCTTCTGGCTTCTGAACCAGCTTTCACCTATGCCATGCTGCTTCTTTCACTGGAATTGTTGCTAGAATATCAAGATTTACTTTAGGAAAATGCCATACAATCATATCCAAAAAAAATTAAATCAGTTGTCTTTTGATTTGTAGAGATTAAGTAAAAGAATGAAAATGAAAGGAAAATAATGTATTGTCAAAAAATGCAAGGCATAGTAGAGCCAGCCTTAAAATCAGGAAGACTCAATCTAGATTCAGCCTCTTAGATAAAATGGCTGTTGGACTGTGGACAAGTTATTGTATCTCTCAATGCTCTAAATAATATTCTAAGTTCCAGAAAAAATATTGATCTGCACTGGTAGAAGTTACCTCAAACAGCAGCTCTTGAGTCCCAAGGAAATCACTTACCCAGTTTCTATTCCAAGAAGGCTCATTGTAATTCTTAGCTATCATTTTAGAGTCAAAACTTTTCTTTGTAAGCATACCTCTAATTAATATGTTAATGATAAAATGATTCAATATGGAGTTATTCACTTTACGTAACAGTTTGAAAAGACATCTAAAATGCAAAATGAGGTAAAAACTTATTTTTATCTCGTATAATATATAATTATTTTGTATAGTCTACATTTAAAAATTTAAAAAAAGACAATCATAATATTCTACACCTGCCAAGACCCCTTCTTTGTTATGAATCAATAAAGAAGGTCCCTTCCTTCTCGTTGGGATTGCTGGCTTTACTGAGGTCACCAGTCTAACACATTTTATTAACAATTATATGCATCACTGTTAATAACCTGCTTTTGCTCCATCTGTACTTGTCTGTCTTTACTGAATTAACTCAAAACAGTTTTGACCCTGTTGTAACAAATAACAAGTATCACAAATTTTGAACCCAGTTCCATCCCTCTTTTCATTACTTTACAATGTGTCACTAATTAGTTTAAAAGAAGTACTTAATTTTTCAGTGAATTGACTTAAAGAATTCCTACTCACTGTGGTGCAGATGCATAACCAGATGATACAACTTTATTGTGGAAAACCACTGGTTGGTCTTTTATGGTGCTCTTCACAGCTATATCAAAATAATTTGAAAAGATCATGCAAATGTTTGGAATACTACAATATCATTATGAAAATAACAGTGCAGTTAGAATTTTTAAAACTATCAAATGGAGAGGTAGGATCTTTGCAACAATTATCTTTGATGAAATCAAAAGTCCAATGTCTATAGATATCCCATGTCTAATAACAGTAAATTCAAGTTACATATGTGAGCAGTTACATGGTGCAACGGTTACAGTGCCAGGACTGGGATCAGGAAGACCTGAGGTAATATCTGTCCTATTAGATACTTACTAGCAGTGTAACTCTGGGCAAGTCATTTAACCCAATTTGTTTCCATTTTCTCATCTATGAAATAAGCTGGGGAAAGAAATGGCAAACCATTCCAATATTTTTGCCAAGAAAACAACAAATAAGGTCAAGAAGAGTTGGATACAAACAACTCAACAACAAATTCAGGATGTATAGGGAACTGACACAAATATATGAGATCAAGGTTCGTCATATAATAAATACTTAAGTGATATGAATAATTTTCAGGGGAAAAAGCTAATTCTCTATTAAATGTATTCTTTTTTTGGTTTATTTCATTTACTTGATGTTTTGGGGGAGGGATTAAGTTGGTTGGAGGAATTGGTGAGAATATTTCAAAGGCAGAAGCATTATCAGAAAAATATCTATGTATAAAACCAATGGATATCAATAAAAATCTTAGAAAATAAAAATTACTTTTATAAATAAAGCTAAGTATACCTTTAATAACACATGAAAACTCGTGAAGTTAATATATGAAAGTTAATTAAAAACAATGCTAGTCTTTGCATAATTGATTCTTGCACTGAAATACATTATATTTTCATTCTTTTATGAGTTACATTTTTCATTCATATTGCTTTCAGTATGTACAGATAGGGATACAGCTTTTGCAATTCATGGCATGACTAAATCAGGAACATTTCATTTATTTTCAATATGAACTTTTTCAAAAGAAAAAAGCCCTTTAATAATAAATATTTTAACAATTACAAGAGTCAATGCTTAGGAATTTAGCCACCAGCTGACTACAGAGAAATTACTATCTCTGTAATAAAATTCAGTATTTACATAAATATTATTACATGAGCATTTTTTTAAAGATATATAAATGCTGCAATTTATGTGAAAAATACAGTATGTAGCATGGTATACTATTTTACTAAATGAGAATGGGGAAAAACTGAGATATTTTCATTTCTAAGTTGTAATCTAAATACCACATATATATGAAAAAGTAAAGATATGACAAATTCCAAACAATAGCTAAAGAAGATCTTATCACTGATCATATCAAATCTTATCATTGATTTGCATGTAGATACACTTTGTTGTTTGTCTTTAGTTGTCAAAGAGGACCCTCACATCAGGGAGGTGATGATTCCAACACATACAAGTGAATCTGATTTAAGGGAGGGTGGGCTTTGCAAAGTTACCAGCCTCAGTTTCTCCTTTAGAGTTAACTAGGTTTAGGGGCAAGATACAGATTGGACTGGTACATGGGAGACCTTGGTCTTTTTAAGTCAAGATCTTTAATAGCTCTCAGTTTAATTGTATCAATTAGAAAGTCCAACAATAAAAAATTTTACCCATTATGGTTTATTATAAAAACTAAACTCTTTAAAATATTCAGGAACATAATTTGATGTCTCATAATTGACAATATATAATTAATACTTGTTAATAATCAATTCTTGTTCATTGAGACAATCTAATATTTTGGCAAAGTTATCATTCAATTACTTGTTACTCAAGGAACTCCAAATCTTATTTAATATTTGGTGTATATAACTTTTTCACATCTAGTTAATGAAAATAAAAAATTAATCACATATTTTGATAGCTCAATGATTTCATTAGTATGGTTACTCTCTCAACCAGTACAAATTCAAACTGCTCCACATGTTTTGATACTATACAATTTTTTTGCCTGTCTTTCCATTAATCCTGGAATTGTACCGAAGCCATTGTTCTGATATTAGATATTTTCTCATGGATATCAAGGCAGTGTTCAGACTATCTTCTTATATAATAGCCTACTACCTTCTATGCTCATATACATGCTGAATGAGTCACTTTTTTATACTACTTTTCTATGCAAGTCATCACTGACTATGGTCTACTTAGGAAACACCATGCATTTTTCCACAACAATTTGTTTCGCCTGAAAATTTTATTCTTTTTACATTGTAATTGATGATATTACATGATTCAAACCCACATAGCAAGAGAAAAATGCATTATGAGATGCTGGGGAAAAATACAATGTAATAGAGTAAAAAATAAAAAGAGAGCCAGGTTTGCTACACAAGCCACTAAAACAACAAACATGGAAGTGGGAGTTGGGAAACTTAAGATTTAAATACCAAAGAGAAGACAAACAGGTAAGTACACACAACCAGAGAAAGACAGACAGAGGGATAGAGAGACAGAGAAATGGAAATGGCAACTAACCTGAATACAAAATGCACAAAACTACAAAAAATGCCAATATAATTTTTAAGCACTCTGGAGAAACTGAATCAACTAAAATGCTAAAAAAGCAATGGAGTTTTTAGAAAACAAGAAATTCTCAGTCATCCTCATGATGTCAAAAGACATCATAGTAATGACAGATCCAAAGAAATTAAACAAGAATTGACTATCTTGATAAAATGATAAGATCCAATAATACTCAGAAATAAAGATAATAATAAGAGATAAAAGGCAGTTCTCCTTGAACTTCAATCTCACAAAATCTATTCTTCATCTTTATTACAAATTCCACTAATTCCATACCTTCAAGTCATCACCCTTGTTCTTTCTCTTCTTCAAAATTATGAAGCTTTAATTAGCCAGCTCAAGTTTATGCTGTCCTCTAACTTTTAGTCTTCTATCTCCTTGTCCAGTTATGGTTCATTCCTTTCCAAACCTCAATACTAGATTAATCCTCTTATCTGTCTCCTTGGTTTCTACCCATGGACTATTTAACACCACTAGATGAAACAACTTAACCTTGAAGATTAAGTCTACTATAAATTCATGTTATTCAAACTCAACTAGGCATTCACTTCTGCCCTTCAATAATATTATTCTTCCTTGGTTGATTCTTAGTCAAACTCCCCACAATTGCTGTCCTATTTTTTTTTTTCTTTTCACTTCATCTATTACCATTTTTCCCTCTCAGCAAAAGTCTTCTCATACTTCCAGGAAAAAAAAAAAAAGCTGAAGCCATTCATTTAACTCCTATTTTCAATTCCTCATTTCAAATTACCTCCTCATTATCCCCATCCTCTCTTCTGCTTCAGTCTCAGAGGACAAGTGACCCTTCTAACCAATACTAAACACCTCTGTTTGTGCCCTTCATACCATCCCTTCCAGTTAAAATATTATCTATTTGATCATTTCTCTCTCCTCCCTCTAATTTTCAACTTTTTATTATGCACTGATTCTTTCCCTGCAACCTTTACCTACAAACATAATCATATCTCATTAAACATTAAAAAAAATCCTTCAGTAACTGTACTATCTTTTTAAGCTATTATTTTATGTCTCTTCCTACTTTTTATCAGGAAATTTCTGGAAAAATTTATCTCTAATCACTAACTCTACCCTCTACTCATATTTTTCAATCTAGTTTTCATTATAACCACTAGACTGAAACTGTTCTTTCTGAAGTTGCTAAAAACTTCTTGAATTTAACAATTCAGTAGCTTTTTCTCATATCTCAAACTTGTTAAACTTTCTGCAGGACTTGTGACTCTTGTTATTTGTGACAATATTCTATAATGGTTCTCTTCCTACACATAGGAAGCTAGTTTTTCTCAAGCTTCTTTGAAAATTTGCCATTCATGGAACTGCCTCCTATAAATATGTAGACTTTAAGACTTGAATTCTATCTTCCCTCTCTACATACTGTCTCATGGATATCACATCTTTTTTCATGAATTCAATTATCGTTTATAGAAAAGGTTCCCAAAAGCAATAAATAGGGAAAACATTTTTACATTCAAAGATTCTAATAAAAGCCTCATTTTAAAAATATATAGAGAATTGACTCAAATTTATAAGAATTCAAGCCATTCTCCAATTGATAAATGGTCAAAGGAAATGAACAGACAATTTTCAGATGAAGAAATTGAAACTATTTCATGTAAAAAGTGTTCTAATTCACTATCAATCAGAGAAATGCAAATTAAGACAATTCTGAAATTCTACTTCAAACTTCTCAAATTGGCTAAGATGACAGGAAAAGATAATGACAAATATTGGAGGGGATGTGGGTAAACTGGGACACTGATATATTGTTGGTGAAATTATGAATACATCCAGCCATTCTAGAACGCAATTTGGAACTATGCTCAAGAAGTTATCAAACTGTGCATACCCTTTGATTCAGCAGTGTTTCTACTGGGCTTATATCCCAAAGAGATCTTAAAGAAGGAAAGGGAACCACATGTGCAAAAATGTTTGTGGCAGCTCTTTTTGTAGTGGCAAGAAATTGGAAACTGAATAGTGAATCCAAGAATGGCTGAATAAATTATGGTATATGAATGTTATGGAATACTATTATTCTGTAAGAAATGACCAGCAGGATGATTTTAGATAGCCTAGAGACTTACATGAACAAATGCTAAGTGAAATGAGCAGAACCAGGAGATCATTATATATGGCAACAATAAGACTATACAATGATCAATTCTGATGGATGTGGCTCTCTTCAACAATGAGATGATTCAAACCAGCTCTAATTGTTCAGTGATGAAGAGAGCCATCTACACCCAGAGAGAAGACTGGGAACTGAGTATGGTTCACAACATGGCATTTTCACTCTTTGTTGTTGTTTGCTTGAATTTTATTTTGTTCCACTTTTTTTCTTGTGCAACATGTTAATTGTATAAATATATGCATAGATTAGATTTAGCATATATCTACCATGTTTAGCATATATTGGACTACTGCCATCTAGGGGAGGGGATGGGGAAAGATGGGGGGAGGGGGAGAATTGGAACATAGGGTTTTGCAAGGGCTAATGCTGAATAATTGCCCATAAAAATGTTTTGAAAAATAAAAAGCTTTAATTTAAAAAAAAGGTTCCCAAATCTCTTCCATAACTAGTTATATCATTTTAGTTATTGTTTATATTGTTTTCCTGGTTCTATTTTCTTCTCCTTGAAAGAGTTCATATAAAATATCACATGCTTCTCTAATAAATATCATAAATATCCATTTATGTGCCATATCTGATCTAGTCATCCTCTAATTAATGGAAATGTACTTTGTTTCCATTCTTTGTTATTACCAAAAAAAAAAAAGTTATCCTAAATGATGTATGTGGGATTTTACTTTCATTGTCATCATCCTTGAAGCATATGGCTTGTAACAGGGTTTCTTGATCAAAGGATATAATTTTCATCACTTTCATAGTATAATTCCTAATTGTTTTCCAGAATCCACAGCTCCACCAATAATGTATCAGTCTTTCTGAATCTCTATATTACTATGAAGCTTACACTCCAAAAAGATTAAAAAGAGGAAAAAATAATTCCTAGGCGCAAAACTATTTATAGGGGCAATTTTTGCAATGACAAGTGAAAATTAAATGAATACCCATTTATGGAAAATAATTAAACAAACTAAGGTAAATGTAATGGAATACAATTATGCTATGAAAATAATATAATGGATGGTTGTACAAAAATCTGGAAGGACTTTTATGAAGTAACAGAGTTAAGAGGACAGAATCAGAACAATTTATAATATCTATTGTTAAAAGAAAAAAAAAAAAGGAATGATATCCACCTACTGACAGAGAGGTAAGGGACTAAATATGCAGAATGATACATACATTTTTGTCTAAGGCCAATGTGAAAATTTGTTTTGTTATTCTTTTTTATTTTGGGATGGAGGCTAGGGAGAAGAAGGAATGAAGAGTATGTGAAGGAGAAATGAAAAATTTTTCTTAATTTAAAATGATATTTTGAAAAGAAAAATAATGTACACATAGTATCAAGATTATGGTATATATCTAAATAAGCATCTATCAAAATTAAGCAATCAATTTTAGTATTTTAAAGAATGTATATGAAAAATTACCTATGCCAATAACTATGTAGCAGAAAGAGGATATTGAGCATAATTGGATAAGGGAGATGATATGGCATTTTCATTTATCTATAATTGATCATCACTGCAAATCTTCATCTCATTAAGATCAACTTCTTTAAATTTACAATTTGCCTACAAATAGTGCAACAGTATTTCAGGAAAATTAAAATTACAAATAACTCAAAAAGAATTAATGGGAAAAAAATGTAGGTCAAAAGGGCAACATGCTACCATTAATGATTTGAGTGTAGTCCAAAAGTGACTATCAAAAATATTATTGGTGAGAAAATAAAGTAGATTGATCAAGAAGAAAGAATGAGGGGCACTACATGATCTGCTCATTTCTGTTAAAAATAACTCAGGGCCTGAACCTCAGATTCATTTTTGACTTTATTTTCTCTTTATAATCAGCTACCATATCCTGACAATTCCACTTCTATAATACATGTCACCTCCATCTCCATTTCTCTACACATACAACCATGATCCTAGTTCAGACTTTCACTAAACCCTTCCTGGAGTATCGAAACAGCAAAAAGTCTCTTTTCTTCTACTCTTTCCCCTCTCCAATCCATTGTGCCAAAACAATCTTCCTAAACCACAGGTCACACCATGTCTTGGTCTTGCTTTAAAAAGTTCAATGGTTGTTTCTTGCTTCTTGAATAAAATAAAAATTACTCAATGTGGTGCTGCAAGTCTTTCAAAATCTTGCTCCAACCTACTTTTTAATGTTTATTTGATATTTTTCTCCTTCACATGTTCAAAGATCTAACCAAACCTACTTACCTGATTTTTGCCAATCTTAGAATTCCATCTCCTCTCTCCAAAACTTTGCATCATATATCTTGCCTAGAATGTTTTCTCTTCTCACCTCCATCTCCTAATATCCTTAGTTTTCTTCAAAACTCAACTCAATTGGCAGCTGCTATTAGAAACTTCATATACATATTAATGCTCTCTCCTTCCTCAAGTTACTTTCTATTTATTTATCTATTTAAATAGTATATTTCCTACCCACCCAGCCAAGAACAGGGAAAATTCTTTTGAGGTAAGAATCTTCTTTTTGTTTTCTCTTTGAATTCCCAACATTAACTACAATATATTACACATAGAAAGTGTCTAAGAAATGTTTATTGAGTGAATGAATGATCCAAGTCTTACAATGATAGCACTATAATAATAAAGAAGAAAAAGATTTCTACTAGACGCTCTTTCTGTGATAGATTTACAGGGAAATGCACAAGAATCACCAAAGGAGGAAAATATGAAAAGTTATGATCTGTGTTGATTTCAGGAGTCCTCATTCCTTACAAAATCATAGATCTTTCTAGCATTTAAAAAAAAAGGCAAATAAAAATTAAAAGATTTGATCTTCTCTTTGAAAATATGACATTTGTGTTAATTTTTTTTTAAATGCTAATGGCTTCAAAACTTCCAAATAGGAGTTGAACCAGATTGAAATGTAAATGTTTAACATTTAACATAATAGATAAAAAGCAATAAAACATTTTAACAAAGAGAATGATATTTATGATTTACCTAAAAATCTAACATTAAATATATACATACATAAATATATAAGTATCTTTGTTAACTAAGAGTAGAATCTGATTTAACATTTTAATCCTATAGATTACCACTAGAGCATAAGTTTTCCATTTCATAAAAGGAAGAAATATTTATACTCACCAGACTTCTTTTGACTAGCCAAATTAATATTTTTCTTCTTGAAAGTTGTAGCATGTAGTGGAGAAGTTGACAGAAGACAGGAACTAAAAAATAATAATGATATAAACTAGAAAAGCAATCACTGATATGATAAGATAAATTAAATAGATTGAATATATGCAAATCATTCAGCATAATTCAAATTACAAGTTATAAATGATTAGTCTTTATAGTATATAGAGTTGTTAAAATTTTTTAAATGCTTTCAGCCTGATATTTCCCAGTCAAGTTTATTATGTATATTTTCAATAAGAATTATTGTTCTCCTGCTCCTCTGAAATATACCAAATGTATGCATATACACACATACATATATATGTACACTATTTTATATTAAATTGTGAAATTAAATATTTAACATGTATGGGACTACCTGCCATCTAGGGGAGGGGTAGAGTGAAGGAGGGGAAAAGTTGGAACAGAAGTTTTTACAAGGGTCAATGTTGAAGAATTACCCATGCATATGTTTGTCAATAAAAAGCTATAATAAAAAAAAAAGAACTGAGTATGGATCACAATATAGTGTTGGAATCCTTACAAACTGCTAACTAATTAGAGTTGATCTAATCTTACAAGAAGATGTTTTGGGCAGAACTTGAAACAAGGTACTAAGTAGAACTAATTAGTACAATGCTTGTGTTTGCACCTTTACTCATTGGAGTTCACAAGTATGCCAGCTTCACAAAGTAAACTTTGTACCTTTGTGAGTTCACACCTCCCTTGAAGCTCTTTGGGCCAGAGAGCACTATGGGAGAAAACCCATAATCCCTCTCTCTCGTATCCCACAATTCCTCCCTCTTGTATAAAAGAAACAGACAGAGGTTCTCGGTCAGATTTCAGCGGAATTATGCCAGAAGCCCTCTCTCCGAGGCAAGGCAGAATATTTTCCACTTGGCTGCTGGTGGCAGAAGAAGAGCTTTCAGAGGATAAAGCTACGAGTGAGAGTTCAGTGGACAACCGGATTCATCTTCATCTCACACCACTGTAGTTGGTGGCTGGGCTCCTGCACCTCCCCCACTGAGACCAAGCTGGTCTGAAAGACTCACCAGAAAGCTAGCGGAGCCCCAAGTGAAGGAGACAAGAGATTCATTCCATCTCTGTGCTGGTTGGAGGCAGAAGAAAGCAGAGGCAGAGGCTGAAGGACAAAACCTTTGGATTTGGCGACATTTAGAGGGAGCTCTTAGAACCAAGCAGAGAGATAGACCTCTAAGAAAAGCTAACCGGGCTATATTGGAGATAATAAAAGATCTGAACTTTTATCACCTGGCTGTGTTTTGAGAAGAAAAAGCTCACCATAATATAGCATTTTCATTCTTTTAGTTGTTGTTTGCTTGCATTTTATTTTCTTTCTCATTTTTTCCTTTTTGTCCTGACTTTTCTTGTGCAGCAAGATAATTTTATAAATATGTATGCCTATATTGGATTTAACATTTTTTTAGGTTGAATACATTTATTTTTTTTCATAATTATAACTTTTATTGACAGAACCTATGTCTGGGTAATTTTTACAACATTATGCCTTGCACTCATTTCTGTTCCGACTTTTCCCCTCCCTCCCTCCACCCCCTCCCCAAGATGGCAAGCAGTCCTGTACATGTTAAATATGTCACAGTATATCCTAGATACAATATATGTGTGCAGAACTGAATAGTTCTCTTTTAACATATATTTTTAACATGTTTAACATTTTGGATTACTTGTCATCTAGGAGAGGGATGGGGGGAAGGAAGGGAGAGATTTGGAACACAAGGTTTTGCAAGAGTCAATGCTGAAAAATTATCATGCATATAGTTTGAAAACAAAAAGCTTTAATTTAAAAAAATTATGAAGTTTAGGAATCTACAAAACAATTCAGTGTTTGGACAAGAATTTATCTCTGTATTACTATAGCAAAATGTCACAGTTGATAAAGTTCTTTATCTCTAAAGAGATAAAACATCTCTTATGAAAAACAAGAATTTAAAAGTTTCTCTTAAAAAACATCCACTGAATGTTGGATTGGAAAGTACCTGGCAATAACTGAAAGAGTCTCTTCCACATCATAACGCTGTGATAGCATGAGTGCAAGAAGATTAATTTCCAATATAGCAATTTGATTTCCAAACAGAGAGCTCAGCAAACAGAAAACCTGGAGGGACAGAATCAGGAAATCATAGAGACATTAACAAAAAGTGTAGTGATACATGTGCACTTATTACCATAATTATGACTATAAACAGAGACAGAGTCTTCACCCAATTCAACTCAACAAACATTCAAAAAGTAGCAAATGGCCTTACATCTCTTTTGTAAGAAAGGAATCGAGTTGTATAGGATTGAGTGACTAGCATATCACACACAATTTGCAAATTATTTATGTCAATAACTGGCAAGTCACTAAATTATTTAACCTTCAAACTGTTAGATAAATTATATTTTCTTTTAAAAAGTTCAAATTAAAAGTAATTGATATAGTGAGCTATTAAAATATTTATAAGAATGCCATTAAATGTTTCTTTACTCACCTTATGATTAACAGCTTTGTTCATTATTGCACATGATCCAGCAACTTTAATGCTGAGATTACTGAAATCTTAATTTAAGAATAAAAAATGAAATTTATAAACAATGGAGAAATTTTTTATTAGTTTTAAATGAATACAGAATAAATGTATTATCTCTCATAACTTGAATAGAGCAGAAACCTTAATTTGAAATTGAATTGGTTATCATGCTTCATAAGGTACATTTTAATGTAGAAGCATATATTCTATAAGAAAAAGTATACTTTCTACTCATATCAGATCAAAGAAAATATTCAAATTATCAAACAAGTTTAAGATGCTTAATTGCCTTACCTTTAAAATGTAAAACAGATTCTAATTCCAAGTTGTCCAAGTTAATTATGAATAAACCTGTAGAGCTTCCTATCCACAAGCATCTGGTGTCGGCAGCAGGGAAGCTAATTTCAAAGTAAAATTTTTTAAAAATAGAACCTATACATTTCATAATATAATGTTCAAGAAACTTAGAAACTCCATTATCCCCTTAAACCATGATTATTTATTTCCTTTAGATGTTTAAATTATTATATTATAATCAACTCTATATCAGCTAAACTAATGTATGGAAGTAGTGGTATTGTTAATAAAAATAATCACAAATAATTTCAAAGTAATTTATATTTGCTTTAGGAAGCAATTTAATCATTTTCTTCAGAAAATTTGTCTGCATTTTGCTATTAAAATTGCTTTATATTTATTTTTACTTTTTTAATTTTTTTCTGGCATTATCATTTATACCCATATGAATCAGAAGTAGGAAGCAAATATCTGCTTTGACAAGTCCTATATCTCAGATACATGGTCCTCTCTATTGTTCTTAATAAATCAACAAATAGCTGCCTCAATTTTCCCCAGAAATGAATTGCCAACTAACTACTATTTTTCTCTTCTTCCTTCTTGCCCTTACATGATAATCTTTTGTGACTTTATCATATCCTTCTTTGGAAGACAAAAGGTTTCTTTCTAGTCAGAGCATTCAGCTCTCTTTTTCTTCAGAAAGAGCCTCAAGTCTTTTTTTAAGCTTTTATTGTACAGCTAACTTTTCTCCCCTTTGTAACACTAGTTCCCTTTGTAATATTCTGACAAGAGTAAAGTTTCCTCTCTTCTATCTCGAATTGAAACCTCACAACACTTTCCTTTAGGAATGCTCTCCCTAGCAACCTGGAGACTGAAAACATGTCTTCCAAATCCCTTTACTTCCTCCTCCAGGAGGCAGATCAGCTTACATTTAGAATACAAGCAAAAGTCACTGGGCTGTGGAATAGATATAAACCCTTATAAATCCTTGATGAAAATCATTGAACAATTTTTTCAACTCTGCAAAATGGCTGAAATTTTTAGTCTTGTTTTTTTAAGAACTTGGAGGTTTTCATACCTCAATTTTAAGCACTTAAGTTAAAACTGTTAAGGTGAAATATCACCTCTTAATAACTTGACAATCTCACTCAATTCTTGATATTTGTCACAGGTTAATAAAACTGTACTTTTTCCAGACAAGTTTTATAGTGACTAGTTAACTCTTTCCAACCATTATAGCTACAATTCAGTAGCTACAATTTGCTACAAGACTAATGATCTAATTTGTTTATGAATGGTAACAAAATATAGGCATGAAAGTCATGTAGATAGGTTCTTGAATGTCATTAATAAATAACATAATGTATATTACACTTAGTACTGAACATTTTTAAATTTTTTCTATAAAAATATAATTAAATAGATAAATATAGTTACAATAGATAACTAAACTAGATAGATAACTAAAATAGATAAAAGCACTTGTCCACAATCATAAAAGGAGTTAATGGCAATATTTCCTGATTTTTCAACCAATCCTCATTCCAATATATCAGGCTCTCTCTCTCTCTGATATCATTGTGTTTCTTTCTTTAAAGACATGAAGAGCTTAAATCAGAATGACATTCTAAGCCATTTAATCCAACCTCACACTTACTACCTCATTTGACATATTAACAGTCTGAGATATAAAGAAATTAGATGACTTTCCCATGTCTCCACATCAAGGTCACCCAATGACAATGACATGACCTCATGTCAAGAAGGAAAATGTTTCCTATACCAACTACAACTTCATGTCTTCTAAGCCCTCTTCTAAATTCTCTGTAATTACACATATTTATGCCAAATCTACATTGCATGATAAAGGTTATATTCCAATTACACTGGTCAGTCCTAGTCTTAAAGGGCAATTGCCTTTTTCTATATAAGCGTGTTAAAAACATGAGTTAAACAAAATAAGTTTTAAATGGTCACATAAACATTTTCCCAGAGCACTAAGCATTTTGTCTGTGAAAAAAAATAGTTTTAGAAGAAATAGATAGGCAGGTAGGTGGTACAGGAGATAGGACACCTGAAATCAGAAGAACCTACTTATCAGCTATATGACTCTAGGTAAGTAACTTAATCCCAATTGTCTCCTTATACCAGAGGAAGAGGAGAGGAGGGGAAAAGAAGGAATAGAAGGGGGAGGAGGGGAAAGAGGAGAAGAGAAAAAGGAGGAAGGGAAAAAAGAAGGAGGAGAAAGAAAAAGGGGAAGAGCAGAAGGAGGTGGTAGAAGAGAAAGAGAAGGGGGAGGGAAGGAAAGAAAGAGAAAGGGGGAAGAACAAAAAGAGGAGGAGGAAGAGGAAGAAGAGGAAGAGGAGGAAGAGAATAAGAGAAAGAGGAAGAGGAAAAGGAAGACAGTGAAGAGAGAGCCTGCCTTAAAAAAAAAGGGGGGGGGAAGATCTGGATTTAAGTCCTGCTTCTATCACATGCTCATGTGTGACTGAGCAAATTATTTAAGCACTCTATGCCCTAAGACTCTAAATTGTCCAGCAGAAGTTGCTGATCTACACTGATTGGAGTTTCCTTTCGTGGAGCTCCCTATAACTTCTGAAATCAGATGACTCATTTAAAAAAAAAGAAAAAATAGTAGAGATTTCCCTTTATAAAAAGCCCTATTGTTTAATTTAAAATGCATTCTTAAAATTTTAAATGGTTATTTAGAAAAGAAAATGCTTCCATTTTATTTTAATCATCCTCTTTCTATGTAGTCCATTGGGGGTGGGGGGAATTGTTTTTGATGGTTTTTCTATGAGATTTTAATGTCTTCCTTTTTATGGTATTAGCAAAGTGCATCATACTTACAATTCACATTTTTCATTAACTGACTGAACACAGCGTTCAATTCTCAATATAGGAAATGTTGTTTCTACTTTTTGTTCTTTTTTCAGCTCCCTTAAATAGGAAAGTCGATTCTCTTCAAGAAAACAGAATCAAAAGTAATTATCAAAGATTAGCAAAATTTAAATGATCATATAAAATGAAATTCTAATGTCTTGAAGGTTAAGCTAATATATTAAAATATAAAATACAAAGAGTTCAAACTCATAGCTCTTAGACAAGTAGATTAGAACCTATATGTTCTTAAAAGTTCAATATGACATACTTCTCAGGCTAGATAACTTCCGGGATCAGGTAAAGTTAAGACAATTTCTCTACTGTTCAGTTTGGTTTGGTTTGGGGTTTGGGGTGTGATTTTAGTTTGGGGGAAGAATGGGAATGGATAAGTGATTTCAAGATTTAATATCCAATATAAATAAATCAGTATCACCTAAACTTTATTTCAAACTGAACATATATCAAAAGACTATTTCTGTGCCTGCAGGGACAAAAGAAATTGTCATTCTCTGACTAACTGAAATCCTACAATTACCAGGCTTCTATATTGCTGAAGGGAAAACTGTATATCCACATCAACTTCCCTGAAGCAAGAGGGGAGTTAAATTATTTGGCTTCTCTTGACAAAGCATAATTAAGAAGTAATAGTAAAACAAAATATTGCTTCTCTCAAATGAATGACTCCTTGATCAGAAACCAAAATCAAGTAGTAGATTAGATTGGTCACTAAACATAGTTTATGGCAAATCAATTCTTTCTCCAAATAATGTGTTTATGATCACAAAAGTTTGGTTTATATTAGACATTTTAGGAAGCACATGAATTCCTTTAACAGGATAATAACATTTAAACTACTTTTAAACAATAAGCCTTAAGAAGTTCATCTTTGACTACTCACCATCTTACATTTAGTTCTTTGATAAAGCCTGCTGCTACTTTAAAGTAACTCATATATCTGCCGTTAGTTATTTTGACAACTAATGCTGAGGCTATGTTTTAATCATGTCTCACCTGTCCATGGTAACTCAATCTCCTTCTTTCTAGTAAGAGTGGCCTGTCATTAAATCTTCCTACTTTAACTGGAATCATCTTCTCCACCAATCAAAATTATCCCCTTCCCTTAGCATTATTAAAACAATTAGAGAAGCAGAGCAACTGCTCTTTAGGAACGTAGAAGTTATACCCAACCACCCTAATGAAGGCATCAGCGTCTCCCCCAGAAAGGTTCTCTGATTAGAGCATGCAAAAGGAAGAAAAGCCTGGGTCTCTGGGCTAGTGTTCCTTGGCTGACCCATTATGCTATATTAAGCAGGCTTTATATTTTAAAAGGAATGAAAGCAAAAGAGGGAAGTGAAATCTCTTAGTAGCACAATAGTGGTTCAGAAACATGCACATGTGAATCTTTCCTTGTATCCAAGTTTACATTCTCTGTGTTGTACATATTTCTAAGAAATATCATGTATGGCAGAGTCAAGATGGTAGAGAGTAGGCAGGACATTGGTGAGCTCGCCACAATTTCCCATAGAATCAACACTAGATCAAGACTCTAAATGGATTTTGAAATACCAGGACCTACAAGCATTCGAATGTAATAATGTAGATGTAATAATTTTCCAGCTGGAAAAACTTCAGAAATATCAGAAAAGTTGGTGAAATAGAAAAATATAAATAATAAAGGAAACAACTTCTTAAAAAAAAAAACAACACCCATCCATATTAAAAACACTTGAAAGAATAAGAATAAATGGCATTTTCCTTAAAATGATAAATAGCATCTATCTAAAAGCATCAGCAAGCATTATATATAATGGAGATAAGCTAGAAGCATTCTCAATAAGATCAGGGGTGAAACAAAGTTGCCCATTATCACCACTATTATTCAATATTATACTAGAAATGTTAGCTTTAATAATGAGAAGAAAAAGAAATAGAAGGAATTAGAGTAATGAGGAAACAAAACTATGACTCTTTGTAAGTGATATGATGGTATATTTAGAAAATCCTAGAGAATCAAGTAAAAACTACCAGAAACAATAAACATCTTTAGCAAAGTTGCAGGACATAAAACCCACATAAATCATTGGCATTTCTATATGTCATCAACAAAGCCAAGCAGCAAGAGATAAAAGGAGAAATTCTTTTTAAAATAACTGTAGATAATATAAAATATTTGAGAGTCTATCTGCCAAGAGAAAGTCAGGAACTATATGAACAAAATTACAAAACACTTTCCACACAAATAAAATTATATTTAAACAATTGGAAGAATATCAAGTGCTCATGGATAGGCTGAGTTAATATAATATAAAGCAGCACTTGGTACTGACTAAGAAAAAGAGTAGTGAATTAATGGAATAAGTTAGGTTTATAAGATACAATAGTCAATGACTGTAGTATTCTAGAGTTTGATAAACCCAAAGACTTCAACTTCTGGATCAGAACTCACTATTTGAGAAAAATTGCTGGGAAACTGGAAAATATGGCAGAAAGTAGGCATTGATCAACAAAAGGTCAAAATGGGTTCATGATTTAGACATAAAGGATAATACTATAAGTAAATTAAAAGAACAAGGGATAGTTTTTCTCTTAGATTTGTGGAGAAGGGAGGAATTTATGACTAAAGAACATTATGAAATACAAAGTTGATCATTTTGATTACATTAAATTAAAAAGGTTTTGTACAAATAAAATCAATGCTTCCAAGATTATAAGGGAAGCAGAAAGCTAGGGGGAAATTTTTACAATCAGTGCTTTCGCTAAAGGCCTCATGTCTAAAATATAAGGAGAATTGACTCAAATTTATAAGAATACAAGTCATTCCCCAATTGATTAAATGAAGAAATTAAAGCCATTTCTAATCATATGAAAAAAATGCCTTAAATCACTATTTATTACAGAAATACAAATCAAGACAACTCTGAGGTATCACTTCATATCTCTCAGATTGGATAAGATAACCAGAAAATATAGTGATAAATGTTGGAAGGGATGTGGGAAAATTGGGACACATACATTGTTGGTGGAGTTGTGAATTGATCTAACCATTTTAGAGGGCAATTTAGAATTATGCCCAAAGGGTTAACAAACTACACATACCCTTTGATCCAGCACTGTCTCTACTGGGTCTGTATCCCAAAAGAGATCATCGAAAAGACCCACATGTACAACAATGTTTGTAGCAGACCTTTTTATAGCATTAAAGAACTTGAAATAGAGTGGATGCTCCTCAGGTGGAGAATGGCTGAGTAAGTTATGGTATATGAATGTAATGGGATATTATTATTGTATAAGAAATGATCATCAGAATGATTTCTGAAAAGCCTGTAAAGACTTAACATGAACTAATGCTAAGTGAAAGGAGCAAAACCAAGAAAACATTATACATGATAACAAGATTATATGTTGATCAACTGTGATGGACTTGGCTCTTTTCAACAATGAGGTGATTCAAGGCAACTCCAATGGCCTTTGTGATGGAAAGAGAACTATGAAGACTGAATGAGGGATCAAAGTACAGTATTTTCATCTTTGTTATTGTTTGTTTGCATGTTTTTTTTCCTTTCTTTTCCCTTGTGTTTTTTTTTCCCCTTTTGATCTGAATTTTTTTTTTCTCAGCATGACAAATATAGAAATATGTTTAGAAAAAACACACATGTTTAACCTATATCAAATTGTTTGCTGTCTTGAGAAATGAGAAGGAGAGAAGAGAGAGAGGAAAATTTGGAACATAAGATTTTGTGAAAATATTGGAAAAATAAACTACTACTTAAAAAAAAAAGAAAGAAATATCATATACATTGAACTATAATGAAAGCTACTTGAGATCTTAAACCTAGAAATATGTAAGAATGAGTAGCAATGACTCACCAGGAAAATAACAGGCCTGTTAGGTACATCTATTAGAAGTCAAGGAAGCTGATAATAACTCAGACCCTGTCTTTCTTAAGAAATAAATTTTCTAGAATTCCCAACAACAAAATCTCTCCTCTAAATTCCAAAAACACTTCATTTTGGGGTATACATGGATCTTACTTTTTATTACCCTGAACTGCAGTTATTTCTGAATAGATAATATGGTACTGTCTTACTGATCATTATTCTCACCACAGTGATTGCATAGCATAAAATTCCAGGACTGAACTCTTCATAAAAGCCTCATATGCTGTCTTAATTTTCAAAGTGCTGACTTGTCAAATTTGTTGAAATTAGTACTCTATTACCTTCTCTTACCACACTGTCAATTTCTTTTTCTCTTATAAGTACTACTTCAAGATTATTTTAAAAGTCCTATTTGAAATATCTTGTCTATTTAGCAGACTTCATGCAGCACAATCACAGAACAATTTTATAAGGACACATTTGGATTTCCATCTTCCAGTAAGAAGCCCCATTAATATAATGGAAGAAAGAAAGATATTTTATTGTAAAATATGCTAACATTTGCTATTCAGACCAAAAACTATTTCCACTGGGACAGGAAATAATAATTATTCCCCTAAGGTAGTAATAAACTTACAAGAGTTTATAATACCTCCATCATATTATGGGACTTGGCCTTAATAATTCCCTAGTAATTCCCAAATTTATACCTCTTGGGGTCATCAAGGCCAGACTTAGATAGATTCCTGAAGCCATCTTTTTGTCATATAGATGTTCTCAGAACTTTGCATTTGCTACTGCCCCTAGAATGTTTTCCTAATTTCTCTCTGATAAGTGTTGATCCTCTTTTTCTATTCTGTCTAAGCCTATCTAACTCTAATCCACTCAGAAATCTTCAGCCCAAAAGAATCATTCATATCTGTTGGTATTTCTTTCTTTGTATTTTTTTATATCCGTCCTGACTATGGCATTGTCTTCTACTTATTTTTTATAATACTGTTGCTGTTATAGGGTACAGACAAATTCTCTCCATACCAAACTATCAAAATGATGATTACTCACCAAAATGATGGGATATAGGGTGATACTCCCAAAAGTATGTTGGGGTTAGAAGGCAGTATCAGGAATCATCTCAAAAGAATTTTTAAGTAAAGATACCTTTCAAATCAAGTGGTAAGGATTTTATCACACTGCTAAAAGCAGTCCAGATTCATAAGGATTTTTAAGGATAAGGATTTTAGCAATCAACAAGGGGAAAGAAAAATTCCCTAATAAAACCAACAATTAACAAAAGACACCATTAGAAGGGAGTACACTATGGCAAGCTACCCTAAAAAAGAATTTAACTGTAACAGGGAGTCCACCACTGACTGATAAGGTAAATTCATTGAGAAGTTTAACAAGGATCTGCAGTATGAGCAAATCTTTTATAGAGGAAATACAAATGGGAGGGGATGGGGAACTGGATGACATCATAACTTGGCTTAGATATAATTATTGGATATTAGATATAATTGGATGTAATTGGATATAATAAAGATGGAGTTTCCAGAGACTTCCACCTGAGGTGGGATTGTAATCAAAAATTCACTTGAATGAAAAGTCTACTTTAGAACAAAAGGCCTTAACAAAATGAAAAGGGTCCACTTATAATCCTATCAGTGCTCCTCCCTGCTTGCTTCTATCAGTAGCTAGACTTTCAGATTACTTACAGACACAAGTTTTCTCTGCCAATGCTCACCTGGCAACTTAAGACCTAATCAATGACAAACCTCTGCACATAATAAGTGCTTAGTCATTTTTGCTAATATATGCATGAAGACATGACATATATAATAAATATTCTAGAAATGTTACCTATTTGGCTACGTTGTGCTAATTTGATCCTTTTATTGAAGAAAACCTCTTGTTTTTTCCGTAGGTCAAATTGGGCTACCCATCGATAATGATGCTCACTGATCAAACTGAAGATCCAAACCTGAAAAGGTAAAACAAAAAAAGATGTCAAATTTATTTGAAAAATATATCTAAATGTGATAAAGAATTCAAAACTTCATGAGATATGATGTTATCTTACTTTCTTATTGTAATTTTCCTTTTGATGATTATTCTACACTTGCTTCCTTTTAAGATTCTCTCAATTCATGTCACCTTAAAAGATTTCTCATCTTCTTTTGAAGCTGTCTGACATTTATTTTTGGTATTGCAATATTTATTATTTTCATGTTTTTTCAATGAGGTCCAGATAAAAATAATCCTGGAACAAGTCTTATGTTGGAATCCTTACAAAGTATTAAGTCATTAGAATTGATAGAGACAATAATTATCTAATTCAGCATGGTTCAGTATGATTGATCTGATCCTACTAGCAGATGTTAAGGGCCAGAACTTGAAACAGGTATACATAAATGCATCAACATGGGAGACATTACACACAATTACTTAAGCACATAGCAATATAACACAGGCTAGTAGTAATGTAACAAATAACATGAATCAACATGAAGAATTTATACATGTCCATAAGTCCTAGAAATAGTCCAAAAGGAATCCATTGTCCATTATTCATGTGCCAGGAATCCAATAATTCCTGCAAGGTTTGAAGTACTACAATAGTCTCATCAACAAATTTTTCAGTATTATCCTACAATTATTTCTTTATATTCAACATTTTAGAGACTACTACAGAGGTGAATCAAATTACATTCCTCCTAGAATTTTTCATTTTCCTTTTCTGTCATGTTAGACAATCTGATGTGTGAAAAAGTGAAACCTCAGAGTTGTTTAAATTTGCATTTAGTAATTTAGAATACTTTAATGTAACTATTGATAGTTTTGATTTCTCTTCTGAAAACTGCCTGATCATATCTTTTAACAGTTTATCAATCAGGAGATGGCTCTTATTTTTATAAATTTGGCTTATATGTTTGAAAAATTAGGTCTTTATCAAAGAAACTTGATGTAAATTTTTTTCTAATTTTTGCTTCTAATCTTGGCTGCATTACTTTTGTTTCCGCAAAAACATTTTAATTTCATGTAATCAGAATTATCTATTTAATTACCCATGATCCCCCTCTATCTCTTAGTCATAAACCATTTCCTTATCCATAAATCCAATAAGTAAAAGTTTCCATGCTCCCCTAATTGGTTATATCATCACTCTTAATATCTAAATCATGTCTACATTTTGACATTATTTCAGTAGACAGTGTGAAATACTAGTCCATATCTAGTTTCTGCCAAACTTCTGCCAGTTTTCATCAAATAGTAAATTCCTGTCCCACTAGCTCAGATCTTTGGTTTTATCAAACATGAGATTATTATGGTCATTTGCTACTGTGTATGATGCAGCTAATCTAGGTGCTATACTTCTATGGCCTATGGTGATGTGCTACAAAGTTTCTGCCCTTTCATTGTATAATCTACGTTCATCATTAAGTCTAGGTTCCAAAAGAATTACTTTTCTGTAATTTCTACTGGTAATATCCTACTTCTGAATCACATCATATATCCCTCCATCAGTGTTTCTTTTATGGAGCTGAATCCCTACAGGTGTTTTTTTATTATTATTATGTTCTTATATCTTAGCTGTTTCATAGGCTCCACTCATGGTTAAACTGCTTTCAGTTATAGTCAATAAATCCACTGGTGTATAAATAACTTGTACTAGTATTTGCAGTACAATTCCAACCATGTCATTCATGGAATGAATATATCAATATATCAATAATTAACTCTTCATGCCCCCATTTACCTCCAAGATCAACCATAAAAATCATGTTTAGCTTTTCAAGCTGTTCATGACAAGGTCTTTTAGTCTTTTGGCACTTTACTTCCTTCCACATTCTCTATAATCCAACAATTCTGGCCTTCTCTCTGTTTCTCTCACAGACACATTAACTCCCAGTTCCATTTCTTTCCATTGACTTTTCTTATAACTGGAATATTCTCCTTACTCATCTCTGACCCCTGGCTTCCTGGCTTCCTTCAATTCTCAGTTCAAATCCCATCACTCAGCTAGAGTTCCTTCCTAGTATATCCCACGGCTAATGTCGTCCCTCCGAGATTACCTACAGTTTGTCTTGTACACATCTTATTTGTGCATAATTGAATGCATATTGTCTTATCCTTTAACATGGTAAAATTTGATTGTGAACTCCCAAAGATTAACCACATTAATATAAACTGTTCAGATACCCAACTGACTTAACCTTCTGCAGCCCAGAATTCCCAGGCAAGGCATCTGTCAACCTTAGTTCCATCAGCCACAGAGACCACAGGCATGATTATTAGATATAATTCTGGAATTTGCATTAGGTAAAGGTTTTTAATAATTTTGGGATCTTCATCTTCTCCCTCTTTAGATCTTTCAATTTTCAAAAGTTATTTCACCTAATCCAAGTCTTAAGGATGATATGTTAGTTTTTTGATTTGGGGTTGTTTGTTTTTTTAATAATTATCCCACATTAGTCAACAATGTATTGTATACGTCTGAAAAGTAACTGCATAATTAACAAAAACATAATAAGAACCTCTTGTCTATAACAGTTATTTCCAATTCTGTTATGATTTGATGATATCATTCACATCTTCCAGTCATTTCATGGACACCTATGGTTTATCTGTTCCTATGATCAGGGGCAAAAGGCACAGAAGCATTTTTAACAAATAAAGAAGGATGCTGGCCAGAATACTTACCCAATTCATGGATTCATCATAATTTCTGGGTTCCTGCCAGACTTTCATGGCTATCATAGCTGTCTCAGGGTATATACAGCTTCTGCTTGCACAATACCTTGGCTGGCATTCCCTTCTTTTGCCATCCCTCCTACTCTATAATATTGACAATGGTTTGATCTTTGAGGGGCAGTTACTGTTGTTGTTATTGTTATTCTTTTTATTAAATGATTCCTTTTCAATAAATGTGGTGAAAAGAGCACTAGGATTATAGTTAGAAGAACTTAGAAGAAGTCCTGGCACCCCTATCAGCTGAATGATGTGGAACAAGTTATTTAATTTCTCTCAGGAAGTTGAGAGCTGCCAAAGGAACACATATTAAATTGGTTCTTTATAAAACTAAATATCTATGAAAATGATTTCTCCATTAGTTTAAACCCAAGGGTAGATTTCACTCAATTTAATAACATTCTAATTTCTAAAATTGTTCTATCTTTGCAAATAGATATGTCATATTTTCCCAAAATGTTATATGCATCAAATATGACTGCTCTGAGTTCTGTCTGACAGATCCCCAGAGATGAGGCTGATACAGTTCTTTCCCTGTCAGCCAACAACTTGCATTCATTTGATATAGGTAATTTAAGTTTTTAAAAAAATGTAGTGTAAAATACAAAGCTGAATGAACCCTTACCTCCACTAACTATATTTGAAGATTCCTTGAGGGAGCTCCTTCAGTCAGTCTCAAATTCCTACCATGCAAGTTTACTTTTCTTATTTAAATTTAGGTTCCAAATATAACTGAAATAAAGTCAGTATGACTCTACCAAGATTTTTGTCCTAGAGACTTGAGCATCTGGGTCTGATTAAGACTATAAGATTTAGAACAATTTTAGGAAATGTTTTCAACAGAGAAAATCTGCATCATGCACTTTTTTCTATGTATAATTTCATTAGTCATTAAGTATTTATTAAGCAGGAACTCTGCTAGGGATATAAGGGGAAAAGGGAAATCTCTGTTTTCAAGGAACTCATAGTCTAATAGAAGAGACAACACATAAACAACTGTGTTCAAATAAGATATAAACAGGATAAAATGGGGATCCACTAATGGAGAGAAGACACTAGCATTAAGGAGAATAGTGATGTAATCTGTCCCCTTAATCTTTGAGAAAGAAGGGTTGGAAAGGCTCTGATGTAAACTGTGTCCCCTTTAATTTTCGGGGGAAGAATGATCCTGGGTCTCAAACCCTCCTGGTCTTTGGGAGGGGCCCCACTCTCCAGTTCATAGAGAAACCTACCAGATAGTAATCTCATTCAATTGGAGATCTTGGTCTGGGGCATAATCACTACCCTCTATTGGATGAAAATTAGTCCCTCAAATTGTTCCCTAGCTCAGGGCCAAAAAAAAAAACAATATAATCAAATACTGTGTGCCCAAACTTTTGCATATAATCCTAACAGGATTTTGCCTGCTAAAAAAAAAAAAAAAAAAAAGCTGTTTTCTTAAGTGTAATAAACTCATTTTTTGCCACAAACCTCACCTCTTTCATTTGGGTTTGCAAATTCTTTCAGAAAGCCTGGGACCAGCCAGGGGATCCCACTGCTGTCAGGGGATCTCTTGACCTTCATTTCTCATACTTCAACAATAGAGAAAAGTTCCTTTTAGAAGGTGGGATTTTAAATGGTACTTGAAGGGCATTAGGGAAATCAGGAGATAGATATGAGAAGAGAAAAAATTCCAAGTATGGAGAAAGCCAATAAAAATACATAAAGTTGAAAAATGGAGAATCATGTGTAAGCTTAACAATAGTTTATACTTAAATATTTTTAAAGAATTCTCTCACCTGGCCATCAGAATTCCCAGTAACAAATTGTTCCTTTTCTTCATAAATGAACAAACTTAGGAGAGGATAGGCTATTCAAAAGAACATAATTACCTTTATTTAAAGGTATATATTTTTCAGATAAAAACATTAACAGTTTTATTTTTACTCTATTTTTAAAATAAGTTTGAAAAATCAAATTAATTTTTTCCACAAAAGGAGTTATTTTAAAATGCTTAGAATGAATTCTGCTCATTTTAAAAATACATGGACATAAGAGAAGTTATCTCAAATAAAAAGATGGCATATCAATTCACTTATGCCAAAGATAGAAACATTAGAGTGTTCCTGGCTTATCTAAACTTTTTATCACCCCCACTATTTAGCAAGAATTTTATATAGGATTCTTATAATTCTTAATAAATATTTTATTAAATAAATTAATTAATATTAAAACAACTTGAATTCATTAATTCTGAGAAATTTACATATACCACTTTGGAAATATCCTCTGCCCCTTAAGGCCCTTCCTTCTAATTGGGGAATAGAGAGTTTCTCTCAGAATTTCTAATTAAGAAAAGCAGATAGATCATTCTTAATTTCCCACCAGGCTGCTGGATCTTATCACTGCCCTGGACTTTATCACTCCCCTGCTAGCAAACCTTCTGAGGTTTCTTATTATCTCTAAGAAAACATAGAAACTTTCACTTTGGCATTTAAAGTCCTTCACAACCAGGCTCCAACCTATATTTCTATACAATTATTATTTTCCCCTTCACAAACTCTATATTCTGGTCTATACACCAAAGAAATGACTGGGGAAGGAAATAATATAAATTGTTTCATATGACTGAGCCAACTGATACCTACTGTTTGATTTCCATCTCTGATCAAAACAATAAGTCAACTGAATTAAGTGATGTTATTTCGTTGTCTTTTAACATTTTTTAAAATTAATAAAAATCTATCTTCTCTCCTATCTCACCCTCCCATTGGGGCAGGGGAGGGGGAATCTAAATCATTACAAGAAATATATATTCTGACACATTCTGACCACTCAAAAATTACTTGAAAAGACAGTCATTATCATTCAATTTTCTCATACATGTATCTGAAAAAGTTTCCTCTTCTATCTACCCTCCATTGTCATTTCCCCAGCAACAGAGAGGCATTTTTCCCTTTAATCTGGTTTAGCCTTTTTGAGACTTTTAATCTGAAATTTAATCATAAAGTATTGAAATGTAAAAGTTTACCTGTTATTACTGCTGAATTGTATAACAATAATCCAGTACAGTGATCCCAGACCTTTTGGGGAAATATATATATGCACATATGTAGTTTAGAAAATATCAGAACTTGGAAGGCTGTCATAAAATAAAATTATTTACAAAAAATACCATATTGTGAGAAATGGATGGGCATTTATTTGGTTTCCAGAATTAGAATAAATTGGAGAAATGAAACTTAAATTAGAAAACTGAAACCCACAAGAACCTCAGAGGTGATGGGGGATGCAGGTCATGTCCCTCAATAGAATATAAAAATGTAAGCTCCTTGGGGGTGAGGACAGGTTTTATAATCTGGGATAGTGGCCTGAGATTTGAAAATAATTTTTTATTGTTTGCCCTTAGCTTTCCACTGTTATCTTCTCTTTCTATAAAAGAGGCTCCATATGATTTAGTGGGAAACACCTACGCATTTGATAGCCTCAGGCTTTCTTACTTCTCTTTAATAAAAAAAGAGAGAGAGAGAGAGAGAGAGAAACTGTACTTTAGAAATCCCAGCTTAAGGGGAAAGAGGACAGGGAACTGGGGAGGGGAAAATCGGCCTTAAGGAACATCCTTTGCCTGGGTGCCTGTATTTTTGTCTCTCAAACTATGTTTTGTGTGTCAGAGACTACACACCCTTTCTTATGAGAAAAAAAGTAAATTTTTTTGCTACAGTCATACTCGGACTTTACTATTATTATAAATTAATATAATAGTAATTATTATTTTTATAAAGAATAGTAAGAAAATCCAGAATAGAAATAGTAAGATCATTAGAATACTTGTTAAAAAATGATGTCAAAGAAAGCAAATTATTATTAGTAAATAATAGTAAATTATTATTAATAGTATTCTTTACTATTAACTACAGTAGTGACCACTAAACTACTGTCCTACAAATATCTTAGCCAGTTGTTAGTCATAGAAAAATAACATTAGTCATAAAGAGAAGACATCAAAAAATATTTATAAACCAGGCAGTGAACAAGATATTGATAATAAAGATAGAAAGAATGAAAAGATAGTAAGAAAATCCAGAATAGAAATAGTAAGATCATTAGAACACTTGTTAAAAATGATGTCAAAGAAAGCAAAACATCATAGAAGCTATTATGAGATTCTAGTTTAGAATTTCCAGGACCAGAAAATGTATATGAACTGCAAAGAAAATCAGTTCCCAACAGGATCCAAAAATGACCCAATCACCAGAATATCTCTTAAATGAAGGACAGCCTTAACAATCTGGATCATGATATATTTAAGATCATTCCAAGCCAAAATATTTCTACCAGAAACCTAATCCTGTCTGAGTGTGAATTTGACCCCAAACTAGACTACTTTAAAGAGACGTCAGATCTGTTTAAATAGGTTCCATTTGACATATCCAGTAAATCAACTTCTTTTCTTATTGTTCCATGATTCTAAATGGAAGGGAAAAGCTCTCTATTCTTTAAAAAAAAAAATCAATTTAAACAGTAGTTTAATGAGTCATTTTCTTACCTTAAAGCTTCTGTCTTCAGACACTGATATTATTACATTTTTTTGCCAGGTGCAAAATTCAGCTGCAGTAACTGGACCAATGTGACCTTTCAGCTCAGTTAATATAGTTTCAGACTGTAATTTAGGAGAAACTTCCTTAGTATAATTTATTTTAGTAATTCTGATTATTTAATTAGTTATATATCACATACCTACCAGAAGAAACATTTATATTAAAATTCTTGTTCTACTTTGACTATTGTAATTCTCTTCTCCAGATTCTTTAGTAATTAAATAGATTTTATGAATCAGGTTCAAAGCTAGAAAGAAGTACCAGGTATCATAGGCTATAAATTATCAGTAATTCCTGGTGTTTCTTGTAGCCTTCCATTTTGTCTATAATCTGTTCCTCTAAATAAATCTACCTTTTGTCAAAAAGAATGGCCATTGTGAATTCTTCACATGACTGAACCCCAACGTTTGGTGCCTGACATCATTTGGTACCAAATCCCACATTATAAATCACATCAGAAGAAGGAAGAAGAAAAGAAAAAAAAAATTAAGAAATATGAGAGCCTCTCAGTTTAAACTCTTCTTTAAAATATATTACAGACTCTTTAACATGCCGTATCTTATATCTTTAAGATCTCATTTGAGATTTAAATTATTCTAATTATTCTATAATGCTAAAAGTCTTACCTTAGCATCAAGCATGAATATGTCATTTTCAGCACATACAGCAATAATACGGTCATCTGGACTAAATCTCAAATAAAGCACCATTCCCAAAAGTGTTCCTATGACATTTCCTTGAGGAGTTAACCCTATAACAATTTTTATCATTAATACCAATTCATAATCAGTTGCCAATATCAAAATAGCATAACTAGACTATATCATGAGAAAATAAAATAATATAATTTGTGGAACCCAGATGATTTCTAAAACAAAAGCAGTGAACCCCAATTTTGCATGCTTAGTGATATAACAGAACAATGACAATATAAAGCTTCTTCTGAAGATATTTCTACATTTAAAAACTCTTCTTAGTTGAAGTGACTATAGTAAAAGAATTTTATTAGAGGAACATCTTTGATAGTTCTTTCTAAGTAAAAAATTACACTCAGACATTTTTAATCTATCAATATGTTTACATACTATAGATGGAATATACCAAAAATCTCATCTTCACATGATATTAAATTAATTCTCTAGGTTCAAATATAAATTATGAATTGGCCTTTTGAAGTCAGGGATGGATGTGGGCCTTCGTTAAATATGGCTAATCAGAAAATTCTCTCCAAATTTGATATGAAAATTATGTCAATAAAAAATTAAAGCAAGTTCTACTGGAACTAACTAACCAAATCATGTTCTAGAAGTGGTACTTCATTTTAACCTAAGCTTTCTATGACAATGCAGAAGAATTGTTAATTAAGCAAACTAACTATGAAAATGTCAACATTTTTCCCACTAAAAATTCTCTTTATTTTATAAATGAAATATCTCTTATTTCTTCCTAGATAATTTCACTAAAGTTCTTGCCCCATTAAAGAAATAACTCGAAACCCCCCAAATCTTAAGGAAATAAAGGCTTCTTAACATGTTTTTGTATTTTGTGGATCTCCTGACAATGTCGTGAAGCCTGAAGCCTTCTCAGAATACTGCTTTTTAAATGTATAAATGAAGGAAATGCTAAGTTTATTAGAGGCTAGTGGATATAGAGATGTACACAGACCTTTTAAAATGTATCCACAGACTTCTTCAGAGTTCATGGACCACAAGTTAAGAACCTTTGAAAAAAGCTATCCCTTCATGTATTTATATTACATATAAATTCCAGTTCCAAACTCTAGTAAGACGATCACAGGACTACTTTTCCTCCCCACAGGCATGACTGAAGATTTTTCCCCTTTCCTAATCACTACTATAGACTATGCCATTATTTGGGATACTAATCATTGTTGGTCTTTGTTACCCTCTCTTCAGTCTTGTCCCTGGGATGGTAGCAGGAGGAATAGGGAAAGAGGAAAGGTAGAGAGAAGGGAAATTGAAAGTAGATTCTATCCTACCATAACGACTTAATTTTACACCAATTACAATTATTCCCTGCTCTCTGTTAGAAGAGGAGCTAGGTGGCAGTGGACTGAGCACTGGTCCTAGTAGAGTCAAGAAGACTCATCTTCTTCATGAAGTTCAATTCTGCTTCAGACATTTACTAGCAGTGTAGCCCTAGGTAAGTCACATAACCAAACCCCTTTGCCTCGGTTTTCTCATCTGTAAAATGAGCTGGAAAAAGAAATGGCAAAACACTCTAATATCTTTGCCAAGAAAATTCCAAATGCGGTCACATAAATTAGACATGACTGAAACAATTGAACAACAATCCTGTTAGAAGTAAAACAAGAAATAAGGAAAGAGGAGAGAAGGGGTAAGGAAAGAAAAATAAAGATAAAGACAAAAAGGAAATAAAAATAGAAATGCTTTTACATATCCCAATTTATCATAAGATCCCAATATTGATAAATTACTTCACCCTTCTCCTGCTCCTACCAAGAACTGCACTGAACTCTAATTGATGGGAAGAGAGACAGGGAAGATGAACTTCTTACCTCAATTACCTAGCCCATACTTGCCTCCTCAGATGTTCCCATTGCCTTCATCCCAATTTCTTATTACCCCCATGTTCTGTCCAACAACTTAATCAAAGGGATCCATCCTAATTCATGAACCCGACTCCCACCCTGCTACCACAACCCCCAGCTTCTTTTATAACGCCTGACCTAAAAACCATCTTAAAGTGGAAGAGCCATGACCAAGGCTAGAAGCAGGGAAACATATATGAAGTATCTCAAATTACACCTCTCTTTTATATATTCTTATGGAATCATTGTTGCACATGGTGGTTGGATTCTATTATATCAATAATACAATGTAATCAATTACACACATTTTTCTGAGTGGCCTGGAAATCTAACACTAAATATATGAATCAACTTTGAAACTTAACTCATTACTAATTTGATAACTTCCTATATATAAATATCCCTCTTAATTTCACTTGATTAAATAATTTTGATAATGTGCAGTATTCAAAAACATACAAATTATAATCTATTTGGAATGTTCAATTCAGAAGTCACACCATAGATCAGAAATATTAATAAATTATGTGTCATATAAAGTTTCTTGACAATTTTTTGTTGGCAGAATCCTGCTTGTCTACATTACCACAAAATTACACAGTTCAAATGTTTTTTTGATGAAAATATGAAAACTTGAAAGTTACAAGCCAATTTACAATTGGCTTGTAGATAAATAAATTTGAATAGTCAGACCAATCTAATTAGTATAATGTGCTTTCAAGATGTTTTATTCCTAGACCAGAAGATGTTAAAATATATATACAGTTACATAATCCTATATCTCTAGTATATTCTTTATATGTATTATGTATATACACATACATATATACACACATATATTTACATATGGATATATTTACGGATGAATTATATCAATGCTTCTTTCTTAAATAATCTAGCTGATCCCTGTTTGTAGTGGTTAGAAACTGGAAATTGAATGGATGCCCATCAATTAGAGAATGGCTAGGTAAATTGTGGTATATGAATATTATGGAATATTATTGTTCTGTAAGAAATGAGCAGCAGCATGAATGCAGAGAGGCTTAGAGAGACTTACATGAACTGATGCTAAGTGAAATGAGCAGAACCAGGAGATCATTATACACTTCAACAACGATATTGTATGAGGATGTATTCTGATGGAAGTGGATTTCTTTGACAAAGAGAGCTAACTCAGTTTCAATTGATAAATGATGGACAGAAGCAGCTACATCCAAAGAAAGAATGCTGGGAAATGAATGTGAACTATTTGCATTTTTGTTTTTCTTCCCAGGTTATTTTTACCTTCTGAATCCAATTCTCCCTGTGCAACAAGAGAACTGTTCGGTTCTGCAAACATATATTGTATCTAGGATATACTGCAACATATCTAACATATATAGGACTGCTTGCCATCTAGGGGAGGGGGTGGATGGAGGGAGGGGAAAAATCGGAACAGAAGCGAGTGCAAGGGATAATGTAAAAAAAAAAAACAATTACTCTGGCATGGATTCTGTCAATATAAAGCTATTATAAAATAAAATAAAATATTTTTAAAAATAAATAAATAAATAAAATAAAGAACAAAAAAAATAATAATAACAATAATAATCTAGCTGATCACCTTAAAAAGACCAAAAGTCACCAGGTTCAAGGCAGGTTCTAACTTCTGACTGAAGATTTATTTTCTCTGAGATTGCACCATGTATATAAAAGCTTGGGGGCTGAAGGACCTTTGGTTTAGGCTTGAAAATTCAATTTTATAGCACAGAATTCTATGTTCCTTTCATTTTCCTCTCCTGATAATATTTATTTTGTTGACTCTACTGCCCTCTTGCAATATTAATCTTGTGTTTTTTGGAGACCCAGGTAAATTAGGAGCCCTTTCACTACTGATGCACAAGAATAGAATAGGAATTTGCAATAAATTATGCCCCCAGGGCCAGAGAGAACTGAGGAGGAATGAGTTTGAGTTATTGTAATCATATAATATTACTATAAATATTGCAAAGATCTAAATTATGTAGTGGGAGATAAAGAAGTGACTCTCTGGGTTCCCTTCTTAAATAAGAAGAAATTTAAAAAAGGAAATTTCTGATGGCCATCCTCCACCCTCTCCAGTCAGAAGTATTTAATATCTCATCTTTCCAACTATACCATAAATTCCTTGATTTGATGACCATAGCCAATTTTTCTTTTTGTCTCTCAAAATGACTTTCCTATTGACTAAAAATCATGACCACAAAGAAATAGATGAGCTAAATAGCATGTCAATCCAAATATTTTATATTATCAAAATACATTTAAGAATAAATAAGACATAGTATTTTTTTATTTTAAAAGCTCATCTGTAAAAACTATTTTTACCTTCTAATATTCTTTCTTCACATTCCAATAAGTTCCAAACTATTACATAGTCACAAGATGCAGAACAGACAAAAAGTGGATTAACTGTGTTTCCAAATGTCACAGCAGTAATTGACTGATGATGTCCTTCCAAGTGCAATGGCTAAAAAAAAAAAAAAAAAAATCAACAAGTACCAATATTATACATCATTACATAAAATACAAAACTAAAAAAAAAATAAGATTCAAATCTTCTGAAATTTAACATTCTCATTAGTATTTGATTAAATACTATTTTTAGAAATACTGGAAACATACTAAGCTCTTAATAACAAATCTTGAATTTAATTCATATAATTTCCATTCATAATCCTGGCAAGAACCATATCCCACAAAATTCAAAGAGATCAATCATTGTCTGTAACAGCCTTTAAAAAAAAAAAACCTTCTGGATTTTAAAGCTTGTTTGAAAAGCCCTATTTATTTCGTCCTTACATCTAAAGCTACTTTAAAAACCTGTGTTAGTAATCTTTTAATACCATATAACAAATTATGTTACGTATTATATATTCATTTATTGTAGAGTTTATTTCAATATTTTTAAGTCTTTGTGACCCCAGTTGGGTTTTCTTGGCAAAGATACTGGAATGGTTTACCATTTTCTTTTCCCTTTCATTATACAGAGGAGGAAACTGAGGTAAACAGAATTAAGTGACTTGTCCATACTCATACAGATAGTAAGTATCTGAAGTCACATTTGAACTCAGTTCCTCTTGACTACAGGAGCAGTGTTACATCCACTTTACCACCTCATAGTTCATATTCCTTTGTATCATACTTTATAAACATAACATATTCAGTATAAATTTTAAGTACCTGATTGAAAGGGCTGTTGGTATTCCATATGCAAAGTTTATTTCCATTTAAAGGGAAAGCACAATAATGTTGACTGCAAGCAAGTTGAACATGAGATGCTGATTCTTCAGATTCCATTAAATGTCTTTCTTGAACTATGTTAACAACATAGCTAACCTTATTAGAAGAGGCATTTTCTGAAGCTTCCATATTAAAGCTGAAAATAAAAAGTTACATAATCTCTATTAAGATATTTAAGGCTGATATTATAACTACACCTCAAAAAATTCTTAATTGATCTAATTGTGGCAAAAACCATGTCTAATACTTAATTTGTACTAGTGAAGTATAATTTGAAGACTTCGCTTCAAGTTCTGACTAACTCACAAACTGTGAGGCTCCTAAATTTTTTAATCTGCAAAATGAGATAATCAAAAGTAATTTACTGAACTGTAACCTAAAATTTGGGCATTAAAAATTACATATATGGAGAACCACCATTCAGTTTTAATGCATTAAATAAGCTTCCCAAAAAATGCTTAATTTAGACATAGACATTTCATAGGTTACTGTGCAATCATTGAAGGTTTTTGAATAGGGGAGTGATATATGAGTTGTGCTTCCAAAGGTTGGAAAGTACTGTTTTTTTTTTTATTATAACTTTTTATTGACAGTATATATGCATGGTAATTTTTTACAACATTATCTCTCACACTCACTTCTGTTCTGACTTTTCCCTTCCCTCCCTCTATCTTCTCCCCTAAATGGCAAGCAATCTTATACATGTTAAATAAGTTATAGATATCCTAGATACAATATATGTTTGCAGAACCAAACAGTTCTCTTATTTCACAGGAAGAATTGGATTCAGAAGGTAAAAATAACCCTGGAAGAAAAACAAAAATGCAAACAGTTTGCACTTATTTCCCAGTGTTCTTTCTCCGGGGATAGCTGATTCTGTCCATCACTGATCAATTGGAACTGAATTAGATCTTCTCTTTGTCGAAGAAATCCACTTCTATCAGAATACATCCTCATACAGTATCTTTGTTGAGGTATATAATGATCTCCTGGTTCTGCTCATTTCACTCAGCATCAGTTCATGGAAGTCTCTCCAAGCCTCTCTGTATTCATCCTGCTGGTCATTTCTTATAGAACAATAATATTCCATAACATTCATATACCACAATTTTACCCAGCCATTCTCCAATTGATGGGCGTCCATACATTTTCCAGTTTCTAGCCACTACAGACAGGACTGCCACAAACATCTTGGTACATACAGGTCCCTTTCCCTTCTTTAGTATCTCTTTAGGATATAAGCCCAGTGGTAGCATTGCTGGATCAAAGTTGGATAACTTTGGGGGCAAAATTCCAGATTGCTCTCCAGAATGGTTGGATTCGTTCACAACTCCAACAACAATGCATCAATGTCCCAATTTTCCCACATCCCCTCCAACATTCATCATTTTTTCCTGTCATCTTGGCCAATCTGACAGGTGTGTAGTGGTATCCCAGAGTTGTCTTAATGTGCATTTCTCTGATCAATAGTGATTTGGAACACTCTTTCATATGAGTGCTAATAGTTTCAGTTTCATCATCTGAAAATTGTCTGTTCATATCCTTTGACCATTTATCAATTGGAGAATGGCTTGATTTCTTATAGAGTAAATTCTCTATATATTTTGAAAATGAGGCCTTTATCAGAATCTTTAACTGTAAAAATGTTTTCCCAGCTTGTTGCTTCCCTTCTAATCTTGTCTGCATTAGTTTTGTTTGTACAAAGGCTTTTTAATTTGATGTAATCAAAATTTTCTATTTTGTGATTAATAATGATCTCTAGTTCTGCTTTGGTCACAAATTCCTTCCTCTTCCACAAGTCTGAGAGGTAAACTATCCTATGTTCCTCTAATTTATTTATGATCTTGTTCTTTATGCCTAAATCATGGACCCTTTTGATCTTATCTTGGTATATGGTATTAAGTATGGGTCCATGTCTAATTTCTGCCATACTAATTTCCAGTTTTTCCAGCAGTTTTTGTCAAATAATGAATTCTTATCCCAAAAGTTGGGATCTTTGGGTTTATCAAACACTAGATTGACATAATTATTGACTATTTTGTCCTGTGAACCTAACCTATTCCACTGATCAACTAATCTATTTCTTAGCCAATACCAAATGTTTTTGGTGACTGCTGCTTTATAATATAGTTTTAGATCAGGTACAGCTAGGCCACCTTCATTTGATTTTTGGGAATTTTGTTATTTTTTTTCTAGGTCATTAAAATTGTTTCTTGGGAGTCTGATTGGTATAGCACTAAATAAACAGATTACTTTAGGGAGTATTGTCATATTTATTATATTCGCTTGGCCTATCCAAAAGCACTTAATATTTTTCCAATTATTTAAATGTGACTTTATTTGTATGGAAAGTGTTTTGTTATTTTGCTCATATAATTCCTGACTTTCCATTGGTGGATAGATTCCCAAATATTTTATGCTATTGATGGTTATTTTGAATGGAATTTCTCTATGTATCTCATGCTGTTGGATTTTGTTGGTGATGTATAAAAAGGCTGAGGATTAATGTGGATTTACTTTGTATCCTGCAACTTTGCTAAAGTTATGAATTATTTCTAATAGCTTTTTAGTACAATCTCTGGGATTCTCTAAGTATACCATCATATCATCTGCAAAAAGTGATAGTTTGGTTTCCCTATTATCTACTCTAATTACTTTAATTTCTTTCTCAAATATTATTGGCAAAGCTAGCATTTCTAATACACTATTGAATAATAATAGTGATAGTGGGCAAGCTTGCTTCACTCCAGATCTTACTGGAAAGGTTCCAGGTTTTCCCCATTGCATATGATGCTTACTGATGGTTTTAAATAGATGTTCCTGACTATTTTAAGGAAAAGTCCATTAATTCCTATACTCTCAAGTGTTTTTCTCAGGAATGGATGTTGGGTTTTATCAAATGCTTTTCCGGCATGTATTGAGATGATCATATGGTTTTTGTTAATTTGGTTATTGATATGGTCAATTATGCAAACAGTTTTCCTAATATTGAACCAGCCCTGCATTCCTGGTATAAATCCTACTTGGTCATAGTTATTATCCTAGGAATGATTTTCTTTAATCTTTTTGCTAATATTTTATTTAAGATTTTAGCATCAATATTCATTAGGGAGATTGGTCTATAATTTTCTTTCTCTGTTTTCAACCTACCTGATTTAGGTATCAACACCATGTCTGTGTCATAAAAGGAGTTTGGTAGGACTCCTTCAATCCCTATTTTTCCAAATAGTTTATGTAGCATTGGAGTTAATTATTCTTTAAATGTTTGATAGAATTCACATGTAAATCCATCTGGTTCTGGGGATTTTTCTTAGGGAGCTGATTAATAACTTGTTCTATTTCTTTTTCTAAGATGGGACTGTTTCACCAATTTACTTCTCTGTTAATCTGGGCAAGCTATATTTTTGAAGGTATTCTTCCATTTCATTTAAGTTATCAAATTTATTGGCATAAAGTTGGACAAAGTAACTCCTAATTATTGCTCTAATTTCCTCTTCATTAGTGGCGAGTTCTCCCTTTTCATTTTTAAGACCAACAATTTGAATTTCCTCTTTCCTTTTTTTAATCAGACTTACTAAGGCTTTGTCTATTTTGTTGGTTTTTTCATAGAACCAACACTTAGTTTTATTAATTAATTCAATTTTTTTTTTACTTTCAATTTTATTAATCTCTCCTTTTATTTTGAGAATTTCAAGTTTAGTGTTTGACTGGGGGGTTTTAATTTCTTCCTTTTCTAGCATTTTTAGTTGCAAGCCCAATTCATTGACCTTCTCTTTCTCTATTTTATGCAAGTAGGCCTCTAGAGATGTAAAATTTCCCCTTATTACCACTTTGGCGGCATCCTACACATTTTGGTATGACATCTCATTATTATCATTTTCTTGAGTGAAATTGTTAATTATGTCTATGATTTGCTGTTTCACTCATTCTTTAGTATAAGATTATTTAGTTTCCAATTTTTTTAAATCTATTTTCCCCTGGCTTTTTATTGCATGTAATTTTCACTGCATCATGGTCTGAAAAGGATACATTTACTATTTCTGCCTTATTGCATTTGAGTTTGAGGTTTCTTTGTCCTAATATATGGTCAATTTTTGTATAGGTTCCATGAACTGCTGAGAAGAAAGTGTACTCCTTTCTATCTCCATTTAGTTTTCTCCAAAGATCTATCATATCTAACTTTTCTAGTATTCTATTTACCTCTTTGATGTCTTTCTTATTTTGTGGTTTGATTTATCTAATTCTAAGAGTACAAGGTTGACATCTCCCACTATTATAGTTTTGCTGTCTATTCTTGCAGCTCTCTTAATTTCTCTTTTAAAAATTTAGATGCTACACCACTTGGTGCATATATGTTTAATATTGATATTGCTTCATTGTCTATGCTACCCTTTAGCAAGATAAAGTGGCCTTCCTTATCTCTTTTAATTAGATCAATTTTTGCTTTTGCTTGATCTGAGATCAGGATGCTACTCCTGCTTTTTTTACTTCATCTGAAGCATAGTAGAGTCTGCTTCAACCTTTTACCTTTACTCTGTATGCATCCCTGTGCTTCAAGTGTGTTTCCTGTAAACAACATATTGTAGGATTCTGACTTTTAATCCAGTCTGCTAACTGCTTCCTCTTTATGGGGGAGTTTACCCCATTCACATTTATGGTTAAAATGACCAATTCTGTATTACTTGCCATCTTGTTAACCCTTTCTTATGATTTTCTCCTTTCCTTCCCTCTTATTCCCTTCCCAAGTATTAAACTTGTGAACACCACTTGCTTCTCATAGCCCTCCCTTTTTAGTATCCCTCCCCCTGACCTTAGAGTTCCTCCTCCTTCTCCTATTTTACCCCTTTTCCTCACAATTTCTGTATTCCCTTCCACTTAGCTTACTCCTTCCTTTTCACTTTTCCCCTCCCACTTTTCAATGAAGTGGAAGAAGTTTCACCATAAATCAAATATGTCTAATATTTTTCTCTTTAAACCAATTCTGACAAGAGTATGATACACACTATGTTCATCCCCCTCCTTTCTTTCTTTCAAATATAATAGGTTTCCTTTGCCTCTTCATGAGATGTAGTACCCCCACTTTACCCTTTTCCGGGTACAATTTCCTTTCCACCTCTAGTTTCTAGTATACATGTGTTCTTTATATATCTTTATAATAGAAATATAGTTCCCAAGATTTATTTTTACCTTTTTAGGTTTCTCTTGAGTTCTATATTTAGAGACCAAATTTTTTGTTTAGTTCCAGCTTCTTCATTAGAAATAGATGAAATTCCCTTATTTCATTGAATGTCCATCTTCTTCCCTGAAAAAAAATGCTCATTTTGGCTGGGTAAGTTATTTTGGCTACATACCAAGTTCCTTAGCTTTTCGGAGTATCAGATTCTAGGTCCTTTGATCCTTTAATGAGGACGCTGCTAGATCCTGGGTAATCCTTATTGTAGTTCCTCTATATTTGAACTGATTTTTTCTAGCAGCTTGTAATATTTTTTCCTTGGTTTGATAGTTCTGGAATTTAGCTACAATATTTCTTGGAGTTTTGATTGTAGGGTCCCTTTTAGTAAGTGATCAATGAATTCTTTATGAAGTCTATTTTACCCTCTGTTTCTATAACTTCTGGGCAGTTCTCTTTTATAATTTCCTGGAATATAGTGACCACACTCTTTTTTTCATCATATTTTTCCAATAATTCTCATATTGTCTCTTCTAGATCTATTTTCCAGGTCTGTTGTTTTCCCAAGAAGGTATTTGATATTTTTTTCCATTGTTTCATTTTTTTAGTTTTGCTTGACTGATTCTTGGTGTCTCCTCTAGTCATTCAATTCCATCTGTTCAATTCTGATTTTTCAATGAGTTATTTTCTTCACTCACTTTTTTTATATCTTTTTCTAATTGTCCAATTGAGTTTTTGAGTTGTTTATTCTATGGAATTTTTTTTTCCATTTTGCCAGTTTTATTTTTTAGAGAGCTATTTTCTTTTTCCAATTCACTAATTCTGTTTTTCAAGGATTTGATTTCTTTATCTACTCTATCTTTAAATGAGTGGGATGACTTCTCCAGAGTCTCTTGCCAAGCTTCCCTTTCCTTTTCCCATTTTTCTTCTAGCTCTCTTGTGAAAGCCTTTTTAATTTCTTCTATGAGAATTTTTTATGTTAAGGACCAAATCATATCCCCTTTTGGGGATTCATCTGGAGACAGTCTGTTTTTAATCTTCTCAGGTTTTAAAGTTTGCTCTCTATCCATATAGAAGCTATCAATAGAGTCCATTTTAATTTTTTGTTCATTTTGTCAAAGAAGAATCAAAGAAAACAAACTAGCCAAAAAACAAATGCAATCTGCTTTTTTTTTTTTTTTTTTTTTTTTGGTGGGGGGGAGGCTGGAGCTGGATGGTATTACGGAATTTCCTCCACAGACTGCAGGAGGCAGCAGTGAGGCACTAGCAGGACAGTAATGGCTGCACTGAGTCTGTGCTCTGAGACTGCGGCTCTGAGAGGGTGCTTTCTACTGGCTTGCTGCCAGGACAAAGTAGCCAACACTGTGTTAAAGATCTCCCCTCAGAAACAGCTGAGATCACACCCCATCCCCTCAGTCAGCTTTGTACTCTGTCTGCTGTGCTGTGGCTGCCTTCAGTCTGCATGGTCTAACTGCCCCGACCCACACACAAAAACAGACCTTTTCTGGCAAATTTCAAGGATGTCTTTTGTTGGTAATTATTTGTGTTTTTTTTTTTTTTCAGTCAAGCACTAATTCTGAGGCCTTGTCATGAAATTAATTCTGAGAACAAAGACGGAGATTAAGTAGATGTGTGTGTCCTCTCCATCATCTTGGCTGGAAGTTGGAAAGTACTTTTTATGGTACAGTGGAATGTATGCTTTAAAAAGAGTCAAAAGCTCTGGATTCAAATTCTACTTGAGTTACTTACTACTGGACAAGTCGCTCAACCCTTACTAATCTCAGTCCTATAAAATATATATAAAGTAACAGTTGGACTAAACAACCTAAAAGGTCCCTTCTGGTGAAAAATCTATGATTACTTAAATATCTGATTTGCCATCAATAAAGTAAATGAATTATATATCTGAATGTGAAATACTTTGACTTTTTAGCTTGTCATCAGTAGGAATAGTAGATTTAAAAGTGGACTATGAATAAAAAACATTACTTATCTCACCCAAAATTACCAAATAATATAAAATCAACTGGACCACTAAAATATGCTCTTATCTGATAACCCATGTTCACTTTTTACTCCATTTTTATGCCCTTCTCCCAAATTAATTATACAAAACACAGCTCATATCATATCACTCCCCTAACTTAAAAACCTTCCATGACTCTACAATATTCACCAAATGTCTATGTTCTAAATTAGGCATTTTTTGCAAGTTCATTTTTTCTACCTGGTATTGAGCTATCAATACCTAATTTAATGCATTAAAACAATGGTTTTTAATATCCAAATTTTAGATTACAAATCAGTAAATTACCTTTGGTTACAAATTTTATTTAAATAAACTAAATGATTCTCCTTATGCTAGTTAGGTATAAATAAAACAAGTTATTTCTGTGTAAGTAAGGAGAAAGGGAAACATGATTTGAATAATACTCAGTAATTCAATTTCTTAAATATAGCATAAGAGTGGGGAAAAATGTGACTTGACATTGCACCTCTGCTAATAGCCATCTGACATTTTCGGTGCATCTGTTAAAATTATGACACATCTATCCAAAAACTCCCTTTCAATTTTATTAATTGGGATGACCAGTACAAAGTAATTACTGTCCCCAATGTTCAATTTATTTCTTCCAAAGAAAATAAATAGCTGGAATTAAATTAAATTCTTGGCCAAGAAAGACCTAATGTTTACTTTGAGATTATTTGTCTCATAATGCTTGCTCAGTTTCTCTGCTGCAGGAGTTCATAATCAGAGGTCCCCCCTTTAGAACGTCTGCTCCTTATTGGTTCCTTGTCCAGTATTTCTATTTGACGTTTAACTCAATCCCAAACACCCAGAAGGATTTGGTCAAAGGTTTCTTTACCTACTCACCCAAAGAATCTCTGATTAGACTGGAAAAGAGGGAGTGAACTTCGTTTTTTAATAATTTGGTAACTAGGTTTCCAAATAACTGGTCTCCTCTGTAATCCTACACACTTTCTTTTATGCATTTAAAGACATTATTCTGAGTAGGGATCTACAGGATTGCTCCAGACTTCCAAAGTGGTTCATGCCCTAGAAAAGGTTAAAAGCCCTTACTTCAGAGTTTAGAAAACCCCGGCAGCCGCAGGTTTGCAGGACTACAGAAGCAGGAAAGGAGCCAGATGGTCCCAGTTGAGAAGAGCACATTAAGAGGGAGAGGAAAATGGAGGAGCAAGGGGCAAGTCGAAAGTGTTAGGAGTTAAGGAAGTTTAAGATCCCTTCACCTACACTTTACAAGATCTTCTCCCAAGAGTGAATAAATTGGCGTAGTCCGAGGGGTTTACAATCGATGCCAGGGACTTGTATAGTAAGAGTCCCCGCCTCTGTATCCTAGGCAACAAAGACGCCAAGGATGGAGATGGTGTGCAGAATGGGACAATTCACTTTGTGAGCAAGGCGACTATTTCCAGATAATTGTAGATTATCTGGAATGTGACCAGATTCCACTAATCTGGTCTAGTAAGGATCGCAAGGGTTCGGTTCAAACCGGTTGAGAGCAGAGCGGGGGAGGGGAGTGGCAGTCCACAGAACCAGCAAGAAAGCTAGGTCTGAAAGCCAAATCCCGCCCTTCTACGACTTGGAATATCCTGCCCTTGCTCATTTCTTAAAGCAGGATTGGACTCGTGTGTGTGCGTGTGTGTGTCTGTCTCTATCTCTCTCCCAATCTTTGTGTTGCTGTCTCTCTCTCCTCCTTTCTTCTGCCTGTCTTTCTGTCTGTATCTCTCTCTCTCTCTCTCTCTCTCTCTCTCTCTCTCTCTCTCTCTCTCTCTCTCTCTCTCTCTCTCTCTCTCTCTCTCTCTCTCTCTCTCTCTCTCTCTCTCTCTCGTCTCTTTTGCCTGTCTGTCTGTCTGTCTCTGTCTGTGTGTATGTGTGTGCCTCATTGTCTCAGGCTCTGTGTCTCTGTGTGTGTCTCTCTCTGTCTCTTGTCAAATTTTGTCATTTCGACCTTCACAGCATCTCTATGTTCAATTGAAATGTGTTAAATCTGAGATTTCTTAAATAATAGCTTCTTTGGTTCTTCTTTCACCATGGAAACAGTATCTTCTAAGACTATCTTTTCCTTTCTTGAATATCAACATTTTCCTTGGAAATAGCACAAGATTTAAAGTCAGAGACCATCTGTTAAATCTTGCCTCTACTACTTGCTAAAGGATCACAAAAGTTAGAAGTGGCAGGAAATTCCACTCATTTTTTACATGAGGAAACTGAGGCCCTGAGAGTTGCAATACATAGATTGAAAGTAGCCAGCAGGATTCAAATACAAGTCCTACAACCAAAATTCAGAGTTCTTTTGGTCACATCTTGTTAATGGAAGTTTTCAGCAAGTTATATAACATTTCCAAGTCTGTCTGTCTGTGTGTCTGTCTGTCTGTCTCTCTCATCTACAAATCTTTTAGTTCTACCTCTAAATCTGATGATTTTTAAAACTATCATATCCTTGAATGTTGTTTGTTTCATCAGTTGTCTGATTCTTCATGGGTTTTGTTGGCAAAGATACTGAAGTGTCTTGCCATTTCCTTCTTCAGCTCATTTTTCAGAGGAGAAACAAGATGAAGTGACTTGCTCAAGATAATTTGGCTAATGTCTTAGGTCAGATTTGTAACTCAGATCTTTCTGACTCCAGGTGCAATGCTCTCTCCAATAGCTACTTAGCTTTCTGCTTAGCTTCAATTATAACTTCAGTGTCAGTAAATCCCAAATATACACCTTCTATCTTAACCTCTCAATGGAATTCTAGTACCATTTTTCTAACTTCTCATAGAGCATTTACACTAAGATATAATGTTCCATGGCCATCCTTAACCTTAAAGCATTTGCTCTCCCCAAACCAATCTTCTTTCCAAGTTCCACAATTCTGATAATAGTACCATTCTTCTGACAATTTCTCAAGATGGAAATCCATGTAGGTTATTGAGTTGCATGTTTATCATGCTGAAATAGCATATTGAAATCAAGGCCAAGAGACCTAGAGTCCAGTCACTGTATAACACTGAACAAATTACTTCAACATTTCTGAGCTTCAGAAGCTTTCTCTTACATATGAGAGGATTTAACCAAATGTCTTTCTAGTTTTCTGCAGTCACATTTACCCCATGCCCAAAGTGGCAGAGATTTAAAAATTAATGAGTCAAGAGCTGTGACTTGACTAATGAGTATAGAACAGAAAGAAAAGAGAAAGAGCAGAAAATATCAGAAATCTTTAATATTCTGACACCAGAGAGCAAAAACACTGACAAAAAAAGTAATAAAGAACTGCTTAATGGGACTCCATTCCCTTAAGCATACACAGTGTTCTGCTTGCTGTGTACTCATATGGAGGTGGGGTAGGCCTTTTTCTAGGTATGAGTCATGACTCCCTGACTTAGAAACCTGTACAATATTCTATATCTGATTTAATTCCTTTTTAATTGGTTGTTGAGCTGAAGCTGAATGTGAATACAAAAGACTCCCACATGAGTCCAAATAAACAAGCAAGAGTTGATTTTTAAAATTCCCAATGGAGAAATAAAGAGAAGTAGCACCATTTTTCTATTGTCCCTGCCTGTTCAATATGCAACACATGATTCTACTGTACTCTTCCCAAGTCCCTATTGTATCTATTAGTTCTTTCCTTATATGAGGGAGTATTGGTGACAACAAATTAGACTGTAACCTTACTGAAAAAAGATAGACAATGGATTTTAGTGATAGGAGTGATTGTGGAGTTTGCTGACAGCTAAAACCAGAAGTAATAAAGCTCCTGCTTGACCCAATATAACAACAGATGAACTGAGAGCCAAGAGGGAACTACTTAACCATCAGCTATGCTGTATTTAGAAGTAAAGTTGGTGAGGGACATTTGCTTTATGTTTAAGCTCCATTACCCAGGATCTGAAGTGGTATAGGGGAAAATATGCCATCAGGTTTCTATTCATGCTGTATTTTCTTAGTACATATCCTTTTGTAAAAGCTCATTTATGCTAATTTGTTCAATGAAACAGGGCCATTAAACACTGATGAGTGATAAAACTCACTGCAATGAAAACAAGTCAATTGAATTAGAAAGATTTTAAAAATCAAAAAAATAGAGGAAAACTTAAGATATCTCATAGCAAAAACAAATGGCCTTGAAAACAGATTGAGGAGAAAAAAATAGAATGATTAAACTATCTGAATGCCATGGCAAAAAAAAAAAAAATCATAGAAAACATTTCAAAAAATCTTAAAAAAAACACTACCCAAATTGTTCTAAGAAGGTAAAGTAAAAATAGAAAACATCAAATGGTTACCTCCTGAAAGAAACCTCAAAATGAAAACTCCCAGGAATATGATAAACAAAACCTAGAGCTTCCAGGTCAAAGAAAAATACTGCAAGCAGGCAGAAATAAAGAATTTTATTACTGAGTAGCCACCATCAGCATCACATACAATTTAACAGTTTCTCATATAAAGAAACAGAGATTTTAATGACTACAGTATTCCAGCAGGCAAAGAATATAGACTTATAGCCAAGAATGGCTTTCCTAAAAAAATGGAATATAATCCTGACTGAGGAGGAGTGGGGGGAGAGGAGGGACATAAATTTTAAATGAAATAGAGAACTTCTTGAAACAATAATTCATTTTTAATGAAAAGACCAGAGTTATGTTGAAACTTTGACATTCAAACACAATAGTTAAGAGAAACATAAGGTAAATATGATTGAACAATGATGAAAGACTCAATAAGGATAAACTATATTCTAACATGGGAAGATGACGTATATTCCTGCTGAACCTTATCACCACCTGGGGTCACAGAGTGAGTCTAGTTAAACAGAAGAATGATTCTGTTATAAAAAGGTGATTCTGTTATAACTTGATGATCTTATTCTTTTGTTATTATTCTCCATTCTTAAAAAAGACCAATGACATCAAGAGGAGGATATCTTGACTTTCTAGGGAATTGGATTTAAATGAGTCTGAATTGTACAAAGTCATCAATCCCACTCTTGATGAGAATGGAAAGAAGGATAGAGGAATACATTAAGGAATAAGACAAGGAATATTGGGCAAAATTATTTCACATAATTCAGGTATGTAAGTAGGCATCTTGTTATTTGTCCTTTAAGTTCTTGAAGAGGACAATGACATCAATAAGGTAATTCCAAGAGATGCAAGTGAATTGGATTTAAGTGAGGCAAGGCTATACAAAGTCACCAACCTCATTTTCTCCTCCAGAGTTGTCTAGATCTAGTGACAAAATATAGATCAAGAACACTAAAGATGGCCTTTGATGTAGTAGGAGACCTTTTAAATTAAGGTTTTTAACAGGTCTCACTTTGACTATAACAATTCTCAATCAGTGATTAAGGCTAGGTAAGAAATGTAGCAGAGAATGACCTCTTTTACCTAGTTAAAAAAAAAAAAATCAATTTGAGAAAGATCTTTAGGATTTATGTCCAAAACAGAAGCAATTGCTTTTTACATTTAGCCCAATCAGGGCTCAAACAATGACCAAGTGGGACTTGACCTAGGACCTATTCTGGCAAATCAAGGAGAGCCAGAGTGATTTGGGTTTAAGGTATGATCCTTAAGAAATCTAGTTCATAAACTCCAAGGTATCTTGTAAAATTTCAGTGACCAAAATTTACATTCCTTTGTGAAGAGTATCCACAGGTAAGAGTATGATATCCCATAGGGACTAAGGGAAGAGAAAGAAATAAAATAAAATAAAAAAACAGGAAGAGAGGATGCTAGGAAGGAAGACAGGAAGGAGGAAGAAAAAGAAGAAGGAACAAAAGGAGAAGGGAAAGAAGGAACAAAGGGAGGGAAGGAGGGAGAAAAGAAGGAAGGAAGAGTGGGAGGAAAAGTGAAAGGGAGGATGAGAAGGAAGGAAGGAAGGAGAAATAGAGAGGGAAGGAGGGAGGAAGAAAAAGAAAGGAGGGAGGGAAGAAAGAAAGAGAAGGAGGGAAAAAAAGAAGGAAAGAAGGAAAGGAGAGAGAGAGAGGGAGGAAGGGAAAGAGGATGAAAGAAGCTTTGTTGCTCATAGCCAATTCTTATTGAGTCCCTACTGGGGCAACTCCTACTACTACTCACAAAGGTTGTTGTTTGTCCTTTGTTCTCAAAAAAGGACTATGACAACAGGGAGGTGATTCCATGAGATTTGAGTAAATTGGATTTAAGTGACGAAAGACTGTTCAAAGTCAACAACTTCACTTTCTCCTCCAGAGTCATCTGAATCCACTGGCAAGATGTAGAATCAAGATAACTGGAGATGCCTGGGGTGTGTTGGGGTTGTATGGAAGGGTTGGGGTGGGATTGTATGACAGTTAAATCTCAAACTCATCTAAGATAGTCAAAGGAAGAACAGTTTAGTACAAAAATATATTTCATCCTATAGGGATATAGGAGGGGAAGGGGAGAAGGGAAAAGAGAGAATTAGAAGGAGGGTAGATTAAAGAAGTCCTAACTAAAGCAAGCTCTAGGAATGTTTGAAAATTATTTAGAGCTCTTTCTGAAGTGGCAAAAAATGAAAATTGGAGAGTAGCCTTAAATTGCTGACTGAACAAGTTATAGTATTTAAGTGTGATGCAATACTATTATGTTCTAAGAAATTATAAAGGGGTTAATTTCAGAGAAAATTGGAAAGACTGTGCAGAGGTGAACAGAACTAGGAGAATAATTTATATAAAGACAACAATAAAGCAAAAACAAAAAAAATTAGAATCTCTGATCAGTTTAATTAGCACAATTCCAAAGAACTTATGATGAAATATTCCATCCACCTTCTGATAATAGTGGGACAAAGGGCTGACAAATGAGACTTTTTTAAAGCCATAACCAATGTGGAAATTTGGTTTAACTATATGTTTGTCATATAAAACAGGGATTTTGTTTTTCTTTTGTTTTCATTTAGAGAAGATGTCAGAATGAGAGGAAGATAAGACAGATTTTTTTTTAATATAATATTAAAAGAAACAAGTCCAAAAAAAATTTATGGAAGATTATTCTGTAATTCCCATATGGTTTGGCAGAACAAAATCTACAGAATGTCTCTGCTAACATTCCTTTCCCCCACTCCCTTTCCAAAATAAATTAGGATGGTCCATGAAGATAAGTGCTCAGAGATCTTTGGCAAAGCTATCTAGCTTAGGTTTATAAAGTAACAAATGTTTGTTGAGACCAAACAGATTTAAATAAATGAGATATGCAAGAACAAAGTACAATCCTATAAGATATCTCTGCCATTTTTAAAGAAAGAGAATGAGAGCATTGTATTGTGAAGTTTGAAAAATCCATATGTACTAAATAATATAGAAGAATTTTGGCTTTCTTTCTCCTGGTCCTTTCTCCTTTTTTACCTCTTACTCTCATGGTGGAAGGGGCAATTTTATGTGTATAGTTGTTTGTTTTCCTTTTTCTTTCTCTTCTGGTTTAGAGAGGAGCTCAGAGAGCACTGCCTCTCTTTTTTCTCAAAGGCCATGCTCACACTTTTTCTGAGAGTTATAAAGCTTTAAAAAAGCTTGGTATTATGTCTAACTCACAGCCTCAATTTAAGATATATGAGCAAGAACAATCCAACAAATTTTTCTAGAAGTTCTAGTCCCATTGATTACTTTAATATTTTACTTGTACATGTGTTTGTCTTCTTTCATTACTTCTATTTTTCTGCTTTCTGTGTATATATTTTATCCCTCTGACTATGATATTTATGATCTTTTTATTTGAAGTTGTTAAAGGTAATTCTCTAATAAATTATTAGCACAATGCCTGTCACATCATAAATGCTTAAAAAATGCTGATTAATTATTAAAAAAAAAAAAAAGTCCCCAGCCCACTTCAATCCAAATCTGCCCCACAGGAATCATTAATGATGGGTTTCTGACTCCTGGGAACTTGGCCTGCCCTCTGAATTTAAAACTCATTAAAAATGCCTTAGTTTGGAGACTATCTGAATCTAAACTCATTCATATGTGATGTTATGGCACATATCTGGTACCTCAATAGTATCAATAGATAGAGAGCTTGGCCTTGGAGTTAGGAAGAACTGATTTCAAGTCCCACCCTTGACACAGATTGCCTTATGACTCCTATAGGGCAAATCATTTTCTCCAGTATATCAAACAACTTTATAACACTAAAATTGCAAAGGAGGTGTCCATCCGTTTTGGTAGGGGAAGTTTTTCACTAGGAACAAAGATGCAGTCACACAGAAATAAAATGCTCACTACACCTACACCTGTGTTTGCTTTCTAATGCTGGATCTCCCCCTAAAAGAATTCAAGACAAGGAACTATGTTAAGTAAGCAATTAGTATGTCATTTGATCCTCACAAGAACCCTGGAAGAGCAGTGCTATTATTATCCTCATTTTACAAATATGAAAACTGAGGCCAAAAGAGATTAGGTGACATGCCCAGGATCAGCTAATGAACATCTAAGGCTAAGATATATAATCAGCTTTTCCCGACTGCAGGACCTGCATTCTACGCAGCTGCCTAAGAAGTCCAAAATGATTGCCTCTCAATATCAGAGGAGATGTTTGTCTTATGCTCTTTCTTTAAGTGAAAGAATTTATGACTTCACCCTCTAAGAAGCCTGATCATACCTTGAAAAATTATGAGATCTCCCAATGATGAGTTTACTGGGAACATGGTAAATTCATCAAAGAGGTCTAAAATGAATGCAGCCAAGTGGGAAGTGAGAAAATATCTAAGGACATCTCATTTGATGTCCTCAAATTTGTGTGTGTATGTGTGTAAAATTTCATCTCTTCTTAACAAGAACTCTGGAGATAGGTCTTACTTTGACTCAAAAAAAATCACTTAAACAAGTTCAAGCTGGGGAGACATGGTTCGATAAGTTTGTCTAAAATACATCTGCAGATTTCTAGGAGACTACAAAATCATCATGAGTCGATAGTATAATGCAAGGACCAGAAAACGCTAATGTGGTTTTGGGAAGCATTTGCAAAGGCCAGCAAAAAGAAGCTAATAGTTGTTTTTACTATGCTCCACTTTGTTCAGATTCCATTTAAAGCACTGTGTTCCCTACTTGGAGCTGCACTTTAGGAAAGACTCTGATAAACTGGAGAGCATCAAAAAGGCAACTGGTATATTTGGCAATTTAAGTCCCCAAAGGATTATTTGAAGAAAGGAGGAAGATTTAACCTGGGAAAGAAAATACTAGGTGGTACAAGATATCTGTATACCAGTATTTTAATAGCATATAAAAGATGGATTAAAAAGTTTAGTTTCAGAAAAGAGAATGAGGAATAATAATAAATGGGACTTGCATAGAGACAGATTAGGGTTTTATATTTTTCTAACAATGATAAAATTTGTGCAAAAGTGAAATAGGAGATAATGGGTCCTTCACTGGAAGTCTTCTAGATGAGAAAGGATGGCCATCAGTTGTATGTATTATAGTAGGAATTCTTTTCAGATTTATGTTGAAGGAGATGATCCCTACTGTCCTTTCAATTCTAAAATTCTATGATTCATAAAATTGTAGAAAGGCTAACCTCCAAACGTATATCATGTTTTCATGAAAATGCAATCCTAAAAATTACATTCTTGTTCAAACAGACCATCAAAAAAAAAAAAAGAAAAAAAGAAAGAAAGAAAATTGTGGTTAAAGCAGACAAGGAATCCTTTAAGATAAAAGGATAAAATAAGGAAATTTACTAATTTAAAAGATCCATGATCAGAATTTGCTAGTTTGTTATCTTAGAAGCAGTTTCCTCAAGGAGACTATTAGGCTTGCATCTTGCTCAGTGCCTGTTCCACAATAGACATTTGTTATTTTGAAGATAAGCTTTTGTGAATGAATGGTTGAATAATAATAAAGAAGATAGGTCAATAATTTGTTATGCATTTGTGGACTCCCTTGACTCCCCAGTTCTGTCACTAATTGTATAACTATAAGGAAAGTCCTTTAAGTTCCCTGAATACCAGTTTCCTTATCTATAAAATAAGGATAATCATACTTGTATTCCCTATCTCAAAGTGTAAGAAAAATACATTTTGAACCTTAAAATACTATATAAATGTGAACTATTATTTTTCTAATTATTATGATTATCCATAGGGAACTTTATCAAACACTACCAGTTTGAAGAATTTTTTGTGGCTTGCTATAATGCCAGCTTATTTTTTTGCCACATTATTGCATCATTGATTTTCAAATGAAAGAGGCTATATTCATAAACTGATTTACCAACTCTTTAAGAATATTTATTTTAACATGTCTCGTTTTACTGCCCATTCCCCTTTGCCTTTGCTTTAAATCTGGATTCCAACTCTTTGTTTAGATTTATTCCACTCACAAACATTTATTAATTTAGTTCCTTAAATCTTTGAACTTCCAAAGCACAATAAAGACTTGGCACAACATGTACAAATTTGGAAGACTGGTTAAATCTCCTATATCTCATCTCCAAGGTGCTAGTAAGCAGCATATGATTTTTTAAAGGCACAAGTCTACTTTTTGTCTGAAAGCAAACTTATCTCTGACATTGAATACTCTTCCAGTCAGACACTAATTCCCTTTAGTTACAATGGCCTCTAATTTTCTTAACAATCTACAGGCAACTCCTGAGTTCTTGATATACTCTATGTATCATTATGAACTATCTGTAAAACATTACAAGAAAATCTCTTATATAATTAGAAATTATTATTCTTATATTTATGCCTTTAGTTTGTCACATTTGTTCATTTTAAAAATATATTTGTTATTCTTTTACTTATAAGAATGTAACAAAAATTCAATGTAACATTTTCCAAGTTTATTTTATGAAGAAAATCATTAATTTTCATAATGCTGAATTATGAAAAGGTACATTTCAGATGACATATTTAGTCCTCCATATTACATAATCCCATTCTTTCATTTTTAAGAGTGAACTCTAATCACACAAATAATAATTGGAAAAAATGGTATTAAAACTCTAATCAACTTCTTTTCTATATAAGGCAAATCCTCTGGGATCAATTAAAAAAGAGAAAGAAAGGACCTCTCTGAGTTTCTTCCAGCTCAGTAACATTGATTCTAAATCATTCATTATTCAACCAAAGCTGAGTAGTTTGAAGTACTAATCTCTAATTCTTTTATTATCTTTACATTAATTAAATAATATAAAATTTCAAACTGGATATTTATTTGCCAGGTTATTATTTTCTATAACTCTTTCCACAAGAATTTGAAATAGCCCAGACTTCTAGAAGTGAGTTTAAGAAAACAAATAAAATATGGTTGACACAAAGTCAAGACTATATGTACCAAAGACTACTAAACAAACAGTCTCTGCCATTGTCATGAATAAAAACTTCAAGAGACAAAATTTCTAGATATTAATAATTTATTGACTAGCCTAGCCAATAATCAATAAGTTGATGGTCAGTGATTCTTTCAGTAACCAAAGACCTCCACAATAGATTGTGAAACACCTTAAATCAGGTGTATTCTTTCTGAAAGGGAACTTCCCTTACAAGTGAAAGTAGGCTCTGATTGATGAACATTTAATGAGGAAATGGACTAGAAAATCTTTGGCTCATTCTGCTGAGAATGTGGCTGCATCCTTTAACAATCTGAGCAGAACAAATCCTTTCTATCCAGATCTCTGACTAGTTTTCCCCTTCATGATCCAGATCACCAAACTCTGATGGTTCCTCGTTTTTGAAGAGGACTTAAAATGACTTCATTATGTTAAGAGACGAGTTACAGTGTATCTGACTGTGACTGATCAGACCAAAATGAGCTCAGAGTGCTCTGCTAGAGGTTGGACACAGATAAATCCTATGAATATTTGGGGTAGCTTCTCTAACTTTGTTCATCTGCATTTCCTCTGGGCTAATTCAATTCTGCTTTGTTCATAGAGAACAGCTCCTTCTCTAGTGAGGACAATCAATTCTAAAAGTTCTTAAGAGAGGCCTTGAAAAATGTCCTTGTAGCGCTTTTTCTGACCACCTCATAAGAGCAGCTTGTCCTGTGTGAGTTCTCCATAAAATAGTCTTTTGGGCAAGCGTGCATTTGACATTTGGACAGTGTGGCCAGATCAACAGAATTGTGCTCTCTGCAGTAGAGTTTGACTGCTTGGCAATTTAGTTCGAGAACAGACCTCAATGTCTGGTATCTTATTCTGCCAAGTATTCTTCAGAAACTTCTAAGACAATTTAAATGGAAATGAAAGTTTTCTGACATGGCACTGGTATAACTGCCCAGATTTCACAGGAACCAAGAACACTTGGTAACTACTAATAGCAAGAACCAGCTTGGTCTAGTTTCTGCTTTGGGGATAAACAAAAGCCAGGCTCCTATTTGGGTGAGTCTCACTCTAACCTAGTTAAGGAACAGATGCTTTGGGGGCTAGGAGTAATCATTATCACTGAGTCATGTCTTTCAGAGATTGACCTTTTCAAGAGTAGGATCTTAACAATAGGAAGAAAAGGATAAATCACAAATTAATAATTAGTTAACATAATATAATATTAATTTATTTCATTCTTGGAGCCCTTTGGAAAAAAAAATTTACTTGCCTGCCTATAATCCAAATTTATATCACTAATACTTCCAAGTTTTCTTATCAAAATCAAAAATGTCTCCAAAGATATTATTCTTGAGGAAAACTAAAATGTTCTTGATAAAAAGCTGTTTTGGCACCAAATAGGAACAGTGTGTGAGTTATCACTGGTTGGGAACACATCTCTGTGCCTTTTAGTAGTTGATAGTTGATTAAAAGAACTTGTTCCAGCAGCCCCTAAGATTAGTTTCAACCTAAAAATGTAACAAGCAAACAAACATGATTCTTCTGATTTATACTCACACTTTGAAATCAAAGCAGTTGATGTACATAGTAATGGATCCCAATAGTTCGTAGCCAGGAAAATAAGACTATTTTACAAGATCAATGTGTGTGGTACAAGACAACCAGCTCAAATAAATTAAGGAGATCTCTCAAGGCAAAAGCAGAAAGGGAATCTCTTTTGAGAAATGGCATCTTCCTCCCCACAAGTGGTTAGGCAAGGAGAGGCAAGGCCCAGTTAACAGATAACAGAAGAATTACATAGGGGCCTGAGCTAACACAGGGCAAATGATTTCACATTCTTAGTCATAACTGAGGAAAAACTTCTAACCCAACCACATTTTGAGAATTACTAAATTACTTTATATAGGAGTTTCAGGGCCAAGGTGGGCCCAACTTAGTCTCACAAAGTAAAGGTCCCACTCCTTGTAAACCACATGATTTCTGGAGAAAGAAATCTGGCCCTGGGGCATAGCCAACCTTTACTCAATTTTTAGAACACTTTCCATCTTGTGAGACAACTTTCACAGTTCGCTTCATTCAAATGCTTTTACTTCTCTTGATTAGAGGAATCATAAACATACACCTTGAACAGCTGTAGTACATCTCAACTGAGATTCTCCAAATATTACATTTACTAGGGCTCGACAAGGAAAACGGGGCCTATGTGTCAGAAAGGGCTTTATACATCTTATTCTTTAGTGCTTGAAAAATGAGAAGAAAGCGAGTGAGAGATAGTAAAAGGGGGAAAGAAATGAATTGGCAGGATCCAAGGTCAGCAATACCTCTTAAAATGTAAGATTAAAATTCAAAATGACCTTAATCAGTCTGAAATTTCACTAAAAACAAATAAGATAAAGCTTTACTAAAATAAGTAATGATATTAATAATATTCTTGAAGACAAAATATCATAAAAGAGTCAAGAATCATAATGGAGTATACCAAGATATTAACTCATTATATCTGGAGGAGTTTGCTATCAATTCTAAACATGAGCCTGAAGCACTGGCTTCAGGCATTGGTTTAGGTTAGGGAATGTGGAGGACATAACACATTTAGTAAAGACATTCTTTTATCAAATAAAGAAAGGAGGAAACTTCAAGATCAGATGTTACTCTGTAAGAGGAAGTCTTGGTTCTATATACTTTTATAACCTATCCTCCTCCTTCTCTCCCATGAAGGAATCTCCTGCCAGTCATCTCAATCCTCTGTCCAAGGATCTACCTTTTGTTACTCCTTACCAAGTGAAATACTTTCCTGGCCCCCTTCAGTAAGCAGTGATTTTCTCTTGTCATCTATCACACTCTAATTTCTAATAAGCCAAAATTCTCAATAACTCCCATCTCCCTTCTCTCTTTATCTTAGAGAAATGGCATTTACTTTCTATGGCACTTAGGATAATAGATTTAAAACTGAAAAATACCTTACTGTTGCATCTATAATAGTGATTTTAAAACTTTTTTTTTGGTTTCAGGATTTCTTTGTATTATTAAAAATTATTAAGGACTCTCAGAGAGCTTTTGTGGTGTAAAAGTATAAATGTGATTTGTGGGTGTCATGGATAGATATGATATGAGGCTTGGCCTTCCTCTTTGGAGAGGAGAAAGAAAGGGTATTATCTATGCCACAAGCATACTAACTGTGTAGGAACAGAGAAGCCCAGAAGCACTACTAATGCTGGGCATTCTTTTCTCTAATCTTGGGAAGGGATAGTGTCTGCTATATTTTAAATATCTATTTAGACTAGGGGAATGATTGAGTTCAGCAGGAAAGCTGGTTTCCCGATCATGCTTAAATGAGAGAGTAAGTACTGTCACCAACCTACCTTTCCAACAAACTAGTTACAAAAGACCATCACAAAGCAGCAAATAGCAACTACACAATTTATCCAAATAAACAGTAAAAAAAAAAAAAAAAGAAAGAAATTGGAAAAATTATATACATTTGGGTATTACCAGAAAAATACAAGAGTGATTGAGTTTTCAGCTAGGATCATCATGATATCTCAGCTCAAAATAGGAAAAAAACAGATCTTACCCAAATAGAAAATTCTTCCCTCCAAACCCCTTACGGGTAGAAGTTGGAAATCCAGGCTATGTTGAAGGACCAGCTTCCTCTACAACCTTGCTGTTGTTTATTTATTTTTTCCTGAATTTTTTGTAACCTGGTTTCCCTGCTTTATTGCTCAATTGAAACTGTTTCCCCCTCAAATTACCAGTGATCTTTCAAATTGTCAATCTGCTGTCTTTTCTCATTTCTTGTATTTCTTGATTTATCAACTTACTGTATTGGAGACTTGACTTTACTATCTTTGAGTATCTTCCCTCTCTCTCTCTGGCTTTTTAGCAGTTAGCTGTGTGGTGCTAGGGATAGAATTCTGGGCCTGGAGTCAGGAAAATGTGTGATCTAATATAATTTCAGACAGTTAGCAGCTGTGTAGTTATGGACAAGTCACAAGTTCTGTTTATCACAGTTCTTTTCTCACTGGCATGTTGTGATATTTGTAAAGTATCTGGCACATAGTAGGAACTATATAAATACTTATCCCCGTCCCCTTTTATGACATTATTCTCTCCAGGTCTTCCTATGGTCTAATGGAGGATGCTCACTGATTTAAGAAAAGTGAATGAATAGATGGAAACTATGGGAACTCTTCAGCCTGGACTTCCATAAGGGGAGGAGAGACTGCTTGCTTTTGCCATTGCAACGACTTTTCTGTTTGTTTCTCTTCTTCTTTTTGCCTTTTTTTTTTTTTTTTTTGCTGAGGCAGTTGGGGTTTGCCCATGGTCACACAACCAGGAATTGTTAAGTGTCTGAGGCTGGATTTGAATTCAGGTCCTCCTGACTTCAGGGCTGGTGCTCTACCCACTGAGCCATCTAGAAGAAGAACAAACAAAAAAAAAGTAGTCAAGATGGCTCCCAAGCAGTCTCTCCTCCCCTTCCTTTTCCACTCCCCTGCCTCCACCCACCAGAATCGTCATTTCCTATACAACATATCAGGACTTGCACAAAGAGTGGGCGGGGGCCATTCTTTCTCCAAGCTTATATATTGATAGAGTATGGTCCAATTACTATTTAGCCTCATGTGCTTGGGACCTCAGTGCATCAACTCAAGCCTCAGCCCATTATAGTCTAACTGCCCTTTCTCTGTGCCTTCTAATGCAGGCATTCTCCAGTGCTGTGTCCTGGTCTTTTTTCTTTTCTCCCTCTCAGGGACCTCATCAATTCTATAAGTTTAATTATTAACTATGCAGAATATTAACTGAACTATATATTTGTTGCCTGTCTTCCCGACTTTCAGAACTGTTGTCCCCAATTGACTATTAGATATTTCAAACTCAACACGTCCAAAATGGAGTTTATGACCCATCTCTTAAACTCTCTCCTTCCTATTTCTAAGGCACCATAATTATCCCAATATCCCAGGGTCATAATCTCAGCATTACCCTTATCTCCTCCCTCTCTTTCATTCCACATTTCCCATAAGTTGCCAGATCTTATTCTTTATACCTGTGGTTTTCTTGCATCTGGCCTTCTCTATTCACACAGCCAGCCTCTAAGTTCAAGTTCCCTAAAGTTAATATTAATAGTAATTAATTAGTAATATTAATAAATTTAAAATAATAGTAATAAATTAATGCAACAGCCTTATTATTTGTCTTTTTGTCTCAAGTCTCTCCCCACTTAGTCCAAACTTCACTCTGATGCCAGTTTTTCTTAAGATCTGCTTATGGAAAAAAAAAAAAAAAAAAGATAAGATCTGCTTATGTCATTTGCCTATTCAATTAGTTCAGTGGCTCTCTATTATTTCCAAATCAAAATATAAATGCCTTTGTTTAGTGTTAAAAGTCCATCACAATTTGGCCCCGACCTGTCTTTTCAGAACTGGAAAAACATGAGGTGTTTTGGGCCAACAATCCAATTTAGCTAAAGTAAAGGGTATGTTAGGAAAAAAAAAAAAAACTAAAATAAAGTTAGAAATGTAGGCTGGGGAGTCAAATGGATAACAGCTAGATAACAATTTGCTGTTTATTTGGTAGTCATAAAGGAATCACTTTCATTTTGAGTGGAGAAAAGACCATGATCAAATCCGTATACTAGGAAAAAAATTCTCAATCAATAGTAGAATGAGATGAGCAGTGTTGACTAGATTTAAGGAAATAATTTAGGAAGACATTCAGGTATAAGTCAAGCTAGTAGTAATATGGTTTGAATTGAATGGTAAAGTAGCAGCAGACTGTGGGGCAGTTTGAAATCTAAAAAATTCACAGTAGGCAGTCACAAAGGCCCTTTATTATTGGGAAAGACAAAATAAAAATGACTGTAGCAGCAGGCTATGAGTAAAGGGGACTTTTTAAAAACAGCTTTTTATTTTTCCAAATACATGCAATGATAATTTTCAACATTCACCTTTGCAAAATCTTGCTCCAAATTTTTCTCCCTCCTTCCCCACTCTCTCCCAAAGAGAGCAAGCAATACAATATAGGTTAAACATGAAATTCTTCTAAACATATTTCTATATTGTTTATGCTGCACAAGAAAAATCAGATTAAAAGGAGAAAGAGAAAAACACAGAAAAAAGAAAAAACAATCAAGCAAGCAAACAACCAAAAAGAAAGATGAAAATACTACACTTTCATCCACATGCAGTCTTCATAGTTCTCTCTGGGATGCAGATGGTGCTTTCTATCACAAATCTATTGGAATTGCCTTGAATCACCTTGTTGAAAAGAGCCAAATCCATCACAGTTGATCATATAATCTTGTTGCTGCTACATACAATGTTCTCTTGGCTCTACTGACTTCAGTTCACAAAAGTATTTTCAGACTTTTCTGAAATCAGTCTGCTCATCATTTCTTATAAATAATAATATCTCATAACATTCACATACAGCAACTTATTCAGCCATTTTCCAACTAAAGGATATCCACTCAATTTCTAGTTTTTTGCCACTATAAGAAGGGCTGCTAAAACTTTTTTTTTTTTTTTTTTACACATGTGGGTCCTTTTCCCTTTTTTATTATCTCTTTGGGATATAAACCCAGTACAGACACTGTTGGATCAAAGGGTATGCACAGTTCTATAGTTCTTTGGACTTAGTTCCAAATTGCTTTCCAATATAGGTGGATTACTTCACAACTCCACCAATAATGCATTAGTGTCCAGTTTTCCCACATTCCCACCAACATTTATCATTGTTTTTCTGCCATCTTAGTTAATCTGAGAGATATGAAGTGGTACCTCAGAGTTTAATTAATTTGTATTTCTCCAATCAATAGTGATTTAGAACATTTTTTCATGTGACTAGAAATGGCTTTAACTTCATCATCTGAAAATTGTTCATATCCTTTGACCATTTCTCAATTGTGGAATGGCTTGTATACTTAAAAATTTAGTCATTTCTCTATATTTATTAGAAATGAGGGCTCTATCAAAAACACTGGATATAAATTTTTTTCCCAGATTTCTGCTTCCCTTCTAATTTTGGCTACATTGGTTTTGTTTGTACAAAACTTTTTAATTTAATGTAATCAAAATTATACATTTTATATTTCATAATATTCTCTAATTCTTTTTTGGCTATAAATTCCTTCCTTTGCCAGAGATCTGAGATTTAGTCTATCACTTGTTCTCCTAATTTGCTTAAAGTATCACCCTTTATGTCTAAATCATAAGCTCATTTCAACTTTATCTTGTTAAAGGTGGTCAATGTCTAATTTCTGCCATACTACTTTTCAATTTTCCCAGTAATTTTTGTCAAATAGTGAATTCTTATTCCAGAAGCTGGAGTCTTTGGGTTTATCAAACACTAGATTACTGTAGTCATTGACTATTGTCTTGTGAATCTAACTTATTCCACTGATCTACCATTCTATTTCTTAGCCAGTATCAAACCGTTTTGATGACCACTGCTTTATAATATAGTTTTAGGTATGGGACAGCTAGGCCAGAAAAGAGCTTTTTAAAGATCAGAGGGTGGGGGAAAGTAATGTCAGGATCTAGGGAGTTAGGAAAGAGTTAGGGAGGGTCCTAATTTAAAACAAACTTCACTGTATCTAATGTCTATGTGAGGAATTACATGGTGGGACAGTTGAGTAAGTCAGATGTGCTAACAAGACAGTCCCAAAAATTTGACCTCCCATTGTATGTGACAATGGAAACAGGATGAACTAGGTTAGAGTTCTTAGTAGTAATGTTTAAATGTAGTCAAATGGAGAGAAAAAAATGGATTCAAGGGACATTGTGGAAATAAATATCTGACCATATATTGGATTCAGGGACAAGGAAAGGAAGAAGTCAAAGGTGATTGAAATGTCAAGAATTTGGGTTATTGGGAAAGTGATATTGCCATTGACAGAAATAGTAAAATTAAGAGAACAATCTAGTTTCATTGTGATCTTCAAGCAAAGACTGAACAACCACTTTTGGACTGATGTAGTGGGGTAGTTCTTTTCTACTATGGGTCAAACTAGATGGACACTGAGGGTGCTTGAGACTCTGAAATTTTGTGAATTAGACTCAAGATGTGTCCACAAGACATATAGAGAATTTAGGCAGTTGAATATCCAGAATTTTCTGTAACTAGAATGAACATGTCACAGAGTAAGAGTACCAACTGAAAGTTGCTGATAGAAGGGCAAAAGGACCATACTATTGATAAGGTCTCACAAATCTTCACAGACAGTAGTGGGCAAGGAGCAAGAATTCAGAATCTGAAAGAGCTGATTCTGAACTATTAATTTTACCATTTCCTTGTTGGGAATATAATATGTAATTTTGCTTTACCGCTGATAGACTTTTTCTTCTCTTCTTGTGAGAGGATGATGGTGATTCAAGGAGACTGAGGAGCAGTTGCTGTTCTCTGACCTCCCCACGGAGAGACTGTTGTGTCGTCTGACCTCTCTCCTCTTCCCTCTGCCCCCAATTTATTTTCCCAGTCCACGAGCAACACCTGTATCAGTAAAGACTGCTTTGCAACTCCTTCAGATATTCACAGCTGTGGAGGCTCTCAGAGAATTGACCTGTCCCTTACAATGCACTTAGGCATGGTCCTTAACATTTCCTAGCTGAACAAATCACTTAAACTCTTTGTAACTCTATACCTGGCTACTCTGCAGTTTTTCACTTTGTAGTTTTCTTCATCTTCAGGATCAAAGGAAGCATTCCCCCCCTAGCACCGTCCAGGTTGTTTTCTAGCTCCAATTTCATGGTGGCCCATGATGGCCTACTGCAGAATGTATCCACTCTTCCATCTTCTGGATCTAGAGACTACAAGGGCACTTGCCTCGCTTTTCCATTTGCCTTGCACTGTTTCTGTCTCATTGTTGGGTATGGTTAAAGAAATAATATTTGGGCAGTTTCCTAGGAGGAACAAGAAAAAAAAAAAAAAAACTAGTAGAGGAGCCAAGAACTTCCCCAGCTTCTGGTGATTTGTAATCCCTGATAAATGTGTAACTATTATGCACCCATGTTTAAGATAACAGCTGCCCTTGAGCCCTTGTATTATATTTCAATGAGATTTTAAAATGTCAGTTTAAATTTAGCTTGAAATTATAAAGCCAAGAAAGAAGACCTGATCCTAATGAGACCATTGCCTTTAAATCATCTTCAAGACAGTAGGGAAAAAAAAGTTTTTGAGAGAGGAAAATTATTTTTTTTCTAGTGGAAAAAGTAAATCACAGAAATTCCCATATTAATACATTTCAAGGATAAGATCTGATCCAAAAAATCAATTTCATTCTGCAGTTAAAGCTCCTAGCAATCAAAAGACTTTCTCATTAGTAGAAGTCAAGCCAGTAGAAAAAGAAAAACTTGCCCTTCTGTTAGAACAGACTTCTGTGGATAAGTAGCAAAATTCCCACTACTCTTCCCCCAGGGAATTACATCATCATCTAAAAAAGCATGCCCTATTTTTTTTTTAATTTTATTAATCTCTCTTTCAGAAATTCTGATTTGGTATTTAATTGGGGGTTTTTAATTTGTTCTTTTTCTAGCTTTGTTAGTTGCATGTCCAATTCATTGATCTCCTCTTTCTCTATTTCATTCATATAGCTATTTAGAGATAGAAAATTTCACCTAAGTACTGCTTTGGCTGAACCCCATAGATTTAGGTATATTGTCTCAATCGTCATTCTCTTGGATAAAATTATGGATTGTTTCTGTGATTTGTATTTAATCCTCTCATTTTTTAGAATTAGATTATTAAATTTCTAATTGTTTTTTAATCTATCTTTCCCTGGGACCTTTATTGAATATAATTTTAATTGTCTTGTTGTCTAAAAAGCAAGAATTTACTATTTCTGCCTTTCTGCATTTGATTGTGAGGTTTTTAATCCCCTAATAAGCATATCCTGTTTTTCTTGGAAAGATTATATTTGTATTGCTTTTAATACACTCTCTTTTTCTGATGAAAGACATTTCCATTCTAATTGGAAGTATAGTAGACTGTAATGGAATCATGGAAATGTAAATCTAGAACCCCTCTTGGTCTTAGTTAAAAAACAGTCCAAGGTGTTGTTTAAAGAGACGAAATGACTTGTGTAAGGTAACTGTGTTAAAAGATGGGATCTGAATCCAGTAATTCAGTCTATATAAAGGGAGTTAATAATATTACTTGGGCTACCTATCCCAGAGGATTATTTTAAAAGCTGAAAGTCTACAAAGACTTTCCCCGAATTAATCTGGGGTCCATTCAAAAAAAAAAAATTAGTTATTTCTTTATCATTGGTTTCCTTTGAAATCCTATGCATTTCACTAAATGCACCTAAATACCTAATTATGAGGACTCCAGCGGCTTAAACAAAATGACATACATGCAAAAGGTTAAGAACCCCTGATCTACTTAAGTGCAAGCTATGTTCCTTTGCACCTGGGCTAATTCTAGCCTCCCAAGGCTTGATTCTAAATAGAACGTTTTGGGAGAGGTTTTTCTAGGAAACGTGAGTCCATTTAAAAAAAAAAAAAAAAAAAAAAAAGGTAGAGTCGACTTTTCAAATCGAGTGATAGACTGTTGGAAAGGCGGAGGGGCGAAGATCTGGGGACGGCTCAGAGTAGAAAGACCACAAACATCCCGCTGGCATGGGGGAACGGGCCAGGAAGGGGGGAGGGTAGAGGGCGAGGTAGGACACTGGTTTCCAGTCTCCCGGATTCCTGACACGATGACAAGCAGAGTAGCAAGGGTGAGGGATAGTTCCTATCCTGAAGGTTTTGCCCTGAAGAGAGGAGACAATGCAATTGGAGACGGGAAGATGTTGGAGTAAAGAAGGGGCTCTAGGCGTCATGTCATCACCTTTCAGTGGCAAACCTGGACAACTTAGGCCCGGGTTCCGTTCTCATTACTGTAATGTTTTTCCGGGTCTTGGCTCCAGCTAGCCAGCCAAGGCGTTTCTCCCCCCACCCAATCGCAGCCCAGCATCGACGGTCTCCCGGGGTTACAGAAACGCGTTAGTTCTCTTGCGTCCCGCCTTCCTTCACCTTTTCCAGCACCAGGCTTCTTCCTGGTTGTCGTGAGAGGTACATGTCTGGCCTCTCCCACTTCCGGTTCATCGGTCCGCTGCGGCGGCCGCGGCGGCTCCTAGACCAGATGGTGCCAACGCGGTATGCCGAGCTCCGGGGAACGGCGGTAAGACCCAGGCCGCGGAGAACTTGGCATTTTGGGGTCGTTGTTTGGAAGAGTCCTCTCACTTTCCCTGTTACCCGAGGTCTTGGAAGCGACAGCACTCCAACCCGCTGCTTTCCAGCATAAACACCCGGGCGAGCCGCGCCCACTGCCGGTCTGGCCTGAGCGGCCCCTGCCGACGCTTCCTTCTTCTAGGCCCGGGTCCGGACTAGGCCTGCAGGCGAGGGACACCCAAGAACCCACTCTGTGTTGCCTACGTAGAAGGGGAGCCGTGAGCACCCGCGACATCTTGTGTTCCTGCCGGGCCTGAGCCTCGCTACGAAGTCCCTGCAAACCAGGTCGCGGTCCCTTGGCTTCCTGTCGGGGGGAACGTGTGCACTTGTCGCGTGCCAGGGGCTGTCTGAGCTTAAGGGGAAATCTGAAAGCCCCCCTCGGTTCTTGAAAGCTTTGTTTCTAGAGCGGAGAAACATTCCCTACCTTTTATTTCTAGCCTTTAGATAATGTCGTGGGGAAGGAAAGTTGGCCAAACAATAGCTAAGTTTGGGGGGTTTGGTTTGGTTTTTTGTTTTGTTTTGTATTAAGTAATTCAGTTTAGCGGCGAATTGACTACCGCTGTGTGCAGGCTGTCGGTAATCATTTTGTTCTGTATTAACAGGACGTGTTATAGATGACAGATTAAGTTCCTTTGCTGCTATACCTTCAGGTAATTATGGCAATACCCTGGAAGAAAGCCCTTCTGATACTTCTAACATCCCAAGCATTGTCCTTAGTGAATAGCATTGAGGAGGAAGAAGTACCTGAAGAATGGATTCTCCTGCATGTGGTTCAGGGGCAGATTGGAGCTGGAAATTATAGTTATTTGAGACTAAATCATGAAGGGAAAATAGTTCTTCAAATGAAAAGCTTAAAAGGTGATGCAGATTTGTATGTATCTGATACCACGCTTCACCCAAGTTTTGATGAGTATGAATTACAGTCTGTAACTTGTGGCCAGGATGTTGTTTTTGTGCCGGGACACTTCCAGCGCCCTGTGGGAATAGGTATCTATGGACATCCATCTCACCTTGAGAGTGAATTTGAAATGAAAGTGTATTATGATAGAACGGTTGTAGAATATCCGTTTGGTGAAGCAACTTATGCCACAGATGGTAAAGCTACAAGCCAAAAGCAGCCTTATACACCAGAAGATACATCTCAAGATGAAGAATCTATTGTTTGGACAATAATAATTGGCATTTTGAAACTAATACTTGAGATTCTTTTTTAATATCATTGGACAGACATGCACTGGAATTCAGTACCTGTAACCTGTGAAGTAGATTGTGATTTGCTGTGAACACTGCTACTTTTTAGTAAGTTTCAGGAAATAGGGTTCAGGGTATCTTTTCTATGGTGGGTGGATGGGTGGGTGGTGGAAAAAAAGCCATATTTAGTTTTTTAATCATAATTCCCCCAAAAAATAAGAGTAGCAAGCACAAGATTTGTAATTTTCTTTAAAGAAAGAAGAGTTCATATAAGTGGAGAATGTACAATAAAAAAATGCTTAAACTTCATTTAAGTTTGTCAGGTGACTTATTAAGTAGTCTTATGTAAAAGTAGTCATAAGTAGTCTTATGTAAAACTTAATTTGATTGGGAACATAGATTTTATATAAAATTTGCATAAATTTTGTTAAAATTTAACTTTCTAAAATTTTTACACTACTTAAAATTACAGACTATTATAATGTGTAAACTGAGATGATCAGTTTTTAAATGAAGTAATCATGTATGCCTGTGAAATAAATCTCATTTTACTGCCACATTGGCTAAGAAATAATAATCCATATTTTGCTGCAGTTTTCCAGGCAATTTACAAAAAGAAGCAGTACCAACATTAAGTTGGTGGAATCTAGAAATACCTCTGATCCTAGCATACTCTTCCAGACTCTCAGGAACCATAGAATTAGGTATTAGCTCAGTTGTAGTCAGAGTTGTCACCTGGAATTACTATACAGTAACTGAAAAAGTGCTGAGGCTTCATGGAATCAATTTTAAAACTGGGCAAGGCCTGAGAAAGTTTCCTAGCTTAGAGTACCTAAAGGATTTCTAGTTATTAAGGTCAATATATACCCCTTATACCAACTGTGATAATTAAAAATAATTTCATTTTCTATATCCTTTAAAAATTGATCACTGAGATTTATCAATTTATCCTAAAACTTGTAATTTCCCTAAATTTAGGCTACTTTAGATATTTGCCTGTGGTACAGGACTACTGTTTGAATTTAGTTATAATGGTAAGTTACCTTAAAACAATTTCTAACATAAAAGTTTTTATGTAACAGAATTCAGTACAACAAATTATGTAAACAGATTGAATTACTTATGCCAACTTTAGTGCTATATTGTTGCATGGATCCAAAGGAAGTTTTAAACATTTTCAAAAATTTATTATAAAGCTCAGTAAATAAAAATCATGGAATAAGGCTTTTGATTGAATTTACTTCAGTTGTTCTATTTAATGTTCTTGTGGATTTAGTTAACAATAGCAAACTATTAAATTGTACACATTTATAGCTAAATTCTGGTCATAGGCTATAGTTGAATATCTAAAATAGCTGGGGGAAAATGAGAGATACTGTTTTAGTTTTAGCCTTCTGAATAAAACGTGATCAATTTCTAAAATTTTGTAAACATTCACTGAATTTTCAGAAAGGTGGTTTTATATATTATAAAGAATAATTTGTAGCTTAAGTTAAAATTAAGCTTACAGGAGTTATAACTTTCTAGAAATAAGTCAACTTGTAGAACTTAAGTCCATAGGAAGAAATTGAAAAATGTTTTATTGACAACAATATTAGGAAGTGTGTTTCACAAAGTGGTAAATTAATTGGCACCAAAATTTTCACAATGCAAATAACAGTATCAGGGTAAAAATGGTAATTTTATCCCTCCTTGCTGGTTTTTCCCCTTCTGCCCCCTCTCCTGGGTGTTGGGGGAGCTCTTTGACAACAATCACAAATCCATCGACCTAGGAGAAAAAATGTTGTTTAATTTACAAAGAATTTTATTTGCAACAACATCTAATTAAAACTCTTAAAATCCTCTCATATCAAGTCATTAAAGATAGTCCTTGACACAACGGAGAAATGTCATTAAGCAGAAAAATGTGAAGCTGGCCTTAAAAAAACAATTTCCAATATAAAAGTTTCTATATGACAATTCAGTACAACAAATTATGTAAATGGGTTGAATTACTTATGCCAACTTTAGTGCTACATTATTGCATGGACCCAAAGGAATGTTTTAAACACTTTCAGAAATTTCTTATAAAGCTCAGTAAATAAAAATCCTGGAATAAGGCTTTTAATCGAATTTACTTCAGTTGTCCTGTTCAACGTTCTTGTGGATTACTAATATCCTTGTCTCCATAGTATTCTCAGTGCATGGCTACTCTTATTTTTACAACACTTTAACAAATCAAATATGTAACTGCACCCTAATGGGACCATGCATGAATGTGATACATTCTATACTTGATATAATTACTTATTACAGTACCTGAAATACAAGTTGCTTAGCTCTTTAATGTAATTTCTGGACATCTTTACTCTCAGGCATATTTTACACTGAAATTTTTTGGAAAATTTTGCAAAGAAGCTTTAAAAATTACATGAATCTAAAACAAAATTACACATGAATTTGTTTTGATTTACATCGACTTATGGCAAAAGATGTATTATTTGTCTATCCTAAAATTACTATTTGAAGTTACTGTGCTGCTTCAATAAGGTATTCAAATTATTTAAACATGTATAAACTTAACAGTATTGTTTTATCACATTACTATTAAGTTAAAGTATTATGCAAGTGAAGATAACCAAAATTAAAATTCACAAGCTCTTGAACATACTCTTACTTTGGCCATTTAGAATCTCCAGTTTCAAATGACAGTTTAGTGCTTAAACTCTACGTTTCAGAATAGATTTACAAAATGTAGTATAGTATTTTGCTAGGTACATTTTTAGCAATACTTTAATGGAAATCTTAGCAAATACGGTTTAAATAAAATTGCCTAAAATACTACTTGATAAATAAATATGATTTGCATAATAAGCTGTCCGGATTCTTTCACTTAATATTTTATAAATTTTACTGCAAAAGGGTCCTTTGGTCAGTAGTTCACTAAAGTGGTCATTTCAATACCTACTGAATAAAAAAACACTACACTTAGCACTGGTGGAATTATAAAGACATGGCCTCCAATTTCATAAGAATTTACTGACAATCTACATGTTAATAACACTTAAGTCTTGAGCAATATTAAAAGATTCTATTACAAAAAAATGCTAACACTGATGCTAGTTGATTACCTGATGGAATAGCACCAAGCCCCACGCAAAAAGTGTGATAACCTCTGTCACAAACATCACAGAACATCATTTCTTCTTCATGATGGGGTTGTCCACATATAATGCATGTTTTACATTCCATACACTGCCATGGATAGGTCTTAATGATAGAAACAAGCTCCATCGTCATGTCCAGGCAGGAAGGGTGGCCTAAATCAAAACCAATATTAGTAATATTTGACACAAATTTCACATTCTTAATAAATTAAATTACAAAAAAGGGACGATTTTAACTGAAAAAATATTATATTTATTTGAAGAAGTTCAAAACCTTGTATACACTTTTAAAGTATTCTCTATATTTGATACTTTTAGTTCAACTGAGACAGAAAACAAACTTTGAAACAATGAACATAGCACTTAAAAGCTTAAGAAATACATTAACACTTACCACTATTATCACATTGGGAGCAGTGTATAAGTGATTCAGCCTTTCCTTTCTTGTTGGACTCCTTACCCTTCAGACAAATCCCACACATAGCATTTGGAATGACCTTTGGCTGGAAGGGTAGAAGAGGGCTATAAATTCATGCCAGAACTACTTAGTATGGGTTTTAAAGGAATTTTAATGTATCTCCTTATTTTTACTTTGGTAATTTGCTAGAGGAACTTTTTTTGTACATTATGACTCAAAATGAATAGTTATGCAACATAGTATGACCTGCTGAGGTCTTGGATTTTAATTTTAATTGTAGGTTAATATGACGCTCATGTTAAGACTTAACATAGCAATTTACACTCCTCAAATATCAGCAAAAATAACTTATCAAGAACTTGAAGGAAAATATGACAAAATGTTGCACTTTCCTCCCAATTAATAATGTAAAATTTTGGTAGCAAATGAAAGTGTTATATGGAAATCATTTTTCCCCATTGTAGGAAAAAAAATCTTAAGTTTTAAAAAATTTCCAAGTTAATGATGTTGTAATATATGGGGTTTAAAATTAATTATAATAAATCTATGTGAAAAACTAAATTATGAAATGAAACAATTTTTTAACATAGAGTGGCTCCATGAATATATTGTCACTTGCAAAATGTCTCATTATGTGAAAACTAGATTTTGTAGTTGTCCCCTTGCATAATGCATAAATTCATTAAAATAAACTAAAAGGGAAAAAAAGTTCACTTCTGTGTACTAAGAGTAATCTTCCAAAAGGCAAGAAAGACTAGTATTTTAGTAACTTGTGATAAAAGTTCTTAGAAAATGAGCTAGCAATCCTTAAGAATGAGAACAAAAAAAAAGTTTCAATGTTTCAAGATACACAATATAATTTTAGTGCCAAAGTTTGTACTATATCATTTTATAATGCATAATTCAGTAAAAAGTGTTGAGGATTTAAATATACTTCATAATAATATATACATATACACACACAAATATACATTTATACACACACACACACACACACACACACACACGCACATATAACCAGAATTCAAGCTGTGCTTGCTACATTTTGTTCTGCCACAATTATATCCATAAAGCAGTAGAAAGCAAATTAAAAGCTTTATCAATGTTTTTAGGTACAAAATTAAATCAGTTGAAAATAAAGAAATATGGTCCACATTCAGTGAGGGGAGAGGAAAGGGAAGGTATGACCAACTGGAAAAGGACAAAGCTAGTAGAGAACAAGTTTTTAAAGCTTTAAAAAAGGGAAAGAAAATTATTAAATGAAAAACAATTAAGCCCCTTTTGATTTAAACTGTTCCAAATATGTCTTAAGTTTTTAAGTTCTCATTTGTAAGATACCAAATACTTGAAGATATCCATATCTACTCATTTACAAAATCTTAAGACAATTTTGAAAAACTCATTTTGTCACTTTCATAAGCTGTTAAGGCCTGAAAAGTTTGTTCATTCTTTAAAAGCTCTTTTAAATGTTATATTCCTTGGCAAAAGATGACAGAGGCATTCATAAGGAATTTTTTGCTTATTTATTTAAAAAAAAGCAGTCAACCTGTATTATACATAAATATAATAAAAACAATAAAATAAATCTAAACATTCACAAATGTCTCTACAAAATAATAAATATCATGGAAGTGAAAACATACATATAAAATTTTACTGTTACCTAGTCTACGTCTCTTCTATGTTTATCTTTATACCCTGGCTCCCCCCAACAAAAGGATAGTGTCACAGCTCAAACCTCAGTCTTGCAGTGTTTTACCCTCTGTTGTTACTGCTACATTCTAAGCATAAAGTTCTCATATTTTCCTAAAGCTAAATGAAACAAAAACTCTTAATATTAGCTAGCAAGTGCACTTCTCTAATTCAAATTCTAGTTCAGATGATTGAGTTTGTAACTGCCATAATATATAGCAGGAAATTCCTTCTCAATCCACCAAAGCTAAAGAGAATTTTGGTTATTGTACCTGTGTGCTACATTGTACCAGGTTATGCTTAGTTTTAATACTTGAATTTTAAAATAAGATACTGGCATAGAATTTCAGTTCTCTAACATGTTTCACTAAAAACAGTGAAGTACTACCCCCATAATATTAAGTTCTAAGAAAGGGTTCTTCAGTTATAGAAGCTCCTTTACAAAACAATGTAAAAGAAATAAAATGCAAAGTCACATTTCAGAGCAATTCAAGTTCTACAATCATAAAAATACATTAAAAAAAAAAAAAAAACTAGGAGAAAAGAAGATACCAGGAAAACTGTAAGTTTACTCTTAAGCTTGATATCATCTTACCCAATGGTCTTCATCTTGATTTTTTAAAAAAGGAGAGGGAGAAAAAGTGATGAAAGAAAATGAAGACCAAGAGAATGAGAGTAAAAGAGTGAAAGAGAGACCTTCATGGTGTTTTCGGTGCTGATGCATTAGCTTAGTCTCATATACTTTACTCATTCAATCACTCTGGGTTCTATAAGAAGTCAGACTGCCTACATGTAGGATTTTCACGTAAAACAAATATAAAATGTTCTGGGGATCTCAGTGGATTGCAGGGACAAGGGACAAAGGTAATAATGTGCAAAACTCTCCTGAAGATTCAGAGAACAGAACCCTGTGGTAGCCAATTGGGATAGTAAGTCTTATTTCTACTAGCTGCAGCAACATTAAACTTTTCATATTTGCAACAAGTCAAATGATATGTATCCTAACAGTTCTACACATCTTTTAAAAAGGCTTGTGCCCTCCAAAAATTTTTTCATATATAACACATCAGTTTTCCTGCTTGGAGGAAAAAATAACCAAAAGCTAAATGAAACTTTCATAGCAGTACTAACACAATATAGATTTTAATTATATACTTGTAGTCCTCTGTCCTAACAATTATGATTTATTGTCAGGTTAACGTAAAGTAGAGAAAACTCTCCTATAAACTTAAGGTCAAGCATGAGTGAATCTAGAGCAAAACACCATAAACATTTTGATTTTAAAAACTCGTAAAGTCTAATAAATAGTCTTCAGCTTAAAAGTACCCCAACATTTAGGCACATTCTGGCAAATCAATACTGGTTACATTTTTTTTTCATACTAGGGTTAACTACTACTAAGCATGTCCATAGTGAATCTATTAAGTTTCAGATACTTGTTTTATCTTTAGAGTTGTCACTGAAATCAATGAACAGAACTCCAATCTTTGTATCAGAAATATTAAATACTGAAAGATACGGAGAAAGATATAACATACATGCTCCATGATGTGTTTAACAACTTTGGATGCTAAACTTTCAAGTTAATATGTAACTGTTTCTTAGGCATTAAACCAATGATAGTATTAAATTAAGAGAGCTTCAATTTTAGTCTATAGTATTACAAAGTTTAACATTTATTTAACATCCCCTTTTTCTTACTCATGATTAGTCTAGTTTCTTCCCTTTATGTTTAAAATTAGATTGAGAAGAATTAGACTAAATTAAAATAGGACAATGAACTTTTAAGTTTGTAACTCTCATCAAAAGTTCTTAGTTGTATTGGGCCAGCAGTACACACAATATTCACTCATGAAAATTCACCTCTCTAAAATTCATCTTTGGGTTTTCATTTGCCTACAATTACTGGGCAGAAATTTAAATCTTTAATAAATAATTAAAAAGCTAAGTTCTATGTTAAAATGTAATTGTTAAAAACTATGTATTTCCAAAATGTTTAAGCCACCCTTAAAAAGCAGATACTTACTGAAGCTTAAAATGTTTGTTAGACTAAAAACATGTACTTAAGTGGTCTGTGGAAGCATTTTTCAATTAATTACAAAATAACTGATAGGTGTTTGGCTTAATAAAGTAAGTAAATAGTTATAGGAAAGGGAAAAGCCATTCATAGCTTACTAAAACTTTCTCTTCTGAAATATGAATTCCAATTTACAATCCTATAAAACAAAATTTAACACCTCTACTCAAATCCTCCTGATCACTTTGCTCTCTTTCTTTCAGTAAAACTTCAAATAAATTATTATATACTGTGAAAAAGATAACAATATCTATTTTCACACTTCAGCTCTATTTTCTAACATTTTGAAATGTCTTTATATGAAAAACACTATGCCACCTTCCTTATTACTACCCTACACTTAAAATTGTATGGCTAAATTCCACCTCCTTCTATTCTGTTCTTAATCTCAAACTACAAAACAGAGCATCCAATCTTCCTCTTCTTCTACCCTGTTGTCTCCATCTAACCCTAATATTGATAATTCATTTTAGAATTTGAGTGTATTCAACACTTCAACTAAATTATCATTCTGTATACAATGAACAAGAGACCATTTAAAAACCAAAAAACTGAACTGTTAAAACCGCAGTGATGCAGAACTATATTCCTATCAGACTATGTTTTTGTTAAATTTCATAGCAGAAGTCTGTCTGACATACTAAATAGCTGTTCTACCCCAGAGATGGCTACACTTAGCTGGTGGATCAAATATTCTATAGACTAAATTAATTTTGGATTTTCTCAGGAAAGGCACTCTAGAAATATAATTAATCTAACTATATATCCATCTATGTATAGTGATATTTTACAACATAGCATTGGTTTGGCTCTTCTAAATACTAATACGCAATGACAGGTATTAAATGCCAGCTATGAACATTACTTAAAGCAAAGATGAAATAAATGTAAAATTATTGCCTAGAAAATAAATTTTTTAAGTGCATACTTGCCTGTATATTTTTAAGGGGAAAATCCTCTATTATAATCTGTTAAGATACAGAAATAAAAGCTACTAAATAGCCAAAGTAACAGAAAAAGCACCCAGTGAATAAAGCAAAAAGAAAGGAAGCAAACAGATTGAACACACCACAGAGGAGCAGCTAGTGAAGTACGGCAAGCAAAAGTTCCATATTTTGAAAACCAAAGTTAAATATTTCAGGGAGAGAAGCTGGTCAGAAAGAAGCTGAGTCAGGGGCTTTTTTCTTCTACCTTGTACCCAGGAACTGACTTGGATAGTACAGAACGTTTGGAGCCCTCTTTTCTTGGTGTAGCAGTTTTATCTCTTGTTTTCTGTCTTCCCTGAAAAGAATCCTCCTGGTTGTCAGTAGGGCTTTCACCTTCAGATACATTGCCAGAGGAACTGTCCTAAAATATAAACAGCACAACATTTCTTTGGAAGGAAAATGCTTTTATTTTGAGTTTTGAATCTAATTATGGACAAAAAAAAGTTGTTTAAAAAGTATCATTTAAAAACAGGGTATTCCCAGCTTGGTGCAGTTTTAAGCTTTAAAATATATTAAAAATAGACTCTTCTCCCATCCCCAATAAAGACCAAAGTAGTTCAGACAAATGAACCTTGCTTTCATTTTTTACTTGACTTGGCAAAAAATCTGAATAAATATTTTCTGTCTGTTGGAAAACTTCTTTTCACTGACTTAGTGAAGAATTAATAATCTACTTTCTATATCTATTCTTACTATACATATGCCAAATTTTTGTTAATAGAATAATTTTTGTTTAAAAGAATGTACACAGATTTTTACTTTGGATTCATAACAGATCAACAATGGAATACAAGAAAGCACACTAGTGATTATGAAGAACATTCTGAGGTTTTTACGAATTGTAAAATGTAATGTGAGGGGCAACTAGGTGTCACAGTGGATAAAGTACTTGCCCTGAAATCAGGAGGACTTGATTGCAAATCCAACCTCAGATACTTGCCATTTACTAGCTGTATGAGTCTGGGTAAACCATTTAACCCTGTCTGCTTCAAAAAACCCAACAATAACAAAAATGTACTCTGCAATAAAAGAAATGAAATTGACAAATGCTATTCTAATCTTTTCAAGATAGCAATATCATCCAACTTTTTATACTTAATAATTAGCTTCAAGCAGTAGACCCAATACTCACTAAAAAATAAATGGCTAATTTGGGAAGCACAGGTTAATAACTCAGGTTATTAGATTCCTCAGACTGGCTTATTTATGATGTCAAACCACCTGGTTGAGATATGGTATAATGAAATCAAAGCCATGAATTCCCTTTCTTTAATCAGAAAACTTTGTCCTGTTTTAGTGCCAAAGTATACCTCAAATTCTTGCCAAGTATATGCTTTTGGTCTTGAGGCAAAGAATTTCATGAGGTATGTGTCAGAACTAAGTGGAAAATAACTAAAGCACATACCCTAGAAATGAAGAAAAGACTCAGTAAGAGATTTAAACTTGTGCTGAAGTACTTTTAAATGCTATTAACATTGGATCTTCAATAACTTTAGTGAATGTCTTCTATTTCTCATTTTACAAATCATAATGATTTTCAAAAATAGCCCAAACTATGACAGAAAAAAAAGACTATGATTCAACATTTACCAAATTTGTCAAATTTCTCCAAATTTTATATAACCTCCTCTTATTCAAAAACTGAAAAATACTAGTAATGACAATATTTAGACACCACAATAAGAAACAAGAATATCAAAACTTTCATATTAATCCATTAAAGCATCTTAATATATCTTACCGAAGTGCCTTTGTTTTTTCGTTTTTCATCACCTCGACCATCTTCTGCATCATCTGAATCTCCATCACTGTCTAAAGCAGGCAGCTCAGGATCCAGGGGGGGTTCATAGAGTGCTGTGTTTAATGGCAAATAACGTAGTTCATCTGGTGAGTACCTAAAATTCAGCAACAATCCTTCTCAGTGTTACTTTGCCTTGAAATATTAGTGGAATATCTACTTTAATTCAAAGTTTTAAAAAATTATTTACAGAATCATAGGATTTAAGAGTTGAAAGGGACCTTGCATCATCTATACCAACTTTAACATTTTAAAGACAAAGAAGCTGAGAGTGATGTGACTAGTCCAAGTTACAGAGTGCTAGATGGTAGAACCAGAATGAACAGCCTCCCATGAGACCACTATAAGGGCTTTTTTTTTAATCACACCAAGCTGCCTTCAAACAACTCAAAATTGTTTTAAAAGAGAAAACCTTAATAACATTTTGTTGACTGGATAATATAAACTAAGCATTATGTTATTATCAAAAGACACTTTGGGGGGTAGGAAGGAGATAAGATTGAAAGTGACTGTGTGTTGTGTTTGTAGGATATGGGTTTCATTAACATAGAAAATCTTCCCAAGCCTGATAATTCTCTTCTAAATTTAGTGTTCTCTGTCACAATCCGTAATTATGAGAACTAGGCAAGACCTAATTCTGTTAGTGTCAATTACTAAAGCCCTCCTTTTCATTCTCATTGGCAGAAGTATTTCTCCCCAAGTTCAAATTCCCTAAAACAAAGTGTGCCAAAAGGAGAAGGGATTAAAAAATTGGCATATCCTTGCTGATCTGCCTAAACTAAATATTATGGTATTATTGTGTGTGTGTGTGTGTGTGTTTATGTTTCAATTCAAAAAGTTCTACGCCTTTAGACTTAGGGCAAAAAACCTGGAGTAATATGGAGAATAATATGGAGGAAAAAATTACTTTGGCTCTTCATTTTAATCTGGCTTTATTTAAAGTTAAGAGAAACTAAACTAAACTAAGGATTCAGTGCACTTAGGATAGTTATTGGAAGAAGAGGCCAGGCAGGGGCATGGTGCCTAAGAAATAAAATTATTTGAAGCCTATTAAGGCTTCTGCTTTCCCCTTGACTCTAAAGACCCAGAGAAGAAAGAAAAGTAGAGATGCAGGGTTGTCTATGGGAAAGAAAATATAACAGTCAACAAAAGGGAGAGTTACTTTACAGAGGACGCTATAGACAAGGCTCAAATACTTGCTGAACTAAATCTCCTCTCCCAGTATTGACTTAAGAATATCTGAGACCATTAAACAGAAATTTAAGGTAGACAGATTTCTAATAGTTTTACAGTCATATAAAACTAACTTAGTTCAAAAATCAGTCAATTCTAACAATAAGTAAAACATATTAAATACCTTTTGTAGTATTCCTGGAACTGTCCTGGGATAAGGGCCACTGGATACGAACTAACCTTTGTTCGCTCTGTAGGCAGTACTTTGTATTTTCCTTGAGGTACCTGGATAACCTGAATTGAATTTAAGTTTAAAGAAAATACAAGTTTTTAATAAACACATATTAATATCTGTGTGTATACACACACACAAATCTATGTGTATAAATATAAATGTATTAATATTTATATCATGCTCTAGTTCATATATAGTTACATATATTCATATATAATTATGTTTTATCTAATTATGTATAACTAGATATTTGTTGTATGGCACAAGGGGTAGAGACAAAAATTTAAGAATCCCTGCTTTAAGGAGCTTTATATACTACTCTACAGCCCATAACAATAGCTAAATCATCCTAGATTTTATTCCTTTTCATTGGTCTTTTATACTTGCTTCTTCTTCTTCTTCTTCTTCTTTTTTTTTTTTTTTTTTTTTTGCAACTAGTACTTTGCAATTCTTTCTCTTTTAAGCTTTGTGAGGAAAAAGGAAAGGTATGATACATCATTCCATTATTGGAAGTAAGTGGGACTTAAACCATAAATAAATACTATCATAAGTTCATTAAGCAAAGACAGGAAAACTAGAGAAAAACTGGTACCTCTACTATATTAGTCATCTATATTAACTGATCAATCAACTTAAGCTATCCTACATGTGTCTGTAAATCAAAATAGGCTCTTCTTTCTTCCATCCGTTCTCGATTTAAATTGCTGTTAAATTCGGCAGCTTTCTTGGCAGCTTTCTTAATGTATTCCGGCACTTTACTGGCTTCCACCTTCTGAGTGTTCTGTTGTTGCATTTGCTGAAATAATAGTAATACTAGAAGTCAAAACAAAGTTTATAAAACCTTACCCTTCCATATTTAGGCAAAGCAGACTTTAATCAGAGATCACTTACAGAGTATTCTTTATAATGATCTGTTATTCGTTGACGCTCTTTTTCCTGAAGAATAACAGAATATTCTGCATGTTTAGCAGGGTATTCTTTTATCATTAGATCAATTACTTCATCACTCCGTAATGCTGTTAGACCTATTTTGGATAAAGACAATAATAATGCTAAAGGAATAGATCACTTTGGTAATAAACATATTTTCCCTCTAGTTGCCAGTATTTAAAAAGTTTTTCATTCTTTAATACAACAAAGGTATTTTGCTAATATTTGCAAGTTAAAAATCAGAAAGTCATAAAACAAATCAAAAATAATTTTTTTTATTAAACCTATTGACAAATGTCTTAAGTTTTTAGCCTGATTCCTTTTCAAAATTAAAGACTTATCACCCTTTCTATTTAAACAGTTTAAAGTAGATGTCAATCACTGAGTCTGCATGCCATATGCATCCACAATAACAGAGTCCCCAAAAGAAATTACAGTGTAATTGGGAAATATTTAACAAAATACATAAAAATGAAACATAATGTTAATGTGTGGTTTTCTAAGTCAATATGAAGCAATAAGACAATAGTGATTCTTATGTATGTTTAGTGTCCCCATTTCCATTTGAATTTAACACACTACTCTAAAGAAGGAAATTAACTTCCTCTACCTACCCTGAAAGATCAAAACATCTCAATGCATTAGTAGATATGGCCTTTATAAATTTCAATTGCTGAAAAAATTCTTTACTTGGTATCCAACTTGCTGGGAATGAACCTCTAAACTTAACCTGATTATTACTCAGGTGATAAACAGACTATATAGGCCATTGGAAGATCTCTGTTCAAACCATTCAAGCTTAGTAGCATGTACCAGAAATTGTTTCACTAGCACAAGCTTTGAGAACTCAGGGTCATTTCTTCACCACAATAAGGTATCAGAAAATGACTAATGGAAGAAAACTTTGTACTCGCATTTACTTATGCAGAAGAAAATTTCATCTATACTTTCAATGAACTATCCTGGATATGAGATGCATAATTTTCACTGATTTTTAAATCTCCTATGATTAAAAGCCTGAAAACAGAATTGCGAAATATTTTTATCACAATGCATTTATTGCTCAGTACCCTAAAATGACTGTCAACTTAAAGTTACACAAAAACGTATTCATAGAAAATTAAAATAAATCCATAAAAGTCATTTCTCAACGTTTTGAAAAGGATTCCCATAGATTTATACAAAAAAAAAATCTAACAACTAGAGAAAAATATTTTGGAATATTAACCTAAAAGAAAGCTAAAGTAAAATTAAGAGGAAAAAAACTGAGGTGATTCCACATGTAAATAAAATAAGAGTAGCCTATTCACCAGTTTAAAAATTAGGCAAATGAAATCAGTAAATTATAGATCTGTTTTCAAAACAGTAGAATTGTATGTTATTCCTCCAAACAATTAAAGAAAAGTTTTGTATATTTTGCAACTTAATTTCTAACAATGACTGGCAATGAAATTTTACTTTAAGATCTAACTTTTAATCTAAATATTAATTTTTGCTTAATTAGGAAGACAAATATTATGCAAAGGAGGGAAGTTGAGGGAACGAGCATTAAGCACAGTACTGTATTGTACTAAGCACTTTTACAAATATCTTGAAAAACTTGAAAATACTTTGTAAACACTGTAATTAAATTAATTATTTAAGTTAATTAAAACCTTATATTACCTAGTGTACATTGAGTCTCTGTGATGACATTTAACTCTCTAAGGTAGAGCTTCTCCTTGTGAGACAAATCTCGTCGCTCTAAATCTCCAGAAAAAAACAAAACGCTATTAAAAATTGTGAAATTTTGTATATTTCGAGTATCAAATGCATATTAAAAGAATTTCCAAGAAAAACTCTTAAAAACTCATTTTTAAAAACTGATTTTTATTATTCAGTATCAAGGAACTAGCAACAACAATGAAATGGAATCATATAGTTTGGAAAGGTTCTCAGAAGTCATTTTAATCCAACACATACGTACTAAAAAAACCCTCTACAACTTCTATCAGGTGGTCATCCAGTATTTACTTCAAAACTTCAAGTGAAAAGGATATATATACTACCTCCCAAGGCAACCCATTATACTTTTCAATAATTTCAAATATTAGAAAGTTTTTCCTCACATCAATTTTTCTTTTTGTATCTTCTAATGCACTATTCCTAGGTATGCTCTAAAGCCAAACAAGTGTGATTCCTCTTCCTTGTGACAGCCCTTCACATATATGAAAATAGCTACCATGTCTCTCCTATTCTTCACACTTAAATACCCCAGTTTCTTCAACCAAACCTTCAAGACATAACTTCAAGGCCTTTCATCATCTTAGCTACGTTACAATTCTCTATATGCTTTCCAACATGTCAACGCCTATCTTAAGATGTGGAGTTTAGTCCAAAAGACTTGGGATAGAAAATGTCATCCACATGCAGAAAGATAACTATGGAGACTGAATGTTGATTAAAACATATTATTTTCACCTTTGTTTATTTGTTCATTTCTTTCTTGTGCTTTTTTTCCCTTTTAGCATGATTTTTCTTGCACAACATGACAAATATGAAAATGCTTAAAATGAAAATACATGATACACAAAATGATACTATCATCCCCTTTGGTTCTCAATATTATATTTCTCATTGAAGCCAAAAACCAAATCCATTTTTTTGGCTGCCATGTCACATTCCCAAATTATATCAAGCTGAATCTCCACTTAAATCCTTCAATCTTTTTCAGACAAGGTACAAAACTCTCCCAAAAATTTGATAAACATTCTTCCACGCTTTTATCAAAGTCAATGCAAAGATGTTAGGCAGCAAAGAGTCAAACATAGATCTCTTAGGCTATCTACTAGAAATTCTTAACTGGCATAAAACTATTTAATGATCATTTCTTTCTAGATATTTCACCAAATTCAAATCTACCTAACTGTACTTTCCTTTAGCCCATATATCTTTCATAAGAAGAATGAGAAAGTTGTCAACTAATTTGTTAAAATCTAAGTAAACTATCTACAACATTCCTCTGATTTACCAGTTTAATAACTATGTCAACATATCCAAGTCATTGGGATCTTCTGGTGACCCCTTTCTACACATTTTCAACCCATTATTGGCTACTCTTTGAGCCCAATTAATTCTACCAATTTGAAATCATAATTGAAATTTTAAAATTAAAATTTAAAAATTCATATATAATAATCCTAATAAAAGAAGGCATAATGTATAACTGCATGAAATGATGAGTTATTTACTTTGATCTCCAAAGTAGAGCTATCTTAAATTGTCACCATAATTCCATGCAGGCAGTGGAAAAATACTGGCATAGATAATCTAAAACAGTGGCAAAAACATCTGCATATCAAATGCTTGTAATTTTTCTTCGATTGGTTTTCTTAATTATGTTCTAATTAACATTTTTTCTAAACATACAAACTCTTGAGAGAAACATCCCAGATGCTTGTTGATAGCCATAATCAGAAAGTCAAATAGAAATAAATTTTAAATGTATTGTGACTCATCCACACCTGGATAATATTGAAATGACAATATAAAATTTAAAAAGTTATTTTGCTACAGATGAGATTTGCTCTCCTAAAGAAACTAGAATCCTAAGTACCTGGATATTTTCGTTTAAAGGAGGTCACACCCAAGTATTCACTGACTTGTTCCTGAAGCATATAGTATTCTCCTGTTTCATCAGGTGGCCATTTGTATTCTATGAGATTTTCTGCAGGAAAGTAGCTAAAGCTAAGCAGAGATACATTAAATGAAAAAAAAAAATTAGGTTTTAAATAAACTTTTTATTATTTAAGTGAGTAATATTTTGAAAACACTATTATTACAAATCAAATTCTAAGTACTTTGTTTCCAGTAAGTCTGCTACATGTGTAAAATTTGTTGACTTCCAATGTATTAGGATAAATGAGGAAAGGAAATAAAGGAGAAAAATAATACACCAAACAAAAAAGCCCCATAAAATTGACATTATCACATGGCACAGATGACTATACATCCTGGATTTTCTGCAAAAGATAAAATTCAAGAAAATAAATTTTGTAAAAAGAAAATCATTTGTCTCAATTTTGGGTTTTGAAAATAGTTACTATATTGATTTGTATACACACATACATACATACATACGTACACACATAGTAGTTGCTTTTTTAAAAAAAAAAGGATGGGCAGATGTATTTTTTAGCAAAACACCTAAGTTCACAGAACAAAATTAATAATGACAGCTAGAAATTACATAACTCTTCCTATGTTCAATAATTTACAGATATTTCATTTAATCATCACAACCACCATAAAAACCTGGAACAAACAAAGGTTAAATGACTTGTCAGGTAAAAAAGCTAGTAAGTATCCAAGGATAGATTTGAAATCAGGTCCTCCTGACTCCAGGAACCCTAGTTGCCAAATTTGCCTCACTGGCCTCTCATCTCCATTCTTTATATCAAATTTCATAACCAAAGTCAGTCAAGTTAATTTGACACCTAAAAAAGCATTCAGTTTTTTCTTCCCCCATCAGGTGTCAAGAAATAAAAACGTATCAATTAATATCATCACAAAACAGGTCTATGAAATGAAACCAATTGTTCTGATACTATGGCTCACCAAATCCAGAAGTCAAACATGGCCCTTAAAATTACTAGTCTTATCCATATAAATCTAGAATAGATAAGAGCAGCAATCTAGTTTTCTGGGTTTATGCCGATTCCATTTTTAGACTTATTAGCTAGAAGAAAAGAAGTTTAACACTTTAAAATGTGCTTCACACCTGCCTTTTAAAGAAAGCATAGTCACAAAGAAACAGATTTATTGAGTACTAAGGGCATATACATTACTACATTCAATTCCCTAAGAGACCCAAACAGGCAGAAGTTTCCTATTTCTGAAGTTAATAACATTTTTTTAAATATAAATGAGACATAAGTGAAATGGGACTTAAAATGTTATATATATATATATGTATGTATGTATGTATACATACACACATATATACATGTATGATGTACATATATACACATATGTACCAAATGTGTATTATACGTTTATATGTACACACAAATACAAAAAGTACATTGTATACATTTATGTATGTCTATGCATGCATACTAAATTTCTTTGTGCTGTTGTATTGTTGATTTATGATTATCTGTATATTATTCACATTTGGATTTTGTACATATAAAAATACCTACCCATATGGAGCTAAAACTGCCTATTTCAACCACAAAAGGAACTCCCTTTATGAAAACAACCTCTACCAATAAAGACCAGTAATTCAGATGTAACTTAAAATCTTAAAAGAACTTCCCAGGAGGGCCAGGCACCTAAAAGGACTTACTTGCCAATGGTCACACTGCTACAATGTATTAAAGGAAACATCTGAACCCACGTTTCCTGATTTCAAAGAGATTCTTCCATCAATTATGTCATGACACATATAAAATGTACAAAATTATATAAAACATAAAAATGTTATGTATGAACACGCAATACATCACAAACATCTACATCTAATGACTTTTCATTCAAAGGAGTTACTTTGTGGCATTATAAATTTATTTCAAAGACACTGCAGTTGCTCAAAATACTTAGGATACTCACACTTCTTTGGAATTATTTTCCAGCTCACAAATCACCAAAGAAAGTCTTGTACCTTGAACTTTAACCACAAAGGTGGCTTATAAGAGCTTGACCAATCACTTCATCAGTCTTGACTTAAAATGATATTTGGACATTTCAGAAAATCAACTCTTTCAAAGAATGAAGATTTATCACCAAATCATTTGCTATTCAAAAGTATTTGCAATAGTCTACAGACCATTTCAAATCTTATGCATAAAATAACCAAAGAATAATTAGTGGCACAATTTTACTTGTATAATTTGTTTCAGTTCAACAAATTTTTATTACGTTTTAGATATTGTGTTAAGTATTTGGGATATAGAAATTTTTAAAAAGTCTCTACCCTCTGCTTGGTTATATATGAACAGGAATAAAAATATAATAAAAGATAAGGTGTTTAGATAAAGATAAAGGAAAGATCCATGATGTTTTACGAGGGCAAGAACATTGTCAGAAGGAGACTGGGTAGGAAGAGTGGAAAATAAGGCTAATGGTCACTGAAAGTTGAGCTCTGAAAGAACATAATGACTTTAATAGTTTGAGATGTGCATGAAGTCTATTAAGAGGCATGAGAAAAGTGTTTATAAATGCATGGAAGCAGAAGAATGTAAAACAAGATTGGAACCAGGCTATTTGGATCAGAGTATATGTCAAAGGTAGTGTTAAATATATCTGGGGAAAAGAGGTTGGAGTCAGGGCATAGAGGGCTTTGGATACTATGAAAATAAGTTTTTATTCTGTCATATAGGCAATGGAAAGTTATTAAATGTTTCTTGAAAGTGACCACAACACTGGTATTACTAGCAGCAGTAGCAGCTTCAGAACATCTCAGCTCATGAAAAGTATAGAGATCAGCTAATTTTGATGACATAGGGTACAGTTGGCACTGATTGGCATCTATTTGACCATGTGACATTTGGGGTTGCAGTGGAGAGGTGCACTTGTGGCACAAGGAAGAAGGAAGTCTAATCTCAATTCTAGGGCAGAGAGGAACATTAGCACTTGCGGCTGTAAGATAGGTCTGGTCATAGTTCCAGGCCAAGAAGAAAGTTAGAACTTCAGCCTGCAAAGGAGCAGGGTCCTTCCTAAATAAAGATCAGAGCACAGACCAAGATAATAATGACCACACCAGTTCCTGGAATACACCACCTTGGAATTATCAAAAATTTGCAGACTCCATAAAACTAGGTCTGAAAATAACAAAATCGAAAAGTCTGAAGCATGGCAAAGCATAATTTTAATACAAAGTTCAAATGAGGAAACAAAACAGTAAGAAGTTGATCATAAAAAGCTACTACTATGACAGGGAAGACCAAGACAAAAACACAAAATAAGGCAACAACATGAAAACAGGTACATGCAAAACCTCAAAGAAAAATGCTAACTGAACCCAAGCCAAAAAGAATTTCTGAAAGAATTAAAGAAAGAGATGAGTGATGGGGGGAAATTTGGGGAAATAAATGAGAATGATATAAGAAAATTATGAAAATAATATTAGCAGCTTGGTAAAACAGAAACAAACTAAAAAAAAAAAATACAGAAGAAAATAATACCTTAAAAAACAGAACTGATCTAATAACAAGAGGCACAAAAATTTATTGAAGGAAAGAACACCTTAAAAAATGGAATAAGTCAAAGAAAAAGATACAAAATTCACTGAGGAAAAGAACTCTTTACAAAGTATAAAGGGCTGAATATCTTAAAAGGTGTGCTTGAATCAGACAATTGAGCCCTTAAGGCTAAATACTTATTAGACAATAACTCTTTTAGCATGTGTTTGGAAAAATGGCCCTTCTTACTATTCCATGCTAGCTGGTGGGTGGAGTGAGACAAGCCAGACTCACTTTGCAGGAGGACCAGGAAAAGGGAGGCTGGTGAAGAGCTTGTGGCAGTTTTGTATATCTCCTTCACTCCTCCCCCTAAAGACCAAGAACTTTTGCTTATCCTGACTCTGGCGACCCTGCCGCCTACAGGGAGCTAGCCCAGACTTCACAACAAAGCACAACTGACCAAATAGAAAAAGAAGTACAAAAGCTCACTGAAGAATAATTCTTTAAAAATTAGAATGGGGCAAATGGAACCTAATGACTCCATAAGGCATCAGGAAACAAAACAAAACAAAATCAAAAGAATGAAAAAAATAGAAGAAAATGTGAAATATTTAATTGGTAAAACAATCTGGGAAATAGATCTAGGAGAGAGAATTTAAGAATCTGTGGACTATAAACAGCTAGATGGCACAGTGAATAGAGCATCAAGGAATCAGGAGAACATGAATTAAAATCCCACCTCAGATACTTACTAGAAACATAGTGTGTTCCTATATAAGTCACAGTTGCCTCAAAAAAAAAAGTTATTAGTGGACTACCTGAAAGCCATGATTAAAAAAATGAACCTAGACATTATCTTTCAAGAAATTATTAAGGAAAACTACTCTGATATCTTAGATTCAGAGGAGGAAAATAGAAATTGAAAGAATCTAACTGATCACCACTTTTAAGAGATCCAAAAACAAAAACTCCCAGAAACATCACAACTGAATTCCAGGGTTCTCAGGTCAAGGAGAAAATACTTAGTATTCTTATAATTTAATATAATAATAATTTATAGTATTTAATATTTAGTAGAATAAGCAGAAAGAAGCAATTTAGCAACTTCAATTTTTAAGGAGCAGAAGGCTTAGAATATGATATTCCAGAAGACAAAAAGAATTATAAACCAAGAATAACCTACCCAGTAAAACTGAGCATAATCCTTCAGGGGGAAAAAAATGAACAATTAATGAATTAGCATTCCTGATGAAAAGATCAGAGCTGAATAGAAATTTTGAAATTCAAGCACAAGACTCAAGAGAAACATAAAAAAAAAAAAAAAAATGGAAGAGTAATCATAAGGAACTCAATAAAGTTAAACTGTTTACATTCTAATATGAGAAGATAAAACATGTAACACCTAAACACTATCACTACTAGGGTAGTTAGAGGTAGTCTTCATAAGTAGAGTAAGAGTAGGGATTGGGAGAAGGAAAAAGAAGGAGACTGCAGAAATTTTTATCATGACAGAGGCACACAAGGAAGAGATTTTACAGTATAGAAGAAACCGAGGGTTATGGTGTGCAACACTTCAACTTCACTTTCATGGGAACTCATTCAAAAAGAGAAAAATATACATACACATTCAGCTGTACATATAAATCAATCTTGCCCAATAAACAAATAGGAGGGGAAGGGGATAAAAGATATTGTGGGGGAGGGGTTTACAAAGATGACAAAAAGGAAGGTAGAACAAGGGAGGCACTGGTCAGAAGCAAAACAGATTTTGAGGAAGAGCAAGATTAAAGAGAGAGAAAATGATAAACAGAAGAAAATAGAATTACATTTTTTCTTCACTAAACTATGTCCCTCATCTTTCAATTCAAGAAATCTATTCTTCTAAGGAGCTTTTCGCAATTAAACTTCACTCCACAATTACAATATTTATTGAACAAAAAAGAGACTGTGAAGACAATGGGAATAAAAGGACAAAAATGATATTGTTCATGCTCTCAAGATCTGACATTCTATTTGGGGAGGGAAGAACAGGCATACATAATAAAACTGTACAAAATGCATACAAAACAAATATAATTTGGGGAGAAGACAGGTAATAACAACTGAGAGAAAGAGCAAAGGTTAAAAATAAAGAGGAAGTATTCGAAGTGAACCTTAAAAATGCATTACAGGGAAAGCCAGTACAAATACAGGTTATGGCAAAAAAAAGTATATAGCATAAAGTTTATGAGGAGAAATGTAAAATCAGTTTTGAAGGACAAGTAGGCATCAAATTGTGAGAGGTTTGAAATGCTAGAAAGATATTTGCCTTTTATATTAGATGCATTAAGGAATCTCTGAAACTTCTTGAGCAAAATAGTGATAAGGGCAGGCTTCTGCTTTAGGAATTTACCACCTGTTTGGAAGATGAACTTGTTGGGACAAACTATAAGCAGAGGGATCACTTATTAGGCTATTATAATAGTCTAAGTGAGATTGCACCTTATCTATAACATATGTTAAATGAATAAAATTTTCTCATTATTACTAATTATCAACTCTGTTATGGTTGAGTTTATGAGTCCAAAATCTAAAAAGGTAAACATAACAGATTTGTAAAGAATTACAAAAACTTTGGCTCTCCTTAACTATAACCTCAAGCAACTCATTTTACTTCTATCTGTGAGACCTAGGCCAAAATAAAAAAGAGAAATGAGTTCCTACAAACAGAAACATAATTACAGACTCTCTGAGGCTAGAAGGGCCTAGAATTGACCTTCTAAACAGTGTAAGAATCTCGACCAGTGGGTTAGGCAGCCTTTAGCTACAGACCTTAAATGAAGGTAAACTCCTACCTCCCAAAAAAAGGCATTCCTATTCTGAAAAATTCTTGAATGTTAGTGGAATTTTTTTTCCCACTAAAACCTAAATTTATCTTTTTTGAAACCTTCAGATCCATTAAACTAAGATCTATTTTTATAGACTTATCTTCTACATAAAAGCCCTTCAAATGCTGTAAGACAGTAATAATGATGTGAATCAAATTTCCTTCTGAAGAAGAAACAAGTTCACTCAACTGATTAAAGAAGCTAAAAGGCATTTATAGAAGAAAGAATAGACAAGGAAGGGCAGTTATTCACCTCACTGTAGATATTTAATAACTATTTACTGAATGGAATTGAATAAATGTAAAGGATAGTAAGGAGACCAACCAAACTAAAATCATATTATAAAGACCATGAAACTAGTTAGAAATAAGAATGAAATAATACTACTAATGGCTAACTAACACAAAAAGACAAAATAATACAAAAGCAAAGAAAAATACAAAACACCATTAAAATATCATTATATAATAAAATGTTAATACCCAAGGTCCTGACTTGAAGTTTCACAACTCCGAGAGCTGTCTCCTGAGCCCATTCGCCTCCTTTTGGATGGCTGGGTGCCATCATTGGAATTTTCTTCAGTATCATCCTATAATTTAAGATTTAAGAAAGGGAAAAGAATAAACAAGGGACTTTAGGACTGAGGGCTTTCTAAAAGACATTTTTCTCTTCTTTGATAATTGCCCATCCCAGACTTGTGTCTACCCCTTAACTTTTGAATTCCAGTAATTTCTCAACAGAATCACCATAGATACCAATACCTGATTTCCTGATTGCTGGATTACTGGCCAACTTTAAGACTATGAAAACTCATAAGCGTATGTATGTATCGTGTGTGTGTGTGTGTGTGTGTGTGTGTGCAGGTGTGTGTGGTATCTATATCTATATAAAATTCCTTTCATAGATTTTCTTCGGTGAATGGCCTTCTTTGCACAACTATTTAGTATATTGTAAAACAAAGGAAATTTGGGTTAGAGCTGGACAAAGGAGAATAAGTAAGGTTTTGACCTCACAAACCTAAACCAGCCAGAATATGTAGATCTCTTGCCTACTATTTCAAAGTTTAAATAATTTTTTACTTTTTTTTTATGACATTCAAGTCTCTTCCATTAGAATGCTACATAATAAATTTGTTTAAATGTCTCATGAATTTATCTATCTTGTTTATAATGTATCTAGCTATAAGCCTGTAAACTCCAGAACTGGGATCATGTTTTATTGATCTCTGTATCTTAACTCAGATCCTAGAACTATGCTATAAATATAGAATAGAGCCCCAGGACTTGGCAATGGTTTAATAAAGGCAATGTTAGTAAATTGAACTTTGTTGAGCTGAAAAGTTGGGTGGCAAAAAATAACTTTCACAAACATTACCTACTTGTTCATCAACATGAATAATAAAATATAAACAATTCATTTAATATTAATAATCCTCTGTTGGCTTAGAACAATGGATTCCCTCATTATAAATAGGATGCTGGGAACTGAAACATTTAAGAGCTTTAAGAGCAGCAGAAGAAAAAAATCTTAATTAAAACCAGAATAAACCATAAAAACAAATAAACAAACATTGTATATAGCTATATGCAATACACATATACCCAGCAGTGTTCCTATCAAGTCCAAAGCACTAACAGGATCTGAGATTAGAAGAAATTAAAATAAAAATATTATCTATCCCTTCTGGGGCAATGTGAAATGTCCAACAGGCAGTTTGTTACACAGAATTTGCAATTTAGGAAAGATGACCAGACTTGCATATAGATGATACTTTAAACCCATTGGAGCCAATAAGGTCACCAAGTGAGGGTTTAAGAGAATACAGAATGGAAATTAGATGGGAAGAGGAGGGGAAAGAGAAAGGGAAGGAAGTAGAGGGGGTATTAATGGGGATACTGTCCAGTAAAAGGGCAGAGATGAAGACAAGTGGTCAAATAGGTAGGAGAAACAAGAGAAAACGACATGAAAACCCAGAAATTAGAAAATGAGAGGAGGGAATGAGTCAATTATGTCAAATGATGTTTAACTTTGGAAAGAGCAGCTTCAGTTAAGCCATGAAGTTGGAAGCCAAATTAAAACAAGTGGAGAAGTGAGAGTGGAAGCAGAAGCAATAAACTTATAACTTTTTCTAGGAATTAGAGCATTTAAGTTTATTGAATCAAGAAGTGACAGGGTCAGACTTGTCCTGCATGGAAGACAGACTGGAAAATGTAAAACCTTGAGACAAAGAGAACAATTAGAAAGCTGCTGAAATAGTCAAAACCGGGGTGATGAAGCCTAGAATTAGGTTATCAGCCATAAGAGCAAACAGAAAGTGAGAGATGAGAGATGTTATGTTTTAGTGGCAAAACCTACCAGAATTTAGAAGAGTTGGCAACTGATTAGATGTGAAGAGAGAAGCGCCAAGGATAAATTAACTGTTAACTGGAAGATTACTATTGGCTTTCAGTTAAAAAAAAAAAAAAAGTAGACGTTCAGAAGAGGTGTGAGCTTGGAGGGAAAGATAAGAGTTCTTTTTTGGACAAGTTGAATTTGAATTGCCCAAGGGACAGCTGTTTGGTGACTAATATTTACTTATCATTATGTTTTAAAATGAAGACCACGGAAAGGACTGAATTAGAAATTTGCATTTGTGTTGCAATTAATAGCAAATTTTAGACACCACATTTTCTTGAAGACCACACAAGGTTGAACGATAAAGTACATAAAATTGTTTCCTGAATGAACTTCTCATCTGCTCTGAAACTACTAAATCAAAGAAAATAGCCAAAAGAAGGTTTTTATTTGTGCTTCAACTTCAAAAGACAATGAATTCATTTGTATTAAGCACTTTATCACAGAAGATTATAACCACTTCATGCCTTAACATAGGGTGTTCAGGAGTTGCTTGTGCTCAAGATAATTCATTAAACTTTTTGTGATAAGCCTCTACAAATTTAACTAGGCAGCTTTCTGAATGGCACAAGCACCTCTGTGTCAAAGGCTTTCTATATTAGACTAACTTGCCAAGGCTTGTACTTACTAGGCAAACTTTAGAAGAGATAATCATTGCCACACCACAGCAAGACATTAAGGAAGAACTCTGATGGAAATAAATAGGTAATAATAAACAAGCTGATAAGTGAAATATATGAATGCCTCTATTTCTATTTTTACGTAACTCAAATCTATACAGTTCTTTAAAGAAGTCCTTCTCTGATGCCTTATTGTGACTCCAGGTTGTCAAAAGCTATGTCATTAAGATTCAAAATTTGGCGGATTCTATCATATTGGCAAAGTCTGGATAAATTTTATTAGAATAACTAAATAGCTAAATTTAAAGAATCATGAGATTGACGACCAAATAAAGAATATTTTTTTTGGTCTCAGGAAATGTCCTAAACAGGCAAAAAAAGAAAAAAGAAAAAATACCACCACCCTCCCCCCAAAAAATCCAATCCACAAAATGGTTATCTGTACTGTACAGCCCCTTTCTACTTCACAGAATGTCAAGTGTAATGTACTTGGTCCAATCTGTATTTGAATAAAAATTCCCTCCACAGTATAGTCAGTAAATAGTTGAGACAATTAGAGACAACACAATTTAGGATAAAGTAATCTTATCCATACTGACATTTTTAGTATAAATGAAAAAAAGATGTAAAGAAACTAAGTGGAAGAATGGGTCACAGGTAAAACAATTACATAAATGAGTTTGCAAAATTGAATTCATCATATAGATATAGTCAAAAGAAAACAATTCATTGGACACTTAATTCCCTTGCTTTGCAGCATAAGAGTGATGTGTAAGCTTAATAAGTGATGAGACCACTAGGAAGACAATTTCAGCCTATGTGCCAACATGTAATAAAGAATAAAGAGAAATTCTATTAAAAACTTGACAAGCTTCTCCAAATTAAGAAAACATTCCATTACACTTGAATTCTGTACAAAAGTGGATTTAGTATAAATCAGTGAAAGATGTTGAAAAATAGATTATAATCCAGAAATAAGAGGCCAAAGATATAAATATGTAAAATGCAATCTGTAACATTTTTATAATCAACTGGCCTATGAATGTTCTAAAAGTATTTTGAATGAAAATATGATAAAGATAGGCTTTCAAAGAGTCTTCTACATCCAACCTGATCATAAATCAGACAAAAAAAATTCAAAATGTAGCTACATCTATTCAAAAACTATTTAATACAGTAGAAAAAAATGCACCTTTAAAGGTCCTCCTCAAAATATCTTTTATACATAAGTCACTAAGACTACTTTAATGATCTAAATATTGACATTTAGTAAAGTGTATATAGGAACACATATGCTTATTTAAAGTGTTTGCCAGCATCACTGTCTTATGCAGAGCCTAAACAAAAGAGCTATCATTAATGCCAAGGTTCTACAGATATGCTTATTCACAGATGTGGATCACTACACTGTGCATTATACTAACACAACAAGCCTGAACTCTTGTTCATATACCTTTTTTAATAACCTTTTGAGATAGCTATTAAAAAAAATTATGTCCATTTTACAGATAAGTGAATCATACATCTTTTGACAACCTATATTTCAAGTCAGATTTCTTGATTACAAAACTCATTCTCTGTTCAACCAGTCATCCTTAGTAGAGTACAGTCATATTAATTAATGCATGGCCCAAACTATGCCAAGCAGACACATGAAAATTTTAACAAGTCAGTATACACACACACACAGACACACACACACACAAATATTTTTATATATTGGATAGGCATCACATGTGGGGCCATTAGCAAAAACCAGAAATTTGAAAAACTAAACAGTAATTTAAACAAAATTGACTTACCTTTACACATCATTACTTTTCTAACTGGATCCCTCACTTCTACTTCTCCCAGAGAACTATCTTTTAAAAGAGGGGGGAAAAGTCCACAAAACTACCCAACAATATGTTGGGGGGACAGAGCAGTCAGTAAACATAAGTCAGAAAGACAATCTCAGATATTTATTAGCTGTGTGACTCATGCAAATCTCTGCCTTGGTTTCTGTAAAATAGGGGAAAATATCAACAACCTCCTAGAGTGTTAAGATGGTGAAATGAATTAACCTACATCCAGCTCTCCTTTCTCAGCTGGTTACACTACTTTAGATATTTTCTCTAGCTTTTTTTTTTTTTTTTAAACCATGCTTCCATGTCTGTTACCTCATCATCCACCTTTTCAGCTTTCTTTGGAGTGCTGTCTTAGATTGCAAGCTCCTTGAAGGCAGGAACTGTTTTTCCTTTTCCTCTAGAATTTAATATAGTGGTTGGCACTTGGCACAAGTGCTTTTAAAAATGTTTAGTAACTACTGTAAATTTAAAAGCATTACATAAATATTGGTGGTTAGTAGTATTTATTTTTTAAAATATTTTGAGTTCTACATAATCAATACCTGTGGTCCTCCATCATTACAAAAACATAGGTTGAAGTGTATTCTCAGTATGGGCCATGCTTCAAAGGATCACTTATGTGCTTGCTACCATTATGAATGGCATTACCCACTATCTTCATCTATTAGTTATTTTTATCAAACTTTTTTTCTTTTAAGAAATAATTCTCTGGAAGAGATGAGAGACCTAGTGGGAAAAGTAATCGACATAAAAACAAACTAAATCAGTAACAACTTATTTTCTTAAAGCACTGTAGTTTTCCAAATATGATTAGGCCTGCTCTCTTCTAGCTGATGTTGGTCTAGTATCTCTTTAGCATTGTACATTATTCTCCTGATGATATTATGTAATTGTAAATAAAAGAAGACCAAAATTGGAAAAAAAAAATACAAATTACAAATAACTCAAAAGGCAATGGAGATACTGATGGTGAGTATGAGGTTGGCTACAGAATATTACCAAGACATAAAAATGCTATTAAAAATATAAAGATTATGAAACTAAAAAAAAAAAAAATGGTCAGTTATAATGGTAAAAATCAAAAGTTAAGGATAGAAAACCTTTGTGCCACATACTTTTGAGAAAGTTCATTAAGGCTGTCCATGGGATTTGGGATTTGTGTTAATCTGTTAATGATCTGTTGGCCATACCAATGAAATCATGGTTTCAAAGTATAAGAATTTCAACTGAAAAAAAATTTTTTTTCCAAATCTATAAGCATACTTTCCTTAATTTGAGATGGCCTTCTTATTAATCAGTTATTTATAAGTTGGCTCTCCCCTTAGAATGTGAACTCCTTGAGATGAGGGTTTTTTTTTTTTTTTGCCTTTCTTTATATCCCTAGGCTTAGCCTGAAATACAGTAAAGGCTTATTCATTATCTGACTACTATATTTCAACTTATTTGCTAGATCTCAATTATTTAAAACTATTTGCTCTCTTTCAAATTCAGTCATGACTTTTAAGCAACAAAATTTTTTAACATTTAAGATTATATATGCTCATTTGGGTATTTTCTCTGTCCTTTCATTTAAAAATAATAAATTTCTTATTTTGTCCATTTTCCTTCCTCTTGCAAAATAGGAAGATCTCCATTTTTCTAGTTTATACTTAGAAAATTCATTTTTTCAAAAAGCAAATAAAAATGTCAGAAATATCAAAATGGTCTTATGATTTTATGTTGTTTCAATTTTTTGTATTATTTCAAGCATATACTTTATTAATTTTTTATCATATTCTGGCTTTATTTCCCCCAAGATTGGTAATTTGTAAAAAAAAAAAAAAAAAAAAAAAAAATTAGCCTACTTTTAAAAAATATTGACTCAGTTCTGAAAATTTAAGCAAATATTTCAAAAATGAAACTAAAATATATTACATTTATTTTGTACATTGTAGTAGAAAGAGCATTGCATTTTGTATCTTTCACCATTCACAGTGAAATCTCAATTCTAGCTCGATAAATCAGAACTCTGAACCTTTTTCTGACTTTGTTTTTTATTTTCTTGAGGGCGGGAGGAGTGGGGAAGAGGAAGAAACTACATTTTTATTTCACTGTACATAAAACTTCCAATCTGAAAACACCTTGCACTTAAAGCAGTTCAGTACCTACTAACCACCCCACACACACACACACACACACACACACACACACACACACACACACACACACACACACACGTGTTAAAAAGTAGCCTAGGGCACTTAAAGATTAAGTGACTTCCCCAGTCATGAAGCTAATGTGTCAGGGGCAGCGTAGGGCTTACAGACTTAGGCTCATTCCATATTCTAAGCTAAACAGAGATCACGTGTAATGCAATTGATAATTTGAATTTGAATTTCTTAATTCAAATATTTGGAAATCAAGTAAAATAATGCATGCAAAAGCGTTGTTGTGACATTACACCCTTTATAATGAATAATGAAAAAAGCTATTTCTATTTGGGAGGGAAAGTTCATTTCAATTTGGGCCAGTGCTCTCACAGAAAAGATATAAAAAAGAATTCCCACACAATAACATATCGCACGAATGGTTATTCAGCAACCGTCAATGAAAGAAAACGCACTACTTCCAGAAAGACTTTCACTTTTAAGTATTTCTAACTTTTTCCTAACATCAAATCTAAATTTGCCTTTTGCAAGTTCTTCTCAATGCTTTTGCTAGACCGGCTCAAAGTTTAAAGAGAACAAGTTTAATTCCTTTACAAAAAAGCCAAAAAGGATTCTTTGTAAACAAAGTTATATAGTAAAACAGAAAGTGTCTTGAATGAAAAAGATTTCCTAAATTAGGTTCTTTTTCTGTTATACTATATTCATTTGTCCAGTAAACTAATGACTTCTTATAAATTTAATAAACAGCTTAAAATAATTACAAGTGTAACTTCAATACTCCAATGGACATGTGACTTCATCCGAGTGGACATTCCAAAAACATTAGTTAGAAAAACTTTCCACTTTATAGTTCCTGTTTCATTATTCAGGAGCTTCAAAACTCTACACCAAATTTAGATTCGAATTGATATTCACACCGAGCAAACCCCACAAACAAAAAGGAAGAAAAAAAATCCTAATTAAAAAGTCATTTCTAGATAGCAACCTGAACTCTTGAAAATATTTCAAGGGCCTCAAGTATGTATCAAATTATATTTCAAGACTAGAGAAACCAGTCTCGGACGCCCTAGTGGGGACAAATTAAATAGGACCACAGATCAAGGAATACTTTTTTAGGATTTGGGACAACGATTAAGTGCCTCTGTGGCTTTCTGAGAACATTTTGGGGAGAGGGGAAGTTTAAAAAACACTCAATAACAACCCAGAGGGGAAAAGGAGAGGGAGAAGTACCGTCTTCTAGACTTGGGGACTAGGAATCATAAAGTGGCCTGCCTTTCCTCTTCCGTATATTCAGTTTCAGGGTCGCTGACAGCTTAGGGCCGCACTTTTTTCAGAGAGGTTTGACGGGCATATTCCGGGCAACTTCCACCAGCTTCTGGCCCAGCTCGGACCCGGTGATTCCCCCCCCCCTTCCCGGAACCTGCCCGCCCGCACCTGTTTTCCAGAGCCCCCCGACCCCATCTAGCTCACGAGCTCGCCCAGCCCCCAAGGGGGCTAGAGTCCCCGGGGGCAAGGGGCCGCCGTTGGAGGTTCCCTGGGGTGGGACAAGCCCAGGAACTCCACAGGCCGGAGGCTTCCCCGCTCTCGGCCCCGCTCACCTTCGGCGACTGGGCTCCGGGCGTAGCCGGGTCGCTGTCGCACAGACGCGGGGAGAGCACAGCCCCGGGGGTGGCGGCCGCCGCCGCCATCAGCCCGAGCCCGAGCCCCCCGCGCCGCCGGCGCCGCCGTCGCCGCCGCCTCGTCCTGGCCGCCGCCGCCGCCGCCGCGCGGAGAGGCCGCCGCGGCGTCCGCTCCCCCGGCCCCGCCCCCTCCCCTGCCCCCTCCGCCCGCCGCCGCCGCCGCCGCCGCCGCCGCTGCTGCCGCTGCCGGGCGGCCGGCCCCGGCCCGAGCCCCGGCCAGCGCCGCCGCCGCGAGTCCCCCGGCCCGGCGCCGCCGCCGCCACCGTCACCGCCACGGTCGCCGCCAGCGCTGCTGATGCCGCCGCCGCCGCTGCCGCTGCCTCAGTTACCGCCGCCTCTACTGAAGCTGCTGCTAAGCTGGTGCTGCCGCCGCTGCTGCTATCCGAGGAGCAGGGGAGCGGGAGAGGAATGGAGGAGATCGCGGCTCAGCCCCCTCCTCACGTCACCCCCTTCCCCTCCCACCGCAGCCCGGCTCCCCCGCCCCCTTCCCCATCGCGCTGCCGGTTCCGCCGGACCCGCTCCCCCCTCGCCTCGGTTTCCCCACCCCGCCCCCTCCCCGCCAGCCTCCTTCCGCAGCCCAAGTCTTGGCGGCCCCGCCCCCTGTCTGTTCTCCGCTCCCGCCGCTGCCGCAGCCGCAGCTGGGCTGCTGTGCGCATTGGCCGCTGCCCCCGCCCCGCCTTTGTGTGGGGCGCATCCGGGGGCCTGCGCGCCCTGCTCGCGCCCAGCCCCCTTCCGAATCCTGCCCTTGGGGAGGAGCGGACCCCTTGCCGGGCGGGCGCTCGGGACCACGGGTCGTCTGGCTCCTTACTGCTTAGCTCCTTTCTGTGTCCCCCGCTGCCTTTGTCATCCTTGCTATTGTCTTCTGTTCCCCGCAAAACATCCCGGGAAAAGACCCGTGGGCTTCGTCCTGGGCATAGAAAGGCTCGAAAGCTCTTGTTTAGGACAGTATTCAGGACTGCATGAGGGGAGCCCCGCGAACGATTTAGGGGGGCAAATAAAAATGGACTTCGGATGAAGTAATTTACAAATTTGGGGATCTGTAAATGGAGTCATGCACCCAATCACTGAGGTACTGAGTTAGAGATCTATCTCAATCTGAGCTGATTAGGCTATACATGCACACAATTGTACAAACACTTGAGATGAGAGTTGCTGATTGAGATGTAGAGGTAAATAATTTGTACCAATGTAATCATATATAAGTATATATAATCATATGTACATATAGATGTATATGTTTGTATATACATATATATATATAGTATAGTATATGTATGTGTGCCAGTTACCCCGGATTTCCATTACCCCACATTGTGATTAGATAGCGATTGACACACACATATAAAAGCTTTTGAGCGATGAGAGTTAAACATGGAGATAGAAAATACTCAGTACTTGGCCTTCCTTGTTTTATTTTAGGCTTATGAACTACACTACCTTTCTTAAGCTTTAGCCTTGTCCATTACTTCTAGTTCACTGCCTTTTACATTGTTTCTTCCCTAACGTTCTAGGTTTCTCAGACATAAACTCCAATGACCTACAGAATTATGTATCACTTAAATAATTGAATTGCTGTGTGCATTAATTCGACTAATAATGTGATTTATTCTGTGACCTTATATTGAGATAAGGAATTTGAGGGGCAGCTAGGTGGTGTTGGGGCAGCTAAGTGGCACAGTGGATAGAGCACCAGCTCTGAAGGAGGACCTGAGTTCAAAATTGACCTCAGACACTTAACACTTTCTAATTGTATGACCCTGTGCAAGTCACTTAACCCCAATTGCCTCAGCAAAAAAAAAAAAAGAGAGAGAGAGAGAGAGAGAGCTAAGGAATTTGAGATAGAAAAATGTACAAAGTTTACAAAATGCTGTTTGTTGTAAAGGACCACTTTTGGCTTGGGAGATGATTAGGTAAAGTTAAAAGAAGGAATGGTCCTTGAAAGACAGATGTAGTAATTAGATGGAGATGAAGAAGAAAGATATTTAAGGTGGAGGTTACAGTGAGCAGAGATTTGAAAGTGAAAAAATAGTAATCCTATTTAGGAAAGTTTCTTTGGAGAAAGATTTAGGAAGGGAAGAAATGGGAACTAAGATTGAAAAGGCCATATAGCCAAATTTTTGAAGGCCTTGAATGCCAGGCTAAGGTTTTGGGGCATATTTGATACTTACCTGTTTTATTTGCTTGTCATTTTGCTTCAGCTTCCTTATGGCTTTCTCATATATTAAAAACCCATAGGAAAATTTTAAGGATGGAAGTATGAACACTGGAGGAAGAAAACCAATGAGACTATTGCAGTAGACACCTCTCTAAGTGAGAGGTAATAAGGACCCGAAGGATGATATTGGCAATGGAAATGGGAAAAAAGGAATAGAAAAAACTGATACTACCAAGATAGAATTAACAAAATTATTTAAATTAGGGGAATAAGAGATAGGGAACTTTGAAAGGGCAAACCAGTGGAAAGGGCTTTAGATTAAGTTAGAAAATCAGTTCACTATTAGTTCTATTTACCTTTATGACCTTCTAAGCAAATCAACTCTTGTGCCTTGTTTTCTTCATACGTAAAATGGAACGACTGACAAGAACACTGCCATAATCTATGATTAGAAATTTCAAACCTGAATGACAATAAAGATGGTAACATTTACCATTAATATGTAATAAGAATAATCAAATAACTCCCAATGTTACATGCTTTATTCCCACTCTCCTATACTACTGCATGTTCTGTGGAATTGGGTTGACTCTCTTCACCCTTTGAAATCCATAAGATCAGAGCGTTCATTCCCTTCAACTAAAATGAAAGAACAAATATAGAGGCAAAGAACTGAGGCCCAAGGGGCCACAAGTCACTACTGGAAGGAGAAAGCTCAAGACCTCTTCCCTTATAGCATTATTTCTCACCAGACATGATCAATAAAGGAGTTAAACCAAGACTCCAAGATCAAAGTGAAGTTGACTATAAAGCTTTTTGTATCATGTTCCTCAACTGTAAGTCAAAAGCCATTTACCATGTGGTTAGCATGATGAAAAACAGATTCAGAATGTCTTTATATTCTTTAAAGTCTCTCCAAAGGACATCAATTACATATCATCATAAATCTCCTGGAAATAAGGTACCCAGCCCCATCCACAAGAAGAAGAGGATTAGGTAAGCATGCTGCTGTACTCATAAGGGGCTCATAAGAACATAAACTTATTGGGCAGTTCCCCATTATCCATTATAAGTACATTTATACATATCAAATACATATAAATATATTTAATATTTATATATATACATAAAAACATTTTCTGAACTTACCTAAAATAAGGCCTTATTTAAAGTGACCTTCCACGGTTCTAGGTGCATGACTAGGTTTAGGTGATCTGACATTTCTTCTCCACTGCTATCTATTTGAGCCTCCCATTCCACACTGTTAACTGCCAATGATTAATGTCCTAATTGATTTAATATTAATTAGTTTTTACAAAGTGACATTTAGTTTAATTTTTAAAGTAAATCTTATTACTTTAATAAGTGCATGGTTAATGATTGCATCAATCATTTCAACTTTCCTCCTTCAGATTACTCTCATTGTGATTAAAAAGACATCAAAACAAAGTAAAAACATTCAATAAAGTGACATCTGAAAATATAAACAGTAGTATATATTATAATCCTCCATAGTATCATGGAGATGTATCATCTTTCTTCTATTTCCTTAGTTACTCAAAACTTTTATTGATTTTTCATTTAAGTTGTAATCATATGTATTGTTTTCTTGGTATTACTTATTTCATTGTCAATTCCTGCAACCTTCCCATTTCTTTAAATTTTTTATATTTCTTAACTGTATCAATCTTTTTTTTTTTTTTTAAAGATCTTCTTTTTCTCCCTTCTGCCTAATTGGGAAACTGGAAAAACTTCTCTTACAAGCAGGAATAACTAAAACATTTCCCAAATGTCCATATCCATTATAAAATCTGTGTTTGCACTGTCCATCACCTACTTTTTTTTATTAGAACATGCAGTTCTCTGAAACTATGGTTTTTCATCATATTGATTATAGTTTCGAATTATGTCTTTACAATTAACATTGTTAATGTAAAAATTGTATTTTAGTTCTGTTTACTTCATTCTGCATCAGTTCATAACAAGTCTCTCCAGATGTTTCTGAAATCATTTTCATCATTTCTTATAATGCAATATTATTCTGTCATTCATAAACCATAACTTGTTCAATCATTCTTCACTTGATGAGTTTAATATTTTTGCTATTTCAAAAGAAGATCTATAAATATTTTTATACATTTGAATTCTTCTTAAATTTCTTAGGAGTATAGTGTAATGGTAATATCATTGAATCAAAAAGTATGCATCGTTTGGTAGCTTTTGGGGGCGATAATTCCAAACTGCTTTCCAGACTATCTGGATGAGGGCATACTTTCACCAACAATTCACTAATTATACTCTTTTTAAAAAATAGTTCTTCCAATATTTATTTTCCTTTTTTTATCAACTGTTAATATATCAATACCTGGGATCTTTGGGTTTAATACTATCCTAATGTGCTCATTTGTTTTCACATCTGTGCTTATCAACTTCTCTATTTCTTTGCTTTTTTTTTCCCCCCCTGAGGCATTTGGGGTTAAGTGACTTGCCCAGGGTCACACATCTAGGACGTATTAAGGGTCTGAGATCAGATTAGGACTTAGGTCCTTCTGACTTAGAAATAAGACCTTTATGGAAGAAACTTGTTGCATAGGGTTTTTTTCCTTTATATTCATTTGCCTAATTTTAGTTCCATTGCTTTTGCTTGTTCAAAAACTTTTTTAAAATTTTATGTAATTAATATTATATACTTTACCTTCTATGAACCTATCATTTGGTCATGAAGTGTTCTCCTACTTAGATATGATAATTTCTTCCTTGTTTCTTTAATTTGTTTATAATATCACCTTGTATGTCTTAAGTCAAAGAGCCATTTGGAGCTTACATTGGTATATAGTATGAGGCATTGGTCAAGGCCTCATTTCTTTAAGAGTATTTTCCAATTTTTCTAATAACTTTTGTTAGTGAATTTTTACCCCAGTACCTGAAATTTTTGGATTTAATACTATGCTATTGTGTTCATTTTCTTTTCACGTATCTGTTCTCATCAACTTCTCTATTTCCTAACTGTACACTATGGCACTCCATAATTCTGAATAACTTTCTCATGGACTTTAGTAGGAAGTTATAATCTACTGAAATGCAAGAATTTCCCAGCCTTTCACATCTTGCTTAGGTATATTGTTATTAGAAATAATATTTCAGTCATTGCTTCATCCCTCTGGCAGAGCAAAGTGCCATTTGGGTCCTGCAATTTCAGAGATGCTTCTTTTAACATTGTAAAATATGCTTTCAAAAGAGTTTTTCAATAAAATTAGTATCTTTTGAGCTGGTAATTCCATTTTGAAAGTATTTTGTTTTATTCTAGTAAATTTATTCTTAATATATATTGGTTTATGAATCATATTGGGAGAGAAAAATCAGAGTAAAAAGGAAAAACCATAGAAAAGAAAGAAATGAAAAAGAAATAGGAAAAAAATTGATTTACATTCATTCCCTTAGTTCTTTTTCTGGATCCAGATGGCATTTTTTGTCCAAAGTCTATTGGGATTGCTTTGGATCACTGAACCATGAGAAGAATCAAATCTTTCATAGTTGACCATGTATAATGTATTCCTGATTCTGCTTGTTTAGTTCAGCATCAGTTCATGTAAATCTTTCCAGGCCTTTCTATAATCACCTTGTTCATCACTTTTTTATAAAACCATAATATTCCATTATCTTCATATACTACAATTTGTTCAGCCATTTCCCTATTGATGGGCATCTACTCATTTTCCAAATCTTTACTACCACAAAAAGAGCTGGTATAAACAGGGTCCTTTTCTGTCCTTTATTCTTTCCTTGGAATACAGACACAGTAATTAATGGCAGTGCTGGGTTTTCAAAGGGTATGCACAGTTCTATAGCCCTTTGGACATAGTTCCAAATTGCTCTCCAGAATTGTGGATTATTTCACAACTCTACCAACAAGCATTTCCTTTCTTTCCTTTTTCCTGTTTAATCTTTGCAGAAAGTTATGAAAAGAGTAACATTTGCTTTATCTGGTGGTATTTTAATGGCCAGGGATCCTCCTCCATTTCAGGCTCAGAAGCATCCTCATTAAAATTGTTGCCACGTGGCTAACCTACCAAGATCTTGGCTGATACAGATTCTGCCTTTGGAAAATTACAAAGAGGAATGTTGCTGAAATTTCTACAATATGAATCGATGACATTTTTTCTTTGTTGTTGTGACTTGTAGAAGTATAAATCAAGCAAGAGAAAATATCTTCTATGTAACTGAGAAATCTGTTGATCCATTCTGCAAACTGGAAGCAAACTTGAATGTACTGAATGCTCAGATGTTTGAAGTATAATGCCAAAAATGGCATTTTTTTTGTTTTGCTATGTCAGGGTAGAAGATGTAAGCTGGGCATAATTCAAGCAAGTGTGTAGTAGGAGAAGTGAACTGGGCATAATTCAGACAAATGTAATGCTTCAGATTAAGAACTGGACGAAACATAGTGTTCATTAGACCATCTAACAGTTAACAAAAGATTTACTTAACAGGGCAAGAATATTTATTGAGGACACAGGATTGACTGAATTGTGCAAAGCTTTCCTGATTGCTACCTAGTGAGGAGGTTAGGGAAGGAGCTGCTAACTCTTCCTGCAGTAGTGTTTGTACCTAGACTCTTGGAAGTTCTGTCATTGGTTTGGGACATAATTCCCTGGGGTGTTGTCTCAAAGATAGTTTTAATTCCTCTTAAAGAAAAAGTAGCAAAAGAAAGAAAGAAAGAAAAAGTAGTAGAGCTGATGTGGGATAGGGCCTCAGAATATTGTTCTAATCATATTGTATATATGAGTGTTTATGTGTGTGTGTGTGTGTGTGTAATTATCAATGTATGTGTGTATCTATATTTCTCTTTCCCACTATAAATCAAAATTAATTTCTGATGAATAAAGGATATGTATTATCTTGAAGATGATAAAAACTATAAAATCATTTAATTGCCGGGTCTAACCCACTGTTCAAGGAGTTCACTGGAGAGACAAAGATGAATAAAATGGGTTCCCTACTGTTAAATAGTCTTCTTTTAGGAAGGATGTGACAAATACTAAAATGCAAATTAGAATTTGATATGCGCAGAAAAGAGGTACAAAAGTATCATGAGAGATCTGAGGAATAGATTTTGTCTGGCTATATCATAGAAGATTATGAGGTCACATCCAAATTAGATCTGATATATGGCATGTAAAAATAAAGGTTTTATTCAAGGTATGAGAAGTGACTATTTAGAATCTTATTTTAAAATTAATTTTAGTAAATGAAGCCACTTATAACTATCTAGCCTTTTGTTTTTAGTTTTTGTTTTAAACTAATTTTGAAATTTTTTAGATAAGTATCAGACATTCTTGTCACATTTGCCAAAAGATTTGTCACTTTTGAATAATGATGATGGTGATGATGATGATAATAAGCTTATCTGAATAATTCCTTTGCCATTACCAGTATGATAATCCACTCTCATTGCTCCCTACAACATTATGGAAGATAGAAATGACCTGGTATATTTATAAATTTCTGTTTATCTCTTCAGTTTCTATCCTAGAAATAATTATGATTTTGTGGAATTTTTTTTCATTTAGAGAGGAATGTATATTGTTTATTCTTTTTAATAGGCACTCCTGCTAGATGGGGTAAGTTCATCATATTTCTTGTATCACTTTATGTTGAAGTCTGTGGTCTTGGTGATAGAAATATTTCAGGGAAAACAGTATTGTATAATCATTATTGGTACTCTAAGAAGTAGGATTCATTTTCCCCTAAAGATCAGATTTTTAGAGGAAAAGCATATACCAATCAAAATTGAGAACAGGATCATTAAAAATAAATTAAGAGAATAGCTGATAAAAACTATAAAATCATTTACACAAAGTAGATAAGAAAATTGTTAATAAAAATTCAATAAAGCTGTCTACGATTTTTATTTTTTAACACCTGCTATGTCTAACTCACTGTGCAAGGAGTTCATTGGAGAGACAAAGATAAATAAAGCCCAGTCTGAAACAATACAGTAAGAGGCAATGTATTTAATTATATTTTCTTGAAATGCATTTTATCAGTTTTCTTATCTCATTTTATAGTTTACTAGTTTTATAAATTATTAGTTTTTCTGGGTAAATCACATGCATACTGCCAAAAAAAAAGTAGATTTTTACCCTTTTATGCATAAAACTTGGTTTTCTATATTAAATTGCCATATTTAATATGTTTCAGTCATACCTAAGAAATTAATTTTGCAATTTGCTTCAATCAAACTTCCTAAAGATTGGGTGTTTTCTCTGAATTCTCCCCAACAGGTATATTCACTTATAGCAGTTTCTGTGTTTTCTGCAAAACCTGTCAAGCTATTCAACTGAGAAAATTCAAGGTATGGTACAGCTCTTGTAAACCGACAATACTGATCTTGGACTAGGTAAGGAAAGGCAGTATCCAAAAGAATACTGCCTAGAAAAGAACAATACATTTTTCTCAAGGTTTCTTTTTATTGTTTAACCTTTTTTGTTTGTTTATTTTTAATACACATTGCTTTATGAATCATGTTGGGAGAGAAAAATTAGTTGTTTAACTTTTTTATCATAGGTTACTGGCAGTCAGAAATGTCTATTATATTCATCTCCACTTAATGTTTTACTTAAAACAAGCAGTTTCATCCTTCGAAAATAACCCTTCCATTTAAAACCAGATGTACAATACTTCTTTTTCTGTCTTCCAAATACAGTGGTATCAAATACAAATGAAAGTGCTGTTTTTCCTACTTAAATGTTTACGATTAATAAATTGGACATATAAGGACATATAAACTTTCAGTGGGAATACAAAGTAGGTTTTGGGTGGAAAGAGACAGAAACAGAGACTGACACGGAGATACACAGACAGGGAGAGGAAGGGAGAGAGAAAAAGAGAGAAGGGAGGATTAAAGGAAGAAAGAAAAAAAATCATGTTAAGGATTTGCCATGTCAAGCACTGTTCTAAGTAATAGAGATACAAATACAGATAGCCAGTTCCTGCCTTCAAATAGCTTACATTCTAGTAAGGGAAGATATATTTATGTAATATATTATTATATTCTCTACAGAGACTAAATTGGGAAATCATGAGAAAGAATACTGCTAGAAAAATCACTATAACTTCCTTTGTGGTAAACAGTGTGAAGAAGCATTGTACAAGAGTGTCTACACATATGAAAGACATTGTGGCAAGAGGTCAATATTTATTTCAAAGTTCAAATCATGGCTCTTCTATTTATTATTGATATTACTTTGGGAAAATAATTTTTCTTATTTATTCTTGATCTCCTTATTTGTAAAATTAAAAAAACTAAAGTAGATACTTTCTAAGGTTCCTTCCAACTATAAATTCTATGATTCTAATAAGGCACCAGAGCTCTGAGTTCATTTTATTTTGCACCATTCAATGGCAATGTTTACAGGGCTAGTATTTCTTACTTTTTTTTCATAAATAGCTATTTGCTCTCATTACAAACCTTCAGGAAAAGAATGAATAGAAATGTATTTTGGAAGAAAACAGTAGTATCCCCTAAGTTTAACCAACAAAAAGGACTTACATTAATTATGCAAACTTTATAAAACTTACAAATCCTGTTTCCCCTGTATCTTCCTTGACTATATATTAGACTTTCATCCTGTTTCTATTGTCCTTATTTAACTTGAAGAAGGATGTAAGGGAATAAAGATGTATATTGCATTTACTTGATTCAGAAAATGTTGTAAGGAAACTATTAATGTGATTAGAATGGACCCTTAGTTCAAAGTTAGTAAAATTTTCCTCATATGTGATTTATATTCCTCCTACTGCTAGTATAGGGCTGTTTGAAAAACTTTACAAGCTCATCTAGGCTGCTTAGCTTTGTTGGAGAATAATGTTAATTGAAGTAAAAGGTGGAGATTTCAATTTCTTTATAAGCAGAGTATATGTCTGTTTTATTAACAGTCAGAGGCTGTCCCGGTGTTGTCAGTAGTCATATTCCTTTCATTATTCATTCATTCAACCAACAAATGTTCGGTGTTTACTCTGTGTAAAACACTATACTAGGCACTACAGGGGGACAGAGAGCTGAATAGTTCCTAACTTTGGGGAGCTTATTTATGGCCTATGAGGAGGTAACATTTGAAAGTTTAGTGAGTTATCTTACCAATAAAGGGTCAGAAAGGGAGACTGGTTAAGGAAGTAATATTGACTCAGTGGAACTCGTCAATTTGGAAAACTAAAATAGAAACACATAACTTGCAAATAAAGGCAAAAAGTATTTTCCCCATGTATGAATGACAGCAGTTTCTTTTAGGGCTGGGTTTTCCAAATCTGAATATTATTATTAATCACTTTCCATGATTACACATTGTAATGTCCCTAGGGCACTGAAGTCCTCTATATCCTTTGCCACTTAGGAATTGTACACTTAGCAATTCACTGACAGTTTGAGCTACTACTTCACTGGCTGTTTCATTTAAGTTACTCACATTTGTCCCAATCAGTTTTAGGAGTTGAGTTTTCTACGCTATTACTTTTCAATTTCTCAAGCCCTTCATATGTAAATCAGATGCTGAGAAACTATGCTTGGATCCTATTTATACTGAATAAAGTATCTTTTCTTTGAGGGACTGCTTTTTTCACAACTTTCTCACAGCTGTCCTTGTTTTTGCCCCTTTCCACATAAAAAATCATCTATCTGCCAAAAGGGCCATTCTCTTAGAAGCATACTCTCTCATTTGACCTGCCCTATAATTTGATGAAATAGATATTTACTCCCATGTTTCACTGAAGTTGTGAACTCATTAATGCAGATGCTTCCTTGAACTTTATTGCAATTCATTCTTACTTTCTCTTTTTGCACAATGCTATCCATATCCTTTCATAAAATCTCCATGCAAAATTTACCAAATATTCATCTGTTGAGGAACTATTCTCCAGGCCTTTTCTCTCATTGACAGTGTGTTAAGGACCAAGGAGCAGGCCTTCACAGCTGTAAATCCTAACATCTGAAGGTGTTGCAAAGCAGCCTTTACTGACACAGGTGTTGTTTGTGGACTGGGAAATAAATTGGAGATAGAGGAAGAGGAGAGAGGTCAGACAATGCAATTGCCTCTGTCTCCTTGTATCATCATCATCATCCTCTCACATGAAGAGATCCATTCTATAGGTCTGTCTGAGTTAGACCTCCAGCAGCCACTGGCAGGTAGCTCCCATATCACAACATCAGGGTACCACAAAATTCTTTGGAGATAGTGATCTCTGTTTTACAGAGCTGATCAAAATATATGATTATACTAGACAGACCTCTAGTTTTTGCCAGTATGGGTAATATTTTAGTAACTACTTATAGCAAGGAAATATTTATTCTTATGCTTTCTAATGTTTTTGTTTCCTCTCTCACTTAGCAGTTTATAGGTCACTTGAAAGCTGCCATTGAAGTGAAAAATCACAACAGTATGGGAATTCAAGGGTGGGAGAGGGCTATTGATCCTTTTTTTTTTTTCAGTTCTAGCTCAGTGCTTATTGGATATCAGTTCTTCCATATCCCTAGCTTAGCACAAGACTCATTGATTTTCCACAACACAAACTCGCTAGTCATTGATGGTAGAAGTAGGCCAATGAAACCTCCATTTATTTGGGCATGCTCTATATAAATGCACCAGAAAGAGCAAACTCAAACATGCTCTAAAGACTGGTTCTCATTGGCTACTTTCCCTGTTATACTTGGATTTCCTTTTTTAAAAAATCAGTTTTTATTGATGTCTTTTATTTGAAGCAGCATAATTTCCCTCATCTAACCCACTCCCCATGTTAGAGAGCTATCCTATGTAATTAATAAATTGTATTTTTCTAAGGGGATATATTTAGGGCATAGTGGAAAGAACACCAGATATAAAGTCAGGAAGATCTGAAAATTCAAAACCAACCTCAGACACTTACTAGTTATGTGACCCTGGAAAAGTCACTTTATCCTTTTCACTTGTTTTCTTTTCTGTGAAATGAGCTGGAGAAGGACATAGCAAACCAGTTCAATATATTTGTCAAGAAAACCCCAAATGGGGTCAGGAAGAGTTGGACAGATATGAAATAACAAATAGTAGCTGTGAAAGACATGGCTATGTGGCTTTCCCTAGTAGCACTCAAGCACTCTGCAAGAGAGCAGAAGTGAAGGTGACCCAAGATTGAAAACTGACCATAAATGATAGTAGGGCAAAGGGTAAAATGTATTCAAATGTGAAGAAAAGTATCCATTTAAATCGGTCAGTTATTGAGTAAAAGCTATTGAGCCCAGAAAAGAAGTGATAGGTTGGGAGAAATGATAGTAATAGAGATACTGGAGGTCATGGTAAAGATACAGATTTATGAAGAAAAAGCTAAGTTAGGAAATTTTGTTCATAGAAAATATGTATGAGTTGAGGTTGTGGAAGTGGGAGTTATAGGCATGGATATCTAAGATGGAGGGAAGATGTTTTGTAGAAGTTGAAAGGTAGATGTTTAGAGATAGAGGTGGAGGAGTCAACCAGCTATTAAACTATTTGAGAAGAAAGGAAGAAAGAACACCTGGAATATGGTACATGAAAGCCATAAGGTTCTGGGATGGGTGATAGAGACAACAGAGACTGGATCTGGAAGTAGCACATAGCACTTCTTTTCCTGATTAAGTGGTTAAGAATGCAGTGTCTTGTGAAAAAAGTCAGCTTTCCATAAGAATCAGAAAATAGAAAATGACACAAAGTTCAGAATTATGGGGACTTTGCCAATGTATAGTAATGTAATAATGTGAGCCAGAGCCTGGGAATGTGACCTCTGACTCCACAGAGAATGTAAACTACCTTGAGTAAATGTAAAAAACTACCTTGAGTGCTTGCTTTAAAGAAGCACTATCTATCCTGTGGGAAAACCTATACCCATGGCATGATGCTTTGTTTCTATGTAACACCTGGCCTGCCATAGGACAGATGGGTGGGAGCTATCACTCTGTGTTCCTGATGCCAACAATTGGGTCTAATGAATAAATTCCCCCAATTAACTTTAATAAGTTATTTATACTACCAAGCTAGCATGTGACCTTTTTTTTTTTTAAGTACCTTAGTAATTTCTTGGAGGGTCTGCCATTCTACAATTGTCATTATCAGTGCAGAACAGATCATGCATCCTTACAAACAATAATAGAGTGGAAATTCTATGGTGGAATTAAAGGAGGCAGGACAGGGTAGATATGAAGGAAAGTAAGGCTAAGGTGGATGGCAATCAATGTACAGGGAGAGATAGCAGGAGAGAAGAGTTTTTATTACAATGCATTCTGAATATCATAAATTGAGGACACATATTTGGAGTGCATAGCTATCACATTAAATGAAAGAAGATCCAAAAAGATCACAGTGGACTGGAACAAATAAAATGAAATTTAATGGATAGTCTTCCACTTGGATTAAAGAAATAAATTTATTGTATAAAGATATTTTATATTGTATATTGTATAAAGATATTATATAAAATATATGTATAAAATGGAGAGGATATGACCAAATAATAGTTCATGTGAGAAAGATCTGTATCTTTTAACGGACTACAAGTGCAATATGAACTGACAGTGACATGGTATCCAAAAAAGCCAATATGATATGACTCTCTTTTAATATGAGATATAGGGCCTAGAATGAAGGAGCTGATTGTCTTACTGAAATAAGAAAGGGTAGGCAATTGGTCCAAATCTGTACTGATCTTATAATATAACCTGCAAGTTGATGTTTGAAAAAAAAATCCCTATCGATTTACTTTTTATTTCAGTATATTTAGTTATGAATAAATGAAAGTCTCTAGCATATAGGCTAAGTGAAAGTTAACTGATGATTAAGAAAGTATATTTGTAAATACTTTGCTTAGGAAAATAATGTAATATTACCATTTATATTCATAGTGATCATATTTCAAACTGGATGATTTCTCCTAAAAGTAAGAACATATAAAGTGGTCTTCTGTGACAGATTTTTCAAAATATTTGCATAGCAATTAAAAGGATTGCTAAATAAACATTAGCAATACATATACAATTCATTTATTTAATCAATAAATGTCATAAACATAGTAGGTATGATAAGCTATTCACAATAAAGTGCATATACTAAGGCCAATGCAATATAAGTTTCGGTTTCATGTTTAGCCTCTAGCCAGGTGTCCCAAGCAACATCCCAGATCCATCTGCTAGAAACCTGTGAAATGAAAAGACCAAATACCAATTTTAGATTTTACATTTTCAATTTAATAAATATTGAGGTGAGATGGAAAATACACACAGATTAAATCACAGATCTTATAAAATGTTGAAGTATAGTCTTAATTTTATTGGTGTTATACTCTTTATATACCATGTACATATAATCCCCAATATAATCAATGGATGCAATTCTTTTATTTTATGAAATTTGGAATACCATTTCAGTACTATTTACTGTGATTTATAGAAGTTCATATTTGTTTCTCCTTTGTTTTTTAACATATTGTTAAATCTAGACATGCAGAAAAACCTGGCCTTTAATGAGAAGGGGTTCTCTGTTTTCATACTTATTGGCTTGTTAAATTTTTTCCTTCAGGAATCAGAGAAAGAATTTGTTTATGGCTCATAGTTAGGGCCTTCCCTGAAAAAGAATGGAATAGGATGGGGAATTGTATAAAAAATACATTCAATGTGTAATAAATATGAATCAGATTTGGGACAAGTAATTCATTTTTACAGACACAAGAATGGCTAAACAAACAAAAATCCAACAATTCTGTAGAATACACTGACAAAATAGGATTCAATATCTTTTTGGTTCAATCTGCTTGGATAATGAAACAATTTTTTTGCATTAATGCAAATGTTCTGTGTTTTCTACTTTGGCTCCCCCCACACACTTTTCAGTTTTTGTTAGAATGGGAGCTCAGTGAGGTCAGGAATTATTTTATTCTCTACATGAATTTATATTCCCATCACTTCCTGCCAAGTCTGACACAAAGTACTGAGCAAATGCTTTCTGACTTATTCCACTCCAGATCCAACCCTTCTTTGAATTTTAGCCTCAGACACTTTTGCAATCAACTGTTCCTGCTCCTAGCTGGTTCTGATCTGCTGGAGGCCAAGACTGCACCTTTCAAACTCACAAGATTGTTTCTAAGCCTGGACACTTTATTTTGGTGCTTTTCTAGGATTAAGAACAAAGGAAGAAGACTGAAGTGATAGGGAGTCATTTGCATTTAGTGAATGGGGGATTGGTATGTGGAAGTGGTGGTCTGATAAGGTCAGACCTGTACTTGAAGGTGGCCAGTTTGACAGCTGAGTGGAGAATAAATCAAAATGGGGATACTGAGACTGGGAGATCAATCAACAGACTGTAACAATTTGTCGTTGTTTAGTCATTTTTGTTGAGTCCGACTCTTCAAGACCCCACGGATATTAAGGTCCAAGATACAGAGTGGTTTGCCATTTCCTTCTCCAGTGGATTAAGAGAGAGATTAAATGAATTACCCAGGGTCACACAATTAGTAAGTGTGTGAGGCTATATTTTAATTCAGATCTTCCTGACTCCAGGCCTAGCGCTCTATCCATTAAGCCAGGTAGCTCCACTTGCAATAGTTGAGTTTAATCATCAATCAACATTTATTAAATGCTTACTAGTTGCTGGGCATTATGCTAAGCACTGGACAAAGGGAAACAAAAGACATTCCTTGCTCTCAAAGAACTAACAATCAAATCAAATATATGCCAACAAGCTATATCAAGGATAAATAGAACATAATTAACAGGGAAAGCACAAGAATTAATAAAGATTGGATAAGGCTTCCTATAAAAGATGGGATTTTAGTTGGAAATTAAAGGATGCCAGGGAGGTCACTAGGTAAAGTTAAAGAAGAAGAGCATCCCAGGGCATGGAGGACAGCCAGAGAAAATACTTGGAGACAAGAAATAGAGTGTCTTGTTTGTGGAATAACCAGGAGACAGGTTTCACTAGATTGAACCTAGGAGTTAGATGTAAAAAGATAAGAAAGATAGGGGGGAGGTAGGTTATGAAAGACTTTAAATGCCAAACAGAGCATTTTGTAGCTGATTCTGGAGATGACAAGATAGCCATTGGATGGCACTGATAGGGCAGTGACATTAAGGGCCATATGCTCTTAAGAAAATCACTTCGATGGCTGAATGGAGGATAGAGTGGATACCAGCAGGCTCTTGCAATAGTCTAGGCATGAGTTGATATGGGCCTGTATTCAAATGGTGGCAGTGTCAGAGGAGAGAAGGGAGTATATCATTGCCTGTCCCCAACTTATTTTTTAATCTTTTACATATTTATCCCATCTACTGTACACTTAATAGTCCAGGTAACATTGCATTCTTAATTTCTCATACATGTCAATTGATCTCCTAATTCCAAACCTTTCTAATAGAGATCTCCTCTACCTAGAATGAACTCCCTTCTCACTTCTGCTGTCTCTTTGAATCTCTAGTTTTCACTGAATTATCCCCATCTTTCCAGATCTTACCAGTTGTTGCTAGAGCCTCTTCTCATTTAGTTATATCACATCTGTATATGTTTGTATGCATATAAAATTATGTTTATCTCTCCTAATAGAATATAAGCTTATGGAGGACAGGAGTTTTACCTTGTTCTTGGACTCCTAGTACCCAGCATATGGTACTTAATAAATAAATAACTGGTTCCTGAATCCAAATTTCTATCCATTACACCATATTGCCTTTGGTACGAGTCTTTTAAATAGTCTCACTACCTTCAATCCATTCTGTATACCAAGTTGGTTTTCCTAAAAACTCATATTGCTTAAAACATTTAAATGATTTAAGGATCTATACAAACTGGCTTCTATTAATACAACTCGTATTTCCTACTAAATATCATAGAAGTCTCTGTTCCCACCAAATTAGTTGATTCACTAACTCAAACATGGTCATGCTTTCCTGTTCCTACATACTTATTCATATTATTTCCTCTACTGGTATTTTGAATCTTCACCCAATCAAATCCAATTCATCTTCCCTTAAGGTGCATTTTATATTTTCATTTATTTTTTTAAAAAAACACAAAAAATCCCAGGTGATTTACCTGGGATCCATGGAGAGATCTCAGGGAATTTGTAAACTTGAATGGGAATAAAACCACTGCTTTATTTTCCCTAATTTGTAGCTGAAATTTAATAGTTTCTTAAGAATACTATTCTGAGAAGGGCTCCATAGTCTTCATAGATTGCCAGAGGGTGCTCTGATATAAAAAGCTTACAGACTATCCCAAGTGCAAGTGAACTCTTTCTATTCAATTCCTAAAACATATTATTTATCCTTATAAGTAATTTATTATTATTACTATATAATGTTACATTATCTGTGTCAATATAGATACATACATATTTATGTATGTGTATATACACAAATGTATTTATTATGTACTTTGAATGAAGTGAACTGTGAAAGCTGTTTCACAAGATGGAGAAAGTGTTCTAAAGCCTGAGTGAAGGCAGGCTGTGCCCCAGGGCCATATTTCTTTCTCCAGAAATCATGTGTTTACAAGGAGTGGGACCTTTTCTTTGTAAGACTAAGTTGGGGCCACCTTGGCACTGAAACTCCCATATAAGGTAATTTAGTAATCCTAAAGATGAGGTTGGGTTAGAAGTTTTTCCTCATTTATGACTTAGAATGTGAGGTCATTTGTCCTGGCTAATCAGGTTAAAGATCCAGCCTATAGGGAGTGTTAGCTCAGACCCCTATATAATTCTTGTCTGTTAACTGGGCCTTGCCTCTCCTTGCTGCTTGTGGAGAGGAAGATGCCCTTTCTCCAGAGATTGTAATAAAATTCTTTTCTGCTTTTGCCTTAATTTATTTGTGCCAGTGGTCTTATCCCACACACACACACACACACATATATACACACATATACATATACAAATATAATCTCTTTCCATTTAAAATGTAAATTTCATGAAAACAGGTTCTTTAGTTCTCTCTTGGTGTTTTGCAACTAAGTTGCATACAATAAGTGCTCAATAAAAATATGTTAAATATTAAGTGATAAAAATATGACATTTGGCATTATCATGAACTTTATTTAAGAATGATTGGGATGCCTGAGTTAACCATATGGATTACTAATTTTCAAGAAATGCATTAAATACACTCAAAATCATTTAATAAGCCATTGATATAAAGGTAAAAATTTAATAATTGGCTGTATGTGCAATACACTTTTGAGTTTAGTCTGCATTATTAACATTTTCCCCATTATTTTCTTAAGTCTCAAATTTAACAAAACAATGAGTTAAGCTCTGATGTATAGTATGTACTTATTTCCAGGGCATAAATGCACACATTGAAAATTTAACACCTTTTGTAAGCCAGTAAAAGTTGTATCTAGCCTACCCTTAAATAAAATTATACTAAACATAATTTAATCTTCATTTGATGATTCTGAATTATGTAATATCTAAGAAGTATCATTAAAATAACCTAAACATGATTTAATTAGCATGGATAATTTGTGTGGAAATTCATTTCACTGAAACAGATCAGTAACTCATCTGTCACTTTTAGAATCGGAGAATTGCTTGGGACACTAAGAAATTAAATCATCTAATTCAAATCACATTGCATATTTCAAAAGCAGGACTTTGAACTTTAGACTTTCTGACTTTAAGAACTTTTTAAAAATTATTATAGCTTTTTATTTACAAGTTATATGCATGGATAATTTTACCCATACTTAACACTGTACACCAAGATAAGGTCAAAATGGGTTCATGACCTAGGCATAAAGAATGAGATTATAAATAAATTGGAAGAGCATAGGTTTTACCTCTCAGATCTGTGGAAGAGGAAGGAATTTATGACCAAAGAAGAACTAGAGATCATTATTGATCACAAAATAGAAAATTCTGATTATATCAAATTGAAAAGTTTTTGTACAAAACTAATGCAGACAAGATTAGAAGGGAAACAATAAACTGGGAAAACATTTTTTACAATCAAAGGTTCTGATAAAGGCCTCATTTCCAAAATATTTAGAGAATTTACTCTAATTTATAAGAAATCAAGCCATTCTCCAATTGATAAATGGTCAAAGGATATGAACAGACAGTTCTCAGATGAAGAAATTGAAACTATTTCTAGCCATATGAAAAGATGCTCCAAGTCATTATTAATCAGAGAAATGAAAATTAAGACAACTCTGAGATACCAATACATACCTGTCAGATTGGCTGGAATGACAGGAAAAGATAATGCGGAATATTGGAGGAGATGTGGGAAAACAGGGATATTAATACATTGTTAATGGAATTGTGAATACATCCAGCCATTCTGGAGAGCAATTGGGAACTATGCTCAAAAAGTTATCAAACTGTGCATACCCTTTGATCCAGCAGTGTTACTACTGGGCTCATATCCCAAAGAAATCTTAAAGAAAGGAAAAGGACCTGTATGTGCACAAATGTTTGTGGCAGGTCTATTTGTAGTAGCCAGAAACTGGAAACTGAGTGGATGCTCATCAATTGGAGAATGGCTGAATAAACTGTGGTATAAGAATATTACAGAATATTATTGTTTGGTAAGAAATGACCAGCAGGATGATTTCAGAAAGGCCTGGAGAGACTTACGTGAGCTGATGTTGAGTGAAATGAGCAGGACCAGGAGATCATTATATACTTAAACAACAATACTATATGATGATCAATCCTGATGGACAAGGCCCTCTTCAGCAATGAGATGAACCAAATCAGTCCCAATAGAGCAATAATGAATGGAACCAGCTACACCCAGAGAAAGAACTCTGAGAGATGACTATGAGCCATTATATAGAATTCCCAATCCCTATATTTTTGTCTGCCTGCATTTTTGATTTCCTTCACAGACTAATAGTACACTATTTCAAACTCTGATTCTTTTTGTACACCAAATAACTGTTAGGACGTGTATGCTTATATTGTATTTAATTTATACTTTAACATACTTAATATGTATTGGTCAACCTGCCATGGGCGGGAGGAGAGGGGATGGGGGAAGGAGGGGAAAAATTGGAACAAAAGGTTTGGCAATTGTCAATGCTGTAAAATTACCCATGCATATAACTTGTAAATAAAAAGCTATAATAATTAAAAAAAAAAAAAAAAAAAAAAAAGAACAGGTCTCTTATCTGTTATGCTATGTGACCTCTCAACAAGAGTGCCAAGCCTGGAGTCAGGAAGATCTGAGTTCAAATTTGACCTCAGACATTTACTAGCTCTGTGATCCTAGGCAAGCCACTCAGCCCAGTTTGCTTCAATTTCCACATTTGTAAAATAGGTTGGAGAAGAAAATGGCAAACTACTCCAGTATTCTTGTCAAGAAAATCAGGTGAAATCATAGAGTCATATATGGCTGAAATGATTGAACAATATGTGTAACAAATACAGTCAGTAGAAAAAATTTTCTATACTTACATTTATTGACTGACCAGTTTTTTGAATGAGTATTATTTTTATAATGAATTTATATCGAGAGAAACCAAATTCTTTGACGGCTACTAATATACGATCTGCCAGTTCAAGTGACAAGGAAGAAAATGTTTCTTCATCATACTTGACTTTCTCAAGCTTGTCCTGTTAAAAAAATTTAAAAAACAAAACTTTAAATTTAAATCTAAAAAATTTCAGAAAATCAGAATTTGGCAAATTAAAACCAAAAAATATAAACATATCTACTCTCCTTTAAAAGTTCTCCTATAATAGCATAGAGGTGACCCTGGCTACTTGGGAGGCTATATTACAAGAACTAAGGCAGTTTCTATCAAATTAGAAAAGGTTTCAAATGACATATGACACATTAAGTTTATTTTCTAAAAACCAGCTTATATATAGACACTCATTATCAGAATAGCCATTAAGGGCTGATTTCTTTGTCCTTGATGATACATAATATAGGAAAAACAAAAACAAAACCTACCCACCCCCCCTGAAATGTCCCTCAGTTTTATGTACATAATTTTTTTTCTTTAGCATTAAAAGTGTCAGGTTGCATAAAAGGGATGAGTGAGTATTAAAAAATATACAATTTTATACTGACTACAAAAATTAATTTAACTGTTAGTACTCCAAACATGAGAGCTTTGTCCAAGGCATATAAACTGATACCAATGGAAGAACTAAGTGACATGTTCAATGCAGTAAAGTATTATCATTTCACCTTGCTGGGTATTGTTTGAGATAAAGTAAGCAAAAAGATCATCATGACAATTATATCTTACATACCAGCATTATTACACTATTTGAAGGTATAGAGAAACTACAAATCAACAGTCACCTAGATTCAAATCAACCATCACCTAAATAGTTGATAACTAATGCAAAAATGGGCAAAGGATGGGAAAGTAAAAAAATATATTGGTAACAGTAAGATGGCCCTTACCCAGCATTATTAAACTGAGAGTGCATAGTAAGTGTAAAGGAAGAGTAGACAAGGAGTCAAATCTATATGAGCACTTGACTGCCTTTGATGGAATCCTCTACATGGAAAAAGATGAAGAATCTACTTCTGGAGAGTCATGACATGTAATAATAGCAGATAGTCTTTGAAAGATGAATAGTTAAGACATTCTATAACTAGTTCTGGTCTGCTAACCACATTGTACAGTCAGAACTAGGTGTGCTAATACATCTCATTCTTTTCTTCATTTGATTTCTTCTAATCTATCAGAATTCTGGCAATAAAAAAAAAAAAAAAGGTATAAAAAGAGAGAGGTGTTGGGCCCTCCCCAACAAGACTGATGTGACTAGAGTGTCTATTCTTTCATTTTAGGTGAAGAGGGCTGGAGATGACTATAATAACTTATGAGTTTTCCCAAGTCCAGAAGTCAAGTCCATGATGGATTTTGCAGGCAACTGGCTGATGATTGAGAAGCAAGGTCCAACATTCAGGACCAAATCCAGTGAGAGTTGAGACAAGGGCTTATCCAACATATATGCCACACATACTTACTGCCACACACACTACCTACTTGGTAGGATCAATGCTGTGTAGAAACTGCCATATATTTATGCCCACTTTCTCCCACTGTCTAAAATGGTAAAGGGGAGAGTGGGCCCCAGATGTAGGTATGTGGGAAATGTTAGGACTTTTGTTTTTGCTATAACTTTATAGCCCTATATAAAAGCTAACCGATGCCAACAGGTTAAATGGAATTGAAAATATAGGGTACTAGTGGATAACTGTGAGGATATCATTCTTGAAATGAAGGTTTGAGCTGACAGAATTAGAGAAGTAAAATCTCAAAATCAGTAGTATCTTAGAACTCTGAAGTAGCTAGCTTTTCCTTTAGAGAGTGAGAACACAGAGTAAAACTCACCACTTTGGAAATTATCCCCAGGATAGAAATAAGAGGCATAAGATTTTGATTATTTAGAAGCCTCACACTTGTATTTGCTTAGAAATTAGAGCCAAAGGCAGCCAATTGGTGCAGTGGATAAACCACCAGCCTTGAAGTCAGAGGACCTGAGTTCAAATATGACCTTTAGAAACTTAATACTTTGTAGCTGTGTGATCCTGGGCAACTCACTTAACCCCAATTGCCTCAGGAAAAAAAAAAAAAAAGGAAAAAAAAGAAAAAAGAAAAAAAAAAAAAAAGAAAAAGAAATTAGGGCCGAGGCCCTCAACATAGCAAACCCAATCATCACAAAAAATAAAATTAATTTTATCATTAATATGATAATATTAATTGACAATAAACTAGGTACAGAAAAGTTTAAATCAACAGTAAATCAGAAGAAAACAATATTGTTATTTGTGCAACATAATCACTATGTCAACATGACATTTTAATCAATCATTTATTAAGTACTTATTATGTGTCAAACATTGTGCTAGACACTAGTGATAAAAATACACAGAAAGAAACAATCCCCATTCTCAAGAAACTTTTATGCAATTGGGGAAGTCAACAAATAATTTATTCACTCTTTTTAAAACATCATGTTTTTAAATCTGAATTTAATATTAAAAAAGATATTCCCATATGAAAAGCAGAACATAAAGATTATATGTAAAAATAATTTTAAACAGCTTACTTTTTTTTAAATACATAAAAAGATAAAGAGAATAAGAATATATCATATATCTACTTAGCATCAGGTACGGAGCTAGTTAAGTAAGCCTTAAACTCAATGTTCTCTTTGGCCAATAAGTCGCAGTTCAAGTCTTAAGTTTGTCGTTGTTTGGGTTTTAATGGCTCAGAGTGGGTGTATGAAGAGACTATTTATGTTCTGGTTAAAACCCTGAGGGCCTTCCCCTTTCATATTGATCTTTCTTTCGAGTAGGTAAAAGAAGCTATCTTTTTGCCTCATTTCTTATGTAACCTTAATCATTTAATAGGTATTGTCTCAGACAAACTGGAAACCTGGTTAAGATCTTAGCTTACAATGGCCAATGACTTTCTTTGTATCCAATGCCATTTCCAATTGTGCTGATCTATATCCTGCCATTGGACCCAGATGGCTTTGAAGGAAAGAGTGAATCTGGAGACTTTGCCTAGCCCTTCTTCATTTAAATCCAATTCACTTTCAAGTCAAAACATAACTTTTCTGTTATCATTGGTCTTCTCTGAAAACTTGAAAGACAAACAACAACTATGTACCAGGTACTGTTTTAAATGTTTTTATAAGTATCTCATTTGATGCTCACAAGCACCCTGGTATTGTACATACTATTATGACCCCTATTTTATAGTGTGAGGAAACTGAGGCAGACAGGTTAAGTAATTTGTCCAGAGTCAACTAAATGTTGGAAACTGCATTTGCACTCTTAATCCTGACTCTAGACCCAGTTATTATATTCATTATTCCACTACTATTCAATATTTCATTTTGATTATTTTATTTTTAGATTCTGCCCAATGAACTTTATTGTGCTTATCTTTATATGGGGCTCATTTGAAAGAAGCTTTAGCCTATGCTTGAATTAGATATAAGTAACAGTTCTTAATCAAAAGGTGTTTTTACTTGGTGTTATTTTTTTAAATTACATTTTATTTTCAGTTCTAAATTTTTGTGTTCCCCCCGCTTTCTCCCTCATTCATTGAGAAAACAAGAAATAGAAAACCCATTACAATGTTTATAGTCAAGCAAAATCATTCTCCATTAGGCAGAAATATTTTATTTTCAAAGCACCAAGTTTCAAAGTTGTATTTCTTGACTGTTTTCTTTGGAAATTCCTTCAGTTTTTTTCTATGCGTTTTGTAAAACAAACAAAACAAGACATAAGTGCTTCTCTTTTTTCTTTTTCCCTTTTTTTTGGTCAGTACTATATCAAGTTCCTCTCCTCCCAAAATTAAAAAACAAAAACCCCAATCTTAGTAATAGATAAGCATAATAAAACAAAATAAATGTGCACATTTGATATGTTAAAAAAAAAAAAAAAAGTCTGATTCTCTATCTTAAGTAGAACATCTCTATCAGGAAGTGGGTAGCACAGTTCCTAATCAGTTACATGCTATTGGTAAAGGCCAACATTCATCAAAGATCTTAAGTTTCTTTTAACATATAAATGATTGAATTATTTAAATTGTTCTCTACATAAATTGTTCTGACTTTGAATAAATTCACAAAAGTCTTCCCAAGTTTTGCTGAAACCATTTGTTTCATCATTTCTTATGGAACAGTAATATTCTATTATATTATTATATCTTAATTTTTTCAGGCCTGGTTTGGCCCTCAGGCCATAGTTTACCAATTTCTATTTTAAGATTAATACTTCTCCCCTCCTAAATTTTAGTTCTCCTCTAATTAAAAAATGGGTGAAAAACATAACATAAGTGATGTGTTTGAGGTTTAGTACCAAATAATAAAGATTGAGGAAGTAATTGGCACCAGGTATGGGGAATTGGCACAAAATGTTGAGGTTTGGTCATGTGAAGAATTCACAATAACTATGCTCTTTAGCAAAAGATAGGTTTATTTAAGAGAATATAGACAAAATGAAAAGATATAATAAGCATCAGGAGTGATAAAAAGGAAACAGATTTGGGAGAGAGCATATAACTAGACAGGAAAGTGATTTTTTAATAACAATGAAAAGACAAGTTCCCTGTGAATGAAAAGACAACTCACAGTTAATCAGGAGAAAGGGAATGCACCATGAGGTAGGAGTACTTCATTGATTGGCAGGCTAAATCCAAAGAAGAGTTTAAGCACCCTAAAATAGTAAACTGGAAGAAGAAAAACCCCGAGGCATGGGGGAGGGTTGGAGAGAATGTGGACAAATTGCCACAATGGGCTAACCCAAAAGGGATTCAGCAAAGATGGGGTGGACCATAGGCAGATTTATAGGGGAAATTTAACCTCCGGTTTTTGATATAACTTTCTGAATAGACACAGTAATGTGGAGCTACCTATGACCTCCACTGAAGATGAGACTATAAACTTTGAAATGATCCCCATCAGTGCCCTTCCTTGCTTGCCTCAGGGAGTAATTTTATCAGTACTTCAGGCTTTCTCTGCCTACCCACCTAGTTACAGCAGGATCTCATCATACTTATATATCCTTATGTGAAAATATCTCTTTCAGTCCTTTATCTCTATAAGGAAAGTGGTAGATTTCTTATCACAAAACCTGTGGAGTGGTTGTTGAGGTCTAGCTTTGGGGTACCTAAATGAAATTAGGTTAAGGTCTAGTGGCAGGTTTGGGGTACAAATTCGGCGCAAGGGGTCTAGTAGCGGCACGAGTTCCCAATAAAAGCATTTATTGGCCCGGAGAGCTAGATTGATAAAAGAGGTTTATTATTGAATAAGCAAAGTTAAAGTATAGGCGAAGGTAGAGATAAGGAGGGCACTGGACAGAGGGTCCAGTGGACAGAGGGTCCTCACATGATAGCCATGTTTGGAATCTCTGCAAAGAGGGGTTCCCAGCATGGCCTTTTTATAATAGGAGACTTAGCTCGAGGAGCTTTCGGGTGTAGCCCCAAAGTTGGCTCAGATCCGGGTGGGGCTGAGAACAGGTCAGATCTTCTACTGGAATTCAAAGGGACCAGGATTTGTGAGTTAAAGGGCAATTTACATTATTAACTAGGAGAGGGTGGGAATCTAGAAAGGAATCTTTCCCACATCATGGTGACTAGTGATTGTGTGGCTAAAGTTTTCAATGTTGTTTTTCTTTAATTACTGGTTATTATTTCTGGTCCTGATAACTTCACTCTAAAACAATTCTTTTCATTATTCCACTAGAATTGTATAATATTCCACTAGACATGCTATATTTTGTTCAGTTATCCAGTTCTTTGTTACAACAAAAATATTTTTGTACATATAGGATTTTCTTTTTTCATTTTTACTTTTGTTATATACCATTGTGGTCAAAGGGCAAACAGTTTAGTGATTCTTTGTATATAGTGCCAAATTGCTTTGTACTATGGCAATCTAAATCCAGAGATTCACAAATGTGAGTTAATGTACCTATCTTCCAAACAATTCTCAAAATAAGTCATTCTCTTTTCAGTTGTTTTGCTAAACTGATGGACATGAGGTAGAACTTCAGTTGTTTCAATCTACATCATTATCATTAATGTTTTGGAATATTTTTGCAAATAGTTTTTCATAGCTTGACATTTATTCTATGAGAATAACCTGATCATATCCTTTTTAGAAATATCTCTAGTTTATCTTCATTATGTATAATGCCTACTTTTGGCATCAGATAAGTTTGTGGATTATGAAAAATCTTTTTATTTCTATGCTTTATAATACTTTAAAATAAGTTTTTATTGATATATATTTTTTACCTACAAACATTAGTTTTTACCCAATATCCCTCTTCTCTTATCCAGAGAGTCCTATCATAAACAACTTTTTTAAAGACAAAAAGAACAGTACACTGAACAATTCTGAAAATATGTGCAATGTGTAATACTTGTGACCTCCCATTTACTTGTTTCTAATTTTCACCATTTACTTTTGATTATTTTGTGTGTGATGGTTCTATTTACATGATTGTATTCATTGTGTGGACTATTTTTTTGGCTTTTCTTACTCTATTTTGCATAAAGGCATATAGATCTTTCCAATACTTGTGCTAAAAATCCTATAGAACATGGGTTTAGAGGGGTCTTTTTTAGTAAAGTAAGTTCAACTATGTCACCCTCTCAATAACTTTCAGTGACTCCATATCAAATGCTGTTGATATTCAAAGACTTTCATAACCTAGTCCTCTCCTACCTTTTCAGTCTTCTGCCATCTGATTCCCTGACATATATCATCTGAACTAGTGACATTGGGCCTCCTTGTTCCATGAACAAGATATTCCCCCAGACTATCCCTCCATGCCTAGAATGTTTCTTTTTTCTCCCTCCACTCTGACTGCTGGTTCCCTTGGCTTGAAGTTCTAATTAAAATTCCATTTTGTACTGGAAGTCTTCCATAGTCTCTTAATTTCAATGCCTTCCCTCTTTTAATGATTACCTATTTATCCTATGCATAGTTTGTATGTATTTCTAGTGCCTCCATTAGCTATTGAGTTTCTTGAGGGCAGGGCTTGTCTTTTGCCTCTTTTTGTATGACTAGTGAATGGGATTGATTAAATGAAGTATTCCTCAGTACTGAGTAACATGATTCCCTGTTCCCAGAAATGGGACTTTGTAGAGGTCATTTGATCTCTGGAGGGATGAACTTTGAACCCTGAGATACAGGAAGTGGCAGGAAATGACATGACCTGTGGGAGGTAGCCAACATCGGTGATCATTGGTCAAGGATGGTTATGTCCTTTTAGTCTATCCAATGAGAAGGCTCAAGCCTTTTGCTTTTAAGCCAGAAACTGGCCTGGTTCCAGGAGCACGTGGTGGAGTTGGGATGGCTCCCAGGTATATCTGAGCTTCTCCTTGCAGGGATTAAATAAATGCTGATGATGTCTCTGATTAGTTAATTGGGAAGGGGGTCTTGTACCCGACTTGTCCCACATACTAGTACTCAATGAAGGGCCAAGTACATGGTAGATGCTTGATAAGCATTTATTAATTAATATCACAAGTATCATAGGTAGTCGGGACACAATAGAACCTTTTTTTAGTAAACATTGAAGTAAAATAAGAATACCCAGTCCTCACTATTATCTGATCATCAAAATACTTGGCATTATTTTAAAAACAAAGATCTACATCAATAGAAATGACTATGCAAAAAAAGAATCTAAGACAATGGAATTCAATAGACTATTATATAATAAGGTAGAAAATAAAAATCACTTAGAAAAGATTTTAATATTTGAGGAAAACTGCTGAGAAAATGGGAAAGGCAAAAATCAGGCTTTCAGCCTAACAATTTAAAATTTTTTCACAATATATCCTAAGTGGATTTGCAATCTTAACATTAAAGATCATAACATAAATAATTAGAAGAGAAGCTGATTATATATCTCTCACTGCTATGGATAGGAGATGTGTTCTACTTATATAAAATAATTTTTTGGTAGTTTGATTGGAATGATACTGAATAAGTAAATTAATTTAGATAAGAGTTGTCATTTTCATTATACTGCTTCAGCCTACTCACAAGAAATTATATTTTTCCATTTGTTTAGATCTGACTTTGTGTAAATTTGTGTACAAAATTTATTTTGTAATTGTGTTCACATGGTTTAGGAGGTATACTCTTAAGAAGCAAGGGAGAGAGGCAATTACAAAAGATAGATAATTTTGATTACATGAAAATGAAAAACTTCTGCATACACACAATTACCTAAGAAAGGAAACAGTTAAATGGGGAAATTTTATTTTATCAAGTTTCTTTGACAAGGGTTTAGTATTGAAAAGCAATAAATGATTAATATGTATGTTGGAAATAGCTAAAGAAATTGTAGTACATGATATAACAGAATTATAATAACAATAATGATAACAGCTAACATTTATATAACTCCTGCTATGTGTTTCAGATGGCAGTGTGGTGTGACAAAATGCTTGACTTGGAATAAGCTACAGCTTCCAATTCTGTTTCAAACATTAATAGCTGTGTCATCCTAGACTAGTCACTTTACTTTCTTCTTTAATGAGATAATATATGTAAAGTGCTTTATAAATGTTAAAGGGCTAAGTACAACCTATTATTATTATTTAGTGTAATTTTGAATATTTTCCCTTTATTTCTTTGTATTTGTATTTGTATTTCTTATGACATATTCCATTGAATTCATAAACATCATGACTTGTTCAATTATTTTCCTATTACTGTGACATAAAGATTAATAGGAATTATCACTCCATAATGTATTAAGGCATGATTTGTGAGCATTTAGAAAGGGAAAAAGACAAGCCATGCCCTCAAGGAACTCACAACAAAGAACTCATTTTTTTCACCTAAGAGTCAGCATAGCTTTATTAAAAATAGGTCTCATCATATTAATCTCATTTTTTTTGACAGATTTACTAGACTTGTCATGGTTTACTTAATTAGGGAAATCTGAATACATAGAATTTGACAAATTCTCTCATGCTATCCTTGTGGGCATAGTAGAGAGAACTGGCTTAGACAATAGTATAATTAAGTGAATCTAATGATGAATGACCAGATCCTAAGAATCATCACTAAATAACACTTTTGAGAGAAGTTTCTAATGGAAGGTTTTAGAGGGACTTGTCCTTGGTTCTAATATTTTAAATCTATAACTAATATATTGAATGATAGAATTGGGATCCCTCCAAATCTTAATCAATCAACCCCCCCCCCCCCAACCTAATACTGTGAAATTTAATGAAAATAAATTTCTTGCTATCAGGTTAAAAAATTAAATTAGGTAAGTACAGAATATGAAAATCAGGTTAAACATCAATTTATACTGAAAAAAAATCAGGGAATTTTGGTGGACTACAAAAATAACATGTGTAGACAGTAATATGGCAGCAAAAGAAGCTACATATTCTTAGATTGCAATCAATGGAAGCATAATAATCCAAAAAGAAGGAGTAACAATCCCATCTTGCTGAGATCTGTCATCTTTTGTATTCATTTCTTGGCACTATATGTATTGAAGGCCATTGTCAAAGTTGGGAGTGCATCCATAGAAAGGTGACTATGTCAGTAGAGTGATTCCAATCCAAGCCTAATGAAGATTAACTGAAAGAATCAGAAATGTTATTCTGTATAATATTGGGTTGAAGTTTGGGAAGGGATGGATTTATAAGAGTTTTCAAATATATAAAGGTATGTTATGTAAAATAAAAGATTTGTTCTGCTTGACTACAGAGAGCAATTTCTACTAATTAAAAAGGGGAAAAAAACAAACAAAAAAAAACTTCCAAATGATTTTAGTTGCCCCAAAGTGAAATGAATTGTATTGAGAATTTAGAGATCTTTAAAAATAAAAGGCTGGATGATATATTAGGGAAGTTGTAAAAGATATTCCTCTTAAAATTCTAGTTTTTTATATGACTTCCAATGCTCCTTCCAACTTCGGATACACTACTGTGAAGTAAGAAAACTCATTGATTAAAAAAAAAAAATCCCCAGATTTAAGTCCCAGCTCTATCACTACTGACTTTTGCAAATCACTTGACCTCTCAATGCCTCACTTTCTTTACCTATAAAACAATAATAAAAATATCTGAACTGCCTCCAGCATGGTGGAGACCTAATGACATTTAGGAGAAAACATGGGAGAAAAATCATAGGATGAGAAAAAATAAAAGAATTATACCCAGTGATGAAATACTGGATGAATCAATCAAAATATCAGAGTAAAGGATTACATTCAATAAATATTTTTCTTCATATACTCAACATGCTTTGTGTTCATTCTTGCCTATTTCCCAATTTTAGGTCTATCTTAGCAATGTAGAAATAATATTCAACTCATGGTTAATGGTAAATTGTAACAATAAAAATACAATCTACTATACTTATAGCAATGGCAATAACATTCTGTAATATACTTTAAGTTTCTTAGAGATACCTAAAGAGAGTACCTTAAAAACCCCTCTTTTTATAGAAATATATTTTATCATCAAATATTTTAGGAAAAATATGGATTTCTCTAACCGTTAGTATCTGTTGAACTTTCTTTTGTACTGTCTGAGCTTGGAATTTCCTGTACGGTGCCATTCTATATGTGTTTGCATATTTTACTTTTCCCATGGTCTTCCATTGGTCTTTACCTATATCAGCAATAGACTCATCAAATGGAGGTTCAACATACAGAACATCATGTATAGAATCTCTCAGTCTGTCCCGTAAGATTTGTGCATACTAAAATAAAATAAAAATAAAAATTATAATTTTAGTATGGCTCAGTTAGTTATTTGAGTTTCTGTTTTTAAATACTTTTTTGCAGTGGAAGTAACCCTGACAGACCATTGGGGGGAGGGGACAAACTAACACTCTCCTATGAGTTTATTTTTGTATTAGTTTAATAATAACAAACTGTTTTATCTCTTCACTAACAGAAATGTGAGTGTATGTATATGCATACATAAAAATACAAATGCATATGCATGCACACACATGCACATAAACACTTAGATACACATACATTACAATGTCTCGCATTTAGACTGAAAACTGGAGATGGTCAAACCTGAGAAAATTACTTGGATTATTCTGTAGACAAGAGCAAGATCAACAAAACAAAGCACTTTAAATCTTTTTCAGGCTTGTCAAATTAACAGGTCTAGTAGAATATATAAGACATCAGATTCTACCTCTTAAACTGACCAAAGTCAAGAACAAGTCACTAAAATGCTCTGAACTTTAGTTTCTTAATAAATAAAATAGGGAGAATAAAATCTAGAGCACCAACCTCAAAGAGTTATTGAAGTTCAAACAGGATTAACATGTGTATATAAATGGCAGTCATAATTATCCTAAGATTTGTTGGGATGAGGGCAAAGGAAAGTCCAGACAAATTGCCCTATAAAAATTCAATTCACAAATACATTCAACTGCAGGATAAGGTGGCATCTGAATTAAGCCTTGAAGAAAAAATTTATGAAGGAGATGACAGAATATATTTCAAACCATCATCCCTTCTGGGCTTTTACTTTTTCTCCATCCCAAACCTGACCTTATTATAGTTAACCCCCTAACCTTAGGGTTCCTCCCCTTGAACCCTTTTGCTCTTGACCATGCATCACTAAACTTTAATCTTGAATTAGTCCCACCACTTGTCTCTTCTCCTGCTGAACAGTTCTGGAAAAAAATCATCTTCAATAGGTTCCATTCCAAATTTATGTTATTTAATCCAATTGGATCTTTAGGGCAGCAAGGCAATTGCTTTAGTCCCCCAAAGCCAATTCTCTGTCACACTACTCAAGTGGCTGTCCTTATTAAGCTCTCCCCATCATCCCTTCCCTTCACCCTCAGCAGAGGATCTTAAATTTTATATTTATTGAGAAAACAATTTGTTACAAGTTTCCTCATCTCTTCCATTCCATACATTAAAGTCCTGTGACATTATTCTCATTTTCATTCCTTCCTGCTTTACTCCAGTGTATTATGAAAAGATAGACCTTCTACCAAAGGCCACCTTGCATCTCATCATCCCTCTCTAATCTTCAATTTCTCCTTATCTATTGGTTCATTCTTTGCTATCTACAAAATAAACACATCTGTCTGGTCTTCCATTCTTAATGTCCCTCATTTGGACCCTAATACTCTCAACTTTCATCCCATATTTTTTCTCTCTTATCCATTTCACTCAATAATCTTTAGTGACTACCTAATCACCTCCAGTATTAAATATAAAATCTTCTGATTGGAATTTTAAAAATTATTAGTTTTCAACATTTGTTTTTGTAATATTTTGGTTTTCAGTTTTTCTTCCTCCCCTTCCTTCCCCCTCCCCAAGATGGCAATCCGATAGAGGTTATACATGTACAATCATATTAAACCTATTTCCATATTAGTCATGTTGTGAAAGAAAAATCAGAACAAAAGACAAAAACCACAAGCAAGAAAAAACAACAAAAAAGTGAAAATTGTGTGTAGAGGGTCAGAACTCTGAAAAGGCAGCAGGGTGTTTCTAGTTAAACTCAGTGTGAGATAATGGTTCTCTAAACATATACTTAATGTGATGTTGATGTAATGGATGGTTGGAACATGCTCACTTGTAGTGATATTTGTACTGAGGTATTTAAAGGCTGAGAGGACTGGAAAGGGAGACTCTCTCAACCACAGACACTCTATCTTTGACAGCCTTGTGGTAGCTCTCTTGCTTTCTTCACTTCTCCACCTAAAGACCAAGGCCCATCCAGAGATCCTCCAGAAAGCTAGTCGGGACATTGTAATAGTGTGCTTCGATACGCAGCCAAACTCCATAATTTTTTCTCTGGCGTGGATAGCCAGACTTATGAGTCTGTTGGGATTGTCTTAGATCATTGCATTGCTGAGAAGATCATCTGCACAATATGCTGTTACTCAATGTTCTGGGTCTGCTCACTTCACTCAGTATCAGTCTTTCCAAGTTTTTCTGAAATCAGCCTGCTCATGATTTTTTATAGACTAATAGTGTTCCATTACATTCACATACCACAATTTGTTCAGCTATTGATGGGCACCACTTTGATTTCCAATTCTTATCCAACACAAAAAGATCTGCCAAAATATTTCTGTATATGTAGGTCCTTTTCCATTTTGGGGGATATAGAACTCCTAGTGGTACTGCTGGATCAAAGGTTATGTAGTTTGCTTGCCCTTTGGGCATAGTTTCAAGTTGTTCTCCAGAGTGGCTGGATCAGTTCACCACTCCATCAATAATGCATTACTGTCCCAGTTTTCCAAATCTTTCCCAACATTTATCATTTTGCTTTTCTGTCATATTATCCCCTTATAGGTATGAGTGAGGTGGTATCTTAGAATTGTTTTACTTTGCTTTAATAATTTAGAAATCCTTTTTTTATATGATGATAGCTTTAATTTCTTCATCTGAAAACTGTTCAAATTTGTTCATATCCTTTGATCATTTATCAGTTGGGGAATTATTTGTAATCTTTTAAATTTGATTTGGTTCTCTATATTTTATAAATGAGTCCTTTATCAGAAACACTATCTGTAAAAATTGTTATCCAGTTTTCTGCTTCCCTTCTAATCTTGGTTGCATGGGCTTTATTTGTGCAACCCCTTTTTAATTTAATCAAAATTATTCATCTTGAATTTCATAATGTTTTTTATCTTCTGTTTGATCATAAATTATTCTTTTTTGACAGGTAAACTATTCTTGCTCTCCTAATTGGCTTAGGCTTTATCCTTTGTCTAAATCATATACCTATTTTGAGCTTACCTTGGTATAGGGTGTGAGATGTTATCTATGACTAGTTTCTGTCATATTATTTTCCAATTTTCCTAGCAGTTTTTCTCTAAGGACAGGTTATACCAGAAGCTGGAATCTTTGGGTTTATCAAAAGCAGATTACTGTAGTCATTTACTACTGTGTCTTGTTACCTAACATTCTATTGATCCACCATTCTGTATCTTAGCCAGTATTAATTAATTTTAATGATTACCACTTTATTTGGATCTGGTACAGCTAGGCTCCTTTCCTTTACATTTTTTTCATTTACTTCCCTTGATATTCTTGACCCTTTGTTCTTCCAGATAAATTATTTTCTTTCTAGCTCTATATTTTTTGGCAGTGGCTCTAAATATTTATTATATTCTAAATTTATTATTATATTATATATTATAATATTTAATATATGTTCATAAATATTCATTATATTGTATTATATTAATATATTATATTATTATATTATATATAATATATACATTATAATATAATATAATATATTATTATGTTATATATATAATATAATATATATCATGTTATATTATATTATATATTTTATTATATCATATTAAATATATTTTTAATATATAATAAATATATTTATTATATAATAAGTAATATTATATATTATTATATATACGCTTGGCCTATTCAGGAACAATATTTTCCCAATTATTTAGATCTGACTTTACTTGCATGAAACGTGTTTTGTAATTATGTTCACATAGTTCCTGGGTTGTTTTTTTTTTTTTTTTGCACGAAAACTCCCAAATATTTTATATTATCTATAATATATTATATTATATTATTTTATGTTATCTATATATATCTATATTAGATATATATCTATCTAAATGGATTTTTTTTCCTATCTTTTGCTGCTGGGCTTTGTTAGTAATATATATAAATGCTGATTATTTAAATGGGTTTATTTTATATCTTACAACTATGTTAAAGCTGTTAATTATTTCAACTAATTTTTAGTGATTCTCTAAGTATACTATTATATCTTCTGCAAAGAATGATAGTTTTATTTATTCATTGCCTATTCTAATTCCTTCAATTTCTTTTTCTTCTCTCATTGCTAAAACTAAGATTTTAAATACCATATTGAACAGTAATGGTGATAATGATCATCTTTGCTGAACTTATTGGGAAGGTGTCTAGTTTATCAACATTACTTATTGTTGATGCTATTTTAGATACAGCTGATCATTTAAGTAAAATTTATTTATTCCTATGTTCTCTAATGTTTTCAATAGGAATGGATGCTATATTTTGTCAAAGACTTTTTCTGCATCTATTGATATAATCATATGATTTGTTGGTTTTGTTATTAATATGGCCCATTATACTGATAGTATCCCTAATATTGAACCAGTCCTGCATCAATGGAATAAATTCCACCTGATCATGGTATATTATTCGGGTGATAAATTGCTGTAATTGCCTTGCCAATATTTTATTTAAAATTTTTGTGTTAATACTCAAAAGGGAGATTAGTCTATACTTTTCTTTCTCTGTTTTGACTCTTTATGGTTTAGATATCAGCACTATATTTGTGTTATAAAAAGAATTTGGTAGGGCTCCTTCTTGCCCTGTTTTTCAAATAAGTTATATAGTGTTGGAATTGTTCATTAAATGTTTAGTAGAATTCTCTTGTATATCCATATGGCCTTGAAGATTTTTTTTGTGGAGTTAACTTATGGCCTGTTCAATTTTTTTTCCTAATAGAAGTATTTTATTTCTTCTTCTATTAATCTGATCAATTCATATTTTTATCTGTATTTATCCATTTCACTTAGATTGTCAGATTTATTGGCACACAATTGGGCAAAACAGCTCCTACCTCTTTTAATTTTGTCTTTATTAATGCAGTATTCATGTTTTACTTTTTGATTTTGGTAATTTAGTTTTTAAATCAAATTAATTACAGCTTTACTTACTTTTCCTCCCCATCAAACAAGCTCCTACTTTTACTTATTAGTTCAATAGTTTTCTTACTTTAAATTTTTTTAATCTCTCTTTTGCTCTTTAGAATTTCTAATTTGGTACTTAATTAAGGATTTTTAATTTGTTCTTTTTGTATGCTTTTAGTTGCATTTCCAATTCACTGATTTATTTTATTCATATAAGCATTTAGAGATATGAAATTTCCCCTAAGAACTTCTTTGACTGCATCCCATAAGTTTTAGTATGTTGTCTAATTACTATTATTATCTTGGATGAAATTATTGTTTCTGTGATGTAATGTTTGACCCACTCATTCTTTAGGATTAGATGATTTAGTTTCTAATAATTTTTGGTGTGTTTTTCCATGGCCCTTTCAAGTAATTTTTATTGTATCATGATATGAAAAAGATGCATTTAATTTGTCTTTTTGTATTTGATTGTGAGCTTTTATGTTTTAACACATGATTAATTTTTGCATACATGCCAAGTTCTGCTGAGAAAATATATTCCTTTCTATTCCCATTCAATTTTCTCCAGAAGTCTATCATATCTAACTTTACTAAAATTCTATATACCTCCCTTTATTTCTTTCTTATTTTGTGGTTAGATTTATCTAACTTTGAGAGGGAGAGTTTGAAATCCTCCACTAGTATAGTTTTGATGTCTATTTTATTCTGTGCCTTCCTTAACTTCTTCTCTAAGAATTTATGTTATATGCCTTGCTGTATATTTGTTTAGTATTCCTATTACTTCCTTATCTATGATACCTTTTAGCAAGATGTAGTTTCCTTTTTATCACTTTTAATTAGATCTATTTTTGCTTTTGTTTTATTTGAGATCAAGATTGCTACCTCTGGTTTTGCTTCAACTGAAACATAATATATTCTGCATCAGTTTTTTTACCTTTACTCTGTCTCTCTGCTTCATATTTGTTTTTTGTAAAAAACAAATTGTAGGATTTTGGTTTTTAATTCACCCTGCTAACTTTTTCTATGTTATTCAGAGTTCATTCCAGTCACAATTATAGTTTTAATTACCAGTTGCGTACTTCCTTCTATCCTATTTTCTCTCATTTATACTTCTATATTTTTTCCCTGTCTCTCCTCACCATTATTTTACTTCTGACCACTGCCTACCTCAATTTGCCCTGCCTTCTACCCCCAGCCCTCTCCTCTTTCCCTTTTCTCCTCCTATGTCCATACATGGCAAGGTAAATTTCTATATTTAATTGATTGTGTATGTTACTCTCTCATTGAGGAAAATCTGATGAAATCCTCCCTTCTTTTCCTTTACTATAATAGGTTTTTTGTGCCTCTTCATGTGATCTAATTTTATCCCATTTACCTCCCAGCGTAATACTTTTTCCATCTTTTAATTTTTTTCTTTATATTACATTAAAATCAACTTATATCCTTTTTCTGTGAATATCCTTCTATCTGGCCCTAATAGAAATACAGTTCTCAAGAGTTATAAACGTCATATTTCCATGTAAATGGGAATGTAAATACTTTAACCTTTAAATAACATTTGTTTTCTTTCCTGTTTACCTTTTTATACTTCTCTTGAATCTTATATTTGAAGATCAAATTTTCTGTTTATTTCTGGTCTTTTCATGAACAATTGAAAGACCCCTATTTCACTTAATATCCATCTTTTCCCTAGAAAAATTATGTTCAATTTTGCTGGATAGTTGGTAATACAAGTTTCTTTGCTTTTCAAAATATTCCAGGATCTCTGATCCTTTAATGTAGAAGTTGTTCTATCCTGAGTAATCTTGTCCTGGCTCCTTGATATTTTAATTCTTTCTTTCTGGCTTCCTGCAGTGTTTTCTCCTTGGCCTGATAATTCTGGAATTTAGTTACAACATTTTTTTGGAGTTATGGGTAACTTAGAGAGTGCAGGTATAATGTGATTTTATTGTGATGATATAAAAAAGAAACTGGAAGAGGAAAGGGAATTCTTCTGAAAGAAGAGGAAAATGGAGTTAAAAGGGATTAAAATACATTTCATAAAGAGGCAAAAAAGACCTATTTCAACTGAGGGAAAGAAGGCATGGGCATGAGCATTGTGTGAATCTTACTTTCATCAGATTTAGCTCAGAGAGAGAATATCAGGCATATTCAGCTTCACAGAGAAACTTGTCTCACCCTATAGGGAAGTAGAAGGGGAAAGAGGAAAGAAAAGGAAGGGTGAAGGCAAATAGAAGTGAAAACAGGCATAGGGTAATCCCAGAGGAGCGTAAATATAAATGGCCAGCTTTGATTCCATAGACAAGAAGGATGTGGAGAGAAATAGAGAGAGGCAGAGATGTAGAGAGAGAGGCAGAGATGTAGAGAGAGAGGCAGAGATGCAGAGAAAGACAGAGATATAGAAAGAGATTCATAGATGCATAGAGACGCAGAAACAGCCACAAATCACTTGCTCTTGCTTCCAGCTCCCTGCTGAGATTACCAATAAAAAAAGACTGTTTGGCACCTTAACATCGGCTTATCTTCATGTGAATTTGGGGAAGATTGGTATGTATGGCCCTACTAATCAGTAGCCTCAGTGGGAGGTTACAGGGAAACAAGATGGTGGGAAATACAGAGTTAGTAATTTCAACTGTGAATGTGAATGGGATGAACTCTCCCATAAAACAGAAACGGATAGGAAAATGGATTAAAAGTCAGAATCCTACATTATGTTTTTTTACAAGAAACACATTTAAAGCAGAGTGATATATATAAAGTAAAGGTAAAAAGTTGAGGCCAAATCTATTATGCTTCAAATGAAGTAAAAAAAAAAGCAGGGGTAGTAATCCTGATCTCAGATCAAGCAAAAGCAAAAATAGATCGAATTAAAAGAGATAAGGAAGAAAACTACATCTTGCTAAAGGGTACCATAAATAATTAAGCAATATCAATACTAAACATATATGCACCAATTAGTATAACATCCAAATTCCAAGAGGGGAAATTAAGAGAGCTGAAAGAAGAATTAGACAGCAAAACTATATTTGTGGGGGATCTCAACCTTGCTCTCTCAGAACTAGATAAATCGAATCACAAAATAAATAAGAAAGAAGTTAAGGAGGTTAAATAGAGTCCTAGAAAAATTAGGTATTATAGACCTTTGGAGAGAATTGAATGGAGATAGAAAGAAATATACTTATTTTCTTGGCAGAACATGGAACCTATACAAAAATTGACCCTGTTTAGGGCATTAAAAACCTCAAAATCAAAGGCTGAAAGGAAAAAAATAGTAAATACATTTTTTCAGATCATGATGCAATAAAAATTACTTGTAATAAAAGGCCAGGGGAAAATAGACCAGAAATTAATTGGAAACTAAATAATCTAATACTGAAGAGCGAGTGAGTGAAACATTAAATCATAGACACAATCGATAATTTCATACAAGAGAATGATAATAATGAGATGTGGGATGCAGCCAAAGCAGTTCTTAAGGGAAGTTTTATAATTCTAGATGCTTACTTGCATAAAATAAAGAAAGAGAAGATGAGTAAATTGGGCATGTAATTAACAATGTAAAAAAACCCAATTAAATGCCAAATTTGAAACTCTGAAAATAAAAGGAGAGATGAATAAAATTGAAAGAAAACTACTGAATAAACAAAACAGAAGTGGTTTTATGAAAAAAACCAACCAAATAGATAAACTTTTAATTAACTTGATTAGAAAAAGGAAAGAAAATAAAATTGCTATTATCAAAAATGAAAAGGGTGAACTTTCCACCAATGAAAAGGAATTTAGAACAATAATTAAGAGCTATTTTACCCAACTATATGCCAATAAATCAATCTAAGTGAAATGGAGAAATACTTACAAAAATATTGATTGCCCAGATTAAGTGAAGAGGAAATAAATTACTTAAATAGTACTTATTTTAGAAAAAAAATTGAATAAGTTATCGACTCCCTAACAAAAAATCTCCAGGGCCAATTGAATTTACATGTGAATTCTATCAAACATTTAAAGAACAATTCCATTATGCAAACTATTTGGAAAAATAGGGAAAGAAGAAGTTCTACCAAATTCCTTTTATGACATTGATATGGTGCTGATACCTAAACCAGGCAGGGTCAAAACAGAGAAAGAAAACTATAGACCAATTTTTCTAACGAATATTGATACAAAAATCTTAAATATTAGCTAAGCAATTACAGCAAGTTATTCCCCCAGATAATACACCATGATCAAATAGAATTTATATCAGGAATGCAGGGTTGATTCAATATTAGGAAGACTGTTAGCATAATTAACTATATCAATAATCAAACTAACAAAAATCATATGATTATCTCAATAGATACAGAAAAAAACATTTGACAAACTCCAACACCAATTCCTATTAAAAACACTAGAGATGGTGCAGCTAGGTGGTGCAGTCAATAGAGTACCAGTCCTGAAGTAAGAAGGATATGAGTTCAAATGTGATCTCATACACTTAGCACTTCCTAGCTATGTGACCCTGAGCAAGTCATTTAACCCCAATTGCCTCGGCAAAAATACAAAACAAAACAAAAAAGCTAAAACAACAACAACAACAATAAACACTATAGAGTATAAGAATAAATGGACTTTTCATTAAAATGATCAGTAACATCTATTTAAAACCATGAGCAAGCATCATATATAATACAATATCATAGAACCATTCCTAATAAGATCGAGGTGTAACAAGGTTGCCCACTATCACTATTACTATTCAGTATTGTATTAGAAATGTTAGTTTTGGCAATAAGAGAAGAGAAAGAGATTAAAGGAATAGAGTAGGTAATGAGAAACCAAATTATCATTCTTTGCAGATGATATGATGATATACTTAAGAGAATCAATTAAAAAAACCACTAGAAACAATTCACAACTTTAGCAAAATTGCAGGATACAAAATAAATTCACATAAATCATCATCATTTGTATATATTGCCAACAAAGTTCAGCAGTAAGAGATACAAAGGGGAATTTCATTTAAAATAACTGTCTATAATATAAATTATTTGGAGTTTACATGCCAAAACAAAGTCTGGAACTATATGAACATAATTACAAAACACTTTCCACATAAAGTAAGATCTAATCAATTGGAAAAGTATCAAGTGCTCATGTGTAGGTTGAGCTATGACAGTACTACCTAACTTAATCTATTTATTCAGTGCCATACCAATCAAACTCCCAATAAATTATTTTACAGAGCTAGAAAAAAATAATAATAAAGTTCATGTGGAAGAACAAAAAAGGTCAAGAATTTAAAGGAAATTAATGGGGAAAAAATGCAAATGAAGATGGCCTAGCTGTACCAGACTTCGAATAATATCATTAAGCAGTAGTCATCAAAACCATTTGCTACTGGCTAAGAAATCCAATAGTTAATCAATAGAATAAAGTTCATAAGATACAATAGTCAATGACTGTGTAATCTAGTATTGGATAACCCAAAGACCCCAGCTTTTGGGATAAGAACTCACTATTTGTCAAAAACTTTTGGGAAAATTAGAAGTTATTATGGCAGAAACTAGGCATTGACCCACACCTAATATCCTATACCAAGATAAGGTCAAAATGGGTTCATGATTTAGACATAAAGAGGGATATTATAAACAAATTAGAAGAACAAAGGATTGTTACCTCTCAAATCTGTGGAGAAGGAAGGAATTTGTGGCCAAAGAAGAACTAGAGTACATTATTGAATACAAAATGGATAATTTTGATTATATTAAGTTAAATTTTTTTTGTACAAACAAAACCAATGCAGACAAGATTAGAAGGGAAGCAATAAAGTGGGGGAAGATTTTTACATACAAAAGTTCTGATAAAGGCCTCATTTGTAAAATACATAGAAGATCGCCTCAAATTTGTAAGGATTCAAGCTTGTTGGAATCTTTACAAACTGCTAACTCATTAGAGTTGATAGATTATTGATCTGATCTTACAAGAAGATGTTTTGGGCCAGAACCTGAAACAAGGTACTAAGTAGAACTAACTGATACAATGCTTGTGTTTATACTTTTACTCATTACTCAATTAACAAGTATGGGAGATTCACAAAGTTAACTGTGTAACTTTGTGAATTCACACCTCCCTTGAAGCTCTTAGGGCCAGAGAACACTATGGGAAAAAATCCATAATCCCTCTCTCCCACATCCCACAATTCTTCTCTCTCGAATAAATAGAGCTTCAAAGGGGCCAGTCAGAAGAGTTTTCAGAATTACGAGTGGAGAGTTCAGCTGAAGACTGAGAAGGCTCTCTCGGAGGCAAGACAGATTCAATTTGGTGCTGGCTCTGGAGGCTGAAGAAAACAGAGGCAGAAGCAAAGGACAAAGCGGCAAGAGCTCTTGGAACCAAGCAGAGAGATAGGCCTCTCAACTAATCGGGCTATATTGGAGGCAATAAAAGATCTGAACTTTTATCACCTGATTGCATTTGGGGTAATTATTGATCTGAACTGATACTAAGGCTGCCTCTAGAAAACCTCCCCGAGAAACCCTCTCTCTCCCAGAGAGAACCATTCTTATATGAAAGAAGAAAAAGAACACCACACAAGCTATTTTCCAATTCCTAAGTGGTCAAAAGATATGAACAGATAATTTTCAGATGAAGAAATTGAAACAATTTCTAGTCATATGAAAAGGTGCTCTAAATCATTATTGATCAGAGAAATGCAAATTATGACAACTCTGATGTACCACTACACACCTTTCAGACTGGCTAAGATGACAGGAAAAGATAATGATGAATGTTGGAGAGGATATGGGAAAACTAAGGCACTAATATATTGTTGGTGGAGTTATGAATTCATTCAACCATTCTGGAGAGGAATTTGGAAATATGACCAAAGGGCCATCAAACTGCATACTCTCTGATACAGTAGTGTATGCCAAAGAGATCTTAAAGGACGGAGAGGGACCTATATGTACAAAAATGTTTGTGGCAGCTCTTTTTGTACTGGCAAGAAACTGGAAATTGAGTGGATGCCCATGATTTAGAGAATGGATGAATAAGTTATGGTATGTGAATGCTATGCAATATTATTGTTCTATAAGAAGTGATCAGCAGGATGATTTCAGAGAGTCTGAAGAGACTTATGTGAATTGATGCTAAGATACATGAGCAGAACCAGGAGTTCACTATTCACAGCAACAGCAAGATTATGATGAATAATTCTGATGCATATGGCTCTTTAAAAAATGAGATGATCCAGGTCAGTTCCGATGATCTTTTGATGAAGAGAATCATCTACAACCAGAGAGAGGATTGTAGGAACTGAGTGTGGATCACAACACATAGTATTCACTCTTTTTGTTATTGTTTGCTTGCATTTTGTTTTTTTTTTCTCATTTTTTTCCTTTTTGATCTGATTTTTCCTGTGCAGCAAGATAACTGTGGAAACATGTATAAAAGAATTGCGCATATTTAACATATATTGGATTTATTTGCTGTCTATGGGAGGAGGTTGGGGGAAGGTACACAAAGTTTTGCAAGGATGAATGATGAAAATTATTCATGCTTGTTTTGAAAATAAAAAGCTTTAAGAAAAAAAAAAACTATTAAGTAGAATTCTCTCTAAGTATCTAAAGGGCTATCCTGTGGAAGATGGGTTTGGATTGCTTGGCTTCGAGGTTGCTAATCAAATTTCCCTAGAACGTATCAGGGAAAAAATGATTCAAGTTATCAATCAGAATGAAAATAATTATTTATAAAACCACTTAAAATCAGCAAAGCATTTTATATTGTCTGACTTGATTCTCACAAATAGGAATGGTTGCCTCTGAATCAGACAGTATGGGATAAAAGGACTTATAACTGGAAGGTACACTACAAGTCATCTAATTCAATTGTGTTCTTTTATAGCTGAGGCACAGAGGGATTAAATTAGGCCCCTAGGGCAGTACAGTATCATTGCTGAAGGCTTATTTCTGGACTTGAAATCACTCGAGTCAAAAGTACACCAATGACACACAAGAGCCAGTATTCAAACCCAGTTCTTCCCATTTCAACGCAGATGTTCCTTCCCCTCCCCTTCCCCAAGTCCACCAAGAGAGACAAGACCCTGAGAATGCTTTACATGTGATCCCACATGACGTGTGGGTTAGATTAACTGGTCAAATCCTCTGGAACTCAGTGAAGATACAAATCTTTTCAGTTTCATTGTTCTGTTTTGTTTCTGAAGGTGGGGGGAAGGTGGATAGAAAACTGTGGCACTTTTAAGTGGGAGGGGCCCGTCATCGTTTGGAGGGGAAGGGACCCAGTCACTGCCACCACACTCACAGACTCCTTCTCAAACATGCTGGGCCTTCGCTCTCTCTCTCTCTCCCTCTTCGCCTGGCCCGTAGTGGTCGAGGAGGGCTGTGGAGGCATTGCAGGGGCTTTCAAGCCTCGACCCGAAGGGTTAGTGCTAGTGGAGGGCTGGGCGCCTCGTTTATCCATGGTGCTTTGCCTCTTTCCCTTAAGTCACAACCAGAAGGTTCTGTTCTACAGCCTACGCCTTTTCATGCCCATGCCAACAGAGCCTGTCTTCTTGCCCCTGCCCCGGGGCCGGGGATTCCACTTCAACGCACTGTAAGAAACTGGTTACTAAGCTAAGCACGCTCCTCGGACTGGTCACATGCACCAAAGGCGCGAGGAGCTGGAGGGAGATTCCACGGAAGTTACGTCATCGAGCCTGCCTATATACGGACCGGAAGTCGGAAGTGCTAGTGGTAGAAAGAAGAAGAAGGGGATCCGTCTCGGCATAGTTTGATCTCGCGAGACGCCCTTGCTGTAGAGACTTGCTGTGTTGTGATGAAGCCGGTAGTTGTTCTCTTCTATCTAACGGTGAAGTCAGACCAGGACTGAAAAATCATTTCGAAACGCCGACTGTAGCAGATTTAGCACCTGTCAGGATCGCTGCTCCCGCAACTCCCTTTGACATAAAAGGGGAGTATGTGTGTGCATCAAGCAGAATACATCTTCCAGCGTGTGCGTTCTTCCTCTTTTTTGAGCCATGGCCACCTCTGGCATTCTGGTGAAGCCTGTGAAACTCTTCTCAGAATAATGTTGTTTTACTATGCATGATGGAAGGAAGTACCAGATTGCACTCAGAGGTTAGTAAAAATAAAGATGTAATTTTTTTTTTCCATCCATGTTTTTGGATCTGGGGAATCTCCCCCGGACGTTTTGGAGAGTTTCTGGATCCCAAGTTAAGAAAAGAATCCTTAGTCCAGAGTCTAGCGGAGAGATTCGTACATGGAGGGTTCAGGTATTTTGTACTACTTCGCGGGGCTTCTTTAAATACTGGTAGAGCTTAGATTAGTATGGGTTCTCTTTGGAAATGAAGTCGGGGCTACAGTAGCTAGTGGGTAGTGAAGTTTGTTCCTTCCGAGAGATAAGTTTAGGTCGGCTTGGAAGCCTAAAGCAGGAAGCCAGCCACCATTTATTAAGATTTACTGTGTGCCAGACATTAAGCTACATGCAAAATGATCTTGTCTTCAAGGTTTTCCATTGCTAATGGAGGAGGCACACATATATGTATGTCTCTATCCATGTACTATTTCTCTACCTATATATGTGTGTGTGACTGTTATAAACATAATATTACACATATCTATATGTCTGTATTATATGTAACCAATATATAAAAATATATGTGATATATTAAAATTATATGTATGCGTTAACCTTACAGGGGTCAGCAAATTTTAGAATACATATATCTGTATTTTTATATATAATATGCATGTTTATTTTTTCTAAAATTTATTTTCCCTTGTAGGATTAACACATACATAGATATGTGTATCTATACATGTGTGTGTATCTAAACAAATCCTTACAGGGAGTAATCAAATTTTCACAAGTGTGCATGTATTGTGGGGTTAGATGAACACTAGGGGAATTTTTTCCTGTTAGCCTTCCCTCTTGGGGTTACTACAAGTTTATGCTGTATGTGTTTTGTAGTTTTCATGTTGTCTCCTACATGAAACTGTGAGCTCTTTGAGTGAAGAGACTTTTTTCCTGAATAATATTTCTTGTAATAATGGCTTCTTAATTTGGGATTGTAGTTTTCAAGTCCCGAGGTTGAAAGTTGGGGCTTGCTGGGAGAGCTAGGACAGTTTTCCTTAATTTGTTCCTTGCCTGAGCCTGTCCTTTTGAAATGTACGAGATAGGAATGGCTTGAAAGGCTTTACAAATAGAAGGGCTGTGTTGGAAGTTCACTTTTCACTAAAGCATCTGCAAAGCTTAGCATTCCCAGAGGCTGCCTTAGAAGGCAAAGATCAAGAATCGTTCCATTTCTTTTTTGTCTGTAATCTCAGAACTTGCGAAGTGTCTTAAGTGCTTAAAAATATATGGTGAATTGAATCGATGCTTCTCTTATCTCTAAACATCAACTCTATCACCTGCTTTTTCAGTCATAATTTTACTTCTGTGGGACATGAAGTCTTTTCTGCCAAGAGATCCCTTTTAAAATATCAATAACCTTGGGATGAGGCACAGCTTGTTTTCTAGAAATATTAATTATTGATATTTTTGATATTTGTTGATAATTATTGATATTGATACAAAGATTAATTTTTATTTGGAAGGAAAGCAAGATACTATCCAGAAATAGAAGCAGGAAAATTTTGTATGTTTTGTACAGAAAAGAGAATCTCATTTGGTGCAGTGGATAATACTCAGGTTTTGTAGCCAGAAGACTGTTTTGTGTCCTCTTGCTCATCCTTGAATGAATGAATGAATGGATAAATGATTAATATTGGGTAGCTGTGTGATCACATATAATTAATTTTTTTAAAGATGATAGTTTATGTAATCTACTAACTTAATATACACATACATATATATTCATGATCTGTCTCTTTTAAGAACTACAAAGTATTTAATTCTCAGTTGTACCACTTTTATTACTTAATATCTGAGCTTTTGTTTAATTATTTATAAAACTGCTGGTAATATTTTCATTACCCACTTCATAAAGTTGTATTAGGAAAATGTTTTGTAAAATACTATAAATGTGAATTATTATTATTGCTTCTTTAGGTTCATTAGTTTCACTTAAAATTATCCTGTGAGTACATACATTAAAATAGAGTCTCATGTCTAATACTCAGAATAAGTTGGTGTAGAAGATGATTTTGCTATGTTATAAGTATTTCATGAAGATTGAAGATTTAATGTAGACAAGAATGGAACTATCTTTTGACTTGTTGGTTGAATAGTAGGTTGTTCGCTTCATGTCAATTGATTGCATTTCATTTGCCCTACTAGGAACAGGAGATACTTATTAAGGTTTGAAAAGCTTTTTACATGTTATTCTCATTTTGATTTTCACAAAAGCCTGTAAAGTAATTGATTTTATTGTCCTTATTTTATTGATGAGGAAGTAGAAGTTCAGAAATACTGAATTCAACATTTTAAAACACCTACTTTTACTAAAAGAAATGGCATTTTTAGAAGGTGCATTGAGAGAATACTTAGAAATTAATATTTTAATTCTATTTTATCTAAATTTTAAACATTTAATATATTTTCCTTTCTGCTTTTTTAAGGCCAACTCAGTTTATTTACTGCATCATTTTATATTTATTTTCTCTTTGTCTTCTTGATAACAAGTATCCATTATGCGCTATATTTCAGATGTTAATAACTGACTCCATCACTACATGCCTATCTCCCCCAGTATATGACCTGATTTGTAAACTTGGATTTGAAGTAAAAGAAAGCCATGATATCAACAGCATTGTATCTCAGTATGGTGAAGTGTGCTGGAAAACAATTGCTAAATATATGTGCTATACAGATTCAGGTTTGTATCTGTTGTATCTGCCTCCTTTGAGAGGATGGTGTTGCCATTCACAGTAATAGAGAACAGAGGGAAAGAAGGTTTGGGGAGGTGGGTAATGAGTTCTGTTTTGGACATACTGAGTTTAAGGTGTGTATTGGACATCCAGTTTGAGGTGCCTGAAAGGCAGTCAAAGATGCAAGATTGGAGATCAGCCATGTTTATAGGCAGTAGAAAAGGGATCCATAGACAGGGAGAGATTAAAAATAAGTGAGAGAGTGGGAATGATAATTTGTTGAAAGAAATAGGATGTGGTGGGATCACTTGAACAGGTAGAGGGGTTAGCTTTGGTAAGAATTAAAGTTGTTTCATCATATGAAGGAGGAGAGTATAGGAGCTCAGGTGAATGGCCTCAATTTTTTTCTGTAAGATATTAGGCAGAGTTCTTGTGTTTGCTACATATTAGGTACTATATTAAGTTCTGAGGATTCAAAGAGAAATAGTGATTGGAATTATACATTAAGTTGTTTCAATACACTGACATATAATTCATTTAGATTAACATACTCAAAACTGATTTAGAGCAATTAGGTGTTATCTTTTGATCTTACTGTATATTTCAACTTTCACTTAACTATTTTTGATCTAATTTGAAGATCATTCACTTGACTGAACAGATAGATGCAAAATAGGAGAGGTAGCAGTGTAGTGCAATGTATAATTAGACTAAGCAATTCAGTCAGTTGACTTTTATCCTAAACCAGGCTATTTACTGAATATGTGACTTTGAGCAAGCTCTTAAACTCTCTGGGCCTCAAGTTCCTTTTTTGAAAACAAACATTTTGGGTTAGATGATCGCTAAGATCACTCCCAATTTTGACATTGGATTTTACTCAACCTTTTTCATTGACATTTCAGAGATACCGTATGTAACGTATATCTATTATGCTAAAAAAAATTTTTTTTTTATCCTAGAAGGACAAAATGTGGATTACTTAAAGAGTGTGAGCCTCTTGGGTCCTGTATGTGAAGCTGTTCACACTCATATATGTTCCCTGAGTAAGGCACAGTTTGAAGTTCAATATGCTCCTTGGTTCCAGTGGACAAATTTTTCAGAGGTGACTATAATCTATAGAAATTACATAGTTTTAAAAATCCTTTAAAATTTTAAACAAATGATGGTTTATGTTAAACTATGTGTGCATGTATCTTTCATGCCCATTTATACCACTTATTAATTTTGCAATTAATTTTTATTGTTAACTAAGTATAAAGAAACAAACTTCAAAAAATGCCTTAGCACTTGGATTCTAGCTTTTAATTTTTCCATAATATTTAATAGAAGCACTTGGTTGCCCAGTAGATAAAGTGATAGACTTGGAATCAGGAAGATCTGAGTTCAAATATGATCCCAAACACTTATTGCTAATTTGAAGATCATTTTCCTTAACTAAACAAGGGTGAGGCAAATCATTTAACCTCTGCCTTAGTTTCCTCATCTATAAAATGAGGATAATAAAAGCACCTGCCTCTCGTGGTTGTTGGGAAAATTAAAAAAGGGATGATTTTTGTAAAGCACTTTGAAACACTAAAGTACTCTAAATGCTTGTTTTCTCCTCTCCTCCCCGCCCCCAGTGTTATTTGAGATGCCTGCTTGTTTAAAAGTCATAGAGAGTTGCCATTGAAGCATTTGTGAAGTTGAATTTAAATGGATAGTATTTGTAGTTGTTTTTAGTACAACAAAAAAAGTAGTAGCATTTTTCATCGTTTCACTGATTTCAAGTTTATAGTATTTCAGAAAAAAACAAAAACTAATATATTACATATTGATTCTAAGAATAGTAAGGAATGATAGAAGAAATACTGGGTTTTGGATTAACATCTATTATTTGTTGTCTTATAATAGCTATTTCCTGAAATATTTGTTGCTCTGAAGAGTGCACAACCTGCAGCTGTTCCTCTGAGCTTAATGAAACTAACATCATGTCTGGAGCGAGCTTTGGGTAATGTAAGTATAATATATAGTTTAAAAATCACGGAATAGAAGAAAGCATTACCTGGAATATTATTGTTATATAAGAAATTGTATAAGAATATTATTGTTGTATAAGATGAGTAGGGCAGGAAAGCCCGTAGAAAGACTTATATGAACAAATAGTTGAGTGAAGTGAGCAGAGCCAAGAAAACCTTTTATGTGGTAACCAGATTATGTGAGGGTCAACTGTGACAGACTTGGTTGTTCTCAACAATGTCGTGATTCAAGGCAATTCCAATGGACTTGGGATGAAAAATGCCAATCACAGCCAGAGAAACAACTTAAGGAGACTGAATGTGGATCAAAATATTGTATTTTCACTTTTTGTTTGTTGATTTTCTTTCTCTTGTTTTTTTTTTCCCTTTTTGGTCTATTTTCTTGTACAATATGACAAATGTAGAAATATGTTTGAAATTGTATACATACATACATGTGATATTTGATATTTATATATATATATAAAACCATTGCAGAATGCTTACTGTCTTGGACTGGAGGAAGGGAAGGAGAAAAATTTAGTACACAGTCTTACAAAAGTGAATGTTGATAACTATCTTTACCTATATTTGGAAAAATAAAATACTATTGGGAAAAAAATAAAAGAAAAAACAATTACCCATTTGTATTGCTAAGTTAATAATTTATTATTATTAGCTCAGAAACCAGAATAATTGTTATCAGATCGCTCAGTTTAATTGTTTATAAGTGACTTATAGTTTCTCTATAAGTATCTTAAAGACAGAATCATATAAAAGATAGATGTAAAAATTATTATTTGATTCAGATAATTGTTACTTCCTATTAATATGTTTTCTAATGAATTTTTTATTTATCTTTTGCATACACATTATTTTATGACTTTTTTTCTTTTTAGATTCGATTAGGTGAAAGTAATTATTTTTCTGTTAATTTTATTTGAATTGTAGGTGTTCTTATTGATTGGAAAGGAATGTCCATTTCTTTTAAGAGACTTGCTTGTATCTAAGGAGCTTGCTGAAGTGTTTGGACAATCTGTGGTAAATTTCTTCATTTGTAATTTGCAAAGAGAAAAAAAGGAGTAGGATTTTTCATTCTTTCACTGATTTCAAGTTGATAGTGTTTCAGAAAAAACCAAAAACTAATATATTACATATTGATTCCAAGAATTGTAAGGAATGATAGAAGAAATACAGGCCAACTTTCTACTAGTAGAGAAATTATTTCTACAGCATCTTCATAGGAAGTTGTCTCCAAGAACATTACTAGTGATGAGAAAGTTACTACTTCATAAGACAATCAATGGTGGTATAGTTCTTAATTTTTACAAAGTCAGTCCTCCTATTGAACCAAAATTCACTTCTCTGTAACTTAAACTCATTCATTCTAGTTCTAGCCTTTGGAATCACAAGGAATAATTTTATATGATATTTGATTATTTTATCAAATATTTGAAGTCAACAGTCATTCCCCAAATCACTTCTTATCTAGGGCAGCATTTGTCATTTCTTCCATGATTCCACATGTAACATGGTTTCAGGATCCTTTGCCATCTTAGCTGCTTCTTCTGGAAACAAGTTTGTCAGTGTCTTTCTCAAAAGACTCGTGTTTATTTTTATCCAATTTCTTGTCACTTGTTCTTATCATTTTAGTCTTTTGGAAATAACAAAAGACTGAGTATAGAGTCTTACAACATTGTAACAGTGTCTATGTCAGACTGATACCAGCTTTTCAATATTTTTTGGATGTATTTTGTTAACTTATAGATTCACTTTATCATGTCTTGAAGACATGATTTTTTTGGGGAGTAGAGGGGTTAAATTCTGTAAGCATAACCTATATACTCTTATCCGTCAAATGAATCACAGTGGTATATTGGAAAAAAAAAATGGGCATAGGAGTCAAAATTTAGGAGTTTCCATTTCTGATCCATTTCTAAACCAATAACTACTAGGTGTGGACTTTAGAAAGTTACATCTCTCACAAATTACTGCTTTGTTGTTTTGGAATGACAGTTACCTACCCTGCCTTTTTCATAGAGATTTTGTGCATATTAAATCTGAAAGTATTTTGGAAGCTGTAAAATGTGAAGTTGATATAATTATTGACACTAACAATAAATGCCTTGTTAAAATCAAGATGTATGTGATCTCTTGGGTGGACCATTAACAGTCCTATTAGGTAGGTTACTGGGAAAGTATTGTTTTCATTTGACAGAAAGAAAAACTTAAGTATAAAAACTTATATTTATTTTCTTAATTTCATACAGCAAATCAGAGTGATCCTGTAAAATAGAAACCAAGCTTCTTGACTTTTAGTCCAGAGCATTTTCCATTCTTACAAATTATCATGAATTAGCTAAATTTCTATATTTTTACAGCATATCTTTTGAAGTTCTAGCATAAGTTGTTATTGCCACTAAACAAATTTACCTCTTCCTAAATCAACTGAAATGATTAAATTAAAAATTTACAAATGCAACAATAGAAAGCAAAAATGATTCAAAATTATATTTAGTGATTTAATAATTTCATCTCATCCTAATTAGATGAATATACTCAGAGTATTCATTGGTTCTCCATGTGGACTCAATTTGCGTAATATTTTGTGGCATGGATTTGCATCTCCTCAGGAAATTCCTCCAAAGTAAGTTGCTAATAAAATATATTTCTTTTTAGGTTTTGGTATGAATGTTGTTCAGTTCATATTCACACAACCAAGGAGAAACATTTTGAGGAATAAAGTAAAAGTAGGGACAGGGAGTTAATTCTCAAATTATAGATCTGGGTCTACGCATATTTATTTCAAAAGATGTATCCTATTTAATGAGGGGAGTGTTCATTTTAGAATGTTTTGTACTAGATAAGATATGAAATGTTATAAATGACTATAAGTCTGGAATTCTCAAGTAAGGAAACTGTGAGCCTCTCCCCACAGCTAACCAAGGGACACAAGCGATTGTACTAGAGAAAGTCTGGGACTTTAATTATCATCTGGGTTACACAGAGACTGTCTGTGGGGCTGCTGTGAGATGAGTCAGTGGATCTCTGATCCCCACCATGCAGTCTGGGGCAGTGGCCATTCAATTCAGTGGATTCCTGCAAAAGATCCCCAAAAGGTCACATAGTAATTATAGAAATAAGCAAAGGGAGAAGGAACTATAGAGCATCATCCATACAGTAATGTGGTCCAGTTATTGTTTTGATTTACTATTTGGAAACTGGTCCTGATTCCATAACTGAGATGCAAGGCCAGTGCAGGGGTTAGATGTTGTGACATTCAAGGCTGGTCAATTTGTGTAAGGTCCCAGACAAACATAAGGTTATTCGATGTGTCCTTGTAATGACTTAGATACACCATTGTTGTGATTCTCACTATTTTTGATATGTCATCCCACTAGGGATCCCAGTACCTGAAGTCCTCATTATGTCTTTTAGCATTCAGGACCCTAGAATGAAGAATAAAGTGATAGTCTAAAAACCAAAGCCCTCAAGCCTGAACGTTTAGGAATAGAAATGGAAAATTTGGAAATAAGAAAATGTATTAATACTATAACTAGATGGTTCTCATATGTCTAGACCTGGGCTCAGCCTGGAATTAATATGAAGAATAGGTAGTCAATAAAAGAATACACAGGACCTTGGGTGAGAGGAAGATTCTAAGAGGTTGTCAGTGATTCACATACTTAACAATAAATATTTATTAAGCTGATGAAGAATACTGTTCTAATTCCTGAAAATTGAAATGAAATGCAGCCCTGACCTCATGCAGTGTATTTAAGTTTTTGAATAGGGATGACAGTTTACTAGTTTTTGTTCTGTCATTGCTACTTTTTCATTCCCAGCCTTAATGTTTGCAGCTGAGTAGGAGCATGTCATAATTTGGGGATGTAAGACATAATTTTTTTAGCTCTATAAATTGCATATATATAAATTAATAGATTTTTCCTAATTTATTTCCATGGTACTTTCCCCTAGATATTGCTCTATGCTGGTATTGTTGACAGCAGGATTGGGACAACTGTTAAAAATTTATCTTCAGCGAACTAATTTTAAATTCGTACATCGGCCTTTTCTAACTTTCACACAATTAAAGGAATTGATAATTTTCCCTGGCAAGTATTATATTTCCTATTTTCCCATTTGAATTCCCTTTGTAAAACACATATATCACTAGATTATAAATATAAAAAAAGTAGAATTGTGATTGTTTCTACTTTTGGGAATGAATTACAGGAAGCAGTAATTTGATATAAAATGTATTCTTCAACTTTCACATTCTTATGTGTGTTAGAGGGTCCTATCGCCAGAAGAGCTTCTGGTCAATTTCTAGACGTTTGGTTTATCTTTTTGGTACTAACTTTATGGGACATTGGTCTTTGATTTTCCTAAGAGAAGGAAAATTATATTTCAAAGACCCAAAAGGCCACTATTTGATACCAGCCAGGTGGTATAAGTGTAAGACTAAAGAATAGTTTTTTTTCTCTTGTATTGGAGAAGAGGGGAACATCTGAAGGCAAGGATGTTGTCATATAGGAGTATTGGCAGCTAGGTAATAATGATAAAGTAATGAGCCTGGAATTAAGAAGACTTGAGCTTAAATCCTGCCATACTTACTAGCTGTGTGACTCTAGGCAAGTGACTTAACCTCTGTTTACCTCATTTTTCTCATTTGCAAAATGGGGATAATACTAGCACCTTCCTCACAGTATTGTTGTGAAGATCAAATGAGATAATATTAGCAAGTGCCATTGCCTGGCAGTGCCTTTGTGACTGCTACTATCATACCATTATCACCACCATCACAAGAAAGAGAACATGTACGGAGTGATGAAATGGGTCACTGGTGCTAGACTGTGAATTTATTATCAGGATTTAGTCCTTTTAGTAAGTTCTTATTATGTATTCCATATCTTACATATATATTAATCATTGGAGTTTAATAATTATTAAAATTGGAGTCTGGAATATTCTCCTGTTTAGGTTATTAAACCCTGATTTAATTGCCATAGACCAATGGAAACTGAAATAAGAAAAAGGTATTTCTTTTTTAATGACTTCCAGGTCAATCTATTCTCTTCAGCCTTTTAGTGAGCTGGGAGCCAGGGGAAGACCACTAACAGTAGCAGCAGATTGCTATCTGGAAGGAGCGTCCATGCTGAGAAGCATCACAGAGACAAGTTAAGGGCAGAGGTGTCCTAGAGTTTAAGATCTGTAGCTACAGGATTTCTGGAAAGGAGAGGACTCAGATGTTAGTCTTGTGATAGATGAAAACAAAATTGACCTTAAAAAAATAACAGATTTAAGAAGCTAACTGAATCACTCCAGACCAACCGAAAGAAACAGTTAAAAGATTAGAGACAGTTTTCAAAGTGAGAGTCTAAAAACCTTCAAGAAAAGTATGGAAAGTATCACTGCAAACTTACTGCTGTCTAAATCCCAATGGAAGAAAACTTCGGAAGACCTGAATAATGAATTTCCACATCCATAAGCTACTAAAATAAAACTGACTCTTGACCAGAATCTGACGAGTTTATCTGGAGGAGTCTTGGAAAATGGGAATATATCAAAAGGGTGTCTGCCAGATTCATAGACGTAGTAATCAGAAATAAGGGTGCAGAACAGGATTCTACAAAGATTGATGTCTGAAAGAATAACTAGTTTACCAAACTAAATCTATTGGACCAGATGTTTATCTAATATCTATACGCATAGCATTGCACTAGTTGACCTGAACAGTAAGACCTAGCAAATACACAAAGTCAACCAGGAGAAGCAAAAGAATTTTTAAAAATAGCATGGCCCACTTTTTGCAAGCAGATATTCTCCTTTGGGGCTTATAAGTATCAGGAAAAATGATGGATTCACTTGGTTTTATTCACTAATTAATATATCATATATGCCAGAAAAGGCTGAAAAACCCTAGATTTGGTTTTTATTGAAATGTTAAAGTTATGGGCAGAATTCAGTTAGAGCCCTGAGGACTCTTACTTTAGCCGGTGTCTCTTTTTGGGCATGGAATTTTATTGCATGATTTTGAAGTCCCACACATGATAATTGCCTTCCTCTTTATCCTCTTTAGCTTGTCAGTGTTCTTCATAAATATGATATGCAGAACTGAATTAAAAAACTCCCAATGTAGTCTGACCATGGTAGAATATAGTGAGATTCTCACCTCATCATTCTAGACCCTGTGCCTCTTATAAATATTCTGCCATCTTGGCAGAATAAGTCCTCTTCAAATCCCCTCCAGATAACTATAAAACAGTCTCAGAATTGGGCTAGAAATAGCAACTTACTACACTGGCAGGAAAAGTCTGTCACCTTGAGGTAGGAGGAGAATGAGGGCCAATAATGTCAGCCAGCTTTACATCAGGGGTTCTGTAGCAAGACTCCTATCCTGGGGCAATTCAATAATGTCCACATGGCTATGTGTAAAGCCTCAAAGAAAAATGTGATTTCTTAGTTTCAAAAACTTCTTGGAAAAGCTTAAAAAGGATTTTTAAAAGCAAATTAAGTAGAAGAAAAATTGGGAAAAGAAATGAGAATAATGAAGGAAAAGCATGAAAAATCCTGTGTGTAATGAATACAGATCTATTATAATATAGTTAGGACACTTTGGGAAAAGAAAAAGTCTGTAGAGGATCAGAGATTGAGAACTAGTCAATAGTCTCATGGAGCTATAGATACAGAAATAAATAGTGTAAATGATGGTTGCATCAAGTACTATATATGTTCATAAACATAAGGAACTCAGTTCTGAAATACATTGTAAACTTTAAATTTCTTTGGTGTTGGCTAGTATTAAGTTTTGTTTTGTTTTGTTTTTGCTGAGGCAATTGGGGTTAAGTGACTTTCCCAGGGTCACACAGCTAGGAAGTGTTAAGTGTCTGAGACCAAATTTGAACTCAGGTCCTCCTAACTTCAGGGCTGGTGCTCTATCCACTGCACTACTTAGCTGCCCCTAGTATTATTAATTTAAAAAAACTGGTTGTTGCAAAAATTCTTTCTGCACAGATATTAATGATGAAGTTCTATCAGTAGTTGAAGAACTGATAAAGAAATCCACTTTTGTGTTGAAAATCATGATTCCATTTTGGGAAGCTGTAATAATGAAATTCAGATCACATAGGTAAGTGAAGAATTACATTTTCAAACTTATGATTTGGAGTTGGGGTATCAAAAATTTTGACTTTCCTTGATTGTTTGCTATTTGAATATAAGTAAATGAAAGAATTGAGTTTTATGACTTAACAAACTATCAACTATATGAGAAGAGAGCAGAAATAAAACTCTTGAGAGCTAATCTAAAAACATTTGTTATTCAAGTTTTATTATAGTAATTGTTGCTTAAATGAATTCATTTTCTTCTACATTGTTTCCATTTTAAAATAAAATTAATATTGCATTTCTTTTTAATTTTTTTATTTTAGTAGTATATTTTTCCAAATACATGCAAAGATAGTTTTCAATATCCACTTTTGTAAAACTTTGTATTCCAAATATTTCTCTCCTTCCTCCCCAAGACAAGCAAGCAGTCTGCTATGAGTTAAACATGTGCAATTATTAATAGCGTTTCTTGAACAAGTCACTCTGCTTGATGCTTGGAAAGTTCAAAAAAACCATGGAGATCAGATAAGACCTTTGCCTTCGTGAAGACTATAACAAAGGGAAAGATAGAATATATAAGAAAATAGCAAAAGCAAGTTAGGAGGCTTAGTATGTGATTGGTGAGGTTTAAAGTTTTTCATTCCCTTCAGATTCATTTATTTTTACAATTTTGAGTTCCAAATTCTTTCCCTTCTAGCTCCTTTCCCCAATTGAGAAAGCAAGCAATATGATGTCCAGTATATATGTTAAGTCTTGCAACACATATATTTCCAAGTTACTCTGTTGGAAAAAAAAAAAGGCAGAAAAATAAGAAAAAAAATTTTTTTTAATTCCTCAATCTGTATTCAGTTTATCTGTTCTTTCTTGGAGGTAGATAGCTTTTTTTCATCATGAGTCCTTTGGAATTGTCATGGATCTTTATATTGATCTAAGCCAAGTATTTCATAGTTGATGGTTATTATAGTATTGCTGTTTCTTTGAATAGTACTCTGGTTCTTCCCACTTCACTTGGTATCAGTTCATATAAATCTGACTAGGTTTTTAATGAAACTATTTCCTTTATTATTTCTAACAGCACAAGTTATAGCATAACTTGTTCAGCTACTCCCCAATTGATGGACATTCCCTCAATTTCCAGTTTTTTACCAGCACAAAAAGAGCTACCACAAACATTTTTATATATCTTAATTTCTTTTGAGACTCACTGTAGCTCTAGTATTTTTGAATGGTTTATTATTGAAGAAAAACTCAAATAAGATAGCCATGATCACATAGTCTTCCATTTGGATATCACTAAAGATACCTCATTAAATCTTGTGAGGCATTATTTAAAAAAAAAATACAGTCAGACTTTGATTTCTATTTCTATTTTGTTTCAAATTCATTTCTAGCTTAAGGAAGTAGCTTAATTTGCATTATTTATAACATTATGTTCTGCTGTTTGGATGTTGTAAAATTTGATTGCATAAATTTTTATGAAGAACTTTGGATTTTTCTCATAGATATGCTGACTGTGTAATACTATTGCTGACACAACTGGAAACTGGACTCCGAAAAGTCTTTACCACAGTTAATAAATGTCCTAAAAGATTTTTAACAGCGGAGGTATACGTGATTTGTTTGTTTTGTCATTGTGATTGGGAGATAACCTGAAAGCTAACCATTTATCTGAGATCACTGATAGAAAAATATCTTGCAGTATAGAATGAGCTAGTTGTATAAGTTACTTTTTCTGAGCCTGTTGTTTTCTTTTTTTAACCTGTAAAATGAGTAAGCAGTAAATCAATCAATAAACATTTATTAAACACCTACTATAGTGTCAGGCACTCTGCTAGGTGTTGGAGACACAGAAACAAAAATTATAGATCCTGATCTTGTTTGAACTACATATTTAACAGAGTTGTAGTAAAGATCAAAGGAGACAGTATATGTAAGATATTTTGTTGTCACAAAGCACTAGTTAAGTATAAACTTAATACTAAAATAATTTTATAACCTGTAAATTTGAATTATATTTTTCTGATTGATTATCTTGTTAATCTTATAATGATTGCAGGTGTGATATTTATTATCTTTATGGTGGCTTTTTGATCATTTTTTTTCTGTGCTATTACCAAATACTTTCTTAAACTAATACATGAAATAATAACAGAGGCAGTATGATATAATGAGCAAGATTCTAGGCTTGAAGTCAAGAAAGATGAGTTTAGTACTGCCTCTGGCACTTACTAAGTATGTGTATTTACTTAAATCAATACTTGTGTAGTTCAGGCAGCTCTCTTCTAACAGAGGGACTTCTTATATCTGGCATTCCCTACACTGATTGTTTGACAGGTTCTTCTTGTGGATATAAAAATGAATACATTAGTTTTATGTGCTAGGGAAGCATATGTTATTTTACAGCATCCAGATTTTTTAAAACATGACAACTAAAATCCCTCTTAAGGACATTGTTTCATTCAGTTTATTAATTCCCATTCCAAGCATTAGAAGTATCTTTAGCCAAAGACAGTTTAGGATTTGTGGTCATATATTATTTTTTTTTCCTCTTTGAATAATGTTATTCCATTTGTATTTTGTTTAAATTTTTTTCTTTTCTCTTCTGAAGTCTACAGCTTTTTACACCACCTTTGATGAAGTAAGTAGTTAAGTAACCATGCCAATTAAGTTTGTTTAAATGGAGTTTTCAACTTGTGTTAAAAAATTGACTTTAGAAGTATGAGGTGGGAGAAGGTATGGCTAAATAACAGTCCATCTGTAAAAGATCTGGGTTTTTAATGAATTGTAAGCTCAATTTGAGTTAATAGTGTTATCTAGAAGCAAAGTAAACCAATGGTACCTTGGTTTACCTCAATAAAAACAAAATGTCCAGACCAAGGAGGTCATAATACTATTGTACTGAACTCTGATCAGAACAGTGTGTGAGATATGTATATTTTTGGGCACTATGCTTTTGGGAAAGACATAAATAAGCTAGAAAATCCACAGGAGTATTGTCAGAATAGTGAAGGGTCTCAAGATATTGCTATCTGAGGATCTGTTGAAATAAGTCAGGGATTTAGCTTGGAAAAGAGAAAACTTTGGATAATGCTTTGATTGATGCCTTCAAATATTTTCACTATCAGGTAGAAAAGGTATCAGACTTTTTTTTAGTTAGCCGCAATGAATAAAAGTTGTCCTCTAAATATTAGGCTTTATGTAAGGAAAAAACCCAAAACATATAAACTTTCTCACAGGTATACAAAAATGAGATAGACTGCCTCAGGAAGATCTTCAATTAAAGTTTTATTGACTATGTTACTGAAAAGATTGTGTTTAACTTTGGATCAATATATATGGCTTCTGATGGCTCTGTCTCAATTTTTGAGATTTTTATGATTGAATATCTTAGTAATGGTGATATTGAATTCTGTGAGTGCAAAATTAGATTAACTAAAATGTTGGGAGCTTTTTATCTTAAAATAACATTTATAAAATGCTTAGCACAGTACCTGACACATAACAGGTGCCATAGAAATGTTAATCATCGTGGTCATCATCATCATCATCACCTGAAAACTTATAGTAGTATCTGCCAAAAAATAAAATTTAACCTAATGAACTAAATAAATAGCTTAGTTATTTGATGACATGTTGGTTGGTACCTTAATTTTTAAAAATATAAATTGAACAATAATTATGAGGCATCAGCATTATTGGCTATCATTGTAGATTATTTTGAAGACAGCTTGAAGTGAAAAGAGCTCACAATTTAGAGTCAGGAAGACCTATATTAAAATCCTATCTCTGATATCTGTTTACTATATTAAATTCTCCAGGCCATGGTTTCCTTAACTAAACATGAGGGTAAATGATAACAACTATCTCATTATTCTTATGAATGTCAATTATGTTAATGTAGTCAGTTACATTGAAAAACGTGTTAAATATATATAAAGTTTATTAAACCTTTTTTCTTTTTTTTTTTTAAAGGACAGACCTTTTTATGCTTTTTTCAAATCCAAATTCCTTCCCCTATCTGATGAAAAAGCAATGAAAACAAAGCTTATTATAAATATTTATAGTTATGCAAAACAAATTTCTCACTACCCCTTCTCACCCCAAAAAATACATGAAAAAGAAATAAGGAAAAAATGTTTCAGTTTATACTCTGAGTTAATTAGTTCTTTTCTAAAGGTGAATATCATGTTTATCATGAGTTCTTTGGAATTGTATTACATTTATTACTAAGTGTTTACAAATTGATTATTATAACAATATTGCTGTTACTGTGCAAATTGTTCTTTTGGTTTGCTGACTTTTCTTCAGTTTAGAAAGATCTTGCCAGGTTTTTCTGAAACTGCCTCTATCGTTTATTTAAATATTATCACATTCACAGACTAAAACTTGTTTAGCAATTCCCTAGTTTATGAGCCTCTTCAGTTTTCAATTCTTTGCCACCACAAAAAGAGCTGCTATAAATGTTTTTGTACATATGGGTCCTATTCTTTGATTTCTTTTGGGCATAATCCTAACAGTGTTATTTCTTAATTAAAGGATATGCACAGTTTAATAGCTTTTTGGGTATAGTGCCAAATTACTTTCTGTAATAGTTGACTAGTTCACAACTCCATGAGCAAAGCATTCGTGTATTTGTTTTCTTACTAGCTCTACAGCATTTGTCATTTTCCTTTTTTACCACCTTAATCAATTTGATAGATGTGAGGTGATATCTCAGATTTGTTTTAATTTACATTTTTCTAATAATTACTAGTGTTTTAGATCTTTTTTTTTTTTTCCATTTGGCTATTAGTAACTTTGATTTCTTCTTCTGAATATTGCCAATTCATAATTTTAAAAAAATTATCAGTTAGAGAATGGCTTTTATTCTTGTAAATTTGAGTTATATATTTGAGAAATTAAACCTTTATCAGAAAACTTTGATACCAAATTTTTCCTTCTAGTTTTCTGCTTTTCTCCTAATTTTAGCTACGTTGATTTTATCATGTAAAATATTTAAAATTTTATATAATCAAGATCATTCATTTTGTCTCCTGTGAACTACTCAGGTGTCTTGTTTGGTCATAAACTCTTCCTCTAGCCATAGATCTAAAAGTAATTTCATCCCTGCTCCATTAATTTGCTTAGGATATCACTCTTTATGACTAACTGGTGCACCCATTTTGAATTTATCTGTTATATGATGTGAGATGTTGAACTACGCTTAGTTTCTGCAATATTGCATGATAATGCTTCCAGTGTTTTTTTTCCCCCAGATTGTAAATTCTTATCCTAATAGCCAAGATCTTTGAATTTATCAAATATTTACCATGTTTATTTGCTTCTATATATTGTGTACCTCATCTTTTCCATTGATAAACTTCAGTTTTTTACCCAGTACCAAATTGTTTTGATGTTACAACTTTGTAACAGAATTTGACATCTGATCCTACTAGGCCCTCTTCCTTCCCACTTTTTTTTTTCATTTATTCTCTTGATATTCATGATCTTTTATTTTCCCCTTGGGGGCTCTGACCTCCCTGAGGAGTCAGGGATGGCATGATCACCTGTGTTCTAAAACAAAAGAAAGCGGGAGATGTAATGGGCTGAGGCTTGAGTTAATGCACTGAGGTCCCAAGCACATGAGGCTAAATAGTAATTGGACCATACTCTATTAATATATAAGCTTGGAGAAAGAATGGCCCCCACCCACTCTTTGTGCAAGTCCTGATGTGTTGTATAGGAAATGACGAAAATAATTCTTCAGTAATGTGATTGGAATGACATAGTCTTGTCATTTTTATTATTCTGGTTTGGCCAACCATGAAAAATAAATATTTCTCTAATTATTTAGATCTCCAATTTTATTTAGATTTTTATTTGTGTGAAGAGTTATTTTGTAATTATATTCATATGGTTCCTGTGTCTTCCTTGGCAGCTAAGTCCCCTATATATTATACTGTCATTAGTTTAAATGGAATTTCTTTCATCTTTTTCTGGTGGATTTTGATGACAAGATAGAGAAATGCTAATAATTTGTATAGGTTTATTTTGTATCCTGCAAATTTCATGAAGTTTTTTTGGTTAATTTTTTAGGATTCTTTTGGTAAACTATCATATTAGCTACAAAAAGTGAATAGTTTCTTTATTACCTATACTTATTCCTTCAATTTCCTTTTCTTATTATTGTTGTAGCTCTAATAAAATAATGAATATTTTTGCCTCATTCCAGATCTTCATTACCAAAAATGATTACCCTTGGTTTTATATGTATACATTTCCTCATGAATCTTAAAACACTTTACAAATATTTGCTTTTTAAAAATTTATACTGAATAAATGCTTCTTTTTGTAATTTAATGGTATATGAAAGTAAAATCTGCCCATGGATTTTAGTAGTTTTCTTAATTCTCATGTTTTAAATACTTTCTCAGAAGTATTAAATTGTCTCAGCAAAACCACTGTTAAGAAGTATTTATTATGAAGCTTCATGATACATTCACAATTTATTTCTTTGCCTCTTTAGATATTAGCAAAACAGTTGAGTGATGATGAAATCAATCATCTTCCTCTTTTCCTTGGAGAACCTGCTATGGTAAAGTATTCCAAATTTAACATTTGTTATGTATGGAAATTATTTAGTCAAAACAAAATAAAATTCGTTAAGTTTGGCTAAGGCTAAGAAATTTCCTTCCAGAATATATGTTCAAAGCAAAATGTTTTCTGACTATTGCATTTTGGTTCAAATGTCTAGATGTTAAATGTAGATTAACGGGAAGATGTCCCAAGTTTTTTTTTGTTTGTTTGATTTTGTTTTTGTTCTTATTGGTAGTGAAGGAATTTGGTAGAGAGGAGGGAATTGGACTAAAATTCTTATCTTTGTCTAACCAAATAAGGTAAGTGAAGTGGAGAAAATTATATGGGAGTGAAGGTGAAATTGAAGATGAGAAAAATAAGAAAAAGATTAAAAAGAAGAGTGGGGAGAAAAAATAAAAATGAGAAGGAATAGAAATGGCAAGAGGAAAGAAAGTGGAGAAAGAAGTAGAGAATGGAGAACAAAACTAAGGAGAAAAAAGATAAAGAAGGAACAAAAGAAAGGGAGAAAAGGAAGAAGAAACACAATGTTTCTTGGTTATCCTTAGAAGTCACTTAACCAGTAGAGTGTCTTTCAAGATCCTCTCCCTTTTCTCCATGATTTCTCTTCACCCTGACCCTGGAAGGCAGAGCTTTATCCTTCATCCCTAAAATGGAATGTATAAAGATCAGTTTTATATGTATGAGAGGAAGGAAACAGAGAGTTTGCTTAGTTGCAGGAAACTGACAGCTTTTTCTATTCTGTCTTTCAGGGAGATGACACACTTGAAAGTTCTGCTAAAACTGGAATTTCATAATCCTAGAGTAAAGGGCCAAAGTATTAATTTTATCCTAGCCCAGTGAACTTCTAAGGAGTTAGTAGGCAAGAAAAGTTGTGTAGACAGCTTTATATACCACCAATCTGCAGTTTATTTAAGGATTAAATTAAATCATGCTCCAATAGGTAATAAAATAGCAGTTGTAGTTGTCTGTTTTGGAGAGACGTGGACCTAGTATCCAAAATTACTTGAGCATATCAAGGTATAGATAAGTATTGTACTACTGCTTTTCTTAGAAACTTTTATATGCTGGAAAATCTGAGGACAAAGGATCAAATTAAAAGTGTATTTATTAGATATTCTAACAGAGTATCTTAGATAATTAAACTAAACCAAAATATCTGTGTGCCAGATATAAGGTATGTTACCATGTAGATGTCCTTAATATAATATGAATTCATTGAAATAAAAATATATAATTTGCTATTCTTTTGGATATTAGGGAGATGGTGAATATGAATTTTGCTTATGAAAAGTTTGTTTCAATAGGTAATGTAGTCTATTTCCCTCTTAGGTATTTGTCTAATGCCCTCGTGTGCATTGTTCTCTTGGTTCTACTCACTTCACTTTGGCATCAGTTCATGTAAGTCTTTTCAGGCTTTTCTGAAATCAGCCTTCTCATTTCTTGTAGAACAAAAATATTCCATTACTTTTATATACCATAAATTAATTTCCAATTCCTAATTTCCAGTTCCTTGCCACTATAAAAAGAGCGACTACAATCACTTTTGCACGTATGGGTCCTTTCCTTCTCCCTAAGCCCACCCCTTTTTAAAAAAAAATTTTCCCAAATACATGTAAAGGTAGTTTTCAACATACATTTTTGTAAGATTTTGTGTTTTAAATTTTTCTGCCTCTTTCTGTTAACTTTCTTCCTGCCCAAGTTAGCAAGCAGTCTGATATTCGTTAAATAAATGCAGTCTTTTAAAACATATTTCTATGTTTGTCATATTGTACAAGAAAAATCAAACCGAAAGGAGAAAAAAAATATGAGAGAAAAACTATGAAAAACCAAATACTATGCTTCTATTTGTATTCAGTCTCCATAGTTGTCTCTGAATATGATTAACATTTTCCATCTCAAGTCTGTTGGAATTGTCTTGAATCGTCATATTGTTGAGAAGAGCCAAGTCCATCACATCTGATCATCACATAATCTTCTTGTTACTGTGTACAGTGTTCTCCTGCTTCTGTCCACTTCACTCAGTTTCAGTTCATATAGATCTTAACAGGCTTTTCAGCCTGCTTATTTCTTGTAGAATATTTTATTACCGTCACATACCATAACTTATTCAGCCATTCCCCAACTGCTGATTCTTTGACTTCTTTATATTTATGTTCTCTTTGACTTCTTTCTTATATACCTCTTTGACTTCTTTCTTATTTATTTTATGGTTTGATTTATCTAATTTTGAGAGTGTAAGGTAGAGATCTCTCACTATTATAGTTTTGCTGTCTATTTCTTCTTGCAGCTCTCTTAATTTCTCTTTTTAAGAATTTAAATGCTACACCACTTGTTGCATATATGTTTAATATTGATATTGCTTCATTATCTATGCTACCCTTTAGCAAGATGTAGTACTCTTCCTTATCTCTTTTAATTATATCAATTTTTGCTTTTGCTTGATCTGAGATGAGGATAGCTACTCCTGCTTTTTTTTTTTTACTTCATCTGAAGCATAGTAGATTCTGCTTCAACCTTTTACCTTTACTCTGTGTGTATCACCCTGCTTCAGGTATGTCTCCTGTAAACAATGTATTGTAGGATTCTGGCTTTTAATCCAGTCTGCTAACCGCTTCCTCTTTATGGGGGAGTTTACCTCATTCACATTTATGGTTAAAATGATCAATTCTGTATTATTTGCCATCTTGTTAACCCCTGTTTATGCTTTTCTCCTTTCCTTTCTCCTTATCCTCCTCCCCAGTATTAAACTTGTGAGCATCACTTGCTTCTCACAGCCCTCCCTTTTAAAAATACCTCCCAACACCTTAGAGTTCCTCCCCCTATCTTACTCCTTTTCCTCACAGTTTCCGTATTCCCTTCCGCTTAGGTTACTCCTCCTCTTTTCATTTTTCCCCTCCCACTTTTCAATGAGGTGGGAGAAGTTTCACCATAAATCGAATATGTCTAATATTTTTCTCTTTAAGCCAATTCTGATGGCAGTAAGATACACACAATGTTCATCTCCCTCCATTCTTTTCTCAGATATAATAGGTTTCCTTTGCCCTTTCATGAGATGTAGTATGTCCACTTTATCCTTTTATGGGTATAATTTTCTTTCCACCTCTAGTTTCTAAAACAAAGTATACATGTGTTCTTTATATATCATGATAGTAGAAATATAGTTCCCAAGATTTCTTTTTACCTTTTTAGGTTTCTCTTGAGTTGTATATTTGTAGATCAAACTTTTTGTTTAGTTCCATTTTTTTCATCAAAAATAGGTGAAATCCACTTATTTCGTTGAATGTCCATCTTCTTCCCTGGAAAAAGATATTAATTTTGCTGAGTAAGTTATTTTTGGCTGCATACCAAGTTCCTAAGCCTTTCAGAATGTCATATTCCAGACCTTTCGATCCTTTAATGTGGACACTGCTAGATCCTGAGTAATCCTTATTGTGGTTCCTTTATATTTGAATTGATTTTTTCTAGCAGCTTGCAGTATTTTTTCCTTCATCTGATAGTTCTGGCATTTGGACACTATATTTCTTGGTGTTTTGATTTTAGGATCACTTTCAGTAGATAATTGATGAACTCTTTCAGTGTGTATTTTACCCTCTGTTTCTGTAACTTCTGGGCAGTTTTCTTTGATAATTTCCTGGAAAATAGGCTCTTTTTTTTGCATCATATTTTTCAGGGAGTCCAATAATTTTCAGATTGTCTCTCCTAGATCTATTTTCCAGGTCTGTTGTTTTCCCAAGAAGGTATTTGACATTTTTTTTCATTATTTTTTTTTTTTTTTTTTTTGGTTTTGCTTGACTGATTCTTGGTGTCTCCTCGAGTCATTCAATTCCATTTCTTTGATTCTGATTTTCAGTGAAATAGTTTTTTCACTCACTTTTTAAATATCTTTTTCTAATTGTCCAATTGAGTTTTTAAGTGAGTTGTTTTGTTCTATGGAATGTTTTTCCATTTTGCCAATTTTATTTTTTAGAGAGCTATTTTCTTTTTCCAGTTCACTAATTCTGTTTTTCAAGGATTTGATTTCTTTATCCATTCTATCTTTAAGTGAGTGGGATGACTTCTCCAGACTCTCTTGCCAAGCTTCCCTTTCCTTTTCCCATTTTTCTTCTAGCTCTCTTGTGAGAGCCTTTTAAATTTCTTCTATGAGAGTCTCGTGTGTAGAGGAGGGCTGACAAAATGTTAAAATACTGCTTATACAATTTTTACAAATTGCCCAATATACAATTTAGCAAGTAACATAATAGCTTAAATATATTTCATCTAACTAGGAGATACAAATACGTGAACTCTTCAAATACAGATTTAAATTTCTAGTAACAATACTTCAATATCAGTGAACCCACATTTCTAAAATATACCAGAATAAACAAGTTCACAATTTTAGTAATAATCTTTTACAATTTCAAATCTAGAATTCCAGTTTAAATAAATACAGCCCCAGAATTTAAGGTGGCGGGAAACTGCCCTTTCAAATCTGTCCACAGGGTTTTAAGACATTGTCAGACTTTAGGGTTCTGGGGAAAGAGGATCAGAGAAATTTGGACCCAAGTGCCAGCTATAGGTCTATGGCCCAGTACCACCCTCCATGCCAGAAATGCCAGAGTGGGTGGGAGTCCATGTTAAAGATGTTGGGGCACCAGCACAAACCCTAAAAGAATTCAGTCTAGCCAGGGATAACAGCCTCACCAAGTTAGATTTCACATACCTAAGAAGCTTGGAAAATTCCGGAGAGGATGGGTTTTTTTTTTTTTTTTTTTCCTTCTGCAGTTTTTTTTTTTTTTTTTTTTTCCTGTAAGCCTCAAGTTCTGGGCCTCAGAAGGCTTTTAATCATGCATGTAAAAATACATTAGATCAACTCAACTTAGCTGATAGCCAAGCAATTTAAAACTTAGTTTCAGAAACCTCAAAATCTGCTAAAATGTTTTCACATTTCTATAACTTTTTATAAGTAGTTATAACATAACATTAGTTATAACTTTTTATAACTTTATAACTATTACTGCAGACCCAAATTGTCCAGTTGTGGGTCCACAATTTTTTTTGGGGGGGGGTATGGCAGTTAAAAATTTTACCTATTTTAGAACTAGTCCTTCTTCTCTCTAGATAAAAACTAATTGCATAAGTCCAGTTATACACAAAACAAAAGCTTTTAAAATTCCAAATAGCCAGATCTTTTCCTTTGTAATTTGACTTAAAAGAAACATAGAAGACTAACACAGGCTCAAACACACACACACACACACACACACACACACACACACACACACACACACACACATATACACACACACACGCACACACACACACCTGCTTTTCTAAATCAATCAAGCTCCCATTCTTGGCCCCTCCTTGGAGTAGAAGCCTTCGGAACCCTTGTTGAAGGCTCCTCTGAATTTACACCCAACTCCCCGGGGATAGACACCTAGGTACCTGCCTAAACAAAGTAACAGTATTTAATCCCTGTACATTTTGGGACTTCATCCCAGTTCTTCCTAAAGAGGACACCAGATAGGTTTAGAGCCAGCTACCTTCCTTTCTTAAAGTTCACAGTATCTTGTCCTCTTTTAATGGAAGATTCACTTGATCTTACTAAAGGAAAACAGGAGAATCCTTGTGGACTCAAGCCACCTATTATTTTCCCGTTATCCAGATAGCTCCCTAGTTGCTTGGCAGAGTCCCTCCTCCCTTTACCAGTTCTTGCCTTTACCTTGTATACTGCATAACTTACCTGATTGATTTCAAACTTTTCTCAGCTGGCTTATTTTACTGGGCAAAATTAATCCTCTAGCTTTGCTAACCCACTTCTGTTTTTGCTTTCTCTGTATGTCTCTCTTCAGGAGTTTATCCCATCAGAGTGGGAATTTCTGAGTTAAGTCCAAGGACCACCGGAGAATTCTCTAGAGGATGCCTGCCCAAGAATTTGGTACAGGAGAGACCCCTTACAAACAGGAAATGTCCTGGATGAGCCCCCAAACAGTGTGGGACAGTATCAACTACAAAAATCATCAGACTCTCAGAATTAGAAAAAGGAAAAAAAAGTTATATTATCTTGAAAGAAAGGACATTTCCCATCTTACAAGGTGTTTGTCAGTAAAAAAAGGAGTGCACAACATAAACTGCAAAACACCTGATTAAATATCCTGGACACAGAAGTCCCCATTCCTACCTGGCCTTTTTTCCTATTAGGGAAGTCTGGGCTTGCATTCTAATTGCAGAACTCTAACTCAGAAACAAAAGAATAAATTGCTTTTAAAAGAGGTATTTAAATGCTAATTAATAAGAGGTGATGGAAAACAATGAGGGACAAATACCTGCAATTTTTTTTAGTTATAGTTCTCAAGTTATTAGAAAGTCTCAAGTCACAATTGAAATATAGTTTAAAAGTATATTCCCACAAGAGGTCTTCACTCAGTTAATTGTACACACTATTATTTACACTTTCTGTTATCTTTTCTCTTAAGCACTTATAGCCTCCCAGAAATAATTTACTTTGAGTCACAACTGTTTTTTAATGAAAATTTAAAATCTAAACCTGCCCCCTTTTTCTATTCAATTTGTATGTGGAATAGGAGGATGCTTGAGAACTTAATGTTGAAAATATATTGGACAAAACATCGAGACACTATTTCTAATCTTTATTATGTTGTTAGATATGTGAGCTTGGGAAAATCATTTACTCTCTATGGACTTTTTCATTTGTAAAATAAAGTACTAGACCAGTAGTTATCTAGGGCTTCTTTTGGCAATGAAAGGCCAGTTCTAAAATCAGAAGCAGCAGAGGTAGTTTGAACTAAGTAGTTTTCAAACCTTTTTCTTCCCCAAACCTTTGTAAAATCACTTGCCACCACTTGGGGAGGGGGAACTAGACAGTAGATTCTTAAGAGGAAAGGGATATGTATGGATGTATGTCTGAATGTGAGATTTCCGTTCCATTTCCATGTTGCTGAAGAGAACATAATTGTTTCAACTTACTGGGGTCTTGAAATGAAAGGCTAAGGGAATGACAAGAGAAAAGAATGACAGTACTTGTGGATAGCATTGAAGGCTTTGAGTATATAGAGAAAAAACAATAAAATTTTGGTTGATTTAATTAGAGGCGGGGTAGAAGAGAAAAGTTATATAAAGAATCACTAAGAATAGTTATTGAAAGCAATATTGAAATATTGAAAGTTATTTCTATAACTTATTTATAACTTCCCCTGGATTCCTTAGAGTACTTACCTAATGCTTAAACACAGTGCAAAGCAAAAAAAAACTTTTTAAATCAAGACTAAGGTGGTAAAATTATATAATGTTGTCATATACTATATTATGTATATTAGTGAACTTGCAGAATTCTATTGACTATTTCCTGCTTTATACAGATAAGTGGTTGCAGAAGGTTTGCAGGAAGTTAGGATTCCATGTGTGGTAGTCCTGAGAGTCCTGAATGTAGAGATTGAAGTTCTGGGTTTGAGTTTGACTCTAGCAGTTACTACCTGAGTGACCTTGAGCAAGGTAGTGAATTTTTCTGGGCCTCCATTTCCCTATCAGTGAGGTGAGGGGACTAGATGATTTCTAAAGGTCTTTCTATCTCTAAATCCTCTGATCCTTTGCGAAAGGAAGACTTTTATGGTAGCAAAATATGTACAAATAGTGTATTGCTTATATTATAATGATCACTTTGAAAGATATTGCCCAGTGGAAGATTATTATTTGTTCTGCACTTGGCTTCATGTGATTCACACTCCAAGTATGAATAATATTACAATGTGTGTCTTTTCTCTACTTGTTTCCTGACAGGAGTTTCTTTGGGATTTCTTGAACCACCAAGAAGGCCCCCGTGTAAGAGATCGCTTAAGCCATGGGGAGATCAATGTAAATGACTTTCCAAAAGAAGTTACAAATCAGCTACTTGCCTTTTCCATTGTACTCTTACTCAGATTTGTTGAAGAAGATGTTTTATCAGTTTCTAAGGTAATATTATTTATGGAAAATTACTGTCAATTTTATTTGCTATCAGGTATGCACAGAACAAGATAACTTTGAAAATGTAGTCATTTTCTCAATTCTATTTTAAATCATTTATTTCTCCAGTAATAGGGAAAATTGAAAATGGAGTCTGTTTATTGACTTCTTTTTAAAAATTCTAAACAAGTAAATCTATAGATTTTCTATTTAATTTAATTTGAAGTGATTTAAAGTACTTCTTAGAAACAATTTTGTGTGTGTTTCTAAAAGCTAATGAAAATTGTCAAGAACCAGGACTGTGTGGGATGATAAAAGAACTCTGATACAGTTTTCTGCTCCTGGTCTGACAATGTACAATTCATGTAGCCATGGGCAAGTCTCTCTCTAGTTCTCACATTCTTCAACTGGTTGTAGAATTAGAGATTTGCATCAGAATAGGGATTTCCAACCTGAGATATGAAATTTTTCATATAGGAACTATTGGGAATATGGAGAAACTCTTATCCTACTGAAAAGAATTTTGTTATTTCCTTTTTTATCACACATGAATGGCAAATGCCATAAGTTTATGTCTTTCTGTATTGTATGGGGGGAGGGATGGGAAAACGAATAAGCATTATATGCTAAGCATGGTGCTCAGTGCTTTGCAAATATGATCTTGTTTGATTTCCAAAACAACTGTATAAAAGTAATGCTGTTATCATCCCTATTTCATGTTTAAGGGAACCCTGGCAGACTGAAGTTAAATAACTTCTCCACAGTCACACAACTACTAAATGTTTGAGGATGGATTTGAACTCATATTTCCCTGAGTCCAGAGTCAGTGCTCTGTCCACTATGCTGTTTAGCTACCTCCTCTAAGAAGGGTATAGAGTATAGAAAGGGTTACTGAAAGCCAAGTTATACAAGGAACTGAGAAAAATTGGGAACCCTTAAACTAGAGGATCATTAAAATTCCTTCTAGCTTTAATTATATATGAATTCTATTATAATATGAACAAAAAGAACTTTTTCAAAACTACACATTAAACTAGTAAATATCTCTAAATGTCTACTAAATTTGCATGAGGTGGGGACATACCAAGACAAATAATATTAAAGCTGTCATACTTTTAAATTTTGTTCAAATATTTTATTATCCTTTAAGTTAAAGCTATTACCACCTATAATCTGGGCCTTATATTTAAAGTTTCATTAAATGTTTATGAAGAATTTTTTTCATTATAGTTGTTTATTTCCCTGTTTTTAAGATAAGATCTTTGGGAAACTTGTTTTAAATGATTTTCAGTTCAATATCAGAAAGCTATGAGCTAAAACAAAAGTTACAGTGATTAAGCTAAATCTGTGTTATCTGTTTTTTTAAAAACCAGGAGAATGCATCAATCAAAATTTTAATAGACTGTGCAAATTGCTATTGTTCTAAGTTCCATCCAGTTTCTCAGCTTAAAAAAAAGGTAGGAAGGCATATTACCTAAAAGGGTGAGTGTGTGTGTGTGTGTGTGTGTGTGTGTGTTTTGATGAAATTATTCCTTTATGAATGAAAACCAAGTCATGATGTAGTAATGGAGAACTTCAGTCAGTATGCTATAGAGATCTTTTCTATAAAAAGTAGAGCAGATTAATTATGTCTTAGTGATTATTTATCAATTGGAGAATGGCTTGATTTCTTATAAATTTGAGTCAGTTCTCTATATATTTTGGAAATGAGGCCTTTATCAGAACCTTTAACTGTGAAAATGTTTTCCCAGTTTGTTGCTTCCCTTCTAATCTTGTTTGCATTAGTTTTATTTGTACAAAGGCTTTTTAATTTGATGTAATCGAAATTTTCTATTCTGTGATCAGTAATGGTCTCTAGTTCATCTTTGGTCACAAATTTCTTTCTCCTCCACAAGTCTGAGAGATAAACTATTCTATGTTCCTCTAATTTATTTATAGTCTCGTTCTTTATGCCTAGGTCATAGACCCATTTTGATCTTATCTTGGTATATGGTGTTAAGTGTGGGTCCATGCCTAATTTCTGCCATACTAATTTCCAATTATCCCAGCAGTTTTTATCAAATAATGAATTCTTTTCCCAGAAGTTAGGGGCTTTGGGTTTGTCAAACACTAGATTGCTATAGTTGACTATTCTGTCTTGTGAGCCTAGCCTTTTCCACTGATCCACTAATCTATTTCTTAGCCAATACCAAATGGTTTTGGTGACTGCTGCTTTATAATATAATTTTAGATCAGGTACAGCTAGGCCACCTTCATTTGATTTTTTTTTCATTAATTCCCTTGAGATTCTCGACTTTTTATTGTTCCATATGAATTTTGTTGTTATTTTTTCTAGATCAATAAAATATTTTCTTGGAAGTCTGATTGGTATAGCACTAAATAAATAGATTAGTTTAGGGAGTATTGTCATCTTTATTATGTTCGCTCGGCCGATCCAAGAGCACTTAATATTTTTCCAATTATTTAAGTCTGACTTTATTTGTGTGGAGACTTTTTTATAATTTTGCTCATATAATTCCTGACTTTCCTTTGGTAGATAGATTCCCAAATATTTTATGGTATCAACAGTTATTCTGAATGGAATTTCTCTTTGTATCTCTTGCTGTTGGGTTTTGTTGGTGATGTATAAAAATGCTGAGGATTTATGGGGATTTATTTTGTAGCCAGCTACTTTGCTAAAATTATGAATTATTTCCAATAGCTTTTTGGTAGAATCTCTGGGGTTCTCTAGGTATACCATCATATCATCTGCAAAGAGTGATAGTTTGGTTTCCTCATTGCCTACTCTAATTCCTTTTATATCTTTCTCGACTCTTATTGCCGAGGCTAGTGTTTCTAATACGATATTAAATAATAATGGTGATAGTGGGCAACCTTGCTTCACTCCAGATCTTACTGGGAAAGATTCCAGTTTTTCCCCATTGCATATGATGCTTACTGATGGTTTTAAATATATGCTCCTGACTATTTTAAGGAAAAGTCCATTTATTCCTATGCTCTCAAGTGTTTTTATTAGGAATGGATGTTGGATTTTATCAAATGCTTTTTCTGCATCTATTGAGATGATCATGTGGTTTTTGTTTGTTTGGTTATTGATATAGTCAATTATGTTAATAGTTTTCCTAATATTGAACCAGCCCTGCATTCCTGGTATAAATCCTACTTGGTCAAAGTGTATTATCCTGGTGACAATTTTCTGTAATCTTTTTGCTAATATTTTATTTAAGATTTTAGCATCAATATTCATTAGGGAGATTGGTCTATAATTTTCTTTCTCTGTTTTCAGCCTACCTGGTTTAGGTATCAGTACCATATCTGTGTCATAAAAGGAGTTTGGTAGGACTCCTTCAATCCCTATTTTTTCAAATAGTTTATATAACATTGGAGTTAATTGTTCTTTAAATGTTTGGTAGAATTCACATGTAAATCCATCTGGTCCTGGGGATTTTTTCTTAGGGAGTTGATTGATAGTTTGTTCTATTTCTTTTTCTGAGATGGGACTGTTTAGGATATTTACTTCTTCCTCTGTTAGTTTGGGCAAGCTGTATTTTTGGAGGTATTTTTCTATTTCATTTAAGTTGTCGAATTTATTGGCATAAAGTTGGGCAAAGTAACTCCTAATTATTGCTCTAATTTCCTCTTCGTTAGTGGTGAGTTCTCCCTTTTCATTTTTAAGACTAACAATTTGATTTTCCTCTTTCCTTTTTTTAATCAGATTTACTAAGGGTTTGTCTATTTTGTTGGTTTTTTCATAGAACCAACTCTTAGTTTTATTAATCAATTCAATAGTTTTTTTACTTTCAATTTTATTGATCTCACCTTTTACTTTTAGAATTTCAAGTTTAGTGTTTGACTGGGGTTTTTAATTTGTTCCTTTTCTAGCATTTTTAATTGCAAACCCAATTCATTGACCTTCTCTTTCTCTATTTTATACAAATAGGCCTCTAGAGATATGAAATTTCCCCTTATTACCGCTTTGGCTGCATCCCATACATTTTGGTATGATGTCTCATTATTATCGTTTTCTTGGGTGAAGTTATTAATTATGTCTATGATTTGCTGTTTTACCCAATCATTCTTTAGTATGAGATTATTTAGTTTCCAATTATTTTTTGGTCTACTTCCCCCTGCTTTTTTGTTGAATGTAATTTTCATTGCATCGTGGTCTGAAAAGGATGCATTTACTATTTCTGCCTTACTACATTTGAGTTTGACTTGTATTCTTATAAATTTGATTTAGTTCTCTATATATTTTAGAAGCGAGGCCTTTATCACTCACTGATTGTAAAAATTACATCTCAGCTTTTTCTATTTCCCTTCTAATCTTGACTTCATTGGTTTTGTTTATGTAAAAACTTTTTAATTTAATGTAATCAAAATTATCCATTTCACATTTCATAATGTTCTCTGTTTCTTGTTTGATCACAAATTCTTCCCTTTTCCCAAGATCTGACAAGGAAACTATCCCTTGCTATTTGTTTATAGTATCACTCTTTCTATCTAAATCACGAACCCATTTCAACATTATCTTGATAAGGGATGTGTGAGATGTTGGTCTGTGCCTAATTTTTGCCATACCATTTTCTAGTTTTCCCAGCAATTTTTGTCATATAGTGGGTTCTTATCTTAGAAGCTGGAGTCTTTGGGTTTATCAAACAGTAGATTACTGTAGCTATTGACTGCTATGTCTTGTGTACCTAACTTATTCCATTGATCCACCGAGACTCTTATGTCATAATCAGTACCAAATGCTTTTTATGACTGCCACTTTATAATATAATTTTAGGCCTGGTATGGGTAGGCCACCTTCCTTTGCATTTTTTCCTCAGTGCCCTTGTTATTGATTTTTTGTTCTTCCAGATGAATTTAGGTGTCTTTTTCTATCTCTTTAAAGTAATTTCTTGGCAGTTTGATTTGTATGGCACTGAATAAGTAGATTAATTTAGGTATAATTGTAATTTTTATTATATTAGCTTGGCCTACCCATAAGCAATTGATATTTTTTCATTTGTTTGGAATAATAAAGAAATAAAGTCCATCGACTTGATTTGTGTTGAAATGGGTTCATGATTTAGATAGAGTGATTTGTGTGTATTTTGTAATTGTGTTCATATAGTTTCTGGGTTTGTCTTGGTAGGCAGAATTCCAAACATTATATATTGTTTACAGTTATTTGAAATGGAATTTCTCCTTCTATCTTTTACTTCTGGGCTTTGTTGGTGATATGTAAAAATGCTTATGATTTATGTAGGTTTATTTTATATCCTACAACTTTGCTAAAGTTAATTGTTTCAAGTAGTTTTTTAGTTGATTCTCTAAATGTACCATCATATCGTCTGCAAAGAGTGATAGTTTTGTTTTCTCATTATCTACTCTAATTCCAAAGAGTGAATTTTATATTTGATCCTGAAGGTGATAGAGAACCACTGCGGTTTTATGGGGGTGATATGGTCAGATCTATGTTTTAGTAAGTTCAATTTGACTGTTGAGTGGAGGAGAGACTGGAGTGAGGGGAGCTTTGAGCCCGAGAAGCCAAAAATTGTTGCAATAGTCAAGGTATGAGGTGACAGGGGGACCTGTATTAGGGTCGTGACAGTGTCAGAGGAGAGAAGGGGGGCCCCCCTCTATGACAGATGTTACAAAGATAGAAATGAAAGCACTTGGCAAGAGATTGGATATGTGGAGTTTGAGAGAGTGAAGAATCAGGATAATATCTGCCTACATGGCAAATTTAAGTGCCTAAGATTGTGGTACCCTTCACAGTAGCAGGAAAAGTAGGAAGAGTTGAAGACTTGGGGTGAAAGAAGTTCAATTCAAGACATGTCTACTGTACATCATTATTTGAATCACATAATTATGAATTTGTTGCATTTTTCTAATAATTTAATTGCAACTTATGCATTCCAGGCAGTAAACTGCTGAATTACTTATGTTAATTTTTTGGCCAAAATACAAAAAATAGAGCTTAATGAGTCTTTCACATGTAAATTTGTAAATTGTAAAATTTCACATTCTAAATTTGATAGAATTTTGAAAAATAAATTTACCAGACAATATCTTTAAATTCCTTAAAATGCATTACATTTTGATTTCCTAGATTCTATACTGTGAGGAAAGCATCACAATATGGTCTCAGCTTCCATTAGTGCCAGTGGAACAAATTCAGGAAGCAACCAGGTATGGCATCAAGTTAAAAGGTAGGGCAAATGTCTTATAGTTATAAGAGTAAGATGGGGTCTTGATAGGTTTTTGATCCTTAGTGTTAAAATTAATTCTTGTTCAGAGAAGGCCTTTAAAAGACCACTACTCAGAATTCCCATGAATTCTCATCAGTGTGGGTATTTTCTCCAATGATGCAGGCCACAACCCAACTCACTTGCTCATCTTGTGCAGTTCCTGTTCATGTCTTGTTATAATTTTGTCCTTTGCTGAGAGTTGCTCCTTTTCTTCTTTGTCTCTTGTGTAGGGAGGGAGAGTCCCAAAGGAGTGAATGGACTTCTCAGTTTTAAAATTATTTTGTTTTTGGCTCATGCATTTCTTTGATGAAATCTTTTATATTATTTTTCTTGTTACTCCTACTTAGAATGCATTCTACCCTGCTATTTTCCACTGTGTCCCTCATCATTGTTCTTTGATCTTCATTTTTATAGACCTGCTCTTTTATACTTGGTCTGGTCTAGCAATTTTTCCTCATTATTTTCTTCAGTGCCAGATCCCACTGCATCTCTTTAGAAGATTAAATAATAAGAAAGTTGAATACAGATCTTTACAAAAAAATCTCCCTTGGTTGAACATTTTATAGATATTTTTTCGAATAAAATATTTATTTCTTTAATGAAGCATTATTGCTCCTAACTTATAGGGTATGAAACTAATAACAGTGGGATTATCACAGATGTGTTCTTGTACATACACACATGTATATGTTTATGTGCATATACAACATATATGTTCTTTGCAAAGGCCTAACTGAAAAGACAGCTAATTGAAATTGAATCAAAGTTAACCTTAACTTCAAAAGTACATTGCTTTATCATTAAAAAAAAATTTGCTTATCAATACTTATTCATTACTCAAAGGATTTGGTGCTTTTACACAAGCACGCTAGTTGTATATTCATTTAATCAAATATGAACTTCTAAAATTGTAGTTGTAAATCTAAAATTTTATATTTTTCAGATTAGGAAGCAATTCTGAAACAAATGATTGTTATCATTTGATTATGAAAATTTCCTCTGAGCTCCAACATTATGTGCCACAGGTTGACTGTAATTTGAGTAATTTACTGGATAATCCTCCCACAGCAAAGTAAGTAATCTTTAGAATTAAGTAGTATTTGAATATTTAGTCTTTAGTAGTAAGGCATCTTTAATATTATTATAATTATCTTCAAATCTACTGCTTATTTATTTATTTGAAACAGTAATTTTTTTTTAATCTTTTGAGGTTTGAATTTTCTCTGTCCTCCATTGTGAAGTCAGGAAAGTGATATCAGTTATATATGGAAAATTGTGCAAAACATACTCAAAATAAGAAAAATAAATTGAAAAAAATATGCTTTAATCTGTCTTTTGATTCCATCAGTTCTTTCTCTGGAGGTAGATAATATTTTTCATCATAAGTTCTTCAGAATTGCCCTGTATTGACCAGAATAGATAAATTGTTTATAGTTGACTATCATATTACTATGTACAATTTTTCTCTTAGTTATGCTTTCTTCACTTTGTATTGATTCATACAAATCTTCCCAGGTTTTTCTGAATTACACTGCTTGTCATTTCTTATAGCACAATCATGTCATAGCTTGTTCAGCCATTGATGGGTACCCCTTCAATTTTCTTGAGTATTATTAAGGTATTACTTGTTTGCATTGTCTTCTTTGTTTTACATTTTATGTGTAATTTTTTATAATTGAGGAATAATTTTCTAGTTCTAGAAATGCCCAGTTAGATATCTGTTATAAATTCAATAAAACAAAGAAGGGTGGATTTGATAATATATAAAAGTTTTAGGAAATTTGCTGTTTGTTTGCTTTTTTCCTAATAAAAATTATTCATGTTTTGAGAAAGTGAATTTTTTGCGAGTTCATTTTAAAATATATGATGATTAAAGCTTTATTTTGTGATTTCTAGGTGGTCTCTTTTACTTCATGATCTTTGTAGCAAACGTATCCAAACTTTATATTGTCCGAGGTCTGTCCTTGAAGTCCTTGTTATTCTTCAAAAAATAAGTACACATTGCCACCTGGTGTCTGATCAAATTATTGCCACTACAGAAATAAGATTTAAGCAGTGGACACAAAAGACACTTCGGTCTCGCCAGAGGCAGAACTATCTACGCATGTTAAACAGGTTTTTAAAATATCTATTTTATTTTGGATGGGAGCAAAATTGTAACACTAACTTTAGGTGTAGTTTTAATTTCTTTATTCAGAGAAATTTTAAAAGTTTTACTTTTAAGAAATCCTTATTCATCTGAAGCAGCCAGAAACAGCATGGCATTGTTATGGTTAGACTTTTAGCCTGAAGTTAGGAAAACCTGGATCCCAGTTTTGCTTTTAATGCATACTAACTTACCACTGAACCTCTGAATTTCAGGATATTCTCAAAGACTAGAAGCTGCTCTTTTGTACTGGTGAAGGGAGTTTCCTCACTAGGAATTTCTTACTTTGATAAGCTAGCCTATTGAGCCCAAAGAGAGCAGCAGAGCATGGCAGCCATCTCAACAATTTATCTTTACAAAGTCCCAGAAGGTGGTAACTTAACTGAATTATAACTAAGAAAGGGACATTGTTATGTGTTAACAACTTGTCCCAAAGCATAGGTTTAGCCACTGAAGGAAGCCTGAAGGAAGGAAGAAAGAAATATTGTGGGGAGGTCAGGAGAATGCATTCTCTGAGTGAGTGACAGTCAGTGTGAAGGCACAGAGGTGGCAGAGGGAGTGTCCCAGAGGTAAAGCCAGGATCACAAGAGTGCAGGGCAGGGAGGAATGGACAGTGGGACTTAGGCAAATTTGTGAAGGCTTTGAAAGCTAAAGAGAGGAGTTTATATACTAAAGGAAGATAGGAGGCCATAGGAGTTTATAGTAGGGGAATGCCATGGTCAGATCTGTGCTTAACAAAGATCTCTTTGATGGCTGTGGGGAGGATAGACTGAATCAGGGAAGGATTTGGGGCAGGGAGGCCAATTAACAGAGTTGTTGCAAGCATCCAGGTAAGAAGTGAACTAAGGTGATGGTTGTGTGAATAGATGGAAGGACTCGGATATGAGAGACATAGGTTATGAACCTGAGAGTCTGGGAAAAAACATGGTATCTTCAACAGATAAAAGGTTGTGAACCTGAGAGAGGGGGAAAATGTGGTACCTTCAATAGATATAAAGAGGTTTGAAGGAGAGGAGAGTTTTGGAGAAAATATAATGGTGTCTGTTTTAGATATGTTGAACTTCAGATGTTTCTAGGATGTCCATTTTGAAATTTCCAGTGAGAAGTTATTCATATGTGCCTGAAATTGGGATCCGGGAATGTAATAATGAGAACCTGGGTTGGGGAGGCTTCTGAGAGAATCAGGAGCGGGGGAGGAGAGAGAGAGAGAGAGAGAGAGAGAGAGATTCAGTTCTCTTTTTATGTTTTTGATTCCTATCTTGGTGCTGTCTATACAGCAAGCAATTGCTGTATTCAGCAATTCAATATATGTTTGTTGCAATGGATTCTGTGATTGTATGTTTCTGTGAGTCTGTGCTGAGAAAACTGAGGTGGAGGCTCTTTGTTTACCACATTTATTGGTGAAAGCAAAGGGGGAAATGTGATTTCAGCTACACAGAATAGCAAAAATAAATAAAGGTTTTTTCCAATAGAAAAGTGATTTTTGACATGAAAAAAACATCTTTATTAATTAAGTTCTATTTTATTTTTAGTATTAAGCTTTTGTCTCCAGTACTCCAGCTACTATTATTACTAATCACACTGGAATTGATCAATATTCATATTGTTAATGAAAAAAATGCTTGTGAATACCAACAGTACCTAAAGTAAGTATGTAATATTTTTAATTGAACTAAATGGATTTATTCTTTGTTATTTTTTCTTTGACAGTATCTTTTATTTTTAACCATTAAATATATGCATTTCTTAAGCATTTTCCTTTAGACATTTATATAGGATCCTACATCTAATGCCAAAAGGATATGCCAAAGCCATCCAATACTCCTTATTTATAGTTGAAGAAATTGTAGGTGAGGGACTTGCCCAAAACCTTTTGTAACAATATCAGAAGTAGGATTTGAATCCAGTTCTTCAGTTCCCAGAGCAGGTGGTTTTTCCAGTGTACCAACTGTTCCCTGAGATGGCATAGATAGAGAAATATAGTGAATCTTTTAAAAATTTCTCTTTTACTTGAGAATACAGGATTGCTATTGCTGGTACAGATAAAATGAATGTTGCTAAGAAAACAATTCCATCAAAAATCATTTAGTCCATTCTGCTACCTCTAGACATAACCCCCTCCTCCCCTGTTTTTTAAGAACCCTTGGAGTAGTAGTAACCACTCTTCTGACCCTGATCCCGTCCTGGTTCCTACTGCCATTTTCTAGAAGCAGATACTGTTTTACCAATCAAAATAACACTAAAGAAGATGTGTTTATATATAAGCCTTATCTCTCCTTGTAATCCAGTTAAATCAATCTACTTGCCATCTAGGCTTCTAGGCCTTACTTCTCCCTTGCTGATTCACCATAAAGACTGCTAGGTCTTTCCATGACCCCTTTGGTGAATCCTACCCTATCTGGTATTTGTAGTTGTTGGTCCTTCATTCTCGAAGAGGACCAATGACAGCAAGAGAGGATGTTTTGACTTGCAAGTGTATTGGATTTTCTGTTTGCATCTCCAGCACTTAGCACTTAGTGGTGCATTGAACTTAGTTATGTGCTTAGCAGTTGTGTTCTCATTTAATTTATACATTCATTATGTAGCTAACTTAGCCTCAGTGATTACTAAGGAAGATTCAGTTTTTCTTATATAATAAATTCTTATTCTACCTGATTGATTTAAAACAACATGTTTGGCAGAACTGAACTTTTCGGGTTTAGGAGAGAACTACACATTTCCAAAATATCCAAAACCTCCTATAGCATTGGATTTTAAAGAAACAGTGTAACCCTTGTAGCCTCCTTTCTTAGCTTAAGACCTGAAAGCTAAGAGAAAACATTAGAATATGGAATCACAAAGGTCATATTAGCTCTTTGAGGATTCCTCAAGGTTATAGCTGATGATCAAATCTCAGAAATCCTTTACATTTGCTTTGACAACTTAAAAATCTGATCTTTGAGATGCATGATGCAGTAGAAAGAACACTTTTTAAAGTCAGAGGATGTTGGTTGAGTTGGGCAGGTCATTTCATCTGTTAATGTAGATGATACCTGCTCTACAACTAGGTCCTGTACTGTTGTCAGACTCAAATAGAGATGGGACCACTGAATTCTTATAGATTACTGTGGGCCAAATAGAGTTTTGCAATGTAATGTTATCTTTGTTTTAGTGTAATTTAACAGATTTTGTTAAATAGACCCAGTTACATTTTAATCAGCTTTAGGTTCCACTTGGGAATGTTATGGGCTGCATGCAAACTGCAGGCCATGTGCTTGACTCCTCTCTCCTAGATCTTAGTAGATCATGGTTACACTGTTTTCTGCATTGATCAAATTATATCTTGGAGTATTTGTGCTATCTTCTGGATATCACTTTTTTTTTTTAATAGCTTTTTATTTACAAGATATATGCGTTGACAATTTTTCAGCGTTGACAATTTTTCAGCATTGACAATTGCAAAATCTTTTGTTCCAACTTTTCCCCTCTTTCCCCCCATCTCCTCCCCTAGGTGGCAGGTTGACCAGTACATGTTAAATATGTTAAAGTATAAATTAAATACAATATATGTATACATGTCCAAACAGTTATTTTGCTTGGGTACCATTTTTTAAGATAAGACTTTGATGAATTAGAACATGCTCAGAAAAGTATGACTAGAGCAGTGAGGGAAACAGGAACCAGGAATGCAACTGAAAGGCCATAATGTATTAAGAATAGTTTGAGAGAGAAAAAAAAGATTTGGGGTAAGGGGGAAGTCTTTGTAATTATCTTTGGACATTTGAAGATAAAGAATAGAGATCAGTTTTTTTTCTTTGTGGCCCTAGAGGGTAGAACTTGGGGTTGGATGAAAGATATATTGAAACAAATTTTGATTAGATTTGAGCAATAATTTTCTAACAGAGTTATCCAGTGATAGAAAAGACTGTCTTGAGAGGAGACTTTCATCACTGGAATTGTTCATGGAGAGACTTGCTAAACAGTCTCTTGGGAATATTGTATAGAAAATATCTGACTGGTTGGTTCTGTGATTCTAATATTTGGTTAACTAGTATATGGCTGCATGAGAGTCTGTAAAACAATCCTGGCATAAGTTTGAGCTTTTTGATAATTATTTCAATCTCTAATAATGTTCATTGTCAGGAAAATTTCCCTTCTAGGGAATTTGCTTTGAATTTATATCAATTTCTTTGTGTTTATTTCTCAGACAAGATCATTCATGGTTTTTTTTTGTTTTTTTTTTTTTGTTTGTTTTTGTTTTTAACAAGCACTAATATGTTTAAAGATGCCTGGAAAAACAAATCTCTTTTCAAAAGAACTAACATTTAGCCTAATGATTTTGTGCTTTCCATTTTATTGGTTTGTATAGGGTAAATAGGTCAAGTTCCAAAGGAGAAATAGGTATACATATGTCTCTTAGAATTATTCTATTTTAATACATATTTTTCATGTTTTTAATTGCTCAAATCTTAGAATTTTCATCAAACATTTGTAGAGCTCCTTTGTATATAGTATTGTATCAAGAGAATAGCATATATTCTGCTTAGTCTAGTCTTGTTTTTGAAATAAGAAGAAGAAAGTTTGGGAGAAATGAAGAAAATTTAAGTAATTGGTAGATGAACCAGTATCAGAAAAAAAAAAAAAAGACCTTTTGCCAATCTTTTTCCTCTTTTTTTTTTTCCTCTAGGTTCTTGAAGTCAGTCTTGCAGTACACTGAGAATTTGGTGACTTACTCTAACCAAGAAAAAAACAAATGGGATGAATCCATCAGTATTACACATCTAGTTTTAGTAAAAATATGGGCTTTTACTGACAAAAAGCAAATGTTAATACACTTAGCCAAGAAATCCCCAAATAAAATTACTTTATGAAAATTCTTCATGAGTCAAAGTCTAATACTTATCATAGTATTTTTCCCTTTAGTAGTTTTTTCTTAGGTTGAAAAATTTTGGAAACCTAAACTATAGTTTGCCAAGCTTCTTAAAATTCTATTTTATCAGTATAGCCTAAGTCTAGGAAACCTTTTAGTCATTCCTCTATTGCAAGAGCAGCAAGAAAATATAATATTTTTTCTCTAACAATACCTTTCCTCGAATAATTCACATAGTTATAATAGCATATTGATAATGTCTAGACAGAATCTCAGGGAGAGTCCAAGAGTACCATGTAAATGTTAAGTTGTTAATCTTTTCATCTTTTGAGTCTTGTTGGGAAATAAGTTTCATCTCATATTTGAAAGTGGGAAACCAAGATAAGAGTTGGGTCAGGAATCCAAGTCACCTAACTTCCTTTGAAGAAGAAGAGTATTAGTAAACTTTGCTAGTCCTCATTACTTTATTTATTTTTCTTACTACAGAATGTGAAATTCAGCCTTACAGGACTTTTTGTGGAAAAGGCATAAAAATGCAGTATAGAATCCCTCATGGATTGAATCTGACTCTAATTGAATGTGACTCAGAAAAAGTTGGTCTCAAACAATGAAATGTCCATCATTTTTCCCAAAGGATCATTCCAAAGCCAAACCAAACTTAGGATCTTTTCAAATCATGACTACAATGAAAACACAAAATCCCTTAACTGCTCTTTATATTACCAGCAGTTACAAAAGCATGTGGTAAATGCATTAGCATTTGGTTTGAGGAAAGGTAACTTTTAACAGAATAGTTTATAGGAATTTAGAAGTTAAACCATTTTCACTAAATATTTGTCAGGTATAACCATCTATTGTATTTTGAGTCAAATTGTAAAGTCTTAGCAACATATGAACAGAAAAAATTCATTTTTACAAAAACAATGATCCAGTGAGAAAGTGGAAAGAACATTTTAGAGTTAGGAACTGGTTTCAAATCCAGCTTCTCACACTAATTCTCACTAGCATGACTTTGGAAATTTAGTTCTCTCATGCCTCAGTATCCTTATCTATAAAAGTAAAAGGGCCTTTCCTTTTTGTTTGTTTCTTTTGGGCCAAAATGTAGAGGAGAAAAACTCTTGATTTTGACTTTTTCACAACACATTTAGTGGAAAGAATGGTGCTGTTGAAGTCTGTTTTGACGTCCATTTGATGGATTCTTGCTATAACCAAAATACTAAATTTTCAGTGTGTGCCTTAAGAATGCTTTAAATTTTTATGGAATCTTTCTGAATTATTTGGTTATTTTGCTGTTTTGGCAAATAAGAGCTTAGAGCAGAAAGCAATACCACAGGGCTTCAACACAAAGATGGGACTATATTCTTATTAATTGGTTTCGGTTCTTTATATAGGAGAAAATATATGGTGAATTATCTGTCCAAGTATTGCAAACCTGAAAACAGTCAAATCCAAAAAAATCAATTTAGGGAGTCATGGTCCCATCTATTGTCAAAAATTAGTTTTTGTTTTGTCTTTTTTGTTAGCACATTTTCTCTGTATGTTTCCAAAATGACCTGTCCAAATACATAATTTCCTCAAAATTGTAACATTGCATTATCAGATTCATAGCACTTATGGGAAGCTTTCAAGTTAATTACTAATGACTAGTTCCAAAGCAAGTTGGGAGAATTATTATGACAAGAAATGATGTAATTCTTACATAGTTCAAGACATTTCATTGTGTATTGAGGCTTTTGAAACACTTGATGAAACATTTAAGTGAATCTGTGGTAATGTTTATAGAAAAATATGCTTATAAGCAATTGCATATAAAATGTATGACTAACTTTTTAAAAAAATACTATATAAATGCATTAGAAAAGGGCTAAAACATGGGCGTGAGTTAGTTATTTACTACCTTTAAACATTTTAATAGCTAAAAAAAAGCAGGTAAAAGAGGAAATATGTTATCTGTACCCCAAAGTTCCTCCTCTGGCCCTCTTATCTCTTCATATTAGTTTGCTTGGGGCATTTCATCAGCTAGGTCAGATTACCTTCTTTATACAGATGATTTTTAGATCCATATATTTAGCCCTAGCATTCTGACCTGTCCTCCTGAAATGTTTCTTCAACTGCCTCTTGGACATCTTGAACTAGGTATCCCATAGACCTCAACTTGTCTAAAACCAAACTCATTTTTTTCCCCTCCTTAGTGCCATCCCCACTTCCTAACTTTAGTATTACTGTTGAGTACTCCATTCTTGTTATCTAGATTTGTAACCTAAGTGTCATTCTTCACATCTCATTTTCAACCCCTCCCTTTCCTCTTATCTAACTTCTCTCCAAGGCTTGTGGATTCTACTTTTGTTAAATTTCTCTATGTCCCCCTTTTTCATCTGAAATCCTGGGGCAGATTCTCATTACCTCACAAGTGAACATTCTATTCTAAAAGAGTCACTCAGCTGTCACTCCAAAGTGAGGTCTGATTATGTTATTCACTCACCTAGTAATGATATTTTCCAACTTCAGTGGTTCTTTGTTACTTCCAGTATCAAATATAAAATTCTGTATTTGGTTTTCAAAATTTGTATAATTTGGCTTCCTCTTACCTTTTTAGTCTTCTTGCACCTGATTCCCCTAAGTGTATTCTATAATTGAGTGACACTGTCTTCCTTACTATTCCTTGCTTGAGATAATTTATTTCCCAAGTTTCTTTTAGAAATAAATTTTTGTTGATGTATTGGTGTTTTTTTTTTTTAATATACATCATCTTAGTGGTTGTCAGTAGTCCTCTCATATCTTCCTAAAGAATCATCCCGTATAACAAGTGTTATTTTTAAAAGATAATTTTAAAAAAGGAAAAAATCAACATAACTGATCATTATATTGAGAAAGTATGAAAATTACAATGTATAACACCTGGGGACTTCCCATCTTCATGAAGAGTAGTTTGAGAGCTTTCATATGTGTCATAACTCATTTGAGTGATACTTGATTGTTATCATTTTGTTACAGTTGTTTTTGTGTATGCATTTTTTTCCCATTTATATTGTGTATGTTGTTTCCTTGGATTTGCTTCATTACACACCAGTTATAGGTCTTTCCAAATTTTTCTATAATTCATCATATGCATCATTTCTTACAGACTAGTACTAATTCATTTTATCAATGTGCCATAATTTATTTAGTTATTCCCTAATTGGTGAGAATCTACTTTGTTTCCAGCTCTTTATTATGATTAAGATACTACTATAAATATTTTGGTACATATGAGGACTTCCTTATCAATGACTTCCTTTAAATATCACCCAGTAATTGCTGATTCAAAGAATTTGGACATTTTAGTCATTTTACTTACCCAATTAATTGTTTTCCAGAATGGTTGTACAATTTTTCAGCTTCATGAACATTTTATGACTTTTATTCCCTAACCTCTCCAACATTTATTTGTCATTTTTTTCTAATTTTCTCCTAATTTGCAAGGAGTGAGGTGAAACTAGGGTTTTTTAGGTATATATTTTTCATTATTCCTGATGTGGTGCATTTTTCCACATGCTTATGAATACTTTGCAATTCTTTTTTTGAGATTGTTCAAATCCTTTGACCACATATATTGGGGGAATAGGTATGTATTAGTATGTGTGTGTATGTGTGTGTGCACACCCATGTTTATTATTTACATTTGGGAGATACATAAAAATATTTTTTCCTCTCAACTTCTTCCCTTCTTATCTTAGATATATGAATTTTGTCTGTGCAGAAGCTCTTCAGTTTCATATAATTAGTTATTTATTTTATCTTTTGTAATAAATTGTCTTGAAATACATTTCCTAGCTATAACTGTGAGATGTATATCATCTGCTCTTCTATTTTTTTCTTGTCATATCCATTTACAGCATATTGCAGAGTAAGTATAAGGTGTTGATCTAATCCTCATTTCTGCCAGGTTGCTTTCCAGTTTTCACAGCAGATTTTATCAAGTAAGTTTTTTCCTGTGTAATTTATGTTTTCAATTTCACTGAATATTGAGTTGAATTCCATTGTTTCTTACTTTTCTTTATCTTATCTGTTCCATTAATCTTCTATGTATTTTTAAACCGATAATACATGGTTTTGATGAGTTCTGTTATATAATATAGCAAAGAACTCTTCCCAAAGCCTTAATTTAAAAAGGGCACCTAGGCTAGCCAACTCTTATTTTCTACTGATTGTAGCTCTTGGACTGGTATCCATCATGATCGTGCCTCAAGGATATTTCAGCATGAGGAAACTTATCCTGACATATTCTACCACTGAAATAAATGTCATTTCTTCTGTGTAGCATGTAATTTATTTTAATGCATTATGTCATGTATCATATAAGAATGTTATAAATGAATTATATGTATATACACTTCAGTCTCAAGCTCATAGCATCATGATAAAAACTTTGAATTTATATAATCAGCTTATTACATTAATAAAATTGTTCTTTCTTCATCTTCTACAACTTGTTTGTAAGTTGGAATAATCTTTATTGTTGTCCTTTTATTTGAGCATCATGAGTACCACAATACAGCCTCTATTTAAATTGAGCTGTCTGCTCAGCCACTTCTTTATTTTCTACCCACTCTATTCCTTAGACTACGTGTAGTTGACCATAGTTCTGCTTTCAGGAGCCTTCATCACCAGGGAACACAACATTGAGAAATTGTATCTTATTTCATGTAAACACCTCATTAGTACCCTCAGTTCCCTCTGCTCCTCTGATTGGAGTTGGAGAGCAGGTAAGGAACTCCTAAAGCTTTAATTGAAAGAGGACTCCCAGGCCGGCCAACTCTTTATTTACTACCAGCTGGAATACTGGTACTGGATTTCATCATAATCCTGCTTCTGGGATGCTTTATCTACCAGGAGATTCATCAACACTTCATCAGTAACCTGAGTATCTGCTGCCCTTCTGAGTAGAGGGATGTGCAAAGAAATCTACCCCCAGTCTCCATTTAAACACAACTTTAAGGTGAGCCAACTCTTCATTTCTCACCAGCTGGACTCCCATCTTGACCTTGAGATAAATACCTCATTCCCAAGAAACAGGATTCTGCTATATCACTATGACTCGGGGCAGCTAGGTAGTGCAGTAAATAGTGCTAGAGCTAAGAGTCAGAAAGACTAGGTGTGTGACCTTGGAAAAGGCGCTTAACTATATTTGTCTCAGTTTCTTCATCTAAAAGGAGATGGAGAAAGAAATGACAGAAATGGCAAATAATTAGTATTTTTGCCAACGAAACTCTAAATGGTGTCACAAAGAGTCAGACATAATTTAAAAATGATTGAACAATCACTAAATGACTTTATTCTTGTGTAATATGTCCTTTCTTATGAATACCAATGAGTACACTTGGGAAAATCTCATTATCCTGCAAAATCAAGTATCATTTTTGGTATTCATACCTCAGAACTAATTTTTACCCCTTTGATTAGAGAACCGAGTCATAAACTCCATAGCTTGCATTTAAGGAAGAGGCTCCAGGCAGAAATCTCATTTTCAATCAGGTTATTTTGGGAATTCTCAGACTTTAACCATTCTTTCCATTTTGGAAAGTTCCCTCTCCCACTTTTCAGCTTCCTGTTGAGTGTTGTTTTCCTTCTTTAGGTCCTTGAAGGCGGGGGACTGTCTTTTTTTGTATTTGCATCCCCAGCACTTAGCAGAGTGTGGCACATAGTAGGCACTTAATAAATGTTTATTGATTTGACTTGAAATTTAAAGAATGGAGCTTTTTTATTTTTATTTTTTTATTTTGTTAGATGAATCACTACATGTGACCAATTTCTGGATTCCCAGGGATCTTATGATACTATTTCATACTAGAATGTAGTGTGTGATGGGGGAAAAACTCACTGGATTTGAAGTCAAAGGATTTTGGGTCTTGGCTCTTCCTTAAGTGGGAGGAACTGTAATCGTGTCCTAATATAACATAGACAATAATGCACTGCAAACATCTTGGGGTTTCTGTAAGAACAAAATGAGATGTGTATAAATCACATAGCGAAACATTATGCAAATAGCAACTAGTTTTACTACTCGTGAAAGTATTTTGATTTTCTAGTTTATGAAAATCGTCAATCTTTGCAGTTCCCATGTAACACCACTTGGGGGCAGTGTTTGTTAACGCTGAACTAGAGCTGTGTTGATTTCTGGGTTCTTCAGCTATTCATCATGCTTGAAAGGATGCAAAGAAATGAATGAAAGTCTCTTTTAATTCTTATTAGCATAAAAATCTACTGTATGGGAATGAACTGTGGTTTAATCATCACTTTAGATAAGACATATCTTTTCCCCCATGATCGCTAGTGAATCAAATCAAAGCTTTGATAGAATGTTGCAAAATCAGTTATTGGTATGAGTTTGCCAACTAGAAATGCATGAACATTATCTGCAGAGATATTGTTAGAGGCTAAATAGGGACCAGAGATTTCTTAGCTTGAATTTCACTTGATTTCTCTGAGCTTTGGGGAAGAAAAGTGCAAACATATTATTATAATTTCAATCGGGGACCATATTGTAAGATTAGAAACTCAAGTCTTTAAAAGGAATAGCATGGGTTAATGAATATAAGAAAGAGAAAAGAGGCTATAAGATGGTCATTAATCAGATCTCTATCTTCAGCAAAATTAATCTCAGTATCACAGAGAATGCATTGCATAAAAAATCCTTTGTTTAAAGAACTGTGATTGATTTGCTGCAAATGGGGAATGTGCAAGGCATATATTTGCTATGGAAATTATCTCATCACAACTCATCTTTATTGCTAAGCAGAGACTAGACTCACACCTCAGCATTACCATAAATCTGCCCATGTTACTTGCAGGTGCCATTGATCCCATGATGCAGTAAGGCTGTGCCTGCAACACGGATATGTAAAGGCTCATTCATACCATCTTTTTTTTAAAGAAACAACAAGAGAAATTCTCTAGATAGATCAAAAAAGGTGTGGCAATTGTATGGCTTGAAGCTCCACTAAGAAGTTTCAATAAAGCCAGATCAGTTTTGGTCATACTATTAATGAACTTGAGCCATATGACCCAAGTTTCTGTATGGTTTTTGGACAAGGCTTTATGGCAGTGCTCAGTAAAACTGTCTTTATTGCTGCCTGTTTGTATAGCCCCATAAGCTAAGGACAGTTTTTATATTGTTAAATACGACAAAACTTTATTAGAAAATATAAAAACCATGTTTAGCTGTCTGGCTGTACAAAAGCAGGCAGTAGACTAGATTTGGACCGCAGACTGTTTAATGACCTCTGCTCTCAGATAATCTTGAATCAACTTGGGCTGTGGCTTTGCTGTGGATCTTGGCTGTTCATTCACAAATATTGAACTTTTCAAAGTGGTAGATTTGACTAATATTTGGATCTAATTTACAATATACTTTGAAGAAAAAGAAGGAAGAAACTAAGACATGGAAAAACTCAAGAAATTTATATCATAGGTAAAAAAAAAAAAAAAAGTAGATTCTAGGAATGTTATTTTGTGAGATTCTTCCCTCACACATCCTCAGTTATGTTAAAAAAACAAAAAAAACTTTTTACATCATGATTTCTCTCCTAATACTAGTCACTTCCTACTAAAAAGTAACAATGATAATCCACTAAAAAGGACCAACAGCAGGGTCAAGACACATATTCCTTATGACACTTTATATGAGAGACTCAACAGCAGGTTGGTTACAAGATGATGAAATTTTTGAGGCACAGCAACTCTCATAGGTAGTCTTAAAAAATTCTTCCCACTAAGTCTTTAAAAAGTTTTCAATCTGTGTAAAAGTATCCACTTATGGGGGAAGCATGGGAGATAATATAGTTCCTTGGAAAGCATGGTGTCTTTGTAGATAGAATACAGGGATTCAAATCTCACTTCTGTCACTTATTTTTTATGTGAACTTGGTTAATCTAATCTCTTTGGACCTCTTTTTCCTCTTCTAAAACTTGCAGAGGCTAGATTAGATGGTTTCTTAGGTCTTTTTCATTACTGATGCTATGACTTTTTTTTATTTTTTTATTTTTTTTAATTAAAGCCTTTTATTTTTCAAAACATGCATGGATAATTTTTTGACATTAACTCTTGTAAAACCTTGTGTTCCAATTCCCCCCTCCCCCTTTTTTCACCCCTCCCCTAGATGGCAAGCAATCCAATATATGTTATACATGTTAAAATATGTTAAATCTAACATATGCATACATATTTCTACAATTATCTTGCTGCACCAAAAAAATCATATCAAACAGGAAAAAATAATGCAAGCAAATAACAACAAAATGAGTGAAAATGCTATGTTAAGAACCATACTCAGTTCCCACAGTCTCTCTGGGGGTAGATGGCTCTCTTCATCACAAGATTATTAGAACTTCTCTGAATCATCTTATTGTTGAAAAGAGCCACATCAATCAGAATTGATCTGGAAAGTGAATGGATGCCCATCAATTGGAGAATGGTTGAGTAAATTGTGGTATATGAACGTTATGGAATATTATTGTTCTGTAAGGAACGACCAGCAGGATGAATACAGAGAGGACTGGCGAGACTTACATGAACTGATGCTAAGTGAAATGAGCATAACCAGGAGATCATTATATACCTCAACAACGATACTGTTTGAGGATGTATTCTGATGGAAGTGGACCTCTTCGATAAAGAGAGCCTTAATTGATCAAAGATGAAAAGAAGCAGCTACACCCAGAGAAAGAACACTGGGAAATGAATATAAACTGCTTGCATTTTTGTTTTTCTTCCCAGGGTTATTTATACCTTCTGAATCCAATTCTCCCTGTGCAACAAGAGAACTGTTTGGTTCTGCACACGTATATTGTATCTAGGATATACTGTAACCTATTCAACATGTAAAGGATTGCTTGCCATCTGGGGGAAGGGGTAGAGGGAGGGAGGGGAAAAATCGGAACAGAAGTGAATGCAAGGGATAATGCTGTAAAAAAATTACCCTGGCATGGGTTCTGTCAATAAAAAGTTATTTAAAGAAAAAAAAAATCAGAATTGATCATCATATAATCTTGTTGCTGTGTATAACGATCTCCTGGTTCTGCTTACTTTACTCAGCATCAGTTCATGTAAATCTCTCTAGGCCTCTCTGAAATCATCCTGCTGATTGTTTCTTACAGAACAATAATATTCCATAATATTCATATACCATAACTTATTCAGCCATTCTCCAATTAATAGGCATTCACTCAGTTTCCAGTTTCTTGCCATTACAAAAAGGGCTGCCACAAATATTTTTGCACATGTGGGTCCCTTTTTTTCCTTTAAGATCTTGAAATATAAGCCCAGTAGAACCACTGCTGGATCAAAGGGTGTGCCCAGTTTGATAACTTTTTGAGCATAGTTCCAAATTGTGAAGTTAGGACTTTATGAAATTATAGTAATCATTAAATTCTATGAAATTACAAATCCAAGGGCAGCTGCTCAAGGAAGAATGCTTAAAATATGACAGAAGAAACAACTAGAGGAGCCCTACCCAAATGTGGACACCAAATATTAATGATGGACCTTCAGTTCACTAATTATTTGGAAGCACCATTCTGAAAGCATTTTAGGATCACTATGCCCCTATGTGGACAAATTTACATTTACAAAGCTCATTTTATCTGGCTGTTCATCTTGGCCAATTTCTTTCCATCTGGCCTGTTACTGTACCCTCTAAATCACTGGACCTCCAAATATCATTATCTTAGACCATAATCTGTTCATCTTTGAACTTCTTTCCTATGACTTTGCTATGTGAACCCTAACTTACACAATATCCATTGTGTATAGCCATCCACTGTGACATTTTCTTTTAATTGACCTTATTGCTAACCAAGATTCTCCTTTCTTTTTCTCCTCTTTCTTGCTTTGGAAATAGTTCTATCATTATTATTAGAAAGATTATGCCAATCAACTCCTTTTAGGCTCTGTTTACCAAATCTGTGCCTTTTCAGATCAAAACACCCTTCTTTAGCCGCCACTCCCTTATATGTCTTGCCTTGCTGGGTTAGACTTTGTAGAGAAAATGGTTGATCTACTAGACTGGGACACCTCCATGAAATTTGGAAAGTGCTCCAGACCTTGATTGAAAAGTCATAAGCAATGGCTCCTTCTTAGTCTTTTGGTCCCTCTCATTGGGGATTTGTGTTGCAAAGAATTGGTAGCTATACTGAGAAAGACTGCTTACTCAATAGGCCTATATAAAACATGGAAGAGAAAAGCTCTTCCCTCTTTTGATCATTTTTCTAAGAACTTAGATAGCTTTCCATTTGACTATCAAGAGAGAAAAATAATTTTTCTTTCTCACTTTCCACAGCAATGGTGGCTGCAACCCAAGCATATGACAGTGAGAATGTATGCTTGCTTTAATGATCCTGACACTAGGACCCAAGTCCCTGGAAGCCTCTCCCTGTTGTGATTTTTTTCCTGAATACAAGTGATTAAGCCATGATTCTGAAAAATAGACATATCTAGTCCTGACAATTTTTTTTTATCAGTCATGGGTTCCTAAATCAAAGCAGGCAGCTTACTGGAAGGTTTATCCTGTAGCTACACCAATTTTAGAGGAAGATGATGTTTTCTGCCAGAAACATGGAGGATGATACAGTGGAAAGGATTAAGGAAACCTAAACCATATCCTGGCTAGTTGGCAAATCATGTGCTCAGTGTCTCAGATAATTTATGTCTGACCTTAAGGTGAAATATTCCATCCTTACCATACAGGATGCATTATTACTTCATATTTTAAATATTTGTGTTTTTATGTTTTAAATATTTCATTTGTGGTGGAGGAAATAATAGCTATCTTATACTTGATACTTGTTTTTATACATTGAGTACTTTTCTAAAAGGAACCCTCTGGGACAAAACTTAACAAATGTAAGCTCCATTAGGGCAAGGACTGATTTGCTTTTGTATTTGTATCCCCAGGGCTTAGCACAGTGCTTGGTACGCAATAAGTGCCTAATAAATACATTATCATTTATCCATTCATTTCCACTATATGATCTAGCTAATTTAAGTGGTCTAGTCTTTATGATAATTGTAATGGACCAGAACTCTGGAGAAATGTACTTGAAACAAGGATTCTTACAAGTTGTTAACTCAGTAGAATTGATAAGACAATGATTATCTAGTTTAGCATGGTGATTAATAGTTCTCTAGTTCAGTATGATTGATTTAATCTTTCAACAAATAATGGTTCCCTTGTGATATAATGATTGGCTTATTCTCAGTATGATGAATGGAGACTCCGAGGGGAAGACAGAGGACTGGAAGCTCTCGGATTGAGACAGACTTCAAGATAGAGACTGTCATGGTGACTCTACTGCTTCCTCCATAGAAAGCTAGCCAAGCCCCAGGTGAAGGAGACAATAAAGACTTTGGACTTTATCCCTGGCTATTCTCGCGGTGATTACGCTGCTGAAACAAAGACTGGTCCCAAGACCACCAGAAAGCTAACCAGAACATTATAAGACTGATCAGGAAAGACACTTTCTCTACAAGGTTTTTATTCATTTAAATGGTCAAATAGTAAAAGAGTCTGTCATAGGCTATCTATTGTGATCTGTGTTAGGGATGTTAATCATTAGAAAAAGTTCTGCTTCTTGCTCTTCGGCTACCCACTATATCTGTCTCTACAGATTTACTTTTTGTCTAGTAAAATAGCATAACATCTGGTCTGGCAAATTAGGGCAAGTTGTGGGAGCAGTTGAGAGTTAAAACTTTCTTCATTCCCTTCACAGTCAATTAACAAACATTTACTGAATTCCTACTATGCATAAACTAGAAATCTTAGAGTCATAAAAAACAACATATAATAAAATCACTATCCTCAAGGAACTTAGAATCTGAATGAAGACAGAAGATGCATTACTTGTAACAACTCGCATTGTTAAAGTACCTGACAGTTTATGAGACACTTTACCCATTGTAATCTTCTGCAATCCTTACACAAATCTGGTACAATAGGACACAGGATCATAGATTTAGAACTTGAAAGGACTTCAGAGACTACCTACTCTAATTCCTTCAGAAAGCTCAAGCCTGTTTCCAAATGAGAAAATTGAGATTCAGGAAGGTTAAATGATTTGTCCATAGCATGCAGATAGCAAGAGTTAGAAATGAATGGAAGTCTTTTTGACTCCAGAGCTAGCAATCTTTCCATTGTATCCAAGACTTCCATGTCTTCATCCCTAGTTTAAAATATGAGGGCTCATGGGGTTAGCTGATTTGTCCAGGGTTCAAAGCAAGATTTGAACCCGGATTTTCCTGATTTCCAATCCAGCTTTCTATCCACTATAGTCCAGTGGTCCTCAAAGTATAGTCCAAAGAATTGTTGGGGTCTCTGAAACCCTTTTAGAGGGTCTACAAATTCAAAATTATTTTTCATTTCTAATATAGTAAATAGCTATAAATATAACCCATGTGAACAAAAACTCTTTGAACAGATCCTCTAGTTTTTTTAACAACATGAAGATACTGAGAACAAAGGTTTGAGAACCCCTGCACTATACTGTGCTATCTCATATATGAGAGGGCAGATAATTAATTGTAGAAGGTAATGAATAAAAAGAGCTAAAGGAATAGTTCTAGTAGTAGGTACCAACTGTATAGAGAAGGAAAGACACTGTTTGGGGGTGGTCAGGAAAAGCTTCAGACTTGACCAGGGAATTGGGGGTGAGGCTGGGGAGGACATTTTAGGGACAGGATAGCCTCAGCAAGAGCAGGAAGGCAAAAATTTGTAAGATGTGACCTGAACAGAGTGAATAATAAGTGTTTGGAGTAGACTTGTTTAAGAGAAATGAGGCTGCAATGGTAGGTTGCCTTTGTATGACAGATAGCCTTGGATGTTAGGTCACATCATTTAGACTTTATTTTGCAGGTAACAAGAAGCTACTGAATGTTTTTCAAAGAGAGAGAATCTTTTGCCATAAAAATTTGGGTTTGGAAAAGATTAATTCAGTGTGTTTATGAATGAAATGAACTGGAGAAAAGGGAAACGAGAGGCAGAGAGACTTCCTAGGAAACTTCAATTTACATTAGTGTTGGTAATGGCCAGAAAACTGAAGGGAGTAATGGAGGTAACAGTAATAATGGACAGAAAATGATGTCTGTTCTTTTTCCTCTGGGGCTGTGGTAGTTTCTTAATTAGTTATGACCTTGACATGACTCATGTATAGAAGACCAAGTGCACCCACTGTAATTCTGAGCCATTGCCAGTTTTTTTTTTTTTAACCATTTCTTGACACTAGACTTTAATTACTCTGAAGGAGACAGTGATGATTTTGTGCAGGTCTACCTCACTTAAAATCCAATTCACTTGCAAATCAAGACACCACCCTCATGATATCATTGTCCTCTTTAAGAATGAAGGGCAAAGGAACAACAACATTCTTCTCTGAACTCATCCTTTCTTTTTTATATGTGTGCCACTTATAGCTTTACTACTTCAAAGCCTAGGGAGCCAGTCAACCCCAGTTTATTTTCCTTTTTTTAAGAAAGAATATAAATTTTCAAATATTTATACTCCAGAGAAAAGCTGTATGTTGACTTTTTCTTCTCTGATCCTACCTATCATCTCTTCTCATTGAAATTCAGGACTGGGTTAATTGTTAATGTGTCTTCAAATCACCAGGAAGCCTATTTATTGTGTAAACATTGTTTATACGAGATATGCAGCTGTTATGATTTAACATCAAGAAAAGTAAAACAACAAGAAGGTGTAAAAATCACTGTAGAATTTTCAGGGACTGAGACAAGCTGGATGAGGTATAAGTGAGAGTTTTGGAAGGGAAACAAATGGCAGTAATTTTACCTCTTTTAAAATTCAGTCTACCTCCAAATGGTTGTCTGAAATATTCAATATCGCATCACTGGACTATTTTCCTCTTGCTCATCTCCTTTTCCACAAGTTTTATCACATGTTTCATCATGGCAGTTAGATACTTCTACTCTTTTATCCTTCTTCCCCATCTTCCTCCTCTTCTTCCTCAATGAATGGCAATTGAGCATCCACAAAGCATGCTTACTTGAACCCTGGCAAATCTTCACTGTGATCTACCATGCTAAGGCAGCAAATGAGAAATGGTCTGACCTCAGAGTCAGACCACTGTGGCAACTTTGTTCAAGGAACCTACAGACTTCCAAGACTCTACAAGAGTTTCCCAATTGATTGTTTTTTGTTATGAATCATCTAAATCACTGAAAAGTGGGAGGAAAAACGTTTGCATATTCTACACTATTGTGAGGGAAGCATTGTGTAAACTTCTTGAAATGTGTCATATACAATTGTGTTAGTATTTTCTCTATAAAATGATATATTTTTTAAATGGGAGGGATAGAATTTGGAGCTAAAAACTTTTTAAAAATGTTAAAATTTGTTTTAACATGTAATTGGGGGAAATAAATAACTGTGTGGATAGATAAATAGATAAATAGATAAGTAGACAGATTAGAAAGATAGATATTTTATTTGAGGGGGAAGGGAAGCATTTATATGATGCTTACTATTTGCCAGGAACTGTGCTAAGCCCTTTTTACAGGGATTATTTGATTTGACCCTGACCACAACCCTGAGAAGTGAGTGCTATTATTATCCCCATTTTATAGTTGAGGATATTGAGGTAAACTGGTTAATTGACCTATCCAGCTAGTAAGTAGCTAAGGTGTATTTGTACTTAGGTCTTCCTGCTTCAATTCCTAGTGCTTTATCTACTATACTTTATCTACAAGCTTCAGGGGGCATAAATCTAGAGCAGGGAGGAATCACAAAGATTATCTAGTTGAAATCCTTTATTTGATGGATGTACTTAAGTTCAGAGACTTTTCTAAAGTCAAGGAGAGAACAATCAGAGACAAAATTTGAATTTAGGTCTTTTGACTTTAGGGTCAAAATTCTTTGTGCTGTAGCATGCCAATACATACACACAATGCAACACGTGTATATAGACATGCATGTACATTTATATGTTATATGAGTATGTGTATGTATATATACACACATATCGCTGTGCTTTTTCCTCAAAAGAAGGTAGGTTTCTTGAAAGCTGCGACCATTTTGTTTTTAACTTTGCAATCTCAAGTACTTAATATTAGTCTTTTAGCTTAATTTCCTTCTTTTAACAGTGAAGGACATGCTCTATGTCACACAAATAATAACTTTGAGGAGATTTTAAACTCTACATAGTAAAGGTAAGATCTGAATCCAGGTCAAAGGATTCCAAAGCCTAGACTTTTAATACTGGAATGTATTACCTCCCTTGGGTTTCATTCTCAAATGTCTTTTTGCCCATGAACAAAATGAGCTACATGGGCACATTCTACATACCAGAATTGATGTAGCTAATACCAGAACTAGTATAGTTAAGAATAAATTAGTACAAATAATCCCATGAATTGAGGTAGCTGCATTATTAAAATTCAAACTGTATTTGTATCAGTCTGGAATCAATTACCATTATTTAACGTAGAATCATAATTTCAAATGGTGCAAATTCAAATAATATAGAACTCTCCACAGGATTAATTATCCATACTAATAGGGAGTTAGCTTTAGAAAATGTCTAATTTCCCTCAGAAAATCATTCCATTATATGAACAATGGATTTGTTGTTTTATGTTGTCTTTGTATGGAGAAGCTAATTTTAAGATCCTTGGGTTATGGCCAGATATGGTATTCCAAGGTACTTACTTGTGGTATTTTTGTTGTGCTATTAAGCAGGAGAGATCATTACTAGGCAGGGTTATTATAAAAGTCAAACAGATATACAGGAAAGAGGAAGTAGTACTATCTAGTACTGTACTTTGTAGAAGTATACAATATTCCTATTGTCCTAATTTTGGCTTAATTGTCAATAATAATAATATGATATTTAAGTTATGTCTCTTTCATAAAAAGTCCAAGTGATTATATTTCAGGAATTACATTTCTTGAATTGTGTCAACACAATGCCAAAGCAAATGGACAGCTCAGAAAAAAAAACAAAACAAAACAAAACTAATTGTAGCCAAAACAAATTACAGAATAACTGAAATTTGTACTTTGTTATCTGTTGTTTTGATTCTGATACAGTCAGGCTTTATAAAGAATGCTTGAGCAATTGTTATGTCCCCTCTCCTAGACTCTTCCATTTCATAAATAAGGAAGCGAAGTTCAGAGAAGTAACACAACATACTCAATATTGCATAATGGCCTTTTAAAACCCAGTCCAACTTCCTTTTTCAGCATCATAATACATCCCTCTCCTTCTGATCCAAACTGGCAAAAATGCTATTTCTTATATATGATAGTGAATCTCTAGATTCTACCTATTTTCATTACCAGATCCTTTTCCTGATTTTTATTCTGTATGTCAATAAATAGCTAGTTTTAGATAAAATACATTTCTCTCTCTCTCTTTTTGTCTCTCTGTCTTTCTCTCTCTCATTGTTATTCTTCACTCATATTTGATTCTTCATGACCCCATTTAGGTTTAACTGGCTAAGATACTGGTTTGTCATTTCCTTCTCCAGCTCATTTTACAGATGAGGAAGCTGATGAAAATGAAGTCATATAGCTAGTTAGTGTCTGAGGTGGGATTTGAACTCAGGTTTTTCTGACTCCAGGCCTAAAACTCTATCTACTATACCACTTATTTGCAAATTAACACACACATGCATGTGTATATACACATGTGTATACATATACACACATATTTATATATACGTACATATTTATTGTTAATCTTATTTGCATTATTATAATTTTTGTGTATATTGTTGCCCTCTCTGAATTAGTTCATAAAAGTCTTCCTATGTTTATTTAAATTCTTCCTATACTTCTGTTCATATAACCAAGCCTCCCTGTCTAGAACGTGTATCTTCTCATCTTTCTTTATTGAAATAATTCTATTTCTTTAATACACATCTCAGATATTACTTTCTTGAAGTCTTCTTAATTCCCCCATTTGAAAGTAATTTTTTTCACCTCCAGTTTTCATAGAACTTTTTTCTAAGTTTCTCCTCTATTCCTCTCACATTCAACTCTCTATCACCCTTATTTTGATACAAGTTGTATTTCTCTTATTATATATTATATAATAAAGTTCCTTTTGATCAAGGCCTATAGTGTCTTTCCTTTTTGTATCATTAGAACCTAAAGCAGCATCTTGCACATTTTAACAACATAATTAATATTTATTGGCTTGAATTTATCTTAATGAACCTTAGGGTTTCATATACTCATAATTATTCTTAAGCCATAACTATGAGGATAAGTATTTAAATCCCACAAAAATTCCTGGATGCTTGCTTCTAGTATGCACAAGTCAACCATATCAGTGGTTACTTTACATTTTAATTATCATCACTATAACCATCAAGAAAATTTTTAATAAGAAAGTCCATATTTGCAGCCATTGTATTTATCTATTTACCTATTATATATAAACCTTTTTTATATAAACACATTATATACACATATACATATGTGGATATGTATATATATATATGTATGTATGTATTTTTTCTTCCTCTTCCCTATTACCTAAGGGGAGAAAAAAAAGGTGGAAAGTCCAGGCAAATGCTTATTTTTTCATTTTAAAAAATATTTTTCATACATTTTTCATTTTACATACATACTCACACTTGATCGTCACTATTACAAACATTAGTATTTCTACTTTAAAGTAGAAACTATGACCAAATTTAGTAACTATGACTTGGCCAAGATCTCACAACTTGTAGTTGGCAAAACCCAGGTCTCCTCATTCTAACTGTTAGAATGAATGACTAACTGGTTTATGTAAATCCATTTGAAATGAGAAAATAAAAATGACTTGATTAGACAAGGGCTATTTGGAACCACTTCAAGAGGCTGGAATAAGGGAGCAGAGAAGGTGTAGTTAGGCTTTTGTTCACTAGACAATGGAAGCTATCCTAGGAAACTCCATCTATTTCCCCTTAAAATGACGTAACTTTCAGGTATTAGTATCCATCTGTCTTGATCTTAAGAAAGGCAATGTGGTCATTGGAAAATTCAGTGGCTTTGAAGTTGGGAACAATAATTCAAATCTTTCCTCTGATATATAGCACTTGAGGGTGTTAGGCAAGTCATTTCACTTTCCTGAGCCTTGGTTCTTTATCTGTAAAATGAGAAGGTTGGACTAGAGACAGCTTTTGAGGTTTCCTTCTAGCTCTAAATCTATGATACTTTGATGCCATAGCTATTTTAGGTTTTAAGCAACAACTAGAAAGATTATTCCTGCTTATCTTGTTTTAAATGGCACCAAAGATAGCACTTAATAAATACCATTCATTAAATAAGAAACATGGAATCCTAACCATGTGCATAATATTACCTGAATGATAGTGAAAAGATTATCTCTTTGGACCTTAGTTTTCTCAATTGTAAGATGAGAGTATTTTGAATGAACTAGTTTATCTCTTAAGTGTCCCTTCCAATTCTTCATAATGTAAACCTATGGAATATAAAGACTAACTCTAATAGGGGTAGTTAAGTGTCGCAGTAGATAGATTGCTGTTTCTGGAGTTAGGAAGAGTCATATTTCTGAGTTCAAATCTTATCTCAGACACTTACTAGCTTTATGACCTGGGAAAGTCTCTTAATCCTGTTGTCTCAGTTTCCTCATCTGTATAAATGAGCTGGAGAAGGAAATGGCAAACAACTCCACTATTTCTGCCAAGAAAATCTTAAATAGGGTCACGACTGAAAAAATGACTCAACACCATGAAGGGAGAATGATCTGGAACAGATGGACACTAATACCTCAAATTTATAGAGTATTTTAAGGTTTATAAAATATATAAATGATTTCATTTTGTCTTTTCATCTTTGTCCTTCTCTTTGTCTGTTTCTGTTTCTTGCCTCTCTTTCTCTTTCTCTGTCATTGTTTCTTTTTATTTTTAAATATAGTTTAACAATAAGATACAGAAAATTGAGGGAAGGGGGAAAAAAGTGGTGGTGGAGGGTCATCAGGAGAATGATAAAAACAAATTCATTTCACTTCTTAAAGCAGTATTATTTTTCAAACAAATTTGCCAACTCTCCTATCAATTCTATTGCATCACATTATGATTTTGTTAGTGACAGGGAACCAAAGGCAGGAAAAAAATGTGTAAGTATCCTCCAAGGCACTGAGCAGATATTTACCATGAAAAGGAAGTAATCTTAAAGCTTCCTTGGGAAAAAAAATCTCTCTCTTGGGGCCCCAGTGGAGGAATGAGGAGGGAAATCAATGTGTCCAGAATCATAAATCTGTAGTGTTACATCTAATCTCCAGTTTATGATATTACATGTTTCATGGTGATGTCTTTAATGGGTGCACAAATGCTACCATCTAGAATATTTATTTGGCTCCTACCCCCATATTCCCAGTGAAGCTCATCATAAATACATCTCCCAGGAAAAGGGGGTAGGGGAGGAAAGAGAGCATGATCAAATTGATAGCTATTAAATTGTGCCTTTTTTTTTTTTTTTTTGTTATTTTGTCAAAAAAAAGACTGGGCAGAGACTTTTCTTCCTCCCCTCTGGTTATAACCTCTGGCAGTTTCATGTGACATGGTGGCTGCATGATTCAGAGCAAGCCCTGCACCTTCATTCTGCATCCAATACTCCTTAAGCATGAACATAATTATCTTCCAGTTTGGAGTTAATTTCTGTTCAAACGAATCAATGATTCCTTGACATCTGGAACTGTGCCACAGGATTTAAAGCTTTGACACCTACTGATTTTATAAAATGAAAAAAAAATACAAAAAAAAATCAAACCTCCATCATTAGAATTAGAATCAATTAAACCTGCTTTTTAGTCTTCACTTTCTTGGACCCTAAGCTTCTCTGTAGCCCATCCCAAATTACCTCTATTCCTATCCCCAACTCCATTGCCTTTTCCTTTTTCCTTCTATGTGTCTAAAGGCAGTTCATGTTTACATAAGTTTATCTGCTTAGTATAACGGACTACAAAAATGATGATAAATTAAAAATAACTAAAAAGGCAATAAATACTCAATTTGCCACAGTAAGGAAATGATAATATTGAAGTTTCTGATTCCTTCCATTTTGTTCACTCTGTCAAAATGAGATCCAGACCTGTGAACAAACATAAATAAATTCTGAATAGAAACCTTACTGACATCAATTAAATCTTTTATGGCATTTTCTCATAGGAATTTTTTTTATTAAAGTTTTTTACTTACAAAACATATGCATGGGTAATTTTTCAACATTGACCTTTGAAATCTTATCATAAGAATATTGAAATGTTTTTGATACAGATAGATGCAGAATATATCTTCAATATGTAAAGAAAATAGAAGTCATTTTTCACATAGAAAGTCATTTTAGTTATTATAAATATCCAAATTAACTCTAAAGACTGTATAAAGAAGGATGATATCTGCATCCAGAGAAAAAAATTGTTAGATTATAGAATAAATTTACATACACACACATACACACACACACACACATATATATATACATGTATATACATAAACCCATACAAACACACACATATATACACCTATTTATATCTAATGGTAGCCATCTCTAGCATGAGGAGAGAAGAAAACATAATTTACATGATAATTTTATTATATATTTAAAAAGAATAGTAAGATGTACATAATAGATTTGCAGTTTCATGTGCAGTCATCTATTTTATTATGCTGTGTTATAGAAAGCTTGTTTTATCCCATAAAAAAATCCCATAAATAAATAAAAATGAAGGTGGCAGAATCTATGAATACCTAACTTTTATTTATAGCACCATAGAAATAATCAAAAGGCTAGATCCTAAAGAGTTCATTTCACTTTCTTCTTAAGTAATTTTCAGGGAAGCCCCCTGAACTATCCTGTGACTCAAATTCTATTTGCAAAATGGTGATGAAAGATAAGATTTGAAAGAGCTAACAGTGGGAAGAGATCTTAGCAGTAAGTTTACCTTAAGTTCCTCCGCAATATAGGAATTTGCTCTACAATATCCCTGATAGGTGGCTACTCAGCTCCTGCTTGAACACTTCTAGTGGCAGGGAGCTCATTCGTTTGTGAGCAATTTCCTTTCAACTGTTGGTATCAATAAGCATTAATTCATCAGGATCAACAACAAGGCAACACTCCAGACTCCTTGATATAGAAGTTTGGCGGTAAGAAACGTGAACTTGGTGGAAACTACATGAAATAATAGACAATGGAATGTTTAGGAACGTGGTGGAGGAGACAGAATGGAAATCAGCTCATCTGTGGCTTGTTCTCGACTGCTACCCCTTTACTCCTCCCCTTTTGGAATGGTACCTGTAAGCAGTGCCAGCCCTGCAGCCCCTTCTGGCATTGGTGATCTGGTTGACTGCCTTTCTCAGTCTTGCTGAGAGAAGTTATTACAGAGCAGGAACTTTGAATGAGTTCACAGCTGGGATGCTTGCATAGAACTATATAAAGGGCAGAGCCAAGCATCCCCTCCTGAAATGTTTAAGATTCCTTCCCTGTCTGTTCTGTTATGTGAATAGTTTATCTCACTCTAGAGTACTCCATTTGGAGTTGATTCATGAAAGTTTCCAGGAAAGTAAAATAGAGAATGCTGAGTAAGGTCCCTCATAGTATTACGAAGAAACCCAAGTTGGTCAGACTAGCAAGGGCTGACAGTGAGAACTGTCACCTACTAGGTTAACTAGGCTTTTATCTAAAAAAGTGTGTGTAATGTTTTTTGTTTATTTGTTTGAAACTGCTTGTTTTGGCTGTAGATAAGGAAGGGCTCTCAGAGAAGTAAAATTCATGAATGACCACAAGGATTAGCTAACATAAATAGCCAGTCAGGGCTGGAGATCCCACTTTATGGTCCATTCAAAAATCATTTCCAATTCCTCATAACACTTATACCCTAAAGAAACAGGTAGCTCCCTAGTGAAGTGATCATTCACTCATAAACACACAAACATACAGAACACTGTAAAAACAGGACATATATGGAAAGTACTGACCACCAAATGGATTGGGACTAGTTTTCTGTTATGTATTTAATTTTATGGATAGTTTATTTGTCAGTATTCAGAGTATATGTAAATATTCAGATTAATGTCTCTGAAGAGATTCAAAGATCTGAGACAGCAGTTAGTAGACTAATGAAAGATACATTTTTCATAAAGATAGCATTTCACAAAAAAAATTTTAAAGTTTGAAAAATTCTCCACTTATTTGATGTCATTTGATCTCCTTTTCACTGCTTCTATTATAATGGCTATGTGGTAGTATTTACTATAAAAGTACACTCCAGCTATAATCACTTTAACAGTGAAAAGTAACTCACTATTTTAAATTTACATGGATGGCTTCTCAGTTCCTTAAGCCCTAACACATTAGGACCATTGATAATCTTAAGCACTGTCAATGTGGTTCTGAGTCTCCTCCATTTCTGTTTACAAGGGTCAATACTTTGAGAGGGAAGATTCATTACAATGAACCGAAATGTGCTTCTCTGAAGCTAGCTCAGAGAAGGTCTTCCACATGATAGCTCTCCAAACATTTTTAGACAGTTATCATTAATGCCTCCTTTTCTTTTCTCTAGGCTAAAGGCATCCTCAATTCCAGCTGAAAGGTGCTACCACTTTGTTATGTGAATTTTTTTGGCAGATGAATGAGGCAGAAAAAGAACATTTGTGTGTGGCACAATGAGAAAATCAGCTTGAGAAGAAACATAGCCAAGTCTTCAAAAAATGCTTGAAGAAAATCACAGACTATTCTGAAAATTTTTTTAGCAAATTGACCCTCGGATAAAGGTCCTAAGAGGAAGGATCTGTTTGGAGGCTGATCACTGATTGAGTTAAAAATGATGTAGAAATTGTGATTTATCAATGTACTTAGATTGAGTTAAAAATGATGCAGAAATTGTGATTTATCAATGTACTTAATATGATTGGTTTCAGAATTTTGAAGAATATAGCCCTTAAGAAATTCTTGATCAGATATAGATTGAATATGTGGTTCCTGAAATTCTTTGAGCTCTGAAATTCTTTGATTTCTTCATAGATTTAACCACAGAAATAATTTTGTATCTGCTTTGATTATTTATATTAAGAGAAGCATTAAAAAAGTGAAATATTAGACAAAAGACATTGGTCAGTGTCATGGTGGATATCATTCCCAGTATTCAAAAGGAAGAGAGATTCCCTTTAGCTTCTTACTCTGAGACATTTTTCTACTAAGTTGGTCTCCTTCTACTTTTAGTGAATTCCTCACAAGGCTTCCATTTTGGGGAAGGTCCTGGGCTGGCCAACTTTCATTCTTCTTCTGGCTCTACTTCTGATTCTTTTTCTCCTTCTTCTTCTGATTCTACTTCTTCATCTGCACATCACAGGATAGGTATTTTCCCTCTCATCACCTTGCTTTACAATTCCTTTCCAAGAATTGTTTCTCCTTATTAAACTGTAAACTTTTTGATGGCAGGGATTGGCGTTCTTTTTGCTTTTATTTGTATCTCCAATGCACAGCAGATAGTGAGCTCTTTCTGATGACTTTAAAATGAAGGGTCAGACTTCTATGGCTTCTGTGGTTCTTTCCACCACTAAACCCATGATCTTATGATTATATAATATAGTTTTTGATCATATGATTATTTATATCCAACCATAAGGGAATCATAATCTAGAATACAGCAAGACAGCCATTTTTTTCAGACTGCATCTCCTTAAGGGTCATGGCAAATGAAAAAATAGAACTTTAAAAGAGGAATTAAATATATAAGAATTACTGAATTGCAAGGGCAAGAATATTATAAAATGACTTTTACATAAGATTTTCAAAGTTTCCAAAGTTTTACATATGAAAACTCATATGATCTAATTAAAAGAGTGATTATGGAATGTGAATATCTAGCTATCTGTCTATATTTGGAATGCCCTCATGATTTCATTGGCAATTTCTGGTGAGGAAACTCCATCACCAATGTATTTTGCCATCTGATATGCAATTTAGAATTTTAGAGAAACACAATCTATTAATCAATCAAAACACATTTATTAAGTGACTACTATATACTAGGCACTATGTGAGACACAGGGGATAAGAGGATTAGAAGTGAAAGTTTCTGAACTCAAGGAGCTTCCATTCTATCAGAGTCAGCATATGTCAAAAGTGAGACTAGAAGCCAAGTTTTTCTGCTTCCAAGGGAACTCTTTACCTCCTATCAAAGTGTTTTTGTTTAACAACACACTGATCAAATAATAGTACTGGAATATTCATTTAGCACTTTTATTCTCAGAAAAGGCAGAACACTTCACAAATTTTATCACATATATCTTAACCCTAGGAAGGCTCAGCAAAGTACTAGGATGGGAAACTTTAGTCTATAAGTGAAATGAAGATTATTGAAAAAATTATAAGACATTATTCCACTTGTCATATATTTTACAACTTTGAAATAGGCAAAGGACAATCTATGTCATATTACTTAGGACCAGAGAAGTATTATTTAAAGATGGCAGGTATCTTACATATCAGAAGCAGTGAAATTAGGTGATTTACCCAAAATCCTATAAAAACTAATGTCAGAGGATTGTTGCTGTTTGGCCTTCATATTTAAAAAGGAATATGACATCAAGGAGATGATGTCATAACATGCAAGTGAATCAGATTTGAGTGAGTGAGGGGTGGGCAAGGAGCCATCTGGGTCCATTGGCAAGAAATAGATCAAGATGACTGAAGATTGGGCCTATGAGTCATAAAACTTGGTTTGGCTTTCAATTTTGACAGTTTCCTCATTGGCAAAGTGACAAGCTAGATAGACTTTGAGGTCCTTTCTACCAATATGTCTAATGTCTATTAATTTTACAGTTGATGGTGAGTCAGTACAAAAATTGGAACTAAAATTCAATTTTCTTTATTTCTTTTGTGTATTCCATTATATATGTTACATCCCTTTTCACTCTCTGCACTATAAAAATATTTCCTCAAGAAATGAACTTACTTTGTGAGTTAAGAAGATAGTTTCTTTTTAAAAGGAAAGGAATAAACATTTATAAAGCACTTCTGTGTGCCAGGCACTGAATATTACATACTATCTCATCTAATCTTCAGAACAATTCCGTGAGTTATGTGCTTTATCATCTTTGGGAAACTGAAGGAAACTGAGCTCAAAGACTCAATTTTTACATTTAGTTAGTCTCTGAGGGTGGATTCAAACTTGGATCTCTCTAATTCCAGGCTCAGTTCCATCCACTATTTCCCTTAGTTGCCTAAAGATACGTGTTTTTTAAGTACTTTTTTTTTAATGAAGCAAAGGCATTTACTGAATTTGAATTAATATGAACAAAAGTAACAAAACATTCCCTCCATAAATCTTGGGCAACTCTCCCACAAATATATACAATTTCAATGGAATTGAGTGTGCAAGAATAGGGCACCTGCTCAGAGATATGTCACTTAGGCAACTCAGAGTTTCAACTCTTCAGAGCACCAGTGTCTTTGTTGTTCTTATTGGATCTTTATGGGGTCCCTTTCTAACTACAGTGTCCACCAAGGAGCTTGCTCTGATGACCATTTGGGCCTATTCTCTCCTGGGGATAGTGTCTCCTCCTGGATGAGTTGCTGTACTGAAAAACATCATTGCTGATGGTGGGGGGAAAAAAGAGAAAAATCCCCTCTCCACTGTTGTTCCATGGAAGAAGCAGAAGGAAAGAGATGGACAGGAGAGGTATTGCCACCACGACCTGGGTTTCAGATGAAAATAATCTCAATAATATTAAGGAATAGCTTCAGAAATAAAAATTCAGCTGAGCAAAGGTCTTTGAATTCATTCAAAGTCAAATGGCATGGGTCCATTCTATTCCCATTTAGAGAACTCTGTGACCTTCTCTCCTGCTCCTGCCCTCCCTCCATTCTCTCTCCTCCACCTTCCCCAAGCACAGGCCTTCCATTTCTTCAATGGAATGTTTGAATAAGCAATGATAACTTGCTCCCTAATAGCTCACATAAAGTTTTACAAGGCGAACAGGTGTGCCTCTTTAAAAGATAAACGATTCCTGAAGCAACAATAAGACAGATTATCTGAATCTTGCAATCTAGTTAATGTTTCTCTCCGTAGCCTGCTGTGTACACAGCACCCTTCTGTATTAGCCGCCAGGAACTGTGTGCCTCTGTGTGCTTAGAGCCATGATGCTCCTCAATCACATCCCTCACCTGGTGTCTCTAACCAAATAGCTTTTAATCATTACACATCACTGGTCTGTGCCCTGACTTGCATATCTCACCTACTGTTCAGTCGATACCTACAACTGCCAAAATAAATTCTGTTCTGATGCTAAATAAAATCAAGGAGCAGGTGGTCCTATCCTCCTCCCCTCTCCCCTCAAGTAACTTTTCCATTGAGATCTGATTTGAGGTGATGTCTTGGAATTAGTGTATTTTGGGAGCTCCAGTTGATACATATTCCTATCCAAAGGAAAGACTCCTCCAAGAGTCCTTGCTTTTGTTTTTTAGGTCATTACTGACAGCAGTTTCCTATTATTGATGGGTTTACCCTCCTCTGTCTGTATAGTCCCAATAGCTCTTGACTAGGTGGGAAATAAACCTAGCTGTCATCCTGTGCTCATTTTCACATCAGCACAAGTGACATTCATTTAATGTTATTAACCATATTTTTCCAAGAGGATCACTTCCCAGACTTAGCTGGCCAAAGACAGATAATGAATCTCTTAGATTCAGCATAGAGAGTAGTTTCTATGAGGTGGACCACAGGGCCAAGCTTTTCCATAGTTCAACTATTCTTCTCTCTTCCCACTCCCAATTCCCCTTTACTTCCTGCTCCAGTCCTTTTGGGGGATTGCATCTTCTGTTTACAAGCTTTTTGTTTTTGTTTTTAATTTCACATCTAGATAAGACAAACAGGACATAAAAACATGCCTTATGAAGCTTGAAGAGACAAGATGATTTTTACTTATAGCAACAAGGAGTATAGCTCACAAAAAAACAAACAAAAAACAAAACAAAACAAAACAAAACAAAACAAAACAAAAAAAACAACTGCAGGCAAAATGTCCCAAATGAGGGAAAAGACTCACTTTGTTTCAAGAGAAGAAGAGTAGCATACTGAGAGAATAGACACGACAGGGACCCTGAAAGGTGGGATAATGAGAAATAACTGATAAAGAACATGTATCATATTCTTTTGTTTATAAAACTTTTGACTATAAAAAACATTGAGCTTGAAGCTATTTTCCAGAGCTATTAGTCATCCAATCTACCTTTTCACTTAAACAATGTTTGTATTTAATCAATTTATTTTGGGCAGTTTGGAATTCACTTAGGCTAAAGGGGTGATTTCCATCAAACTGATTCTATGGGAATCAGCGTCACTGATGTTTGGAAGTTGTTGAAATGAAAAATCAATAAAGGAAATCTTCCATATGTTAATTTCACATTTATGAAAAAAATAACCTTAAGATCTTAATCTCAAACCATCTCAGGCAGATAGTTGTCTGTTGCACTCTTAAAGGTATCTGAAGGAGATCCCCAAACTTCCCCTCATCACAAAAGCCTTTGTCTTTTCTAATTAGTGACACCAAGCAATTCCTTTAGTCCCTCTGAAGTAGGTCAGCCTCATTGTCCCCATTTAAGACACCAGATTTCTTAAGCAGGGCTGTTTAGCCAACCAGAAACAGGGCAAACATTAGACATCATATCCCTGTCTGGTAGGAGGTGGACCAGAGTCAAATCCCCAGTGGCAAAGTAGGTGAATGGCTGACCCAGAATCAATCTGCAGCAAAGAAGGTGTTAGCATATACAGTAATATTCCATTGCATTCATGTTCATCCATTCCTCCACTGTCAAGCATGTCTTTTGTTTCTAATCTTTTGCTACCACAAATAATGCTACTATGATGAACATTTATAGAGGTAGATTTTTCTTGCATGGAGATCCTATTAATAATAATAGTATTTACATAGTATTTTAAGGCTTGCATAGCACTTTATAAATATTGTCATTATCTTATTTTATATTCACAATAACCCTGAGATGTTGGAACAAATACTGCTTCTAGTTTAAAGACGAGGAGACTGAGGCAGGTAAATGTTAAATGACTCACAGAGCTAGTAAGTATCTAAATTTTGAATTTGAACTCAAGTTTTCTTGAATCTAGGTCCACCACCTTGTTATCTAGTTAGTAAGAGGGATCTCTGGGTGAAATGGTACGAATATGTTAGTAACCTGTTTCCAATTTTCCCTATATAATAATTGAACATGGTGAAGTTCCACTAACAGTGGATTGGTCAGCCAGTTTTCTCATGGTTTATCTAACAATGAATTTTCTTGTCTTTTAGTATTCTGGCTAACTTGATAGATGTGAGACAATTCCACATGGTAAACTGATGGTCTTTATGTTCACCTTTATTTGTTCAGTTCCATGTCAGATAATATCATTTGTCAGACTAGATATGACTCAGTTTGCTGAAAATGGCTCTCCTTTGGATTCTGAGTCAGTAGCACAATTCTAAATTCCAGGTCTCTAGACAAACTTAAGCAAATCCTCTCCATTTCCAGAGATACTTTCCCCAAGTCCCTGCAGAGATCTGGGTCCTTTGGCAAAACCTTAAATTCTTCTGGGCATGCTTTTTTTTTTAACTTGCCTCATCTGCTCATGCATATCTAATCGGTCTCTTCCTGTTGCTGAACCATAATATCTGAGATTTCTTCCTTCTTCAATGCCCTCTTCCCTTATTTCCATCCACAATATGTATTGATTAGTCAATCAGTCCATAAACACTTATTAAGCTAGGTACATAGGATATAAAGACAAAGAATGAGGAAATCCCAACTTGAAGTTTACATGTTAATGGGGGAGACAAAAAGTACATATATGAAAATACTCAACGTAAACATAAAGTTAATACATACACAGCTATATAGATAAAGTATTTAAAAAACAATGTAGTCTGGGAGCAAGGGCATAAGAAATAGAGGGATAAAGAAGTGTTTCATACAAAAGATGATGGGTTTGAGCTTCATTTTTAAATTTAAATTTTTCAATGAATAAAAATCTATTTTCTCCCCTTCCTACCTCCCTTCTTCCAATTAGAAAAAAAAAGAAATTGGAAAAAAAATACATAAACACAAAATCCTTGGGATAAATATGCATAGTCAGGCAAAACAAATTCTTTATTTGGTCATGACAAAAAAATAAGTTCTGTCTAAACTGCTTAAGGGAAAAGAGAGACTTTATGAAGTGGAGGTAAGGAGAGAGTGAATTTCAGACATGGAGTACTGCCAGTGCAAAGGTGTGGAGATGGCAAATGAAGTATTTTCGTTGAGAAACAGAGAAAAAGCCAATCAGATTGGAGCCTTTAAAATCCTGTTTAAGATTTAGCTTTCCTAGCGAAACACATCTCACAAACTCTAGTAATTTTTGCTAATAATAAGACCTTATATTTGTATAGCACTATGCATTTTCACATGGATAATAAATGTTGAAGTAGTGAGAATAAATTATTTAGTTAGATGCTCACAACAACTGTGGACAGATGTCATAATTTTTGTTTTATAGATAAGAAATTATATAATATTCCCAAGGACACATAGCCAATGACCAATAGACCTGGGACACAGAACAGGGAAATCAGAATCCAAGTTCAGATCTCTTTTTACTGTTTCATACTGTCTTTCACATTTCATCTCTTTTATCTCCATGTTTTATTTTTCTAGTCCAGTCCCATGACTATTGAGTGACAAGCATTGCCGACTCTGACACAGAAAACCCTAGAGAATAGGAAAGGATTTTGAAATTGTTACCAAGTTGTCACTGACTCTGTGACACCAAATATTCACCCAGTCTGTGGCTCTCTTTAAGACATTATACAGCTTATAGCATGACCCCAAAGTATATAGCCTTTTCCTGCAGAATACACCACACAAGGAAACACTAACAGAGATAGAAAAAGTCACTCAGATAATCATACTAGTCAAATCTGGATGTCTTGTCAGGAAGATTTCTTACCTGTGTCTCCTATTAATATCCTCAAATCTACAACAAATGTATGAAGACCTGATATAAGAGACATTTTTCAACAAATTGCCAAATAATGCCTCTTGTATCCCTCTCCCCATAATAATAGTTTATTAAAAGAAAAGAGAAATATCTTTTAACTTTTGTATTGATCATTACATTTGACCAGAATTATGTTGTCTCTGCCATGTTGACTTTACATGGTTATGGTAATTTTATGTTGTTTTCATCCATTTCTTCATTCTGCTTCCCACACCATTTCTTCACTCTGCATTACTTCATGCAATTCTTTCTATGTTTTAAAAAATTCTTCCCATCTGTCATTCCTTATGGCACAGTAGTATTCCAATGCATTCATTCATTTATCACAGTTTGTTCAACCATTCCCCAATTGTTGCACACATTTTGTTTTTAGCTTTTTCTCAATCACAAATAATGTAGTTATGAGCATTTTTCTATAGATGAGATTTTTTTCTTTGCTATTAATAAGTTTCTTATGGATACAGTGCCAGAGTAGTATTTCTATATCCAAACTTAGGAAAAATTTAATAAATTTTCCTATGTGATTCCAAATTGTTTTCCAGAATGGTTAAACCAACTCCTGGCTCCAACAGCAGAGAATTTACATGCCTATCTTTCCATAGAACCTCCAACAATGAGTTTTAAAAAAAACTCTTTTAACATTTTTGCTGTTTTGAAGGATGTGAGGTGGTCTACAAGAACAGTTATAATTTGTATTTCTATTATTATTTAAGAATTTGACTTTTTTCATATTTCTCCACTTTTATATACCATTCACAAATATCCTTAAAGTAGAAGAGAAGTTGATATCTTTAATAAGATTGTTGAGAAAATCTTTGATTTCTTTGCTCTTATAGCTAAATAGTTCCATCTCCCTGAATGTGCTAAGACTTCACTTTCCTAGTCATTTGTATCTATTTAGATATTTACAGAGATAGTTTCTTTGTCACTTTTATTTATGTGTGTTTTTGTTGTTCTCTTGAATTCTCCATCAATTTGAATGCTTCTTGAGAGCAGGAGGTTATAGAGCTTCTATTGATGCCCTGAATAAAACAGATGTTTAATGATGTGTCAATGGCTTGACTGAAGTAAAATCTCTAGCACTCCAATACTATTCCACAGAATTTCAATTTTATCTTATTTCAAATTTCAATAGTATTTTATTTTTTCAATTACATGTAAAGATAGTTTTTTAACATTAATTTTAATAAGACTTTGTGATCCATTTTTTTCTCTTTCTCCTCTTACTTCCCCCTTCCCAAAGACAGCAAGCAATTTGATATAGGTTATACATGTACAATCATTTTAAATATATTTTCACATAAGTCATGTTGTGAAAGAAAAACCAGAACAAAAGGGGAAAACCATAAGAAAAGCAAACAACAAGAAAAGTGAAAATAGTAGACTTTGATCAGCATTTCGTCTCCATTGTTCTCTCTCTGCATGCTGGTGGCATTTTCTATATCAAGTTTATTGGAATTGTTTTGGATTGCTGTATTGCTGAGAAGAGTTAAATCTATTACAGTTGATCATCATATATTTTGCTGTTACTGTGGACAATGTTCTAGTTTGCTCACTTCACTCAGTCTTAGATCATGTCAGTCTTTCTAGGCTTTTCTGACAGCCATCATTTCTCATAGCACAATAGTATTCCATTGCATTCATATGAAACAATTTGTACAGCCATTCCCCAATTGATGGACATTCCCTCAGTTTCCAATTCCTTACCATCACAAAAAGAGCTGTTATAAATATTTTTGTATATGTGAGTCCTTTTTCACAATTTCTTTGGGATATAGACCTAGCAGCAGCATTGCTGGATCAAAGGGTATGCACAGTTTTATAGCCCATTGGGAATAGTTCCAAATTGTTTTCCAGAATGGCTGGATCAGTTCACAACCCCACCAACAATGTATTAGTGTCCCAGGTTTCCCACATGAAAGGTTTAAATTCTATAACCTCTGATGGCCTTAAATCTATTATGATTATATTTTTCTATGATAGTTAAATCCTATTTCTGTCACTATCTCTATAACAGAAAGTCATATACTCTTGGAGCCTTTACTTGTAAAATAAGAGGATTGGACTAGAGCAATGGTGATGGGGGCCATGAAACCATATGTAGGTGGGTTGAATATTGATGTAGAAAACCACAAGATAACATGATCTATGTTTCATTGTATTTTGGGTTATTTAGATATTTCTTCTTTATATTTTAATCTGTTTTAATCTGATTAAGTTTGCTTGAGTGTCAATGTGGCTGTTTCTATATGACCTCTAAGGTCTTGTCCAGTTCTAAGTTTACCTTCCTCCATGATTTTATATCTTGTGATTTCATCCCTAAATTCCTTGCACTTCACCCTGCTGTGGTCTTCCTGAGAGATTCATTCCTTTTGGCTTAACCCACGATATATGGCTTTGACCATACTGATGAACTCTGCTGAATTAAGAGATATCAGACCCTAGCTGGAAGCTCCGTTTCTTCCTCTTTCTACCCAGTTACATATTTTATGTGCTCTACAAATATTTATGGAGCTCAGTTTAATACAACGAGCCTGCGTATGAGCTGGACATCACAGCTTCAGCGGCACCCTGTTTAGATAGAAATGGTCCTGAAATGAAGAACCTTATAGTATTTTTGGACATTAACAAAACAAATCAGAATTGGTTAGAATAAATATATTATCTTTACATATGCAATACCATTAAAATTCCATATTTTTGAAAGTGAAAAAAAAACTATAGGTATACACTTTAAGATGACTCTGATTTGGGCAAGATTTAGGGAAAATAGGCAGTTTTTATTGATGATCTTCATTCCACTCCTGATTTTCTGGACTTTTTTCACTGTAATATTATAATTATATATACAATAATATAATAGTCACCATAATAACTTCCTTACCTGCAAGTTTTCTCTGTCCCTGCTTCCTTCTTACCTAGAAGTTGACTCCATCCTTAGCCTTCTCACCCTGGAAGGATACTTTTCAGGTACCACCTTTTCCTCTGATTGATTGGTTATTTCTAGAACCCTCTTTTTAAGGAAAGTTCCTAGAGATTGCCTTTTTTTTATATTTACCTTTTGTATTCCCAGCACTTAGTTAAGTGCCTGGCATCTGCTAAGTACTTAGTAAATGCTTGTTAACATGATTTGAGTCTACTCAGTTATCTAAGTTATGAGATTATTATCTGGTCACAGATTCTGAGGGATAAGACACAGGTCAGATGAATTTTGAGGAAGGCAGAGTGGAGGAATAGATCTGGCATACTGAATCCTACTGTGGCACACTAGCAGATATGGGACAGAATGAGGGCTTTAGGTGTATGGGTTTGCCCTAGAGCAGTGGGTCTCAAAGTATAGTCTAGAGAATCCTGGGGATTTCTGAAACCCTTTTAGAGAATCTACAAATTCAAAAATAGGTTTTATTTCCAATATGGTAAATGTCTATAAATATAATCCAGATAAACAAAAACTCTTTGGAGAGCTCCCCAATAATTTTTAATCGGATAAAGATACTGAAAACAAAAGTTTGAGAACCATGGCCCTAGAGGAAGAGGGATGCCATAAAAAGAAGATGAGATGATGTCAAACAGAAACTTCCCCTGCTACCCAATTTTGCCTAGACCTGGCTATGCCTATAGCTGTTGTATTTTTATCTTTCTGAATAAATGTAAATCCCAACTGCTAGTATCTTCTCTCCAAAACTTCCTTGTGTTTAACTTTACTGTATACTTCATATTTATGCTACATGTTTTTATGTTTACTTTTTGTCTCTTCCAGTAGAATGTAAACTCCTAATCCGTAGAAATTATTTCATTCTTTGTACTTGTATCCTAAGCAAATACCTGGCACATAGTAAGTGCTTAATAAATGCTTGTTGATTGATTGATTGTTGATTAAATTCTCTTGATAAACTCTGAGTTAGAGCAATAAGTATCTGGTAGAATTAAGAAGGCTTTCAGTTCATTGAAGCTTTTAAGAAAATCAAACAATGTAGGACATCTTCCCCTCTCTGAGTCTTACTCTTATTTAAATCTGATTTTTGTGATTTGCTCAGAGATTTAAACTCTCAAGGTCTTGAGCTGTCCTTTCATGGTGCAGCAAGCAGGGGATTCTGTAGAAGCTTCTCCCCAGTTTCCTATGTGTAGATGAGGTGGTATTTAATCAAGGGAGAGGTCTTGATCATTAGGGAATGCAGGAGAGCATTTCCTCAGTAGAATTAATCCTCAGGCTGTAGGTTTTGCTATGATTTACTCACTGGCTAGTTAAAAGACCCAGATTCAAAGGGGGGCAGCTCAAACCTTTGCCCCCTGGGAACAAAAGCAAGAGATTAGCTCTGTGTTATCAATCAGCATTGTCAATGATGGAATAAAAAGGGCCAACTTTAAAGGCTTCACCTGTTGAAGCATTAGTTAGTGCCTCCAAAGGGAAACAAAGGTCACTCCTTCCTAAGGTTTTGTGTGCATAAGGACCCAAAAGAGTAGCACTGAATTACCTTTAAAAAATGGCCTCAAAGGACCGGAGATGAAGCTTGGATTAGTGTCTTAGTCTTAATAACAAGAGGCTTGTAGTTAGGGTTGGGAGACTCTAGGGAATTGGTATTATCTCAGGCTGTCCCTAAGCATGCAGAAGGGTTCGAGCTGGGGGTTCCATCCCCAGGTGGTAATGGGAAAAGATATTAACTTTTTGCTTTTGGACACTGATCCTTTGAGGGCTTTGGATAGGATTGCTTCCATTCAGGCTTCTGCAACCCACTCATAGTAAAGCCTTCAAAATGGGATAAGGAGAAACTCTGAAATCTCTGCTAGACTTAAAACAACCACCACCACCACCACCAAAAATAAAACAAACCAAAAAAACAACTCTCTGGGGAAAAATCTCATGTTCAGGTACCAATGGAGAATGCTTATGATATTTTTACTTAGGAACAATGGTGGCTTAGAGCTGGAGGACATATAATATATAGTGGATGGAACATTAAATGTAGAGGACCTGCATTTGAATCTACTACTTACTATTTTTGTGATAATGACTTCCTATCACAAATTATTTCCATTTTTGGGCCTCAGTTTCCTCATCTGGAAAAAAAGGTTATATTAAATGATCTTGATGTCTTTTCCATCATGAAATCTATGATGTTTTTCAGTAACTCTGAGAAGTCATCTACCTAGTCACATGTCATTCAATTTACATTTATTAAATATCTACTATGTGAATAGACTAATGGGCTTGGAATCAGGAAGATCCATTTTTATGAATTCAAATCTGGCTTCAGACATGTCATAGCTGTGGGACTCTGGGCAAGTAACTTATTCCTGTTTACTTCAGTTTCCCCATCTATTAAAAGGAGCAGAAGAAGGAAATGGCAAACCACTCTAATATCTCTTGATTCTTCCTGTAAAAATAAGCAAGGACATTGCAAACTTGATTTCATCTTTAATAAATGCTAAAATTATATGTATACCAAAGAATTGTTTGAGTAAATTTCTTTATGATTTGCTATCAATAAATATTTGATTTGTATGCCTATTATATATATTTGCCATTTTATAATCGAGTTGCAGTTGCAATCCTATTTCAATATGCTTTTTAAAATAGAAGAATCAATAAGGTCTATTTTTAGACATTTTATATAAAATTCTTGTGTCTGGGAAGTCCTTTGGGAGAATTTGATCACCAATATAATACAACCAGCATTTATTAAACATTTTTCTATAATCAAGATATCATTCTAGGTATACATCAACAAAGTAAAAAGTTTTTATATTGGATAATTTTGTTTGTTGTTGTAAAGGGTCACCTCAGATAAAACAGTGCCTCCTCCCTCAAAAGTACTTACGTGCCTACTGTGTGCCAAGTATTGTGCTAAGAACTAGGTATTTAAAGAATGGACCCTGATCTCAAGGAACTCACTTTCTAATGGAGGATACAAGATGCAAACAATGGATAAAGAGTACTTTATGCTATGTGTACAAAGTAAATTGGAGATTATCTCAGAAGGGAAGACACTAAGATTAAGGAGGATTAAGAAAGGCTTCTTTTGAGAGAGAGGATTTGAATTGAGATTTGAAGGAAGTGAGGAAAGCAGAACAGCAGGGATAAAGAGAGAGAACTTCCACAAATAGGAGACTAGTGAAAATTCCTGAGTCAGAAATTAGAATATTATGGGCAAGGAACAGTAAGAAGGACAGTCATTAGGTCACCTGGTATATGGGGGATATGAGTATTAAAAAGACTGGAAGAGGAGGAATAGTCCAGGTTATGGTGATTTTTAAAAGACAAACAAGATTTTTATATTTGATCTTGGATGCAGTAGGGGGCCACTGGAGTTGAAAAAAGGACTTTGAGCTTCATAGGAAACTCTGACAATGAGATTTTTAAAAAATAACAATTATATTTTTGCCTATTAATGATGTCTGCTGGGAATATGAATTTTGATTTTTTATCTTAAGAAAATGGAGATTGATTTCTTACAAGGAGACCCTCTTTTGAGGCAGGAGTGTCAGAGATCAAAGCAGAGCAAAAACAGTGGTTTAGTCATTTTCAGAAATGTCCAATTCTTTGTAACTCCCTTTTTGGGGGGTTTTCTTGGCAAAGCTCTCTGAATGGTTTGCCATTTCCTTTCCCAGATCATTTTACAGATGAGAAAACGGAGGCAAACAGAGTTAAATGATTTGTCCAGGGTCAACAGCTAGTAACTGAGTTTGGGTTTGAACTCAGATCTTCCTGACTCCACTCCCGGCATTCTATTCACTTTACCATCTACTTGCCCAAACAGTATAGAAAGTAAGAGAGAATAAAGAATCCATAAAAGGAGAGTCAGTGAACAAAAAACCTCCAGCGCAATGGAGATTAAGTCCAGCTGAGCAGATGGCTCATGTAAAACCAGATAAACTAAGAGCTGAGAGAAGAGGTTAGCGTTTTTTCATTGTCACGTTACTGAGCTCAATAGAGAAAGACATGCTGCTGAGAGAAGAGATGATTGGATGTAAAACTTTGCTTCTGGGAGCTGATCGGAGGAAGAAGAATCCTTTGTAGTTTAACTGAGTTGGTTGGGGAAATGAGAGGCTTGTCTGCCTTACTCTTTACTGACTTGAGAGAGGAAGCACTATCATAGTCCAATAAATAATCAGAAATAGTTAAATTTTATTTATTTCTAATATTAAAATTTGCAAGGCACCTTATATACATTATCTCTCTGGATCCTCAATAAATCCTATGAAATAAATTCCATTATTATTCTCATTTTAAAAGATGCAGAACAGAGGACAGAACAGTTAAATGACTTTCCTGAGCTCATCCAGCTAAATATCTGAATAACACTCAAACTCAGTTCTACCTGATTTCAAGTGTGGCAATCTTTTTATTTTGATACCTAGCTTTCTCTAAGCAAAGAAAGTAGACCCCAATAGCTCTGCAGGCTTAGGGAAACTGCTTTTGCTAAAAGAATACAATACTGTCTTAAAATTTAACCCAGGAACAATTCCAGCAAAATTTATAGCTTAAAAATCCCACCCCATCAGATGAATTTTGATGCAAAATATTCTTTAAGCATACCAATGACTTCAAGGTCTGCAGTGTAGACTGTCCATTAGCCCCAGTACTTGGAATTTCTTACTTATATGTTTCTCTGATAAGTCTCTGTAATTTGTGATCATTTCCTGCTATGGATTCATATGTATTAGTGGGAGAGTGTAATCCAGGTTTTTGGTGAACTCATGATTAGTTCTGATTTAGCATTTTGTGTAATAAGTTTTCTCTGTAAAAAGTTAATGGTGTCATTTTGGCTGATTTGTTTAAATTAGATGCACATTAGTGGTCGCTTAGGATCTATAATTGTAAGTTGTAGATATATTGCTTTTCTAGAACCTGAGAATGAATTATAGCAAAGAGATGGTCAGTTTTGGGAACTTAATTCCCTCCTAACTTCCCCTAGCCATATAAGTGTTGGTTGGGATGAGTGAATCAGCTCAGAGAGATAACAAAGAAGATTTAGGGGTCAGGTTCTCTGACCTATTTGCCAAATCACACCAGACCTTTTCTATGTATATAGTTACTATACATAGCATATATGTACTACCTAACTGCATGTTTTATACACATATATCCATAGGTTCTACTATTTATTGGAAATTTGCAGATGGCTCTGGATAGAGCAGTGGCTCTTCTACCAAAGAAATTATGAATTTAAAGTTCAGAGAGAATTTTTGGATATAACCAATATGGAGATTAGTTTTTACTAGATTACTAGATCTAGTTTTACTAGATTAGTTTTACTAGTGCATATTAGTGCTATGGGTTTTCCTTGGGACAGGGTGTTTTTCAATTGAGGGATAATGGAAAGGAAATATTGTAAAAGTATGTAAAATAAATTTATTTTAAATAAGAATACAATCTTGGAAAAATATATTCACAATATCCTCCAGTTTATTAAGATCAATTCCCCACTTGCAAGCATATTAGTCACAATATTATAGAGGGAAGTTTTATTGGAAGAACAAGAGAAAGCAAACAGGACTCTTGGAAAACAAAACAGAAATGCTCCAATTAGCAGCCCTTTCACAGAGATCTGTGTAAATTCCTAATCTGCCATATAAAGATTCATTGATTGCTGTAATTCCAGTAGTTCCCACCAGATGGTTCTGGGTGTTGCTTGCTTTTGCCAACTCTTTGTTGGTGTGATTCCCTCTGCAGGTTCCCTGGGATTCCCAGCAGGTGCCCTTGGGTATTATTCTTTGTTGAGCATTGTTGTCCTCCTAAAGCTTCCAGATACTAATACATAGCTCAGATTAAATAATTCTTCAGGCTTTAAAAAGCATTTTGCAAACATTATCTCACAATTACCCCTAGGGTAGATTCTATTGTTATCCACCATTTTGCAGAGGAGGAGCTGAGATTCAGAGGAGTGGAGTAATTTGTACTGGGTCATAGAGCTAGGAAGCATCTGAAGCAGCTTTCAGACCCAGGTCCTAGCGAAGTCTAGCATTGTGTTCATGATTCTTGCTCACACCAGGTTTCTCTGGTCCTTAAAAGCAATCAGATCCTTTTGGCAGTTCCCCGTTGTTCCCTGCAGGTGGCCCTAGGTACTACTCATTCTCTTTCTTCATGACAAAAAAATTTTGATTTCAGAGCTCTCACTTGGCACAGTCTTTGGCCCCCAGGGAAAATTCCTCAAGAGTTTTTGTCTGGCGGAAGACAGTTCTCTCAGCTGCAGCCTGTTACAATTTTGCTAATGCAATATCAGACCTGGGACAGAAATTCTTTTTGTCATGATTCTAAATATGTGGCCAGGAGCAAGTCCTCCTCTCTTATTCCAGTTTCATGATATCATTGTCAAAAACCTCTAGTCACAATGTCCTTTCCCTTCTAAAAACCTACAATTCTCCTTCTGTGTGGTTCTAAAGAAATTTAAAGATTTAACAAAAAAAATTTAAATGTCAGCTCCCCATCAGTTCTTGTAAGGGCTGGAATGGCCATATTTAAATTATGTCTAAATTGTTAATCTTACCTAGGCTTGAACTGGGTCTTTTTTCAGTTCTCTCAGATCAAAGCTGTTCTTCCAATCAGTCAAAAACCTTCATTAAACATCTATTTTGTTCTAGACAGTATGCTAAGTCTGGAGAGGCAAAGTTCTTGTTCTGAAAGAATTTATATTCTATGGGGAAAATAATATGCAATATATATCTATATAATTCAACATAAAATACATGCAAAATAAATACAAGGTAATTATATGGGGGGCACTAGTAGCAATGGTAGACAGAAAAGAAGAAAATAGTCTAATATTTGTTATTTAGATATTCAGGAACATGAGTAATCTCCTTTTGCTCCATCCACAGGTATAGATTGAAATCATCCCATATTATCTGGGCAGAGTGGAAAGAGGACTGGATCTGGAGTCAGAGGACTTGGGTTCAAATCCCGCTTCAGCTATTTTATAATCATATGACCTTGACAAACTCATCTCATCTCTTCGGGTCTTAATTTCTCCATCTGAAAAATCAGGAGATGGATAATGTGCATTATTATCATTCATTATCAGAGTTCTTTTATCTTTAAAAAACATAAATGCAGATTTTTTTTTAAATGTTGTGGTTATTGGATAAACTTTTCTCCCAGTTCTTCTGACTTCATTCTGTATTAGTTCATACAAGTCTTCTCAAGTTTCTTTGATACTATTCTTCATCATTAGTTACAGGCCAATATTACAGCCATATGCCATACTTTGTAGTCATTTCCCAGCTGATGAGTATTCCCCTAGGTTTCTAATTCTTTGCCATTATAAAAAAGGAGCTGCCATAAACACTTTTTATGTATTTGTAGGGCATTTGCCTCTAACTTTGATCTCTTTGGGATAAAGCCTAGTAATGATGCTACTGGGTCAGAGATATACACAATTAAGTGACTTTATGGAAATAGTTTCAAATGCATTTCCATAATAACTGGGACAATTCACAATCTTTCCAACAGTATATTACAGTTTTCTGTATAGTGATCGAGTCTGATCTCATTGTATTATACTGGAAAATATCAGAGGACTTTAGTTCAAAACCAACTTTGTTACTAACTTTCTATGTGACTTTGGGCTAGTAATCTTTCTGATCTTTGTTTCCGCATTCTTAAAAAGATGTGTTGGACTAGGTTATCTCTAAATTTATGATTGTCTTAATTCTGGGCCCAGCTCATTATGTGTCTGCAGCATCCATCTAGATATCTGGAATTAAAGATATTCAATATATTTATTGAATCATAGAATACTTTCCTATACTAACAAAATCACAGGTGTTTGTCCCTATCCTCTTCAAGACAACATCTTATTTGTCTAGTTCACATAATCATTTGGGCAAAACCCATTTGTGTTTTTCTTCTACTTTGCTTTTTAAGAGTGAAGAAGAAATAGTCACAACTATTTCTCAAATAATTTTGGATTTCACTGAAGAGATTTGCTGGAGTTCCAAGCAATTAACATATAACTTGCAAATAGATGCATTTGGAAAACCTCTCCACTGCCAGGGAATCCTTTTTGGTGGAGTTGAAATTTCTGTAGGATGTACTACATCCTACAGAATAGTGAATATTAGGTAAGAACATCTACCTATTTTATATCTTGTCTATTATTAACATCCTAGTGGTCTATTGAACAATGATTTGGTTAGTGGTATCTGACTTTATAATCTTGAAATCTACATATATATGCACACATATATGATATGAATGTATAAATATAGGTATCTAGTAATCTGTATACTGTGTGCTATATTTTGTCCTATCAGGTTAAATACTTTTAAAAAAATCAATAAATAATAAATGGTAATCTTTTAATTTGTATACTTAATAGTAGAGATAGTAAAAATATTAACATTATAATGGTCCACATGGATTAGTTTTCAAAATATTCTACAGAGGGAAAAATTCTTGATGAAGACTAGTTACAAGTTGTTCTTTCTACCAGAATGAATGGACATCTCAATAGAAATGGTCAAGAGTTAGCAATGATTCTGTGAGATGTAACCATTTTAAATGTCAAAGAAATCCTGTGGATAAAGAGTTACTTTTTTAAACTTGTTTACTTTTGAGTGTTAAATGCATGGAGTTTTGTCCTAGAGTTATACCCAAATAGCTCCTTTACTTGAATATAAAAAACAGGCATTGTAATATTGCGAATTGAGAGCTGACCTTAAAACCTAAAAAAACTGAAGTCAAGTCCAATCTCTGATGATAATGACTGTGTGACCTGAGTAAGGTATTTATTCTCTTTTAGTGCTCTAGGAACTCTCTAAGATTATAAATTGCAGAGAAGGTGTCAATGATAGAAGGAGTTTTCTCACGTGGGAGTTCCCTATACCAATAAAATCATAGGTTTCTGTCTCTATTTTATATGAAATAATGAAATAATGCAAGGGAATATACAATGACTATTTGTAGTTTCAGATGCACTCAACAAATATATCTGAGGAATAGGATAAGATGGGATTCATGAATGGTGAAATTTCTAAAAGTAATGTATATCCTTTTTGATGTATTTTTTTTCCTATGTAAAAATCATATTTAGGTTACATTCTTTGAGCATGAGCTGTATCTTTACCTCTTGAATTCATAAATGAACTGTTTGCTACATTTTCCCACAAAATGGAAAAGAACACAGATGGTGTTTCCCTCTCCACTCCCCCACCCCCTCCAGAAGGCAACTGAGAAGACATTAACAAGTACCAACCCATATGTCTTCTTTCTCATTTCTATAAAATGTGGATAAAAATAGACTATGTATATGGGGTATCCTTGATGAAAAAAATGAGAAGGAAATAAGCTTTAAGAGAACTACAACACCTATTATATGCATATATGTATGTATATGTATATTTATATACATATATATCAGACTTATAAACATATCTATTTCTGGTCCCTTGTATTCCAAAATGCTGTTCTAGAAATTGCTCTTTATTAGTTAAAAGGATGTGTATACATGCAATCAATTGTCCTTTTAATACTATTTGGGTGAAGCAGTCCTTTTCTTTAGGATTGTAAATATAGGTAAAGTGCTGGCTATGTCATTGTACCCCACAATTTACACCAGGCAGTTTCTCTAAGTGGTCCATTTTCAGTCTCTTCTCTTCCACCTCTAAACTTGCTTTTGTCTCTGATTATCTGGAAATAAAATAACTTTACTTAAATCTATTCTTTCTTTTGATGACTAATTTTTTTCTCTTTGTGCTAAATTCCTCGAATCCATCTCATTGCTTCTACTTATTTGTTACTTAACTCAAGGCAATTTGGCTTTAGGATCAACCACTCTATGGAACCTATCATTTTGAAGACTACCAGTAACTTTTTTGGGGGAAAATCCAATGAACTTTTCTCGATCTGCATCTTTCTTTATCCATTACTTATCTCCCTTCATATTCTTGAATTTATAGGAGGTTAGTTTAACCATACACTGTCTTATATCCTTGAATCCTTCACCCTGTAGCCCTATTGCTTTTCTACTCCGGATCATTTCCACTATCAGCCTTCTCTGCTCCAGTTCCACTGCTATAAGGGAAGTCAAGACATTGTATCAAACAGGTACCAAGTAGGCATTGGTACACAATGATCCTTTTATTCTTTTCTTATTGACTGTTACAGTTCCCACAACAATTTATTTTTTCTTCTTAAGTCTCCTATGCTGCATTCTATCCAGTTAGCTGAAGACTTTGCCTCTTATTTTACAAAGAAAGACAAAGTTATCTAGGTGAGAACTACTTTCTCCCTAATTCAAGAACCCTCTCTAATCTCCTACATATATTTTTTCTTCTTTGCTCCATTCTCTAATGAAAAGGTGTCACTTTTTTTGTCTAAACCAATCCTCCTACTTTTTGGTCTATATGCTCTGTATTCTAATCACTTTTGGGAACTTGCCCCCTCTGTCATTCCCTTTTTCTTTTCTAGAATCTTCTCTATTGTGTCCATACAGTCTGTCCTCATTGTTAATAAAAAACTTTTACGTCATCCTCCATCCTCTCAATGTATTCTTTGCCTTTTATCTCTTTTGTAGTCAGACTGAAAAAACTCCATTTCTCAGCATATTTGTCCTCCATCAAGGTTTTGTTTAGTTGTTACCTATTCTACAAAACTTTTCATGATCATTCCTAGTTTTAGTGTTCACTTCTTCCTCAAATTACCTTTAATATGCTTTTCTAGAAACACAGTATTTCCTAGTAAATTAAAAGAATGCTAAACTCTTTGCAGTCAGATATTATTATTTATTGTTTTTCTCTTTGTATTTTGTGGCCCCAGTCAGTGCCCAGCAAGGTATTTTCTTATTTTTGACAATAAATGTCACTGAAATTGAATTGAATCTGTTTTTGAATGAGAAATAATGGAAAAAATTGTGGATTTATTATAATATACATATCTATAAAAATCTTAGTTCATGATAGAAGATGGGTTAGTAAACTATAGCTTGAGAGCCAAATCTAGCTTGAAGCTTATCTTTGTGCATCTATGAATTAAGAATGATTTTTACATTTTAAAGTACAATAAAACTTTAGTCAAAAGTATAAAAATCCATTCTTTGCTTACAAGTCATATAAAAACAGGTGCTGTCTAGATTTGGTCCAGTTTGCTGACCTCTGTCAGATAAAGAAAAGGACAATATCATATACATGAAGAGCAATTTTCAAAGAGTTCAATAGATGAATGAATAAATCAAACATTTATTAAGTACTTATGTACCTTAGTACATAGTACCATACTTACATGGTGCTAAATGATGGAAGTACAGATACAAATGTAAGACAGTACTGATCTTCAAGGAGCTTCCATTGTTTTTTAAATTAAATTTGATTTGATTTATTTATTTTAAGAAACAATTGGGGTTAACTGACTTTCCCTGGATCACACAGTTGGTAAGGCTTAAGTATCTGAGGTCGAATTTGAACTCAGGTCCTCTTGATAATAAGGCTGGTGCTCTATCTACTAACATTCTACCTTCTTAATTTTTTTTAAATAAAAAAATCACTTTCTCTTCTTCTACACATCTCACTGAGAAAGAAAGAAAACAAACAAACATATATAGAACAAATTCCTGCATTAGCCATGTCCAGGAAAATATGTCTGAATCTGTACCTCAAGTTAATGACCGTTTATCAAGAAGTGAGTAGCATGTTTCATCATCACAAATCTTCTAAAATTATGATTGATCATTGAATTGATTAGAATTCCAAAGTTTTTCAAAGTTATTTTCATAATATTGTGATTATTATATAGTTTGTTCTCCTAGTTTTTGATTTACTTTACTTATACAATTTTTTATACAATTTATACAATTCTTCCCAAGTTTCTTTGAAATTGTCTCTGTTATTTTACATTATAATAGCATTGTATTAATATATTATTTAACATAGTTTGTTCAATCATTCCCCAATTGATAGGCATCCCTAAGTTTTCAATTCTTTGCTGCTGCAAAATAGAATTATAATAATTGTTTTTGCACATACAAGTCCTTCTCTTTGTTTTCTTTGGTGTTTAGTCTTAGTAGTGATAGTATTACTAGGTCAGAAGCCATGTACAATTTAACAATATTTTTGTCATGCTTCAAAATTACTTTCCAGATTAGCTGGACCAATTTGCAACTCTACTAACAAAACATATTTTCCCACACCCCCTCCAGCATTTAGAATTTTCTTTTTTGGTCAGTTTTGACAATCTAATTGGTGTGAGGTGAAACCCTAGAGTTGTTTTAATTTTTATTTCTGTAATTATTATTGACTTAGAGTATTTTTCATATAATTATAAATATGTTGGACTTTTTCCCTCTGAAAACTCCCTATTTATATCCTTTGGTCTTGGGGGATGGCAAGGAGCTAACATCTGAATGGAAGACACAGCACATATAGGAGAATGCTGGCTAGGGAGTATGTAATGAAATACTATATAGAAGAATTCTTAAAGAGTTGGAAAGACCAAAGAAAAAACAAAAGCTTTATTGCAAACATGTGTAGTTAAACAGAGCAAATTACTGCATTAGGCATGTAAAAAAATTCTGAAATAGCCTTCTAAGTGCATCACCTCTCTTTTAGGAGGTGAATAGCATGTTTCATTATGAGTAATTTGGTGTCGTGGTTCAATCACATGAAATTAAAAAGCTTTTTCAGAAAAAATTATAATGCAAAAAAACATAAGAAGGAAAACAGTTGATTGGAAATAATCTTTGTATAAAATATCTCTAACAAGAGTCTGATTTCCAAAGATATATAGGTGAATAAAAGAAATTTCTCAGACTATAAGAGTGTTTCATAAAAGAAGAATTGCAGTCTATTAAACAGTCATATAAAAGATCACTCTAAATCACTAGTAATAAAAAGAAAGGCAAATCAAAATAACTCTGAAGTTAAACTTTACATCTATAAAAAGATGACAAAATGTAGGAAGAGTTGACACTGGAGAGGTTATAGAAAGATGGATGTTAATACCTTTTATAGGAGTTGTGCATTGCCCAAACATTCTAGAAAGGAATATGAGATTATGTAACATAATAAAGTGACTAATGCTGTAAAAAATTACCCTGGTATGGGTTCTATCAATAAAAAGTTATTAAAAAAATAAAGTGACAAAAATGTCCATACTCTTTGAGTCAGAGATTCTGTTGCTAGGCTTATGATGAAAGGAGGTCAGTTAATAAACATTTATGAAACATTCACTATGTGCCAAGCACTGTGTCAACTACTGGGGATACAAAAAGAAGTAAAAGACAGTCTATCCTCAAAGAATTTACAATCTAATAATAAGCAAACAAATATATGCTTACAAATTCAATAATGGGATAAATTAAATATAATTAAGGGAAGGAAGCTGTTCAAATGAAGAAGGATTAGGAAAGGCTTTGTTGAGAAAATGAGAGTTTAGTTTAATCTTAAAAGAAGTCAAGGAAGCCAGTAAATAGAGATGCTCTTTCCAGACATGGTGAATAGCCAGAGAAAAGGCCCATCTTCATAACAATCTCAAGAAAACCAGTATCAGTGATTCTAAGAGCTATGGCAGGGATATAAGGTGTATGAAGACTGGTAAGGTGGGGGTATTCTAAAGGATACAAAAGACTTTGAATGCTACAGGATTTTGTATCTGATCTTGGAAGCAATAGAGAACCAATGGAATTTGAAAAATAGGAAACATGATCACAACCATGCTTTAGTGGCTGATTGGAGGATAAATTAGAGTGAAAAGAGACTTAAGGCAAACAGACCCACTAGCAGGCTACTGAAATCATCCAGGGGTAAGGTGATGAGAGTATGATCTATGGTGGTGGCTGTGTCAGGAGAGAAGGAGGCCTAGATCAGAAATATTGCAAAAGTAAAATTGACAGAGCTTGACAACAGATTGATTATGGGAATTGAGCTACTGAGGAGCTGAGGATGTCACTATGTTGGAAGCCTGATCAATTGGGATGATGATGTTGCCTTCCATAATTGGGGAAAGTTGGAGAGGGATTGGAGAAAATATGGGGAAAAGATAACGAATTCCATTTTGGACATGGTGAGTTTATGATGTCTTGTGGACATCTAGTATGAAGTATCTAAAAGGAAATTGAAATGTAAAGTTGGACGTTAACAGAGAAGTTAGGATATGTAGACTTGAGAAACGTCAGTATAGATATAGTAATTAAATTCATGGGAACAAATGAAATGATTAAGTGAAATAGCATAGAAAGAGAGGAAAGGCGGGCAGAAGTCTGGGTGACATCTATGGTTAGAGGGCATCTTCAATTACCTGTATACCTCATATACACTATAATATTTATACTTTTTATACTAGCAAAGAACAGGAAACTCACTGAGTGGTAAGTCAGATTGTGATACATGAATATAATGAGATATTTTGTGTCATAAGATATGGTAACATAACTATGATGAATACAGAGAAGCACGGGAAATTTTATATGAATTTATACAAAGTGAAGTAAGTAGAATCAGAAAAAACATTACTCATAGTACAGCAATCCAAATACAAAAAAAAAGCAACAAGAAAATAATCAGAATTGAATTTTAATGACCAAATTTGACTCCAAAGACAGATAATTCTTGATTTTTTTTTTTGTAAAGAGGACCAAAGTGAAATATTGCATATAATGTCAGACTGGTTTTGACATGTTGATTGTTTTGCTGAATTGTTTATTCTTTGTTATAAGGAATAGTTCTCCTGGAAGTGGTATTAGGAGGGGTATACTGAGAGATATAGGATGTAAAAACAAACAAAAAATACGCACATATATACATATGCATTTAAATAAAAGAGGAATTATCTAAAAACAACTGAGGCTCAGGGGAACTCACTGACCAACTTATATTTCAAGCCATGTATAGATTATAAAAGAAAGACAGGCAATTGAAAATGCATTCAAAAGAATGGCATAATACTGTTAGGAATGCTGAAATTCAGAATGAGCTGAGTCCAGTGATAAATATTAAAGGTAATAACAATTACCAAAAAAAATCATTATGGGGGAAAGGAAAAGATAATGGAAGGTGTTGCTGATCAATGCTGATGACAATTGAGAAACAGCAGAACTATTCACCACATTTTGTCTGTTTTCTCTACCAATGAGAATGATAGATGGAACAAAAGTACTCAACAAGCAGTTGAAAACAAATCTAAGTGAGGAAATGCTAAGAAAGCCTCTTAACTTCTTGCTATGAACCACAGTCACCTGGAACTGATAAATTATATTCCAGAGTATAGTGTAACAATTTGCACATGTGATTGCTAAGCTCTTGATGATGAGCTTTGAAAAATACAAGAGAAAAAGGTGTCAAAAGAGTGAACAAGAGCAAATGTTACATCTATCTAAATATATATATATATATATATGTATATATAGTGGAACATAGACCAGCAAGTTTGACTTTGATTCTTGTTAAGATTCTGGAGCATGTTATTAAAAGAAATATTTATGAGCATTTAGAAAAGGATGTAGTATTCACTTACTAAGAGCTAGCAGGACTTCATTAAGGACAAGTCATGATAGACTAAACTAATTTCCTTTTTTGACAGGTCTACTAGACTACTGGAATTGGCAGAGTTTCTTTTGATATCCTTATGAACAAGATTAAGATATAAGATGGGATATTAGAATAATTAGATGGATATAGATCCTTTTAATTGTTGTACCCAAAGACTGTTGATGAATTAACTAATGTGAACCTTATTTTAGTGGAGTATTCCAGAGAGCAATCCTTGCTATTCAACATTTTTGAAGGTTGGCTGAAATCACAATAGTTATGATTTAAAATCTTTCAGTGATACAAATTGGAAAAAATAGTTAAAATGTGGGATGACCAGGTCAGGATGCAAAAGATCTGGTATGGCAGGCTGAACTTAATAAGATGGAATTTAATAGGGATAAATATAAATTTCTACAGTTGGGTTAAAAAAATCAATTATGTGTATATATGTGTTTGTAGATAGATAGATGAATGCTTAGATGGCATTTTGTGTTGGGGAAAAAAGACCTTCCAATTTCAAAAGACTGAAACCAAAAGACATAAACCAAAACTATTAATGAACTTTTGGCTACCTTAATGGAAAAAAAAGTTCCCAAAATGAAGGAAGTGATAATCACCTTCTATCAAAGTTGTTCTCATCAGACAGTATCTAAAGTATTGTCTTCAATTCTCAGCATTATATTTTAGAAAGGACATTGACAACCTGGAGCAATCTGAAGGAGAACTACTATTATAGCCAGAGACCATGACATATGAACATAATGATAAATGCCCAGAATCAAAGATCAACTTGAAATTTTCAGTATTTCCTTTACCAAGTAGAATGATTTTTGAACTGAAAAGAACAGAATACAGTTGGCTGATAGAGATAATAATCTAATAACAATGATAAGATTATTTTTAAAAAATCCTTGCTTTCCTTGAAGTTCCATCAAGAATCATCTACCTGACTTAGGTTAGCTACATCATAAGGCTCTAAAGGAAATGGCAGAAGGGGTGTGCTGGAGTCTGCTCTGATTGATCCGGAGCCAGAGTTCAATTAATTTTCAGTATGAGCATTTACACTATGGAAATCAGCAAGTTACAAATAAGAGCTTAATTTATTGTTTCATTGATTATCTAGGTGTAAGAAAAATTAATAATTCAAATTAAATTTATAAGTATGTCTAACATACTTAAAATTTTTAAAGTTTATTTTTAATATACATTTTATGAATTATGGTAGGAGAGAAAAATCAGAGCAAACAGGAAAAACCATGGGAGATATACAAAAAAATAAGTGAATATAGCATATGTTGATTTACATTCAGTCTCTGTAGTTCTTTCTTTGGTTGCAGATGTCATTTTCTGTCCAACATGTATTGGGATTCCTTTGGATCACTGAACTACTGAGAAGACCCAAGCCTTACATAATTGATTATCACACATTCTTGCTGTTATTGTGTACAATGTATTCCTAATTCTGCTTTTTTCACTCAGCATTAGTTTATGTAAATATTTCTAGTCCTTATTATAATCAGCTTGTTCATCCTTTTTTTATAGAACAATAATATTTCATTTCCTTCATGTACCACACTTTGTTCAGCCATTCCCCAACTGATGGGCATCCATTCCTTTTTTGCTACTGCAAAAAGAACTGCTACAAACATTTTTGCTCATGTGGGTCCTTTTCCTTCCTTTATGATTTCCTTGGGATACAAACCCAGTAATGGCACTGGTGGGTCAAAGGATATATACAGTTTTATAGCCCTTTGGACATAGTTCTAGATTGCTCTCCAGAATGGTTGGATCATTTCACAGCTTCACCAATAGTGCATTAGTTTTTCACATTCCCTCCAGCATTTATCATTATCCTTTCCTGTCATCTTAGGCAATCTGAGAGGTATGAGGTGGTACCTCAGAGTTGTTTTAATTTAGCATACTTTTTTTTTTAAAGAAAAGATGTTTGTTAAATATTTGCAAGTAACCTATACCTTCTTCCCATACACATTCTTTTTAAAACCATGATCTATGATTTTTGAAAAATCATGGAGAATGGGAGAGGTATCTCAGGATTGAAGAGATACAAATATCCTAATTTTTAAAATAAAGGATTGGAGCCTGAAATTTATAAGTAAGGTAATTTTACTTCCTCGCAAAATTCTAGAATATACATATTTAAAGTATGGTCAGAAAGTATATGGAAAAGAAAGCAATGTTTATAAAGTAGCAGCACAGTTTTATAATGAACAGATTCTGTGCAATTTTGGACACTTAGAAGAGTTGAAGAAACACACTTCCTTTCTGACGAGTGGATGTGAAGAACTATGTGTATAGAATGTTGTATACTGTTAGGTATGGAATCTGTGTGAGTTGATTTTGCGTAACAGATTTACTTCGTTCACTAGGTGAGTGGGGGAGGAATATTTTCAGAAATCTAAAAACTTGTATCTAAAAACAAAAGCATGGGAGATCATAAATACAAAACCACCGGACCCAGATGACTCTAGCAGAGATTGTAAAGGTAGAGACTTTGCCTAGCCCTCTCACATCACCTCTCTGATGTAGTCGTGCTCTTCCTGAACAAAGGACAAACAACAATGACAATAAAAGTGAGACAATTCCTGCTTTCAAGAAACTTATATTCTACTGGTGGTAGGGGAAGTTGAGAAAACACAAATAGTTGAGTGATGGCAAGGGATTGATGTTTTGGTCTGGGAAGTCCCAATGATAGTGAGTGGAACAATAAGGAGATCTTAGAGATCTTTTTTGAGGAATTTTTCCAAGTTTTAAATCAACCACTATTTTTAAGAGGGACAGGTTTTTTTTTGAGTTCCTTCTCATTTAGAAAAATCCATTCTGCTCTTAAAGGCCTTGAGGAAATAGTGTCAAGGAGCACTTAAAGACAAAATTTAAAATTCCTGATGGCTAAAAAATAAAGCACAAAGTGAAATTATTTTCACTAAATTAAGATGGAATAGAATCTAATAGATAAGTTAAGTGGCAATCTCTGTGCTGCTGGAGGTGCTGGAGAAATGGAAAATGCAGAAATATTACAAGAAATAAATTAAAAGAGGGGGTCCTAGAAATGTAAGAGGTCAAAGGAGCCAGCAGCTGCTGCCATCCTCACTCAACAGTACACACAACTTCTGTTATGTCTGGAAATAATAATCTAGCATTGGTGGTTGGTTGACAGTGTTGTCTACTATGCAGAACAAAGGTCCCCAACCTTTAGCTCAGGAGTAAGATTCTGCTCACAAAGCTGTTGTAAGCAGTTCCTGAGCTCCCCTGAGGCCTCACCACTGTGGCCTCCCACCTGTCCTAGATATCATGACCAGGTTCAGGTTGCTGATCCCTACAGATAATCTGAACAATTCGACACTTTCCCATGTAAGAGGGTTGCTCTTTGATGACAAAGTTTTTTTTTTTTCCCCTCCCATGCTTTTATTCAGATATAATAATAAAATATGCTGTCTTTCAAAAATGAAGATGACATTACTGATTAGCAGATTATGAGTTGGGTATTATTTTTCTAAGTGTTGATGAATTTCTATTGATCTATTTACATTCTTTCTCCTATCCTCATTTGTGATCAACAAGATACATTTACAAGAGGGCTGGTCAACATACAGAGGTACAGTATGTAACAATGAGCAAAGTTAATTGACCTATATGGGAACTGAATCCTTCATCTTGCTTAGCTCCATTAACATTATGCTCCGATGAACTCTGGAGCCTGTAATCTTTAACATGTAGTCAATGTTCAAGTTTAAGACTTGTAAATGATAGACAGGATGTTCTCTAAACAAGTTCAGTGGTTTTCCCACTGAATATGTATTGCTATGTGTCTTCAAGGGCCTTGCCATTGTGCTGAAATTTTAAAGCGGAATTCTAAAAGAGGCTGGTGGTGAAAGAATACTATGAGAAATTGACACTTAAGCAATCTCTGTTCAATCATAGGAGAATAACAGTCAGAGCTAGAAGCAATCTTTGAGATCATCAGTCCCTGAAAGCTGCCAAATTATGGTGGCTAAATCTGACCTTCTGTCTATTTTTGTATGTGTGACCCAGCAACATAAGAGTTAACCATTCTTAGAATATGGACCCTACAAAAGCAGCAGTGAACTGGATTTAGTCCACAGGCTGTAGTTTGCTGACCTCTGATCAAGTCTAACATCATGATGAGGAACTGAAGAACAAAAGGTTGTGACTTTCTCAGAGCCACAAAGATAGAAATTATCAGGGCTAAGATTAAGACCTAGATCTTTGATTCCAAATCCAGCACAATTTCTAATTTTCTTTTTGAATCTTCCCCTAGCTTGAATGATATTAGATACCCCTCTATGATCAGATTTAGGCACCATGAAAAAAAACCCAACAGTGACTAAACATTAAATATAATGTTTAGAATTTGAGACACCATTTGTCAACCAACTTTTCACCTTCATTGACAAGCAGGGATTCAAACTTTAAACATTATATTTAGTCCTTAATCACTGTTTTTTTTTCCTCCATTGTGCCTAAATCTGACCATAGAAAGCTATCAATATATTTTTGCCTTTTTTCCTCTTAAGGTCTTTAGTTTGATAAGTAGGGAAATAATTTGTTCCTTCTCCACTGTGTGTCTAGGATTATTATACATACAACTCTTTTAAATTTTTTTTTTTTTTTTTTGCTGAAGCAATTGGGGGTGACTTGCCCAGGTCACACAACCAGGAAGTGTTAAGTATCTGAGGTCACATTTGAACTCAAGTCCTCCAGACTTCAGGGCTGGTACTCTATCCACTATACCAACCAGCTGCCCATACATACAATTCTTTAAGTTTATATAATGAATAAGATATTTTTTATTTTTAAGTGTATTTTTAATTTATTTTGTACTTCTATATACAAGGATGAGAAAAGAAGCAGGAAGACAAATAGGTGTTCATCAAAATAATCTAGGCTAGAAGGCATGCAGGGCTAAACTAGGGGGAGGGTTATATGAATGAAAAGGAGATAGATTTGTGATTTTTGTGTCATAGAGATAGAATCAACTATCATCGAATATGAATGAGAGGCAGCCGAGAGAAAAGAATCAAGGATGATTCAGGTTGTGTACCTGGGTGACTAGATGAATACTGATTTCTTCAACATAGAAAAAGATATTTGGTAAAAGGATAGTTTTGGGGGAGAAATATAATGAATTGCAGAGATAGGTAGAAAACCCCAAACACAATTCATTGTTTTTTTCCCAAAACTATCCCTTCACTAAAGGTCTTTTTCTATGTTGAGGTAACATTTTCAGTCCTGTACTTGTTTAAAGAAATAATAGACAACCACCTGCCTTGAATGATTAGACATTTATTTGTTTGAAACTAGAATACAGAGCTAATGAAGCTATCATTATTATATTATGCAATATATCGATGTAATATTAGTTTGTGACAGCCAGGAGAATTACTACAAATCTACCAGCTGAGGGATTCTTTCTGAGTTCAAGCTTTCTCACAGAGGTGACTGGTTCCCCTCCTATACTTTAATTCATTTTTCACACCACAGTGACTGACTAAATTCCATGTGGGTGAGAATTTCTTTTCTTTAGTTCACCCTATTCCTATGCCAACAACTTCCTTTGATATCTATAGTGTGATCCATAGGCACGTGCAGCCACTGTTTGTTAGAAAGACCCTCTGGAATCTACCTTTTGAAGGCATGCTATTTGAAGACTTGTCCTCTTCCCAGTACAAGGTCTTGATGGGCTTTTTGGTCTAAATATAGCTTAAATGACAAGTTGCTATAGATGTAAATATTAATTATACATTGAAATTCTGAAACTGTTTTTACTAGAAGCTTGTTAGCTTGTTAATTATCCTAATTACCATACAAGGAGAAAGGGAGAAGGGAAAAGTGTGATTAGGGCTGGTAATCTGCCTTATTCATTTCTTGCCATAGCCATTTTTGATTTGGGAAAATTAATTCTGTGGAATCAGTTTATGCAGACTCCTAATGTTCCTAGACAAGCCTAGCTGATAGTACGCAGGCTTAACACATGTTGGCTCCCCTCCCAGGATTGGCCATGTCACCATGCTGGAGCGTGATCCAGTCAGGCAGCCCAAGCTGTGTGCTGTTTTTCTCAACATGGACAACAGATAGAGAAAGGATTGTAGGGAAGGATGAATAGGAAGGAAAAGAGAGAGAGACTGAGACAGAGACACAGAGAGAGATTAAAGAATCATAGAAAGTTTATCTTGTTATGATTTTTCATCCTTCCCTCCACTTCTGCACTTCTTTTGGAACACCAGTGGGAAGAGAGGCAGTCACTAATTAATTCCTCATGGAATTTGTGACAGTTTCTGGTATTGAGGAGTTAGTGTCTGTAGAAAAAAATGCAGAATAAATGCGACTACTAACCTACTGTCTAGAGTGCTTTTCTTTTAATGCATTTTCATTGTTCTGCATATAAGAAGAAAAATGAGGAAAAGACATATATAGTTAGTTGGTTGATTCTAGAGGAATCAGGGGAGAGATCTGGAATGGGAGGGATGCCATAATAATCCTGTTGATAAATTTAAGTTACTCGGGGTTAATAATTCCCAATACAAAATAGGGCAGGCATTTTTTCATTCTTTTTCTGAAACCACAATGCAAACAATGGGGCACGGAGAGCCAAACGAAAATTTAGTATGGTTTCTTCAGCATACAAGGAACCAGACCATATCCTTCTTTGGCGAGTTAGGATGAAGTCAACAAGATCAACCCACGTAAAACAAGTTGGTGAGTGAAAAGCAGACCATGTGCTTTCAAAGTGGTTCAAAACCCACTAAGCTTTAGACAAGGGGAATTCTTTCTTTCTTGATCTGGACTGGATTAAAACAGGTGACCTCCTAGAGAAGGCTGCATGCCACATGGTCAGTTCACTAAGCCCCTGGTATTTGCTGATTGAACTCTCCTTGTTTGTTATTGAAAAGTGAAGGTGAACTGCCCCTGAAAAGAGCCTCTGGGGATCTCAAAAGCATCTGTCAACAGACAGCAAGGGACAATGGCCAGAGAAGGCAAGAGGAAGAGAGAGAAGGAAAGGGAGAGGGAGAAAGGGGAAAAAATCCCCAATAACAACAAGAAATAGACAGGAAGAGCAGGAGAGGATGGAGGAGAGTAGAACATGTGTTTCCAGTGTAAATTACAGAGAGCCGGTGTAACCTGACTATCTGCTGATCTCTTCCCCTGACAGCTGTGGAAGGGAAGGGAAGGAGAAGAAAAGAATCCCTGACTTCATCCTGTACACTGAGTGTGCCTCTGAGATAACTTTCCCCAGTAGGTGTGCAGGGAGAATGGTCCCCCGAGATAGCACTGAGGCTAGTCACAGTACATGACATCTGGAGGATGTACCCACCTCTCCTGAAGAGCTACCCATTATAATTCATGTGTTTGATAATTAACCAGGATGTAATTAGATATAATCACTCTGACAATAACGTTCACCTGTTTTCAACACACAAGCAGGCGGCTTGTCATCCACCTGTGCCTGATCAAAGGGGACAATGGAGCAATGAGCCATTAGTGAGCACTCTCAGAGGGAGCTGGGGTTACTTTCCTATTGAAGTCCTGACAAGTGATACAGTCAGCCAAGGTGGAAAATAACTAATTCATGACTTTTTCAAAAATCTATTCTCACCACCCTTGGCTCGGGTTTCAATGTGTTTGAAGGATGTAGGGGGAAAAATAAACAGCAACTCAATGGAAAAGAAAAGCTGGAACACTGTTAAAAAAAAAAAAAGATCAATTATGTTTGAAAATTACAGCTGACATATTATAAATGAATGAAGGCAAAGAAAGCCAGGATTAAGGAGTTCAGGAAAACAAATCTTAGATGAAAATAGATGATCTTATTGATACAGATACACATAGACAAGGCAGTTTTTTTTTTTTTTAAGTTGGGATACATAGCGATCTATTTAGGGAGATATCAGGGTCCTGAAAAAGACTCAGCAACTCGAAAAATAGCTTTTCCATCTACTCTGATGCTTGTTATAACACAATTAACACTTCATTTCTTTGACTTAAGGGTTTGTTCCCTGTTCAAAAGTAAATATATTGATATAGATAACACCTTATCAGTCATCATCAGTTCAGTTCGGAATGCCACATTTTAGGTAGGAGTTTGAGGAGCTAGAGAGTATCCAGAGAAGAAGGACCAAATAGTGAGGGGTCTAAAGACCATGTCATGTAATGATTGGTTGGAAAAACCAGGGATTTTAGCAGAGGGAAGGGAAGACTTAAAGGGAACATGATAACTGTCATTAAGTATTTGAAGTGTTGTTATGTCAAAGAGGGAGAAGACTTGAAATACTTTGTCTCAGAGAGCAGAATTAGGAACTAAGAATGGAAATTGCAGACAGATTTAGGCTGTGTAAGGAAAAAATGTTAGTAATTAGAGGAATTCCAAGGTGGACTAGACTGCTTTTGGAATAGGGTCTTCTCTGTTAGAGATCTTTGAACAAAAGCTAGATGGTTATTTAGTGGGGGGGGGGGGTAGGGTGGGGAGGAGGGGAGGAAGGGAGAAGGAGAATGATTTTAAAGAGGAGATTTTTGGCTTGTTTCATTGGAATACATGAGTTCTATTCCAACTTTATACAGTTATATATATCCATATAATTTGGATTCTGTGATTTATGTTTTTGTGTGAATAAATTTCAAATCTTTTCCTCTGAACAGAATTGAATTGGGGAGGATGGTAAAAATGGGGAAATTGTACAAGGAGAGAGTCATCAGTGAGGTGAGAATAAGCAAGAAAGGGAGGTTTATAGTACCAAAGAAATAGTTTTCCTATGTTATAATAACTTAATTTTTTTCATATGCAAATCCATCACTCAGAGAAGTGGTTATTTCCTCTTAGGAACTTTTCTTGAAATTATTATTGTAAGTTGACATCAGATAAGCGATGGCGGTTTAGTTAGAGCTTCACCATATGAATAAGACTTTATAAATAATAAAACCAATAATTGGTATTTATATAACATTTTATACTTTCTAAAATGCTTTATATGCTATTATGAACTGGGCCTGACAGGCCAGTTTGTTACTTTAGACTAAAGCTCTGAAAGAGATGAGAAAATTGGAAATCATCTAACAGTTAACAAAAGGAAGCTTACTGTGCCATAAGTAAAGAATATTGGAGTAGTTGGATAGCAAGTGGATAGAAAGCCAGGCTTGGAGTCAGGAAGACCTGAGTTTTAATCCAGCTTCAGATACTTACTAGCTGTGAGACCCTGGGCAAGTCACTTAATCCAGTCTGCCTCAGTTTCCTCATCTGTAAAATAAGCTGGAGAAGGAAATGGTAAACCATTCCTGTATCTTTGCCAAGAAAACACCTAATGGGGTCAGGAAGAGTCAAACATAACTGAACAACAGCAAAATACTTAGTACTGCTTTATTTGGAAACAGTTTCTCTGCCTTTACGTTAACCATTCTCATTCACTGGTCAGAAGCCTGAGAAAGGAGTGTAATTACTTTTGTACTTAGGACACAAGAAACTGCTAATGGTTTGAGGCTTAGTGCCCTGAGACTAATTAAGTTTCTGGATTATTTCCATATCTTTTAAGGGAAAAAAAATAACCTTACCTGTGTGGGGTAACCACCTAGGAAATGTTAACTCAACTTAGTGTTAAGGTCCTGAGTCTTATTGTTCTTATCTTATATATGTGATTTTATTTAAGTCTCACATAATCCCTGTGAAATATTACTACAGATAAGACTAACCTAATTTTGCAGTTAAAGATACTGAGGCCTAGGGAAATCAACTAATTTGCTCATGAGGACCTAACAAATGTCACTGTCAGGATTAAAACAGTATGTATGGCTTATGGTATATGGTATGTATATACCTGTTTACATGTATAAAAAGAAATGATCTACATAAAAAACCAACTACCTTATCTAATGTAAAAATATTTATTAAAAGAACTAAGCACAGTGATGTTAAAGAATACTGAATTCAGAAGATGAGACCATTTAAAAAAAAAGATTGAAAAACCCCACCTCATGTTGGCCTTGGTAATTCTTTCTCTTCAATTCTTTTTACCAAGCACTGTTTAATGAAATCCTGGCTTTATCAGTAGTTTGGCTTGAGTACTTTCTGATTGTGAGGCAGCTAGGTAGTTCTAAGAAGGATAGAGCTTTAGGCCTGAAATTAGAAAAGAAAAGCTGGCCTTAGATACTTACTTGTTATATCCCTCTAGGAAGTCATTTAAAATTCTGTTTGCCTCAGTTTCCTTATTTGTACAAAGGGGGTGATAAGATTACCTATCTCCTGAGGTTGTTGGAAGGATCAAAATGAGATAATAGTTGTAAAGTTTCTGGCACATAGTAAATGATATAGATGCTAACTAACTCTTTGTATTTTTATTGATACCATGTACCTTCTGGGGTTTGACTTTAAGGCTTTAGACTGATTTAACATGAAAAAAACTTTTAACTTCTTTATTAGTAATGAGAAAATTTGCAAAATCATATGTGGGGCTCATTTTAATTTCTCAATTGTGGGAAATAGGTGCTATTATCATTTCTATCATTTTTTTTTCAATTGTTCAGTTGTTTTTCAATTGTGTCTAATTTTTTGTAATCCCTTTTGGGGTTTTCTTGGCAAAGATAGTGGAATAGTTTGCCATTCCTTTCTCCAGTACATTTTATAGATGAGGAAATTGAGGCAAACAGGGTAAAGTGATTTGCATAGGGAGACACAACTAGTAAGTATCGGAGGCCAGATTTGAACTCAGGAAGATGAATTTCCTGACTCTGGATCCAGGAGTCTACATACTGATATTTAGCTGCCCCATTCCTAACATATAGATGAGCAAACTGAGATTAGATGACTTGTGGACAGTCACTCAGTCAATTTCTGAGATTACACTTAAACTCAACTCTTCTTGAGTCAAACTCTACAGTTTCATCCATTGTGCCTATTTCATTCAGGAATAGTCTATCAGTATCAGTCTAGCAACAATAGTACCATATATTTGTATAGTTCTTTTTAGTTTTCAAAACACTTTCCTATACGTTATCTTATCTGAGCTTCATAGGAGTCATATATGTTGGGCAGAGCAACGAGGAATTTGGGGTTCAGAAAGGCTAAAACACCCCATGTAAAATTGCATGTAAAGTAGGAGATCTGGGGCAAATACTTAGATCCTGAGACTTCTAATTCAGTGCTATGTTTATCAAAGACTCAAGGATTTAGAGCTATAAGAATTCTCAAGTATCATCTAGTATAGATACCTATTGAAGCAACTGAGGTTCACAGAAGCTTTGTAGCTTCACACTGGCAATAAGTGGAAGATACAAGCTTGAATTCAGGTTCTCTATTCAATTGTAGTGCTCTTTCTATTATCCTGTCTCTCATGTGATGGCTCTTCAGCCCATGAAATTCAGCATTCTCACCTTTCCACGGTTTGTTTCACCATAAGAAAAAAAATTGTAGGAGGAAAAGAAAGATGACATCCCTTTCAAGTTCCATACTCCTAACTTTTTGGTTTTATCTTTTTTTTTTCTCTTTAAATTCACTTATCTCCTGAAGTCTTCCATTTGTGTCAAAGGTACTTCTATTTTGACTTCTAGTCACCTAGGTTCACAACCTTGATGTCTTCCTCAACCCTTCCTCTTTCTCATTCCCTTATCTCAATATCCAATTGATTGCCAAATCTCATCTTTTCCTATCAACACAATGTCTCTCACATCAGTCCTTTTCTCTTCACCCACATAGCCTCAACCCTACTAAGACCCTATTACACATCTAGGTGACATGGTGGATTGTACTGGATGCAGAAGACCTGAATTCAAATCTGACCCAGACAGTTACTAGCTATGTGATCCAGGACAAGTTACTTAATTGCTGTCTGCCTCAGTTTCCTCAACTACAAAATGGAATTAATACCTCCTAGGTTTTCTGTGAGGATAAAATGAAATAAGACTCATAAAAAGTGCTTTGCAAACTTTAAAGCATTATAGAAATGCTAGCTATTATTACTACTTTGACTATTGCAATAGTCTACTCATTAATCTTTAAGTTTTTCCTTTTTCAGTTCACCCTCCACAAAAATGAACTTTCTAAAATATATGTCCAACCTTTAAACTTATCACCTATATTACCAACCTTATTACCTATTATTCCCCTTTCCACACTCATACTTTAGCCAAGTTGGCCTTCTTATTGGCTTTCACATGTGTCATCTGTCTCCTTTCTTCCTGCATTTCCATTGACTGTCCTTTATGATGGGAATATCCTCTCCTTTCACTTTGGTCTTTTAGAATCTCTAATTTCTCTAAGAACTCAGCTTAATAGCCAATCATCTATATGAAAGTTTTCCTGATCTCCCCCACTTCTAGTACCTCTTCTATTACCTTGTTAGCCGTTTTTGGATGTAACTTGTTTATACATGTGTATGGCCTCAGATACTTACTAGCTGTGTGACCTTGAGCAAATCGCTTAATGCTGATTGCCTCAGTTTCCCCACCTGTAAAATGAGCTGGAGAAGGAAACCACAAACCTTTCCTTTACCCAAAGAACCCCCCATCTTTGTCAAGAAAACTCTTAATAGGATTAGAGAGAGTCAGACGTGATTAAAACAACTTAACAACAACAAAATAAGGGTGTTGAATTAGATTTTTCTAAAAGTTCCCTTAGATTTGTAAATCTTATCATCCAATTAGATATAAGGAGTAAGGAGACACAATTGGAATGAAGGATTGATGAAATAAGATCATGGCAAAATCACTGAATCTCTCTTGACTTCAATATTTTCATCTTTAAAATAAGCATGCTCCAGATCCAAAATTAAATGATTCTGTGATCCTATCTTCAAACAACAATCATTTATTAATTGATTATTATCAATATATAGTATATATGTATAACATATATCTCTATATATACACATATGTATATGCACAATCTATATTTTAAAAATATATATACAGAATCCTATTTTCTACCTTCACAATATTTCTTATATAAGTTTTATATTAGTATATAATGTGTGTATTATAAAATATATTTATTTAATATTAATAAATGTTTTATATGTATATATATAGGGATATGCTAGTAAATGTACAATAACAGTTGTCCAAAAAATGTATGTACATGACACTTTTAAATTGAATTTGCATTATTAAAATTTTTCCACCACTTTTTTCAGTCTAGAAAATTAACAAAACAATAAATCAAGTCCTGATTTGTAGTCTTTGACAATTTCTACAGTGTAAATACTCACCCAGAAAATTTTATCTTTTATCTTTGTATGCCCAGTGTCTATCAGTTCTTAGTGCATAGTAGATGATTAATAAATGATTGTGATTGCTGATAGGATCACAAAATCATTTAATTTTAGATCTGGAGCATGCTTATTTTAAAGATGAAAATATTGAAGTCAAGAGAGATTCAGTGATTTTGCCATGATCTTATTTCAACAGTCCTTCCTTCCAATCTTGTCTCCTCATTCATTATATCTAATTAGATAATATTTACAAATATAAGGGAGCTTATAGAAGAATCTAATTCAACATCCATATTTTGTTGTTGTTGTTGAGTTGTTTTAGTCATGTCTGACTTTCTGTGACCCTATTAAGAGTTTTCTTGGCAAAGATGTGGATTTTTTGGGTAAAGAAATAGTTTGCAGTTTCCTTCTCCCACTCATTTTATGGATGGGGAATCTGAGGCAATCAAAGATAAGTGATTTGCTCAAGGTCACACAGCTAGTAAGTATCTGAGGCCAGATTTGAACTCAGGAAGATGATTGAGGATCAGAGAAATGAATGGTTTGACTAAGGTGACAAGGGAATTAACTAAAAGAGTCAGGTTTCAGAATGAGGTCTTAAGACCCTAAATTCAACATTCTATCCATTGAATCATGGTGTATCTTCATCTCTTCCACTTAAGGATTTGTTGAATTAAAAATGTATTTTTACAACCATCATCACAATGGAGATAACTATATTGAATCCCTCTCTCTACCCCAAATTGGGTGGGATAGATATTTTATTTGCATTACAATAAAAAGAACTTTTAAAAGAGCTTTCTGTTTTTCCATAATTTATTGATATGAAATTGTGATAAAGTATAGGAATAAGTGGTTTCTTACTTTGCCTCACTTCTCCTTCCATAGTTCTTGATCCTTACAGAGAATAAGATGCAATGCTAAATAATGGAAACATGCCTTTAATTTCTAGTTATTTTCCAGCTGTGTGACTTTGTGCAAAAGTAAGGGAGTATACATTAATCTTTTTTTTTTTTATTATAGCTTTTTACTTACAAAACATTTGCATGGGTAATTTATCAGCATTGACCCTTGCAAAACCTTCTGTTCCAACTTTTCCCCTCCTTCCCCCCATTCTCTCCTCTAGATAGTAGTAGACCAATACATGTTAAATATATTAAAGTATACATTAAATACAATATATGCATACATATTTATACAGTTATCTTGCTGCACAAGAAAAATCAGATTTAGAAAGAAGGTAAAAATAACCTGAGAAGGAAAACAAAAATGCAAGCAGACAATAATAGAAAGAGTAGAAATGCTATGTTGTGGTCCACACTTATTTCCCATAGTTCTTTCACTGGGTGTAGCTGGTTCTCTTCCTTACTGAACCTTGGAACTGATTTGATTCATCTCATTGTTGAAGAGAGCCATATTCATCAGAATTGATCATCATATAGTATTGTTATTGAAATGTATAATGATCTCCTGATTCTGCTCATTTCACTTAATATCAGTTCATGAGTATATATTGATCTTACCAGCATGTTGTGAAGTTTAAACAAGATAATGTTTTTAAAGCATTGTAAGTAAACTTAAAATACATTTTAGATATGATTTTTAAAATTAATTCCAAAATCATCTTGATAATAAATATTTATCATCACCTACCTAAAAAAATAGGTGTGAAATTCAAGCAGAACTATTACTGGCCCTTGAAAATAGTATCCAAAGTGGTTGTCTTGAAGTTATGTGAGTGAAGACTATTTGAGTGGGTGGGACTGGAAAAGGGAAGAAAATGTTAGATAGTGCCTGATGAGATGTGCCTCATATTATTCCATAAAATTGTGGGAATTCTTGGAGAGATTATAAAATTATTGCCTGAAATGATTTTAATGTATCTATAAAAATTGAGGCCAAAAAGAATGTTTATTTATTCTTTTTTAACTAACATTCATGATTCATCTATTATGAGTAATGCACTATAGGAATATAAAATCAGCAAAATATGTTTTCTTGCTGTCGACATATTTACAATCTAATAAATCCCAAATCTTCCAAACTTACTTTTTCTTCCAGATTATTTTTTTTATGTAGGAACACAATAGAGTTCTCAAATACATTTAATATGCATTCAGAGCCTTTTGCTCAGCTATTATCCCTAAATTACAGATGGTAAAACTGAGGCATATAGGAGATCAATTTTGCAAAAAGAACCAGAAATGAAATCTAAATTGTCCTTTTTCTACCTGGAGCATTATAATTTACTCTTTCTTTTCAATCTCACATGTACCTACATATGTTTAAAAATTGTAAATGACTTCCTAATTATAATAACCCACAAGAGAGGCATTGTGGTATAGTGAATAAAAGCACAGTCTTGAAGTCAGGAAAATCTGGGTTCAAGTCTTGCATCAAATATGTAATAGCTCACTTTTGTACTGTTCTTTAGGATTTGCAATGTAGTTTACATAGTTTTTCTCATTTAGCCTTTATAACAAGCATACACTATTGTTATTCCTATTTTATGAGGGAAACCACGATAGACTAGGGTCATATAGTTTGAAAGTAACTGAAGAAGGATTTGAGCCCAGGTTTTTATGATCAAAAGTCCAACACTATCCAGTAGAAAAAGATGTATGCTAGTTTGACTATGAACAAGTCAATTAATCTCTCAATGCCTTTGGACCACATTCTAAGACTATATTTCCTACTTTCTTGATCATCTAGTAGTAGTATGACCCAGATTTCACCCAACTCCCCTAGTTGGTCACTCTCTCTTTTAAAATACAATTTCAGGAAAGCCCCAGCCATTTTGCTTCACTTCATTCCCTATTCTCTTGCTACCTCCTTGCTTCAGAATATACCTTTTCCCACTCCCCCAACCCTCACCTTCCCTAGCCATCTTTATGTTCTATAATTTATTCGTGAGTTACAGATGAGTTAGATGAAATTGGATATATGGAAAACTTCTCAGGGTACCTTTTTTCATAATCACTCTATGAGGTGAGTAATGCAAAAATTATTGTCTACATTTTACAAATGGAGAAACAGATTCAGAAACTGTGTTATCCTGCTTCAAATAGCAAGTAAGTGACAGACTGAATTAGGACACTAGTCCCTTTTGAATCTAATTTGAGTTGCTTGTCAGTATATCATGCTGCCTACTATAATAAGTAGTTTTTTTTTGAGGGGAGGAGCATTAACTCCTTTACATCACCAGTATTCTACTCACTAAAAGACCATTAACAAGTAATGGATAGATTACTAGTATCATTTACTGAATACTCCTCCCCAAATGTGCAACTGGAAAATAAACAAAATAGAAGTATCAGCTTCATCTACCTAAGAGGATATATCTGATTATATTATAAAATATAATCACTGAAGTATGTATCAAAATTTCTCTATTTAGATTAGCTTATCACAATTTATTTCTCTCCAAATTGACATATATATGTATATATGTCTCTATATACATATATATATATATATATATATATATATATAATTATTTTAAAATCTTTCACCTTTATAAGAAGTCCTTAGGATTGTCCTATTATCTCTTTAGACCTATAGATGTTGCTTTTCTCCATTCTAGGGAGATAGAATTTACTGATATCAGCTAAGGGACTTATAGGGGACTACCTTGGCAATAACAAAACCAAGTCCCTTTATGAGATAGTTTCCATTTCCTGAAACTGTGATTAGGAATGGTTTTGATTGGGACCAAATCATGTGATCGCTGTTATCTTGATTTTTCAGTTGGCACACTTGAATGAATACAACTTCCATGCTTACATCAGATATTATAGGAAACTTGGATTGGGTTTTGAAGGAGGAGAATCAAAACCAAAAATTCATCATTGAAGCTAGAAGATGAGATTTCCTCACTGGCTTCTGAGGCTGAGTGCAGATAATTTGCCAACTTGGGGAGATGGGTACTAACTAAGTTCATATTATTTTCTCCAGATTTTGACCCTTGCCTATTCTCTCTCCTTCAATTCCCATTCCTCCCCCTTTGTGACTCCAAATGTAAAATGCAGGATGGGGTGTATGGTGCAAATACTGACAGATGGTGACACTTGGTTTCAGCTCTGACAGATTAGCCAAAGAACTTGATGTTCAAGGGACCAATTACCACGATGTCCCCTCAGGGAAGAGCCTATCAGATGTTTACTGGGGGCTAATAATAAATGAATTGGAAAAAAATTGCTCTCTGAACACCATATTCTGTGTATTCATGTCAGCAGGTTGTAATTAGCTAATTAAATGCCTGGGCTGACAGAATGGCCCCGGTGGGGTTGCAGCATTGCAGGCTGCTTCTGAAATATGATCAGGAAACATCTTGGAATATATGGTCAAGAGAACAGTTAACACCTCACGCTTAATGGGCCACTTTTTTCGTGTAAAGGTCATTGAAAGAGTTGGGGGGAGTGTTTGGAAGTTTGGTATCTGTGGAGCTAACAAAATGAGTAACTTACTTGAAAGTTGTTGGTGAATGATAAACAGAGATACGTGCATGTAGGTATAGGTAAGCAGGCATCCAGACACACTCCCGTGCACACATGCATGGACAAGTGGTGGCGTATGGGAGGAGAGACAAAGAGATGGAGAAATGGGCTGAAATATGAACAAAAATGAATGAAGAACAGAGAGAAAGAAATTAATAGGAAAATCCTACACTAATAGACTTTGAGACCTGGATACAATATAAGAACTTATCTAGTTTGGTCCCCTCCTTTTGGAGACAAGAAAACTGGGGTCTTAAGGACTAAGTGACTTGTATGAGATCACAGAGCTAGTGAGTGATGAAAAGGCAGAGGCTGAAATAGATACGGATCATTCTTAGACTCTATTGTAAAGGAAAGGACCTCCTGTCAAGTGAGGTCCACCTGTGGGTCAGGGCTGTTGTGTGACTTGAAGGGAGGCAAAATAAACACCTTTAGCCTTTTCTTTTCCTCTTGTTCCAACTCTCTTTCATTTTTTCCCAGGAGGGGAAGCAGGAAGTTGGTTCCAGAGAATGCTCTGCTCTCCTCAGCGAGAGGGGTACTGGGCTAGAATTATATTTTTCTTCCTTAAATATTGTTAATCTAGGAGATATTATTTGTCTCAATCTAATTTCTGATTGCTTTGCCATTTGGAAGAGAAGGGGAACCCCAAGCTTTTTGTCTAAGGTTTGATTCCTTTCCCATCAAATACCAATTCCTTAATGAATTCACATAATAAATAATAAAGAAACCCATTCATCCATATGATAGTAAAACAGAAATCAGAGAAGGATACATAGAGGAATATATGCTAGACATTGCAAAATGAACAAGCTCTTTTATTGGGAGTGACACAACTCAGCTCAACAAAGAAAGACTCTTTGATCTTATCTAAGAGAAAACCTTGCTAGATGTTGGGGATAAAAATACAAAGAACGAAATAATTTCTACTCACTAAAACAATATATTGTCAAATAGATACTATGATTTTTCAAGAGAATCAATAACATCATAATTAATGAAGTGAGGACATTTTCAGAGCTACTCCCAATGTGTATTTCTTAGGCCACAGGAAGGGTGTTCTTGGCTGGAAAAACATGTAGGATCTAGTTTTCTCTTCTAGGTCGTTAGTTCTGGATTCCAGTCATAGAAATCCTTCTTCTTTTCTCCTATCTTTGAATTTTTTCTTAATATAGACTATTTATTGGATATTAATTATATTAATATAATAATATATTAAGGCTATTTGCTCTAAAAATAGATTGAAAGCTGAAAATAGTTCAAACTCGGCTAGGCGTTAATGATCCTCAACAATGTCACCTCTTCGCTCTTTCTAATTCTTATGCCTAGTTCTTCCTTTCTTGTGTTTATAATCCAGTAAATAAAAGGCTTGGTGTACTTTTTTCTATCAGTGAAAATTTACCTTTCCAATCACTTCTATATTCAGGAATATTTCCTGTCATATCAGAGTAAATTTAAAAATGCAGCATTATTTCCTTTTGTTTCCTTTGTTGGAATCTAAGGATCAGTTCTTTTCTAGAGTCTCTAGCCAGAATTTCTTTCAGATGCAAGGAGCTATATTCCCCAAAGCTGCTCCAGTTCAGGTATAACGTCTCTTACAATCTGTCTTCCACAGGATCACTGCCACCAGCTACTGCGGCTCCCATCTAGACAGTTAACCTGTCACCCAGCTCCAACCATTAATGGAACTTCTAGATCTCTCAAACTCACAAGGACATCACCTGAGCATTTTCATTTCTAGAATGCTTTTCTATTCAGGGAAGGAAAGAAGAAAGAGGCAGCTCCATTCCAGGTTTGCCTAGAGAGGATGGGTAATTACTAGCACCATGCTGCCTTGTGGGAAACCAAGAATTCTTCCTTTCTCCATCTGTGTCTAGGAGAGTAATTAAATGGCAGTCCTACCACTTCTGCTAGTAGGCAGAGGCTAGAGATTAGCAAAGCAGGTCAGCAAATCCAATTAACATACCAATCATATTACTTATTGATAGTTTATGCAATATTTCATTTCCATAATTACCTATCTGCAAAAAAATCCAAACAAATCCAAAAACAAAAAAAAAGTAGATTTTCTTATCTCTTCTTTAGGGACATGCTTGGCCATAATAATGATATAGTATTCAGTTTATTTTTGCATTTCTCTATATATTGTAGCAATTGTTCATATTTTTTTCTTTTAGTTTTACTTCACTCTGAAGGAACTTTGGGAAAAATGAATATTGAGCAAAAGCTTTTTCTGCATCTATCTATATAATCATTTGGTTTGATGTTTGATAAAGGCAGGCCTAATTCAGGCCAATACCTTATAAATTCATTTTAGAATTGGCAAGAGACACTTGTAGGTTATTCCAACGTTAACAAAAGGAGGTTTATTAAGATACAGCACGGAAAACATATTCCACAAAGGAAACTCCAGCACTTAAGTTCATGTAGACTTGGTTCTTCCTTTTCCTCCCATATAGAAATAATCTGGACAATAGTAAGGGGGAATGATTTCCCCTGTCTTGGATTCAAACTTGGGGATTTCTATGCCTTTAGGTTTTGAAGAAATCAAGTCATTTTGACCAAAGGTTACCAAGAATGTATGAACCTTAAAGGAGATTCTGTGCAAGTCTTATTTCCCTGGGCCAATCAAGAACCAGGGCAGCTTTGGTTACCTTTCAGAAAAGGAAAAAAATAAAACTAGCGTAACCATGTGGCTGGGGGATGAAGTATGGCTTTAAGATTGCAATTTGCCAAGAAGTTGCTAATCTTTATTGGCAGAGAAAATTCTTCACTGAGAAACCTCCATACCAATAAAATCACAGATTTGATTTTAAAAAGACTAATTATCTTAATTGTTTTCCTAATGCTAAACCATCTTTGTATCTCTAAATTCCTTTCTTGTGTTTATAATCCAGTAAATAAAAAGCTTGGTGTACTTTTTTTTACTTTCTTCTCTCCACTGTGGTCTTGTTTGTCTTTTTTATTTTAACAGTGGATTCTCTCTCTTTCTCTCTCCCTCTTTGTTTCCCTCCTCTCCTCTTCCCTTCTTCCTTCCTTTTTTCTCCCTCCTCTCCCTCCTCTCTCCCTCTTTCTTTCTCTCCGCTCCTTCTCTCTCTCCCTCTCCCTCTCTTTCTCTTTCTCCCTCTCCCTCTTTTTCTCTCTCTGTCTCTCTGTCTCTCTCTGTCCCTCTCCTTCTCCCTCTCTGTCTCTGTCTCACATGAAAGAGATAGATAAATAGATAAAGAATTTGATATGCATATTAATTAGGTCCCAGACATTGTGATGTGTTAGAGAGAGAAAAATAAGCTAACAACATAATGTTTCCTTTCATTTACTTTTTAATGTGGGAAGACAATATATATGAAAGAGTTATATGTCTTCGCCCAAGTGAAGACAAAGAGGAGAAGAAATCCAGGTATATACACACACACACACACACACACACACCAAAAACCCATTCATAAAATGCCTAGGGTATTTCAGAAACGGTGCTAAAATCTATCAATCTAAATCTGTATTTATAGCTATATATGTACCTATAGCTATATCTGTATCTGTCTCTATATCTATACTTTTATCAATATACATATTTATATTTAAATCAGCAACCTATATCTGTCTCTATTATCTGTATCTGCATTTGTATCTATAGCTACACCTGTTTTTACAGCTATCTTATAATAGTTCTTTATACATTATCTCCCCCATTAGATTGTGAAATTCTTTAGAACAGTGACTGGTTTTTTGCCCTTTTAAAAATCACCAGTGCTTAGGATAGTGCCCAACACATAGTAAATACTTAATAAATGTTTACTGCCTGCCTAACAGGAATAGTGCTAGGTAGAAGGGATACAAAGAAAAGAAAAATGTACCAATCTCTGCTCCCACAGAACTCGCATTTTATCAGGAAGATAAAAAGACTACAATAAATAAAATTGCTCCTTTTGGGGTAACCTCATTTTCAGAAGGCAAACAAGTAAAGAACTTGTTTTTCATGATAGCATCTAAATCAAGTCAACAATATACACCGATTCCTAGTAATGTCAACATAAAGGTGAACAAAAAGGAGGATGACTACAATTATTTTATATAATATGGTTCAGGATTAAAAATTGAACGAAGTCAAAATTTTATAGACTATTCAAAAGCCCTAATTGAAAAGTGTCAGAAATATGATGAAGACAGACTATCAGAAAAAATAAAACTTACTACACCATAAAATATAAATTGCAACTGATTAGTAGTATGGCAGGAATTTCCAACAACTTGCTTATGTGCAGCCAGATCCCTGAATAGTTTGAGCAAAGATCAATATCTATGCCAAATTATAAGAAAGGATAAAGGTGGGGATTGATCTTCTTGCCTCAAACCTCTCTCTACTCCACGGTGATTTTTTTTTTTTTAATCACAGTTAATCCCAATGGCTCCTTATTGCCTCTAGGATAAAATATAAGATTCTATGTTTAGCTTTTAAATTCCTTTACTACTTTTTCCCAATTTATTTTTCCATATTCTGTAATTCAGAGTTCTTCATACATAACACTTTATTTCCTAACCTTGGGTGTTTGCATTGGTCCTTTCTCATGCTTGGAATGCATTTCCTCTTCATCTCAGTCCCTAACCCTAACCCTTGATTTTTTCAAAACAAATGAAAGGCTTTTAGATAGGAGCCCTTCCTGGACTAGCTTCCAATGGCTAGTTCTTTATTTATTCTGTATACACCTATATACATATTTATCTTTCCTTTTATAATGTAAGTTCTTTGCTAACTGGGATTGTTTTATTCTAGCATCTGGAACAGTATTGAGCACAAAGTAAGCACCTAATATCTGTTGACTTATTTATTGTTGAGAAGACATTAAATGTAATGACAGTATAGCTAACCTTATTTAACTTATTTATCTTATAAATGAAATTAGAAAGATCATAACAAATAGATGCAAAATAGTTTAGTATTATAATCAAGGATAGCCTGGATAATTGAAGAGGTTAAAGTATAAGGCTTTTGTCCTGACTTGGAAGATATCTTTCTAAACAGAGTTTGAGTATCTTGATGCATGACGCATTTGGGAACTGATTATGGTTTCTTGATGGGATGTAAAATACAGATATACAAACCAAAGAATAATTACATGTAGAGCTTCCCAAGAGAAAAACCAGTCTATAAATCTAGAATTTGGGATTCTATGTCACACATTACATTTATGGGATATCCACCCTTCAATGTTTTTCAGTTCTGGCATCTTCTTGGTCTGGGAAATTTATGTAACCCCCAAATTCTCCTTTCTATATCTAAGAAGCTGCCCTCAGGAGCTCTTCTCACTCCTCTCCTGCCCTCACATCCCTGCTCATAAACTACTTCCATCTCTTGAGCCTTATAGTTCACTTCTTTTCTGAACTTTACAGTTTCCCCTCCAGGAACTCCACAATTTTTTCCTCTGTTTTTCTATTATTATCTCTGGGACCAAGAGATTTCTTGGAGAGGATTTTGTGGGAAAGCCAGTTTCCTCACTCTAAGGACCCAAGCATGTGGATAGCTCCTGCCTTATCTCTGAGCTTCATTATCAGTTTTCTTTTATCCTCTTCCTTTTAAAAAAGCCAAGATCACATGTGTGGCTTGCGTCCATATTACCTATGATCCTATCCATCATCTAATGGCATATCAGTGGGCTTAAAATTAGCCCACTTATTTTTCTGGGGTATGTATTTCTATATACCCCTTCAAGTACTTATATTCAGATCTGTGATATGGTATATATGGGAATGTTTATGCTTAGTGTTGAAAGATATTTTTAAAACCAGAACCAGGGTATCATCAGGAAACTCTTAGTTATACTCTTTACACCAATATTTTTCTAGTGTCTTCTTGGCAGCATCATTGACACTAATGCTATCAATTTGGATTTGACTATCTTGGTACCTGAGATGTGCAATGAAATGAAGTAAAAGTGAAACTTTGAAAAATTAAATCAGGAAAAACAGTTAGGTCTTACCAAATATATATAGAAGGCACCCACTTCCAATATAATATAATTTTAAAGTTATATAAGTATTAATTTTTAAACTATCTCAAAGAAGGGGAGATGATGAAATCATAGCTGTTATTGGACCCCATAGAAGGAGAGTAAAAAAACCATCATAAACAATTAACCTTAGTGAATATTCTATCATCTTTGTAAAATCTTTATGAAAAATAGCCTGCATACATATTACAAGGATTAACTTGCGATGACAATGTGAAAAGGGAATATACCATATTGTCACAGATACCCAGTTGATGAGAAATTTTAAAGATTACAAGAAATCTTTGGATTAGGGTAGTGTGTGTGTACACATACATACATGTTTATAGGTATATATTATGTATGTGTGTGAGTATGTATACCATATGGGCTATATATATATATATATGTGTGTGTGTATATATATATATATATATGTATATGTGTACATTTGGGTATACATCATTTGGTTCATGATTAATGTGAGTTTCAATTCTGTGAAATTCAATTTTTTTTTTACTATATAACATATATAACTATAAAATATCAGGTAACATTTAATGCAATCCAAGTCAATTAATGTATTTCATACCATTTCATCAATCTGCACTTGCCCATCATCTCATACAGATGTGATATGCTGCTGAGTATCATATTACCAACAGTTGTGTTAATTTTTTAAAAAGTCCTTGACAAAATGGACAAAAGAAAACAATACTTCAGATGGAAACATTGCTAGCCCCCCAAAAAGATATTATTATATTAGAACAAAAATTTGTGACTTCTGCCATAGTAATGCTAAAACATGATGTAAGGTTAAAAATGCCAGAATCAATGAATCTATACCATGAAATATTATTTTAAAAAAACTAAAAAAAGGTAAAGTTAAATCAGTTTTTTTTTTGTGGTTTGCAAACAACTACAAGGAATAGAAATGGAGCATGTTAGCTTTGAAGCTTGAGATTAAAAGAATGCATTCCTTTTACTAAAGAAGTCATTTAGAAAAAAGGCTTCAAGTTTGTCAGTGAAAGAAAATGAAAATGAAGTGAAGAATGAAGAAATTTTACTGCAAGTGATGGCTAGTTTGAACACGAGGTCAATTGTGTATATTAAAATATCCTTGCCTACAAAAAACTTGTAGGCTGAATAGATAAAGCACATGGATATAAAGGTAAATTTATATTGTAAATCATGTGGCTAGAGGTTAAAATGAATGGCATTGAGAATAAGTGCTAAAGGGGATCAGTGTGGTGTCGTGAGAATAACCTAGCCCAAACTTAGTTGCTTTTTTTTTTCTGTAAAATGCAATTGAACTAGATGATATCTAAGGTTTATCACAATAGAACAGAAAAAAATTGCGAAATAGAGATAATATAATTATATAGAAAAGCAAAGCAAGGAGGTGGCAAAGAGTATAAGAAGGATAAATGAAGCAACCAGAAAATTATGACAAGGAACTACTATTATTCCATGGCTATTGAACATGATTAAAACGAGGGCAGGTAATTTCCTTCGACTTTCTCCTGGGACCCACAAGAGCCAGTATCCTAAAGGAATTAGACACAGAGACACATGGCTGGATAACATCTGTCAAGTAGTTGGCGCCCCTTGAAAAGCCCTGCTTATGTGAAATTTTATGTGTCTTTCTGGTTGTTTCCTTTTCAGAATGCCAATAGGAAAATTAGTGATTTTTGCTTCTATGTATATGGTTTCTCTGGACTGTTCTTTGTGGCTTATCTGTGGGTTGGGACTTCCATGGTACCGATTGAAATCCTCTGGTTCAGGGATTGAAGAAAATTCATGACTGAATTTTTCTAGCTCTGAAAGGGCTAAAAATATTGGATTGAGTGAAAAAAGCTGGACTCAGTGACTATGAAGTCAAGATGCTGATCAGAAGCAAGAGTCAGTAATAGGATCACATCAGTTATTGTTGAGAGCAGCTGGGGTCTCATGCATGGGCAGACCCCACCAACTTTCTTGGTTGAAGCAACTTTCCCAAGTGGAGAAGTTTGCTTCCAAGAAGAGTTGGGCTGATGTGGAATGGAAGTGCTTTGTAGTATGTTTAGACATTGTGTAATTGGTTCTGGTGGTTTAGCCATTGAAGATTAGGATCTTTGATTGGCTGCAGAGAACAATCATGAAGTCCTGTTCATTTCAATATTTCCTCTTTTGGCTTCATACTATGATTCTCTAGCTCATGGCTTCTGGGGAGAGAGCCTGCTCTAAAGGAAGAGTCCTTATGGACTTTTCTGCTCCAAGAATGCGTGGTCCCAAAAAACAGACTTCAATATTTGGCTTTGTCATTTGTTCTTGAAGGGAATGAAGTCTCTGATGTTGAAAATTTCAAAAAAATTGGAGAGGAAGCCACAGGAATGGAGGAGTTAGAATCCATGACTGGCTTTGGACTAATAGTGCAATGCTGATTGTCTGAGAACGAGTGCATCCTTTAAGAATTACCTTTGGGATTGCAGCTTAGCCAAAGCTGATAGGCTCATCCAATAACCATGTTGAATCTGGCCATGAACTGGGGGTGACCAATCCCAAGTAGAAACTGAGCTGGGTTTTGAGGCTACTTATCTAAAGATTGAGATAGTATGGGAGAGAGTAGGCCCCCTTAAGTATTAGAAGGGAGTGTTTGTGCAATTTCCTGCTGTACTTTTGAAGTAATTATCCCTTTGTAAAAGGCAACTGATAATAAGTTGTTAAAGGGAACAGGAGTGCTAGTCATTGGCCCCCTAACAACTGTGGGAACAATTGGTGGGGTGCAGACTAATAGTAGTGGGGAAGAGACCCTTCAGCCTCTCAGGGTTACATCCCTGGAACCCTGAAAGGTCAGATGTAGCAGGCCAGACCATAGCATGCTACAGGAACAAGCAAAGAAATTGGAAGTCTGGCTAAGGGATACCGGTATACCAGGCCAACTGAGAAGGTCTGAATTTTGTAGAGTACATATCATTTGAAACACCCTCAATTTCCTAAGGGTGGAGGATGAGAGTGGGGGGAGGATTATATTGTTGCTTGTTTTTAGGGCTGGTCATGTGAGGTTAGCCCTGCCTTCTATAAGTTGGGCTGCAGCTGTCTAGTTCCCATCATTGCTCTCTAAGGAAATGGCAGTTTCTAAGCAATGGTGGAAACCTTAAGTATGCATGCTTCTGGACATGTTTTCTGCTGCCTGGCAGCTAATATAGTTGCCTTTGGTGGGGGTAGGGATATCATTGAATGCTATGTATCTAAGAACATTCTCTTGACTGCCTGGAGGGCATATTTTAAAGCAGTTTGGGTACCCTGCCAGCTCTAAAATCTTATTGATTCCTGTTATTTCATAAACTTTTATTTTCAAATTTGAAAGATGACCCATCCATTAACTCAAGAATGGTTTTAAATGGTAATTTCTTGATTCACTTGATAAACTACAGATGAATTGACATCTTTAAAATGGATAGAAATCCTATAATGGGAGTTATCAACATGAATGAAATCACAGATCTGGATCCTAACTCAAATGTGCCAGGCACTATGCTAGGCAGGAATGTCATTCTAAAAACATTATTATTTTCAAGTGATGCTATGCTAAACCTACAGAGCCATTTGGACATAGCCTCAGTTGCAATCCTACCTTCTGCAAAAGGTCTTTCCTGGTCTCCTCCTTGGCTAAATAATTCCTTCTGAAATTACCTCCTGCGTTACAATATGTGTATCTTGTTTGTATATAGGTGTTTACATGTTGTTTCCTTGCTAGAATGTGAGTTTTTAGAGGCCAGAGAAGTATTTCTGCCTTTCTTTATATCCCTAGCTAAGTTTATTAACTACTTAATCAATGCTTGTTGATTTATTGATTACTGAATGACCTATTTCCAGTCTTGCAGTTAAAGATAAACAAAACATTGAAACTAATTTCTAGCACTTCGGTAGGAACTAGAAGTGCTGTATTATGAAGCTTGTCTACCTTACAGAGGAGGAACTTTCCTAAATTTATTGAGGTATAGAAATTTCCTTCACTTATTTGTTTTATACACACACACACACACACACACACACACATATATGTATATATATATAAATACACACACACATATATAAAGCTACTTGCTGAAAGTCATATGGATGTACATATATAGTAACAGAGACACACACATTTACACATCTATATATGTATGTATGTGTGTGCATACATGTATATACATATGCATATATATTCTATATAGAGAGAGTATTCCTAGGTTACTTTATCTTTTTAATATTCATGGCTGTGGTTTCTAGAAGAGAATCATTTGCTTTTATGATTCCAGGGAAATTCTTAAAGATTTGATTACTGCAATATTTTTGGGTCTTTTTGCCTAGGGTCACTGTTCTCTTTGGGGGCCTAAGAAAAGGAGGATAGAGAGGTATTTATCTAGCACATTTCTGAGATGTTAGGCTCATAGGGCCACAAGGGATCATAGGATCCTAAGATCAGGATCTTGAAGGAACTCTGGAAATCATTTAATCCAACCTATCAATTTTTGATGAAATTGATGCCCAAGATGTTTAGATTTATCACAAATCATACTGGTAGTATTAGATTTCCAGTCTTTTTCATTCTGGAATAAAATTTCATTCTATCTTTTGGTAAATAGGTATCATTATTCTAATTTAGAGATAAGGTCACTGAGATGCAAGGAGTTTAAGCTATTTGCTCAAGGTTACATAGATGATAAGAAGTGAAAGGGGTGCTCTTCCAATAGCCAGTGCTATTCAATCTTTATTTGAAGCTTCTGAGCTGTGACTGTCCATCAGAAGCATCACAGGGACAATCTGCCCAGCCATCTTCACCTTTTCCACTCCTCCATCATCCCAATCCACATAACTTTCCACTTTCTCCCTTACCCCCAGGCTTAAGTGCTGTTAAGTAAGATATGCATGAGATAACAGTGTTCTCTTCCTGCCATTGCTTGCTGATGGTAAATGTGATTGTACAAAAGCCAGCAAAGAAATAAATGCCCTGGCAAAGGAGCTATATCCTTACACTCCCTGCCTGTCAGCTCCCCTGCCACTATTAGAAGAGACACCTCATTAACAACTTGTAATGAGCATCATGTGCTAGTAAATAATAAATATATGCCTGTTATCTGATATGGCAATTACAACCACAGCTGACATTGTCGTAGGAAAACTTGCTCTGGAATATTATCATTGAATAAGATCTCAGTGACTGTTCTTTCATTATCAGGGCACCTTGTTTTCTGAAGCCCTGACTTGGACAGATAGTGCTATCTATATATTCTATTCTTTAGATCTTGTCTATTGTATGTATGTATTTAAACAAATCCAATGGTATAACAAATGACATGCAGGAAATGGTATCAAGAATAATTGTCACTTTGGTCTTTAATGGTATCAATATGTCTATCAAATGATTAACACACATTCATTTGTATACCTCCTATCTGTATAACATACCTTATCTACCCACTCCTACACACAATTTGAATAAAATTAAATAATCTCTATCAGGCAGCCTTAGATTAGAATGATAATAGTATTTAGAGTTAGAAGAATCTTAGAGATCATCTGCCAATTAATCAGAAAGCATTTATTGAGCAGTAAAATGAGATAGTCCCTTCCCTCAAGGCGCTTATATCCATTTAGGGACATATTATGTTCGTGACATATATATGCATATATTATATATGTGTATATAGATGTTTCATACCCATCTATATATATACACATGTACACACAAATATATACACATACCACATATACATGTAAACACAAAATAGTTATATTTTTTTAGAGGGAAGATCCAACAATTGGTATAGTTGGGAAGGACTTCTTGAAGGAAACAATGCTTGAATTGAGCCTGAAAGGGAGCAAGAGGTTTTAAGAGGTGGAATTAAGAAAAGAGGGAACATTCTAGGCATTGAGAAATAGTCTGTCCAAAGATATGGAGCTGGGAGATACAATGTCTAATGTGGATATTGCAAATAAGCTGGTTTGGTGAGAGCATAGAATATATGAAGGAGAATAATATATAGTCATCCTGGAAAGATAGATAGAAGCCAGCTTGTGAATGGAGTTTCAACTGTCAAATAGAGGAATTCCTATTTTATCCTAAAGACAAAGGAGAACCATAAAAAAATTTAATACCATCATTTTAGAGATAAAAAAAATTTAAGTGCATTAAAGCTAATGTGATTTCCCCAATAAAGGTTACACAGGGAATAAATACCAGAGCTAGGATCTGAACCCAAATCTTTTGATCCTACTCTGTTGTTTCCATTATACCATTCTAAACGCAAATTGATAGTCAATATTTTACATCTCTTCATAAAATCTCTTTTCCATTCTTTTCAGTTCCCTAGATTTTGGTCAGTGATGGAGTAAAGATATCTAAATGTTAGAAAAGTACTGTACTATACATCTTTTCAATCTTTTTATTTGATTCTCCTTTTAATTCAAAGAAATATATGAACTGCTGTTGTTTATCCTGTTTACTTCGATCTTGCATATAATCTTGATATTTATTTTAGTGCTAGACCTCCAGCTTTTGGAATGGGCCAGTGTCTGTTTCTGACACTACCAGTTTTAAACTTAGATATGATATAAAGAGATAGATAAATGTAAATTTCATAAGGAGACTTCTTATTATAAAGAAAGATACCATTAGTTGGAAGACACATACCATGAGAAAATTCATACCAAGGCAACCTCAGAGAAAGCCTACCAGTTAAAATTTCAACAAGAAATTTTAAGACTTGAGTTCAAATTGTAGCACAAACTTAGAGGAGCTAAAAGCCTCTCTGATAATCATATATCTCCAATTAGATCTTATACATGATAATTGAAATTATCTTCAGGATATTTGGAAGAAAAGAGGTACTTAGCTCAGTGAAAAATTTGAGTGGAACCGCTCTGGGAAGGAAAAAAGAAACTTTTATATATGAATTGTTCCATCTTTTCATGAATTTTCATGAATTTTGTTCATACTCTGAGTTGTTTATAAAATTCCTCAAACTTTTAAAGTCTAATGGCCTCCTTCACCCCATTTCAATCACATATGGACATCTGAGATCTCTATACCATATTTTATCTCAGAACATGGATTTTCTATTCTCACATTGTACTTTCCTTTATCACTCACACTTTCAATCATACTTACTATTTTTTTTTGTCTAGATTTCTGCTTTCTTGAATGATGCCTATATTCTAAGTCCATCTTAGCTAGCTTTTTTGTCACTTGCTATTATTCCTAGGCTTAATCCTGTGATTGGTGATTTTAATAGTTTACTAGTTATGACTTTCAGATTTCTTGCTCCAGGGATGTTCTCATCTTATAAATTTTCATCCTTGGCTAATACCCATCATTTGATTTTTCTACTTCTTCCCTTGAATCACTAAACATCTTTGTAGGAAGTAATAAAACCAAGCATTTTCCTATTATATTTATGTGGCATGCTATCTCAGCTAAGTCCTACTCTACCTCTATTGCCTCTTTATCTCATAATTCAAAGAAACTTTGCTTTCTAATTTTGTCTTTTAAAAATATTTTTCTTATCCTTTATTTTCAAGTGGCATCTATAAAAATGAATCAAAATCAAACAAAAGAACATAAATAAAAAATAAAAGGGACAAATACCAGATTTGATAGACTGATACATCCAGTGAAAAATACAGGGAAAGTCAAAATTGTAGAGAGGGCAGAATAAGTAACTAAACAGACCTTTAAAATGATACAACTAGATTTAAAACGTCTACAAATGGAGAGCAAAACTCAGAAAGCCAGTCATATTTCCGGCTTTCCTAAAAACTGGAGAACTTCAGAGTCCAGATATCATATTTCTGAGAATCATGTAATAAAGTTTTCTGGAAATAGAAAACGGAGCACAGTTAAATATATTAATAGGATTCCAACATAGGAAACCACTAAATTTAACTCATCCACATATATTATCATCAAACTCCATATCTTCAAAAAAAAGAGAGGCTCTTTCAAACTGCCAACAAGAAACAAATAAATTGGTGCCAAAGTACTAATCCAGACAATAGAAGATTTCTTACTTAGAATAAGAAATAAAAGTAGGTACTGAAATACAATATATTGAGAAGTCTTTATCCAAATTGCCTATTAAGCAAAATAATACATATTTTAATACAAAAAGATGAATTTTAAACATAACTAAGTAATTCTTCTGGATATTCCTGTAGAAAAATTAAATCAGGCACTGTTAAAAGCTTTTGACATATACACTGAACAAAGCAGAACTGGAATAAGGTACACAAAACTTTAAGTAAAAGGATGGATAAGATTAGACTTAAAACTCTGAAATCTTCTTTTACAAGAGGAAGTTTCAGAAAGCAATGATTTGGAACCCAACGGAAAACTATATGTCAGAAAAACAGAAGGGAATAGAAGAGATTAAAGTGAACTCTACATCTTGAACATGAAATAAGTTCAACATAAGAATAAGTTAATAAACAGGTGAAGGATTGAAGGAGGAGATAGGGAAGATCATCCCTAAGTAAATGTCATGTTTGCAACTATAGGAAAGGAGGTTTTTGAAAAGAAGAGAGAATATCAGGAAGAATGGAGTCCTAGAATCTGTTTTGGGTGTTTGAAGGATACTATGTTTCATATATGTTTAGATGCGGATCTTAAATTTGCATTGCTATTAGCCAATTGATAAAAAAAAACTCCAGTTAATATGATATGATATAAGAAAGGAAAAAGTTGTTGTTGAGTTGTTTCAATTGTATCAAACTCTTTGTGACCCATTTGGGGTTTTCTTACCAGATACTGTAGTGGTGTGCCATTTCCTTATCCAGTAAATTTTATAGAGGAAAATGAAGCAAGCAGGATTAAATGACTTACCCAGGGTCACATAGCTAGTATGTATCTGAGATCAGATTTGAGCTTGGGAACACCAGTCTTCTTGACTCCATATCTGGTGTACTACCTAGTTGCCCAGAGCAGAGGGAAAAACCAAAGAATTAATATGGTACAAAAAAAAGGGAAAATTAAACAAATAAAAGTCTGAATATAGGTGGATTCAATTATAGCTTGGGAGTATAGAAACATCTTTTTAAAAGAAATGTTCACATCCATAATCTATATGAAATAGAAAACATTTTTAAGCTTAAGAGGAAGTTTTCAAAAGCAGCCAAGTCAATAAGTGTGTATTAAGCACTTAGTATTTTCCCATTATTGTGCTAACTGGTGGGCACTGTATTAAGTGCTAGAAGAAGAAAACACTTTCCCAAAGTGTTCAAAATTATAGTGAATCAGAGAAATGTAAATTCAAACAAACCTATGGTATTATTTTATGTTTATCAAATTATGCTTATCAAATATTGTCAAATATGCTGAAAGAAAAAAATGTCCAACATTGGTGGAGCTGTGGGAAACATGCCAAGCTAATTTGTTATTGGGTTGAGCTTTAACATTGGGAGACAATATGGAAATACTAAGACTAGTGAGCAAGGAAATATTTATCTGTGCAAAGAGGTTTATAGTAGTACTATTTTGTAATAGCAAAAAGCTGGAAATAAATGAAATGGGTAACGTTAGATTAAGCTGGTTTATGAATAAGATAGTATATGAATGAAATGCAATATGGCAAAGTAAGTAAAAAGTTAGCCTTGAAGTCAGGAAAATGAATTCAAGTCTTGTCTTAGTCACATAGAGGCTATGTGACTTTGGGCTTATCATTTAGCTGACCAGTGTCCCTTATAACTCTGTAGACAGGTGCTGATCTGCATAGGTAGAAAGTTTTCTTTTTCTTCTTTTTTTCTTTTTTTTTCTTTTTCTTCTTTTTTTTAATATTTTATTTTATTTTATTTAATAATTACTTTATATTGACAGAATCCATGCCAGGGTAATTTTTTTACAACATTATCCCTTGTACTCGTTTCTGTTTCGATTTTTCCCCTCCCTCCCTCCACCCCCTCCCCTAGATGGCAAGCAGTCTTATATATGTTAGATATGTTGCAGTATATCCTAGATACAATATATGTTTGCAGAACTGAACAATTCTCTTGTTGCACAGGGAGAATTGGATTCAGAAGGTAAAAATAACCCGGGAAGAAAAACAAAAATGCAGATAGTTCACATTCGTTTCCCAGTGTTCTTTCTTTGGGTGTAGCTGCTTCTGTCCATCATTTATCAATTGAAACTCAGTTAAGTCTCTTTGTCAAAGAAGTCCACTTCCATCAGAATACATCCTCATACAATATCGTTGTCGAAGTGTATAATGATCTCCTGGTTCTGCTCATTTCACTTAGCATAAGTTCATGTAAGTCTCACCAGCCCTCTCTGTATTCATCCTGCTGGTCATTTCTTACAGAACAATAATATTCCATAACGTTCATATACCACAATTTACCCAGCCATTCTCCAATTGATGGGCATCCATTCATTTTCCAGTTTCTAGCCACTACAAACAGGGCTGCCACAAATATTTTGGCACATACAGGTCCCTTTCCCTTCTTTAGTATTTCTTTGGGATATAAGCCCAATAGAAACACTGCTGGATCAAAGGGTATGCACAGTTTGATAACTTTTTGGGCATAATTCCAGATTGCTCTCCAGAATGGTTGGATTTGATCACAACTCCACCAACAATGCATTAGTGTCCCAGTTTTCCCGCATCCCCTCCAACATTCATCATTATTTTTTCCTGTCATCTTAGCCAATCTGACAGGTGTGTAGTGGTATCTCAGAGTTGTCTTAATTTGCATTTCTCTGATCAATAATGATTTGGAACACTCTTTCATATGAGTGGTAATAGTTTCAATTTCATCATCTGAAAATTGTCTGTTTATATCCTTTGACCATTTATCAATTGGAGAATGGCTTGATTTCTTATAAATTTGAGTCAGTTCTCTATATATTTTGGAAATGAGGCCTTTATCAGAACCTTTAACTGTGAAGATGTTTTCCCAGTTTGTTGCTTCCCTTCTAATCTTGTTTGCATTAGTTTTGTTTGTACAAAGGCTTTTTAATTTGATGTAATCAAAATTTTCTATTTTGTGATCAGTAATGATCTCTAGTTCATCTTTGGTCACAAATTTCTTTCTCCTCCACAAGTCTGAGAGATAAACTATCCTATGTTCCTCTAATTTATTTATAATCTTGTTCTTTATGCCTAGGTCATGGACCCATTTTGATCTTATCTTGGTATATGGGATTAAGTGTGGGTCCATGCCTAATTGGTAAAAAGTTTTCTTACTGTAAACCACTGTTGAAGTGGTTTGAACATGAACATGAACAACCTCTGAGTTACCAAATCCACATCATCTCTTTTAGTCCTCATTTTTCTTGCCTCTAACATTTGATATTGTGAATCACTGTTTTCTATTTGCATGCTCTCTATTCACTTGAGCTACAACACTAATTTGGTTTTCCTCTTAAGTCTCTAACTCTTTTATTTCACAGGCTTCTTGCTTTCTTCATCATCCTTTAATATGGATTTTCCAAAGAGTTTGTCTTCAGTTCTTTTCTTTCTTTTTATGCTTTCTACCTTTGGAATCTCATTCATTCCCAGACCTTTAGTTTCACCACAGGATTTACCTGCAGGACAGTTTGTCTCTCAAAAAAGGCAGCATTTGACTCTATCAAAACTAAAATGCAAATGAAGCCAAGCTTAGAGAGATTCATGATTCTTCCCTCAGTAATAAGGCACTTCTATGATGCCTTGAAGACTATCAAAAATCTCTTGTTAAATCTCAGTTACTCAGTGCTGATGAAGCTGATGAAGCCAAACTTCCTTATCTTTTTTCCTTATCTTCCTTAACTTTCCTTATCTTTCGTGCTAAGGACATGGTCTTGGAGAGATGGCCTAAACACTTTCATAGTATTCCCAACAGACTGTCATCAATTGATGCTAAAGCCATTGACCATAATACCTCAGGTTGTAGTCAATCTCTCTCTAGCTGAACTTCCAACTGAAAAAGTAGTATTTAATGCCATTAGGATCCTCTCATGTGGCAAAGCACCTGTTCTGATTTCATTCCTGTAGATTTCATTCATTCACTCATTCTATAAAATAAGGGATCCACTGCTCATACAGAAGTCATCTGAATTTTCCTACTTATATGGCAAGAGGTTATCTGACGAAAGACCACATTGCCTCCAGTGACCTATTTGTAAATAACTCTCAAATCTATGCCTTCATTTCTGACTTCTATTCTGAGTTCAAGATCTGTGTTTATCTTCCTATGATACATTTCCATCTGGATATTTCATGAATACTTCATACAAAACATGTACCAAACAAAACTTATTATCTTTGTCCCTCATTGAGCTCTTTCTTCTCTTGTCACTCTTTCTATCAGTGTAGCATCTAGACAAATGTGTTTGAAACCTCTGGGTTAGTTTTGATTTTCTTTCCTTTTTCAAATCTAATCAGTTTTGATTCCACTTTTGCTATTATTGTAATATCTATTACATTTATCCATGCCTTCTCTTTTAAAAATTTTTTCATATTGCTTTTTATTTCTTTTTCTTAACAATAGCTTTTTATTTTCAAAATACATGCAAAGATAGTTTTCAACATTTATCTTTGGAAAACCTTGTGTTCCAATTTTTTTCCTCCCTTTCCTCAATCTCTCCCTTAGACAGAAAATAATCCAATACATATTAAACAAATACATATAAATAAATATATGCAACTCTCCTTAAACACATTTCTCTATTAATCATGCTGCATGAGAAAAATCAGATCAAAAAGTTAAAAAATGAGAAAAAAGCAACTAAAAAACTAATGAAAAGATGAAACTACTATGTTGTGATCTACATTCAGTACTCATAGTCTTCTCTCTGGATGTTGATTGAGTGAATCACCTCATTGTTGAAAAACCACTACTCACTTCACTTAGCATCAGTTCATATAAGTCTCTCCAGGACTCTCTGAAATCACCCTGATGATCATTTCTTATAGAACAATAATATTCCATAACATTCATATACCATAACTTATTCAGCCATTCTCCAAATGATGGGCATCCACTCAGTTTCCAGTTTCTTGCCACTACAAAAAAATACCACAAACATTTTTGTGCTTGTGAATCTTTCCCCCTTTTTATGATCTCTTTGAGATACAGACCCATTAGGTACACTGCTAGATTAAGGTATGCACAATTTGATAGTCCTTTGGTGTGCCTCAAATCTTGAAGCTTTTTTCTACCTTTGGTGAATTCTTCCTAAAAGCTCCATTTTCAGGAAGGACTCAGAGTAGCCACCTTTTATTCTTAGTCCTTCACTACTGTCTTCCAGTGTAGAGATATTTCTTCTTCTGTTTTTTCATCTCCTCTTTATGAATTTTCTTCCCTCATTAGAATGTAAGCTCTGAGGTTAGAAATTAGCTTTTGTTTTGTTTGTAGTATATCTCCAATATTTAGCCCAGGCCTGGCACATAGTAAGTTAATTAACAAATTTTCATTGACTTGTTCATTTGACTTTACTTGTTCATTCATCTCCAATCCTGTTATCATCTGAGTATAAGTCTTCATTACCACCCACTAAATCCTCTGTAATAGTATTTTCTTCCCACTTCCGTTTCCCATTTCCATTCTTTGTCTCTTCCTTTTTACCCTTTATACTGTGGCCAGAATAATTTTCTTTATGCCCAGATGTGGTCACATTATGGTTCTCTTAAAAAACTTCAGTGGCTTCCTGATACAAGTTAAAACTCATTTGTCTGGTATTTAAAACCTTCCACAAGCTTGTAAAACCTTACTTTTCTAGTCTGCAGTACTTCAATTTAAATATAATGATTTTATATTATTTCTATTCTATATACTATACTATCAAGCCAAACAGGACTATTCTATCACTGCCTTTATATTTTCACTCACACTATTTCCTAAACTTGTTATATCTTCACTCCTTCCTTACCTTTTGAATTCCTTGCTCATCTTTTGAAGCTTCACTCAAATGCCACTGTCTCCATGACACCTTCCGGATGCCCCTCTTGGTAATGACTTTTCTCTTTAGACATCAGATAATATTTTTTCTTAGTATTTAATACATGTTATAGTTATTTGTATCTATCTTATCACCCTAAAATGTGAATTTCATAAGGATTCGAACTTTCTATTAAAAGAATTTTACATTTCTTCCAGATTATGCACAATACTCTATGTATAGAGGGCACTTAATCAATGTTTGTTGGGGGAATTAATGAATAAATTGAGGAGTTCATAATTTATGGAATCAGCTATATAGTTCTGTCTCCTAACCTCTTCCTCCAATAAACTTTAAAAAAAAATTCTTTCATGAATACTAGATTCATTAATTAGAATAATCAAAATAAAACAACTAGTGATTACCACAGTTGATCTATTCAAGAAAGTGCCAGCTTTTCTGTAGTAGTATTTCACCACATTCAGTAACACATTTGGTATACACATTTATAAAAATATAGTAAAATCACATACTTATAAATTTAGAACTAGAAAGGATATTGTAGGCTAACTACGCCAATCTCCTTCCCCTATTTAAGATAAGAAAACAGATTGAGTAAGGTTCTGTGACTTGCATAATATGGTCACAGGATAATAAGTGACTGGCAGAATTTGAATACTTTTCCTCTGAATCCAGGGCCACTTTTATGCATTTTAGTATTTTATGGTTTTTTTTTTAACTATCCCATCATGTGAATACATGAACACATTCTTATAGGAACATGCAAATATGCAGCCATCGACACACCACACACACACAATCTGTCTTTAAACATAGAGTTGCCGTGTGATTAAACCTCCTAGGGAAAGCCTCTACAAATTGCAGAGTGCAAGGACACCTACTGGTCAGCAGAGGGTGCCCATCACATTGCTGTAGTCATTTACTACCTAAAGAGAGCGCCCCCTTAAGGGAAAAAAAGGCTTAGGCAGGGATGCTTAACAAATATGCTGAGGTTTGCCTTACTATGGCTCTAATTTGCTTTTCTTGTTGCCCTCTCTAAACACTTTCCTGGGACTGTTGGGGATCCTAGACTCATGGACTTATAGAATTGGAAGGACAGTCCCAAACTGTCCAGGCTAATAAACCCCTCATCTAAGACTGTTATCTAGCTATTCTCTATTTTAAGACCTCTACTAATTAGGGTCTTATGATTTCTCAAAGTAATATATTTTGCTTTTCGATAGCTCTAATCTTTAGGAAATGTTCATTACACGAGAGAGAACTCGTTCCTTATAACTTTTACTTATTAATCATTATTTTTTTCTTTAGGCTCAACCAAAAAAGGTTCAGTCTTCTCTATTGGAAAACATTTACATGTCCTTCTGTATCTCACCTAACTCCTCTTTTTTCCATTATGGCTCCTTAGATCATGGCTGAGTTTCAAAGATCCTCATTGATTTGGTTTCCTTCTTTAAGGTTTATTCCAGCTTTTATCTACTTCCTAAAATGTGGCAATCAGAATTGAACAAATTATCACAATTATGAGGTAGAATATGTGGGAAGAATACTGTGACAATACCCATTGCCTCACTCATTCTGCACACTATTAATTCTTTTAATCACATTTTAAATGAGTTGTTTTGTCTCTAGTTACATTGTTGATTCATTTTGAGCATGTTCTCCCAGACTCTTTTCTGTTATTTGTGATTTAGACAGATGCATGTCCCCCAATCCGTATTTTTTCAGTGAGTTTTAAAATTAAGATATAGTACTATTTGTTTTTGTTATTGTTGTTGTTACTTAGACTTGTGATCTTAATGGTAGAGGGAATCTCCCCATGAAGAATTACATTTGTCACTGCAGATAGGCAACCACTTGGCATTTTATACAAAAGTTCTTTTAGAAGGGAAAGGGACCTGTATGTGCCAAAATGTTTGTGGCAGCCCTGTTTGTAGTGGCTAGAAGCTGGAAAATGAATGGATCCCCATCAATTGGAGAATGGCTGGGTAAAATGTGGGTAATATGTAATATTATTGTTCTGTAAGGAATGAATACAGAAAGGCTTGGAGAGACTTACATGAACTGATGCTAAGTGAAATGAGCAGAATCAGGAGATCATTATATACTTCAATAACGATACTGTTTGAGGATGTATTCTGATGGAAGTGGATTTCTTTGACAAAGAGAAGATCTAACTCAGTTTCAATTGATCAAGGATGGACAGAAGCAGCTACACCCAAAGAAAGAACACTGGGAAATGAATATAAACTGCTTGCATTTTTTGTTTTTCTTCCCAGGTTATTATTACCTTCTGAATCCAATTCTCCCTGTGCAACAAGAGAACTATTTGATTCTGCACACATATATTGTATCTAGGATATACTGTGACATATTTAACTTGTATAGGACTGCTTGCCATCGCGGGGAGGGGGTGGAAGGAGGGAGGGGAAAAATCGGAATAGAAGTGAGTGCAAGGGATAATGTTGTAAAAAATTACCCTGGCATGGGTTCTGTCAATAAAAAGTTATTTTAAAAAAGTTCTTTTAATTTTTGTCTTATTTGCTTGAGTCAATTGTTATAGCCTGCTGAGATCTTTTACAGCTTGTCTTTGTTAACCATGTGATAGTTATATCTTCCAGATTTATGTCAACCACAAATTTGATAAGCATGTCATCCATATTTTTGTCCAAGTTATTGACAACAATATAAACAGAATAGATAACAAGGAATAGAACAAAAGACAGATTTCTTTATTTATTTAGATTTTTTTTGGTCTAGGTGAATAAGGAGATTCTTTGTCTCAGTTGCTACCTAGCTTTAATCCCTGAATGGGTGCAGCCTTGTCAAACTGAAACCTTAACATAAAAAGGACTAGATCTCCCATTGCATTCAGGGCCACCTCCACTTGTCCTGACCTATATCTTGCCACTAGAACCAGATGGGTCTGGAGGGGAAAATGAGGCAGGTAATTTGATACAGCCCTCCTTCACTTAAATCCATTCAGTTGCATGTCATGGCATCACCTCTCTGATGTCATGGCCCTCTTTGAGAATGAAGGACAAATAGCAAGTTAAGACAGCATATAGAGAGGAAGAAGTAGCTGTCTTTGAGTAGTTTAATGGCTTTCATAAGGCATTAGCCCTTTTCTGCTTGGCCTTAGAGAATAGAATGAGGAGTTCTGAAGAGAAGTTGAAAAAATGTAAATTTCAGAGTGATGTGAGAGAAAATGTCTTTTAAAAAGTTTTTTTTACTTTATTTTTAATTTGTAGAATAAAGTGAGCATTTACATAATATAACATAATAAAAAGATGACTATATTACAAATGTAACATGATATAATAAAATAAAACAATCTTAACAATCAGAACTATCCAAAAATAGAATGGGCTACCTCAGAAGGTGGTGGGTTCCTCCTTTCCCTCCCAAGAGTGTGCTGGTAAATTTTTGAAAATCAGTTCTCTATAAACCCATCTCTATATACCCAATCTTTTAAAAAGTTTAATCTGTGTTATTGACATTATCTCCATCACATTTTAAGCCTAGAAAATCAACAAAATAATACATCAAGACCCAATTTATCATATTTGCCCATTTCTAAGGTATAAATACTCATAGCAAAAATTTAACTTTTGACTTTCAAGGGTTTTTAGTTAGCTCCTATAAATCCATAGACCTCCTCACTAGAGATTTTCAAGTAAAGGTTGGATCACCAGTTGTTGGGGGGTGAAGTAAAGAAGAATCTTTTTTCAGTTAGTTATTCAACTAAATGATCTTTGAAATCCCTTTTAATTCTGAGATTCTATGATATTGTGTTATGGTGAGTTTGGTTTTAGACATATTGCATTCATAGACATATAGGGTCATTGATTTAGAGCTGGAATAAATTTTTGAGGTCATCTAGTTCATAATGTAAAATAAGACACAGAAACAAGAAATACCAGTAAATATCACAAGAGCTCTGAGTATTCAGCCTTCAAACTGGATCCTGAATATTTGATTTTGGGAGACTCACTCTCTGCTATCAAAAGAGAAGGGTGAGTTGAGGCTGACACTTAGTAAGCATATAGGAGTGTTGTTTTTGCATAAATAGGATGTACAAGGTACAACATGCAGATACAACTTCACTAATTTTTTACCTTTAGAGAAAGATCTAGGAAGATTCCTCTGTGAAAGAATACCTTAAGAATTTCAAAAATATGCAACCAAAAACCAGAAAGTAACTGCTGTTGCCCAATGTGATGAGAAAAAATTTTTTACTACATGGATTCCATGTCAGGATCCATTCTGACCATGGTAGAAACTTGGAAAGCAAGGTACTCAAGGATATGCTGTGACACACATTGAATAACTCCTTACCACAGCTTGGAATTTAAACCACACAGTGTTTGAAGACAGCAAAAATTTGATATTTGTGCAAAAAGTTCAATGGAGTCAACTTGTTTAATTTCTAATAATTAATATATAAAGTTTCATCAGGAATGAAGCTACAAGATTTATTTGACCTATGTTTATATATACACACACACACAAGAACCATGCTTACTAATTAACTTGTGCTGTGGTACCTCAGGTAAAAGAAGACATAATAATAATGACTAATAATGATAATAACAATAGAAAGTTTTACATTTTATGTACTATGTGCCAGGGACTGTAGCTAAATCCTTTATATTTATTATTTCTTTTGCAATTACTCTCAGTTGTGGGAGAAGCTGTGAGAACCTATCAACTAGACAGTGGGTTGGTTGGTTAGTTGATTGGTTTTCTCATTCTCTAAGAGAACCAAAATATTGGTGTCACAGTTCAATGTGTCCAATTGTGGTTCTATCACAGATCAGGCATAAATAGTCCCTATGAATAATAGGAATGGAAATAAAAGATGTATATAGTTAGAGAATGGGATCAAGACTATGTATTGAGGACTGCCGATGAAAATGCACAGCCAATAGATGTCATGTCTTCATCAAGGGTTAGCCCAATGTTCAGGGTTGCAGAGTACATGGGAGGAAGTAAATATTTTTAAAAGACTGAAAAGAGAGGAAGCCAGGTTGTTAAAGTCTTTAAAAGCTAAATAATGAATTTCATATTTGAACTCAAAAGTAATAGGGAGTTAGTGGAATTTATTGAGTAGCAGAGTCATTAAAATCAGAATTACACTTTAAGAATTTGTTTTGATACCTGAGTGGAGGATGAAATACCGTGAAGAGAGACTCAATAGAGAGACCAAATAGTAGGCTGTTGTAGTTATCCAAGTGTAAGGTGATGATGGCTTGCACCAGGTTTTCTCATAGTATCAGGGGAGAGAAGGGGTTTCAGAGGAGAGATATGAAGGTAAAAACAGGATTTGGCAATTGATTGAATATTTGTGGTTAGTGTAATTAAAAAGTCAAGGATGCTATTTATATTGTGAGACTAAGTGACTCCTTAAAAGTATTAGGGAATTTGGGAAGAAGGGGGGTTTGAAGGAAAAGACAAATTTACTTTTGGATATTTTGAGTTTCAGATGGCTGTGGGATATTCAGTTTGAAATGCCAGTAGGCAATTGGTGAGGTGTGAGCAGAGTTCAGGAACAAGTTAGGGCTTAATAAGCAGAGCTGAGAGCCAACTGCATAGAAATGATTAATGAATCTGTGGGAATGGATCAGATCACCAAGAGAAAGAGTACAGAGGGAGAAGAAAAGAAAATCTATAAGGGAACTTTGGGGGACAATAAGAGAAAAGAAAGTGGAATCGGTGATTGCAGATAACTTTCTCAAAGAGGTTAGCCAGGAAAGGGAAGAGAGGTACAGGATGGTTGCTAGCAAGGAAGGACAGACCAGATAAGGAATTTTTAAGGGTAGGGAAGATATGTGAGTGTAATCAGCAAGGAAACAGCCAGTTGTTAAGGAAAGATTGAAGAAGAATAAGAGAATAAGGGTGATAGAGCAATCTGCCAGAAAGGATGGGATGCAATGAAATTAAGAGTATGTATAAAGGGGTTTGACCTGGCAAGAAGGTCCACCTCTTCATGTGAGAGATGGGTGAAAGGACAGAGAATGGGAGAACTCTTTTCTAGCATGGATACTGTTTTTGCTAAACAATCATGTATCTGGAGAGATTTTTATTGTCAAAAGCAAGAAGTAAAATAGTGGGAAAACTTGATTTCCCAGAGCCTGAGACTCTACCCTCCAGACCAGGAGAGTCCAGGCAGGGGGAGGAATCACATACCCAGCTCAGCAGCACAATCACAGGCATGTTGGGGAGCTACGGAGGAACTACCTCCTCTTTGCCTTGGTCATCCATGGTGGTCACTCTACAATGATCAGTTCTACTGTAACATCTGTGTGTGGGCCAACTCGAGGATGGAGCCTAGGGCAGAACTTTAAGGAAAAGCAAACTAAGGAGAGCTTTCCCAAAGCAAAAAGTAGTTGTGGGTTACTTGTGCAACCTGTGGTAGTGCCTGGGGAAGGGGTGGGGCACATCTGGGCTGGTGGGGTGCTCAATAAGGACACCTGTAACACTACATCTCATTTGTGTTCAACATGTTCCACTGAGACTAAAGAGCTTCCCAGGTGGTTCAGGCTAGAGTGTGATTGGTGCCTGTCAAGTCAATAGTCCCCTCCCAGGGCCCACAGCCTTTCTCCTCCCATTTGATCTTCCTTTGACCCTGGACCACCACCAAGGTCTTCAGCTTAAGGTCCACCCTCCAGAAAGCCTTCCTGTGCACTTTGGCTCACATTGATCTTTCCCAACATACCTCTCAATTCTACTGCACAATTTTTTATTTTGTAGTAAAACAAATTTCCAGTGAGTAAATTCCCTCTACCCATGAAGGTTGGCACCTGTTTTGCAATTTTTAATCCTAGAGAGTTGCGTGTGGTCACTGAGAAGTTATGGTTTACCCATGGTCACATAGATAGTATCTATCAAAGGGAGAAGGATGTGACTGAACCTCTAAATCTTCCTGACTCTGAGACCTAGGTCTCTAAAACACTGTCAATTGCTTTTTGTTTTGTGATTAATATTATTTCAATCCAGTACATCATTTAAGGACTGGGAATTGGGAGTGATAGTGGTAGTGAGTAGTAGTGATGATGCAAGGTAATAATCTGTGATGTTTTCTTGAAAAAAAAAATAGTGCCAGTTGTAGAACATGCTTATTGCAAAGTTGGTGAATGTCTAGAGCTCTGTATTTTAAAATTCAGCAGATTAAGCTCATTGGGTATTCCTATTAAGATCTGTAGAATATGGTGAGGGATGGGGAGGTTTCCTAGGAAGAGATGGGTGAACTAATCTATGCTGAAAATAGAGTAGATAAAAATCCTATGCTGACTAGTAGTAAGATCGAACAGTGAGTAGTCCCTGTATTTCCAAACCGGGTGAGCCTAGGAAACCTCATCCTTAAAAAAAAAAAAAAAGTTTAATTTTTCCTTTCTCCAGTGTTTGCTAGTAAAGGAATATCCTAACTTCATAGAGTAGATTCCTAAGAAGTTGCATGTAAATTGAATCATTTAGCATTCACTAGGGAAGCTTACAATTTAAATGACCTTTGCTGGGAAGTCTTTTATAATGCTAATAATTGCCTCCAAACTTTTATTGGGTTTGTAAATTTGGATTTTTGCTTAGTGATTTTTCCCCTTAAAACTGGACACACCTGAACCACATTTTAAACTTCTACTTAGTTCTTGCACATAGCGGGCACTTAATAAATGTTTATTGAGTTGAACTGAATTTTCATTCCCCTTGTCTCCTGAGCTCCCTCCTGAAGTCTGATCAAGTTCATTCAGATAGCAGTTCAGTTGCAGCTGTGGCAAGAAAATCCGTCTGTTGTGAAAAGTGAAACATTTTGTGGTTTAGCTTTCAAATCTGTCTGATGCTTTTCACCAAAAGGAAGACTAGTTTATACTCTTTAAAGATTCTATCAGGCAGGATTAAAATGACATCTGTATTTGTGAGCTCAGATAAAACAAAGCATTGCAAATACAGGCAATAAGAGGCAATAGTCTATTGTGTGACTTCTTTTATGGTCTAAGCTATTAACCAATATGTACCTGGAAAAAAATTAAATAGAAATAATAGAGAAATCTTTCATTTTGCAAGCTATTTACTTTTTTTTTTTAATTGAAGGCAAGAAAAAAAATAGAAAGAATCCTTTTTATCAAGTAAGCAAAGCTGAATCTTTGGGCATATTTGCATGAGGGATGAATACACAAAAATTTCCTAGATGAAACTTAACTCCAACTTTTCTCAAAAGTTGTCTATTAAACAAAACAAAACACACCCCGGTGATCAAAACAAAACAGACAAAAAAGTTTTTTTTTTTTATTTTAATTTCTAGCATTTAGACCTTACTAAGTAAATTACACATGTAGTCACCTGTAGCTTAGACACATGTATTTCGATTTCTCTCTCTGTGATATTTTCTTTTCCCAAGCCAATAAAGGTATAGCGGCAGATGCAAAGCCTGACCAAAGTGGAGCCCTGATTATTGTGGCCCTGGGCTCTTTATAAAGCAGTGGCCTTCTTGAGACTGGCCCAGTGTTAGAGTCGATCCCCTGATGGCTTTGCACATTCCTTTTCTTTCCCTGAATGAATGCTCTAATCTGGCTGGAAGGCATGGCCAGTCCCTATAGCCACTTCGGCTGCACCTGCTCATCAAGGAATGGAAACACCTGCCTAGCTGGGGCTTAGCATTTAAGTGCTGCTATTCGAAGATAAATCTCATTCTTTTGTATCTGCCTCCTCTCTCTTCATCTCTTTCCCTCTCCCCTTCCCCGAAATGAAAGCAATGCTGGATATATTTAGGACACACTTTCCCTGGCTCCATTTTGCTGACTTTTTTTTCTCCCTTTACAAAGTAGGTGAATTTTTCTGAGTCAGAGTTATCTGTTTCTGCCAAAAACAAGACAGAAGAGTAAGAGTCTTTGAATTGGCAATTATTTAAAAGATCTCTACGGGTTTGGGAGCTTCTATTGTTTAATGTTTTCATCAGATTGCTTAGTCAATGAGAAAAAAAGATTTTCAGGGTGATTTCTGCATATAAACTTGCAGAAAGTTTCAACTTAGACCTCCTTGAGTGATATTTTCCTGGACTTCATAGCACAGGTAGAGCTGCTGCTGCTGGTGGCTAATTGTTTTATAATGCTTTCACTTACACTCATCTGATCCCCAAATCCTGTCAAGCAGCTCATGCAAGTAATCCTACTCTCTTTTTACAGATAAAGAAACTGAGGCCATCTAGATGAAATGACTGATGGGGTCATATCTGAAATAAGAGAAGCACTGTGGCATGATAAATAGAGTTGTTCTATGATCCAGAAATTCTTGATTTAAATCTTGCTGCTAACATGTGCTGGCTGAGTGACTCTGGTCAAGTCATTTAACTTTCCAGCATCTCAAGCACTAAGACTATAAACTGCAGAACAGATGCTAATCTGCTTTGATAAAGGGAGTTTCCTCATAGGGAGTTCACTATACCAATGAACCCATTGGTCTGGTCTCTTTATAGCCTCCCTCCATGAAAAACAGAAAAACAAATCTCACAGTTTTTGTTAGCAGAGATTTGAACAAAGTATTTGCTTGATTTGCTATCTATCTATCTATCTAGTTTATTTTGCAAAAAAAAAAATTAGGCCAGGGACAATGTTTTGTATCAACAAATAAGTGAACAATGAACAAATAATAAATGTTTTATATATATATATAAAACATGCATCATATTGCAAAATATGTGTGTATATATAATAAATATAAGATGGTTTGGGGGGAGGACAGTAGCAACTGGAAAGCAAAACAAGTTTCCTGTAGAAGGTGATACTTGTGTTGGGAAGAAATTTGGCAATTTCATGAGGCAGAAATGAGGAGGGAGGTTATTCTAAGCATGGTGAACAAATTGTACAAATGTTCAGAGATGGGAGATCTTGTGTGATGATTAGTTTGTCTGGATTGTAGAATATGGGAAAGAGAATAATATATTAAAAGACTTTTAAGGTAGAAGATCACGTCAGACTGTCAAGGGTTTTAAATTCCAAATATATCTCATTTTTGTGGTAATAAAGAGCAATTGGAGTTTGTTGCATTGAACAGTGACACAATCAGATCTGCATTTTAGGAAAAATCACTTTGGCAGTTGCTTGGAGGATGGATTGGAGATAAGAGAGATTTGAGCAGGGAAGACTGATAATACTCTAAGTGAAAGATTATGACAGCCTGAACAAATGTGGTAACCAAATATGTAGAGAGAAAGGAAAAAATTCAAGAGATGTTTTGGAGGTAGATATGTCAAAATTTACTAACTAGTTGACTATGTGGGGAGGTTACTAAGGTTATGAATCTGGGTAAAGATGCTTTCTAAATTAGGAGAGGAATTCTGTGTGTGTGTGTGTGTGTGTGTGTGTGTGTGTGTGTGTGTTACAGACTTGTTTTGCTACCTGGATTTCAATCTATGGACTCTTTCTCAGAATAATATTTTTAAATGTATAAAATAAAACACATAGGATTACAAAAAAACAATTATATTAAAAGATTTTTTTTAAGTTTATAGTACCAGTTTAAAGATTCTTGTTCTAGTGAGAAAGATAATGAATGCTGTTTCAGCCAAATCGAATTTGAGATGCTTATGAATAATTTAGATGATGGACCATGTCAATGAGACAGTTGGAGACCCAGAACAGAAGATTTCAGAGTCTTTTGCATAGGGATGCTAGTGGAATCCTTGGGAGCAAATCAGTTCACCAAGAAAGAGAGGATGAGACATAGCTATGAAATGGACCCATAATAAGGTGGTGGAATATGGATGTTAAACTCTTTCAGGATCCATGTAAAACAATTCTTCATTTAAAAAGGAAAACTTTGGCAGAGCGATGTCATGAAAAGGAGAAGAAAATATCCATAAAGTACATGAGGATAATGTTTCAAACACTGGAAAGAAATGTTCTCACTGAATATTGGGAACAGAAACTACAAAGGTTGACAAGGAAGTGGAAATAAGTATGGATAACTTGACTAGAAAAGTAGCCTTAGAGATGGAAATGGCCTTAAAGGTTACTTGGCTCAGCTTCTTCATTTTACATTTGAATAACTGAGGCATGAAAATGACACAGTTTATCTCTCCATCTGTGTGAATCGGGTAAATAGTATTCCATTTTTTCCAATTACATGTAAAAATAATTTTCAACATTAATTTTTTATTATCGTTTTTTATTTACAAGATATATGCATGGATAATTTTATAGCATTGACAATTGCCAAACCTTTTGTTCCAATTTTTCCCCTCCTTCCCCCCACCCCCTCCCCCAGATGGCAGATTGATCAATACATGTTAAATATGTTAAAGTATAAATTAAATACAATATATGTATACATGTCCAAACAGTTATTTTGCCATACAAAAAGAATTGGACTTTGAAATAGTGTACAATTAGCCTGTGAAGGAAATAAAAAACGCAGGCGGACAAAAACAGAAGGAGTGAAAATGCTATGTTATAGTCCACACTCATTTCCCATAGTTCTTTCACTGGGTATACCTGGTTCTCTTCATTATTGAATAACTGGAACTGATTTGGTTCATCTCATTGTTGAAGAGGGCCACGTCCATCAGAACTGATCATCATATAGTATTGTTGTTAAAGTATATAATGATCTCCTGGCCCTGCTCATTTCACTCAGCATCAGTTCATGTAAGTCTCTCCAGGCCTTTCTGAAATCATCCTGCTGGTCATTTCTTACAGAACAATAATATTCCATAACATTCATATACCACAATTTATTCAGCCATTCTCCAATTGATGGGCATCCACTCAGTTTCCAGTTTCTGGCCACTACAAACAGGGCTGCCATAAACATTTGTGCACATACCGGTCCCTTTCCCTTCTTTATTATCTCTTTGGGGTATAAGCCCAGTAATAACACTGCCGGATCAAAGAGTATGCACAGTTTGATAGCTTTTTGAGCATAATTCCAAATTGCTCTCCAGAATGGCTGGATCAACATTAATTTTTAATAAGATTTTGAATCTCAATTTTTTTCTTGCTTCTTCCCTTTCTTCTTAAGCTGGCAAGCAATCTGATATAGAGTATATATGTGCAATCATGTAAATATATTTCCACATTAGTCATATTGTGAAAGAAGAAATAAAACAAAAGGAAAAAGCCACAAAAACAAAAGCAAAAGTGAAAATAGTATGTTTCCCGGTTTGCTTTCAAACTCCTTAGTTCCAGTCACACAGGTTGAAGGGACAAAACCAGAATTTGACTTGCTCAGGCTATCAAATGTGGTTATATAATGTTCTCTGACTCTTGGTCAAAGGTACTTTCTATTTCTTCTGGTTGCTAATGGGAGGAGAGATGGAAGGCCATATGGCCTGAGGGGATAATAAGATCAAGCAGAGGGTTTTTTTTTTTTTTTTTTTTTTTAAGTTAGGGGAGTTCTGAATAAGTTTGAAGGTAGTAGAGAAAGAAGCAATGGGTAATAAGAAAGGGATGAAATGAGAGAAGGGGTAAAAGCAAATTTCTGGAGGAAATGAAAGGAGCATGGTTCAAGATCATCAGTAGTAGGATTGGTTGGCTTTGCAAGGAGAAAAATTGCTTCGAGACAGGAGCCAAGATGGAGAAGATTAGAGATGCCCTTGAGGTAATTTGGAGTGTAGAATTGAGGAGAAGGATCCTGTAACAAATGGCCTCATTTAATGAACTATATGAAGTAAAATCATTTGATTAGAAGTGGGGAGGTGGGGGTGGAAGACATTTTCTAGTCTGTGGCACACTAATGTGCCCCATAGGGCTCATATCCAAGGGGTAGGTTTAGGGCTTGCAGTTTTTTTTAACATACTCCCAAGCAACAAGCAATTTTGTGTTTAATGAATCATTTTTGAACATGATGAAAATTAAGTGTGTGTGGGCTTTTATGTAATTATTATTATTGTTATTACTATTAATTTGGGCGTGTGAGTCCATCAGTTAATAAGCATTTATTAAGCTCTTACAGTTTGCTTAATAATATAATTTGGAGAACTCCCACTGTGATAACTCCCTACACTTATGCATATCAAATCGGGACCTCAACCTGTAACTTATGTTTTTAAAGCATAGTCTGGAGAATGGGAAGATTAAGGGACTTTCTCATGGTCACACAGTTAATATGTTTCTGATACAAGCCCAGTCTGCCATTCACTATAACCTGATGCCTTGCTACTTTCCTTTTCCTTAGAAATTCTGAATTCCCTTTTAGAATAATTATAAGAAATAGAAAGACTTACCTAGTTATAGCTGCCCTAATACTATCTGTATTGCTGAATAAGAATGATAGATGGTTTCTCCCTCCACTGCCCCCCAGGTGTAAAATTAGGGCAGGATTGGAACAAATGTACCCATAAGCTCTTTTGACTATGTTCCTAATCATGACTACCACAACTGAACTCATAACTCAGAGCATACATGAAGGTCTCCCTTTTGTGTGGCTGGCTTTTCAGACACATCAAAGTCATTAATGAAAACAATTAGACATATTTCTCCTTCTGAAAGCATCATTAGAGCTGTCTGGGGGTCTGACACATTAATGCTTCATAGAAGCTGTAATAAAAAACACCACCCACCACAGTAGAAATAAAAGAAAAAAATAACTAAATTACAAAATCTGGGCCACCACTAGTTCTCAGTAAGGAGAGAGGTCTGTAATACTGAGCTTCCAGTAAGGAGAGAGGGCTGAAATACTGAGCTTCCAGTAAGGAGAGAGGGCTGTAACCCTGAGCTCCCAGTAAGGAGAGAGGCTCTAACTTTGAGCTTCCAGTAAGAAGAGAGGGTAATAACATTAGAATGGCTTCACAAGGCATGGAATTTTCAAAGAACAGACAAAAGAGAAGGATGGCTAGACAGAAAGAGAGGAAAAGCGGGCTTTGTTTAAGTTTTCTTTAAAGTAATGGAAGGTTCTGCACAGTTACTTTATCTCTCTGATAAGAATCATGATCTTTGGAGGTTCCTTTGACCCTTCAGGGGCCTGCCTGGGTATGAGATATTTCTGAAGCTCAGAGCACTGATAAGAGTTTATTTTTGCATTAAGGGAGAGAGTGGGCTGGAATTTAAGGGAAGTAGTAAAACCGGAGGGCATAAGGAAAAGAGAAGGATGAAGGTGTTTCACATCCTTCGATTCTATTAAATAAACATCTATTAAACACTTCTTTTGTGTCAAACCCTTTGCAAGACAGCTGGGAAGATAACAAAGATATAATTCTTGCCCACATGGAGTTTACAGTCTAGTAGGGAACATCTGACATGTACACAGATTCATCTAATAAAAAAGAACATTTGAATATTCGATGGTGCTTCTTTCTCACAAACTCCACTTTACCCAACTCTTTGCAATATGATTTCTGTTCCCATTACTGTAATGAAATCACTCTCAGAAATCACCATTAGCTTTCTGTTCATCAAATGTAATGATTAATCCAAATCTTTGACTTTTCAGAAGTATTTAACATTGTTGAACTGCCTCTTCTCCCTTGGTTTCTGAGACACATAGAAAAAAGATTGTTCCTTTTTTCCTTCTACCTACCCTTCTTTCTTCTTCTGTTGGATCATCAATCTGCTCCTGATCCTTTACAGAGTCATTCCAAAAGCTGTCTTTGAATCTTTTTTCTTTACTCTCTCTGCTTTCATTGGTCTTATGCTATTCCATAGAATCATTTGTATGCTTCAGAGATAGAGACTTTCTTTTGAGCACCAAGCTTCTATCTCCATCTACAGAAATTTCTATTTGGATGTTCTATTGTTACCTTAACCTTAGTATGTCTAAAACGGCATTTATTGTAAGTCAACCTAAACTTGCTCCTCCAAATGACTTCACTGTGTTGTTCTTAGCACTGCTATTCATCCAATCTCACATCTTTGAAATCGTATAATCATTTTTATTCTTCCCATTTCCTCACCTATTATATCCAAGCAGCTACAATGTCCTGGAGTTTCATTTGCTTCTCTAATATCTTTGTTTAAAATTATTTTATCCTTTTATTTTTGAAATCACAATCACAATCAATCAATCAACAAACATTTATTAAATATCTTCTTACCAGGTATTACCAGGTATTGTGTTGAATGCTGCCATTTCACTGGCTTCCTTTGTCTTGCAATCCATACCTTCTCCTTCCCCACAAAACTCTCTTTTTATTAAATAGAGTAAAGCAAACTAATTCCACATAGTTTATGGCTCATGTTTGGACTCTTTTATATCTATATCTTTATGTCTATAGCTTTGTATTGGGTTGAAAACTGGTACTGCAAGGTTCTCTTCTGAAATACTTTAAAAAATGATTTCTCTTGAGATCTTGCTTTTCTCCAGTTAAAATTTTTTCTCGTTCTATAAAATAACACTTTAGTTTTGATAGCTATGACACAGAATAAATAAATTCATTTGGATGGTATTGTCATTTTTATTATATTGGCAAGGTTCAAACATGAGCAATTAAAAATGGATCTTGTGTTTTATTCAAAGCTTTTTCTACATCTATTAATATAGCCATGTAATTTGTATTATTTTTGTTATTAAAATTGTCTATTTGGTTTCTTATTTTCCTAATATCAAAATAAATCTGTCTTCCTAGTATAAATCTAATCCAATTATAGTATTTAATCTTTTTGATATTTTGCTATAGTCTCTTTGCTAATAATTTATTCACTATTTTACTATCAATATTCATAAGTGACGATCCATAATTTACTTTCTTTTCTTTTTCTCCTCTTTCTGGTTTAGGTATCAGGTTCTATACACCAAGTTTATATTTGTGATGTAATAGAAATTTAGTAGAACCTTTTTTTCTTATTTTAGCAGATTTCAAAGTGCTAGAAAAATTTCTCTTTATATGTTTAATAGAAGTCACTTGTAAGTTCATATAGTCCAGAGTTTAATTTGAAAGTTCTCTAATGCTTTATTCAGTTTCTTTTTCTGAGATTGGATTATTTATATTCCCTACTGATCCATTAAAATGGGTATTTGTTTTTGTAAATCTATAGACCCACTTCATATAAGATATTGATTTTATTGGCATATAATTGGGCAAAAGAATTTCAAAAATTTATTTCCTCTTCCTTTGTTGTGGGTTCTCCTTATCTTTGTTATTACAAATTTGATTTTCCTCTCTTAAAAAAATCACATTAATTAATGTTTTACTTTATTTTATTTGTTTTCTAATAGTCCACCTATAAATTTTGTTTGGCTTTCATTATTAATCTTTTGTTTAATGTTCAAGGCATCTATTTTGATCTTAGTTGAGGTTTTTGGATTTATTGTTTTTCTAGGGTTTGTTGTTGCATAATCATTTTACTTCCTAGGTATTTTTAAAGTGTGCTCCCCTCTTGTTAGTTATCATTTCCATCTCCTCTCTCCTAAAAACTTGGACTATACCCTTAAAACCACTCTGGGATCTGATATGTGAATTTTTGCCTTTTCTTACCAAGATCCAACCTCCATCTTATTTTCAACCCACCACTTGAGCATACCACCTCATTTCTCTATTTTTTTTAGATCTTTATGCATTTTCTTTCCCTCAGAATTTATGCAAGCTACTTGAGGGCAGGTGCTGTTTTTTGCTTGCGTTTATTTGCATTCTCAGCATTTTGTACAGTGCCTGGCATATAGAAAGTGCTTTTTAAATGCCCTGTGTCCTTTTTCTCTGCTGATCTGTCTTTGTTTCTCTCTTTCACTTTCATTTGTCTATCTGTCATCTATCAATTTCCATTGAGCATCACCAGAGATCTATCTTAGTTAACTTTTCTATTATTCTATTTGAGCCTTTGAGATTCACAACTATTTTTATGCTGTTGGATCTTTCTGCCTAAAATTTGGTTAAATTCTGGCTGTCTCTTTGTGCAGTCTTGGCTTGGGTGAAGCACTTAATATTGTTTCTCTTTGGATTTCCTGATCTTTTGATCTGATGATATTTTTAGATCTTTGTTAGAATACACAGAGAAAAGTTAGGCCCTTTTGTGACTTTTCAAACTGACAAGAAGCTCCTGCCCACTAAAATTTCACCATGTGAATCCCCAAAGACCTCATTATCAGGATTGTGCAGGCAATACAAAATCTCTCCTGTGACAGATACATCATTTAAGTGAATGAATATATAAAAATTACAGATAAAGTTTCTGCAGACAAATAATCTTTTGTCTACTACTTTCCCTCCATTAAAAGGCTAACCAAAATAGTAGGAATATTTCAAAATAGCCTTAAAATAAAGATATCGCAAAGCAAAACAACAAACAAAAACTCCCTAAAAGTTGTCATTTCAGTGACATCTTTTGAATATGCCTTATTCTCTTTAGCCCTACCATCAATATTCTGGTAATCTTCATAATCCCAGTCCTAACTCCAGTGGACACCTACAAGAAACTCCTTATCCTGCCCTCATACACTTAGGGTATTATCTAATTGTCATATAATAAAGTGTTGAATAATTTCCCCAACATCACATACTCAAAAGAGAGCACGGCAAAATGAATAGAGAGCTAGCTTCAAAGTCAGGAAAACCTACTTAACTGCTTCTGGCTAAAATCTGGGTTAAAATGAGAACAAATCAACTGTGGGCTTCTGGGAGGAATAGATCAGTCAATTCTCCTCTATCCCTATTTGTCATTCCTGTTAATTTCTGAACCCAAATTTTCTGCCCTGGTCACCATGTCCTTCAGTATGCTATCTCTCTTTTCTCAAAATGTTAGCTCTTTGAAGGCAGAGACTGTGCTTGTTTTTGTATCTGTATATCTGGAGTTTAGCAAAGTGCTTGGTACATGTTTGGTAAGTATACTTTTGCATTTATTCATTCCTACCCCTTTTGGGGGAAGAAGAGAATTAGCAGTTGGGAGTGACTACTAAATGCTTTTTATAAACATTATCTCATCTGATCACACTCAAAGTATCACTGATACTATGCTGCTGCATTGGCTTTATTCAACTACTTGTTTTTTCATGTATAGATCGTTAGACTAATTATTTTGAGTAGGTGGGTTTGTTGGGGAAGACAATGTCTATTTTAGATACATGAATTTGAGATGTTTCTGAAACATGCAATTTCAAAACTCCATTGATAGTTGATGATATGGAACTGAAGCTCAGAAGAGAGATTGGAGCTGGATATATAAACCTGTATAAGATACATCGATGATAATTAAACCAATGTGAGTTGTTGAGATTACCAAGGTAGAGAGAAATCTGCACCTGTAGGTATACAATCATGATTTTAGGGGGTGGGATAGGGATGATATTGATAAAAAGCCTACAAAACAGACTGAGAAATAGTGATGAGGTAAACCAAGAGAGATTTGTCATGAAAACCTGGAGCAGAGAAAGTATCTAGGAGAAAAGAGCATTCAACAGTGTCAAATGCAATAAAGAAATCAAGAAGGATGAGACAAGATTATAACATTTGAGATTTAAGAGATTGTTAGTAACTTTGGAAAGAACTGTTTTAATTGAATAAGGAGGGTAGAAGATAGATTCCCTATGTTTGATAAGTGTTTGAAAAAGAGGAAGTAGGTGCAATAATGAATATAGATGACTTTTTCTGGGAGTATGGAGAGAAGAGGAAAAATATAACATTGTAGCTTAGGAAGATGAAAAATCTAATGAAGTTTTTTTAAGGATGAAAGAGACTTGAGCATTTTTGGAAGCAGTAGGAAAGGAGACAGTAGATAGAAAGAGATTAAAAATGAGAGAGGATGATGAAGGTAGGGATATGTTGAAAAAAGTGAGAAAATTTGCCTTTAATGAGTTAAAAAAACTACCTCATTGGTAGATAATGGAGTTTTAAAAATGAGGGATTGGAGGAAAAAGAGAGTATCCTGGAATGAACAAAAGGGGAGAAGATCTTGTGTGTAGCCTCAGTTTTCTCAGTAAATTGTAGTTCCTTTTTGGCAAGAAGGCTCATGGGAAGTATAGTTTGGGTTTTTGTTTTTGTTTGTTTGTTCATTTTTTCCCAGCTAGAAGGAGGGTTTGAAAGATCATGGAATGTGGAAATTGTAAGGACAAGGGAAGTCTGAGGACTCTTAAACTGTTAGAGGAGTGGGGAGAAAGGGCATAGATTTTAAAATACCAGTGGTCAACTTATTACAAATGAAAGGCACTGCTATTCCAATGTGAACATAATCTTGAATGGTTAGAGCCTTGTCTAGCTCTTTGACCTTAATAAGAAGTAATCTGTCTACAAAGAATTTTGTAGTTTCCCTGACTGTTGCTATTACTGGGATTTGATGAATTTACATCCTTGTATACTTCCCTGCCTTCTCCCATCTCATGAGGAACTGCTAATGCGGTGATGCTTAAATTGGGGAATTTCCTGCTCTCTTTAAACTCTATTTGTTGCATACATTTTTATAATGATAATGCCTCCTGATAAAGCTGATTTTGATTGCATTCACTACAAGGAAGATACTACACAATGGAGGAAGTTCTAAAGGGAACCCATGGGTCAGTAGCTCTAGGAATAACGATGTACCTGTATTGAAACTCTCTCCCTTTTTCTGAACAAAAAGAGGAACTTCAAAAATATATTGCAAGTTCCTGAGCTGAGAAGATGGGCTTTTAAAAGACTGAGGACTGAGCTTGTGGAACACTAATATTTATCAAGGCAGGGAGAGGAGGAAGTAAAGGATTTAGGTGTGCCCAAAGAGCAGGGCAAGATGTTCAAGATGGACTCTGGTGTAACCAAAATAGCTTTCTTTCTTTCTTTTTTTTTTTTTTTTTTGTCTCACAGGCCATTCCATTTTCTGTTCTTAAACAGACACTCCCAAAATGCACTTCTTCTTTACTTCTGCCTCTTAAAATTTATAGTTTCCTTCAAAAATCAATTCAAATACCTTCTTGTTCATGAAACCTTCCTCTACCTCTCCAGTTGTTAATTCTCTTCCCTTAAATTATCTATTTGTTTCGTACATATATGATCACACTAATTTTGTATATTCTTATATAAATACTATATAAGTAACCTCATAGGAGAGGCATCTGTATCTCAGTAGAAAGAGAGCTCATCTCAAAGCAAGGAAGAGTTGGGCAAAGTGCAAGTCATTTAATCTTGTAGTCTCTGGGCACTTCTCTGAGAGAGTAAATTACAGAGTAGATGCAACACTCTATATTGTTAAAGGACATTTCCGTATTTGAGATATACTTCTGACCAATGAAATCACCAATTCCTATCTTTTCTCTTATATGTTTACATGTTATCTTCCTCACTAGAATGCAAATTTCTAAAGGGCATAGATGATTTCATTTTAGTCTTTGTGTGTCTAGTACTTGGTGTAAATAGATGCTTAATAAATATTAGTTGATTGATTAATATGTCTATATTATCTGAATTTGTCAGTTATTGGATATTTGCTCATTTGCTATTTGATATATATCATATATTTGCCATTTACTCTATGTACTGTTTATGCTGTGATAAATTTTTTTGGGAGGGAAGAAAGAGGTTTTTTTTTATTTTGTCTAGTTCTTAGAAGTATTGGGGAGCCAATGGGAAAAGCAAGACAACTTGGGAAAAAACCTGGATATTTGGTCCAGGATCGGTAATGAATTCTTAATAATTTTGCCTGATAATACATAGGATGCAATTTGAGTGGAGACTGGGAACAGAGGGAAAACCTCCCCTTGAGGTCATTCCAATTCTCTAAGAAATATTTTCTTAGGATGAAGCAGTTGTGGGAACCTGAGGTCAGGGCCCAAATCCTGGCACCAGTTATGGAATGTATTATAATAAAAATGAAAGATAAGAAACCCATTAGGTAATTAAGAATATGAGATGTGCCAGCTTTCAACCTGTTTCATAGCCAATATTACCCAATTTCCTTTTGGATTGCCATTCTCATCAACATGAAGAGGGTGGGGAAATAGAAAGGTCATTCTTTTAAAGTAGAACCTTAAACTTCCTCATTTATAGCATTTTCCCTTAGGGACAGCCTTTCACACTGTTTCATATTATGGGCCAGTACACACCCAAGAATTTTTCAGATGTTGGTGAGGAAGCACTGAATACAACTTTGGTTGATTTTTTTCTTTCTCTGGGACTCAACAAAGAAGATGACTTCACTGAGGTGGTTACTCATTATTTAGAACAGGGGCTCTTAATTCAGGGTTCATTGTCTACCCAAAGAGTCTCTGGCTAGATTTTAGAAGGCTTGTGTGAACTTGTATGGGAAAAAGTAGATCTTTAATTTTGCTAATTCTGGTTTCCTTTGCAATTCAAAGAATTTTATTTAATTCATTTAAAAACATTTTTTGTATGGGTTTCACCAAGCTGTTAAAAATGATTATCCTCTGGAATTATGCCCCAAAAGTTATCAAACTGTGCATAGCCTTTGATCCAGCAGTGTTACTTCTGGGCTTATATCCCAAAGAAATACTAAAGAAGGGAAAAGGACCTGTATGTGCCAAAATGTTTGTGGCAGGCCTGTTTGGAGTGGCTAGAAGCTGGAAAATGAATGGATGCCCATCAATTGGAGAATGGTTGGGTAAATTGTGGTATATGAATGTTATGGAATATTATTGTTCTGTAAGAAATGATCAGCAGGATGAATACAGAGAGGCTTGGAGAGACTTACATGAACTGATGCTAAGTGAAATGAGCAGAATCAGGAGATCATTATATACCTCAACAATGATACTGTATGAGGATGTATTCTGATGGAAGTGGATTTCTTTGACAAAGAGAAGATATAACTCAGTTTCAATTGATCAATGATGGGCAAAAGCAGCTACACTCAAAGAAAGAATACTGGGAAATGAATGTAAGCTATTTGCATTTTTGTTTTTCTTCCCGGGTTATTTTTACCTTCTGAATCCAATTCTCCCTGTGCAACAAGAAAACTGTTCAGTATTGCATACATATATTGTATCTAGGATATACTGTAACCTATTTGACATGTAAAAGACTGCTTGCCATCTAGGGGAGGGGTGGAGGAAGGGAGGGGAAAGATCGGAACAGAAGTGAGTGCAAGGGATAATGTAAAAAATTACCCTGGCATGAGTTCTGTCAATAAAAATTTATTATAAAAAAATTTCTTGTATGTATAATTAAGTAAAATAAATTCACATATTAGTTTAAAAAAAAAAGAAAATGATTATCCAAAGAAATTGGATTTTCTCCCTTGCAACATAGCACTTATTTTCTCCCTTCATTACCCATAATTCCAACTATCAATGCTACTGCACAAACTCAGTTTATGGAACTATTTATTTATTTATTTTTGCTGAGGCAATTGGGGTTAAGTGACTTGCCCAGAGCCACACAGCTAGGAAGTGTTAAGTACAGATTTGAACTCAGGTCCTATACCACCTAGCTATCCCCTGAAGTTATTTATGATGCGAAAGGTAGATAGGTAGGTAGCTACAGGCAAATACCATTATTATCACAATTTTCAAGAAGAGATTTAAAAAAAGAACTTTAGGATTATATGAGTTAGAGCTAGAAGGGACCTCAAAACAATTATTCTTCTCATTTTACAGATGAGGAAACTGAGGCTTAGAGAAACTTTCTGACCTAGCCAATTTCATGCAGCCAATACATAGCACAGTCTAAAACTGAGCTCAATTCTCCTGATTCTAATTTTGGGGGCTCCTTCCATTATGCTATGTTGCCTCATGTGAAGTGATGCCATACATAATCTTGGTTTAAGGAACATTATATTGAAACAAAAGAAACTAAACAAAATTAGAGTCACCAAGCAAGTTGGTAATATGTGGAAGATAAGGAATCCTTTTTTATCTCAGATCTAGGGCTCTTTGGCATTGTTTAGCACAGTTTTTACATCTTACTCACTGAGTCACCAATATATGCCTTCCAGCCTTGGAGGGAAGCCTTTCTAGTCTTCCCATGCTGTAAGTATGGAGGAGATCATGTATCCTAGTGGGCCTGGGCCCTTTTGTGGCCCACCGCAAATGGGGATGCAGGACAAGAATAAGATGATTGTAGCACATTGATTTTCATCTTGTGGAAAGGAAGTCAACCACAACCGCCAGTGGTTTTGTACTAAATATCCAACTTGCCAAAAAGGAGGAGATTATCCTCTCATACTAAAGGCTAGGAGAAGTGTGGTTTACTTGCTATTTCTGTTCCCGCCCATGACATTTCTGTAATTATGGTAGGAATTTCTACGGCTACAATCGCTAGCCTGGGTGTTTTATTATAGTGAGGGACCAGGGCCTGGGGCTGAGTTAATACTGGCTGCTTTTCAGGACAAGGGGAGCCACTGGGACTGCTATCTTACCATTATCTTTCCCTGTATCTACAGTAAGGACAAATAGGGCTTGTCTGCTGTCTGTGCATGTGTATCAGAAGAAATAACAGAAAGGAGAGACCAATCGTAAGAAGCTAGAGGTGAATAGCATTAGAAATACATCTTTAATTTTTAAAGCATTTTATTTTTGCCAGTTACATGGGAACACCTCTCTAAAGGCTTATGAAAATGCTCGTTTTATTTTGAATATTATATCTTATTCTTTCCAAGCGAAAATCCAATACACTTAAGACTCTATTTGAAGAAATGACTAATAATATATATAATAGAGCAATTTTTGGCTACTATTCCCAGTTCTGACCTAACTCACTCAATGATGGCTGAATAGTAGAATGGTAAGAGGACTGGGTTTGAAGTCAGAGGATCAGGAGAAATCCTACCTCTGATAGTATTCATGTGAATTAGGGTAGGATATAACCTCTCAGTGTACAATGCGGAGGGCCATTAAGTGATGTTGAGAAGACAAAGTGCCCAGCCTAAAGTCAGGAAGACTCATCTTCCTAAGTTCAGGTCTGGCCTCAGACACTAGCTATGTGATCCTGCACAAATCACTTATCTCTATTTGCCTCAGTTTCATCATCTGTAAAATGACCTGGAGAAGTGACAAACCTCTCTAATATATTTTCCAAGAAAACTCCAAATGGGGTCATGAAGAGTCAGACACGTCTGAAGTGACTGAAGTACATGAGGAGGCCACACTTGATGTCTAAAGACCCTTTAAATCTTTAAATCTATGATTTTATGATTTTGTGACATTGGTCAAATTGTGACTCTCTCTCTCTGTGTCTTTTTCTCTATCCTTCCTTCTCTCTCTTCCCATATTAGTGACTTGTTTGACTAGAGCAGGATTGAATTATTTCAATTATACAGCATATTATTCCTGCTAGAAATATATTATCCTATGAATTCACTTTATTACCTAGTGGAGAAGCCAGATTATGAGTTAATAGGAAGTTATATTGCTTCCATTGGCAGATATACTTTGTTGCTCTGCACTGACTGCCATTCTCTATTGTTGCCACAAGGTCTACTTTATAAAGAGTGAAGATGTTTCCTTTTTTGTCCCTTAGACTTCAGTAAACACTTTTATATTTCACCATCTGGTGTTTGTTTTTAGAAAAAGGAAGACAGTACCCTGAACTAATTTTCAAAGATGAAGTATTTCCAGGTGTCTTTCATGTCCATTATAAAAAAGGATGGAAAACACCTTGAGTTATCCACGGATGGCCTTTATTTTCATGGCAAGCTGTTTTTTAACTGCTTTGTCCCTAAGACCATGGTCTTGAAAACACAAAATAGCCCCACCCATAGAGTAGACATCTCCATGCCCATTGTTTCCTATAGAACAAGCATTAACAAGCAGCATGAGGAGAAATATGAGTAGAATTTTCTCAGTCTTTGCCCAGCAGGCACATGGATGGAAATTTTTGACTTACAAACAACCAACCAATTTGTGCTTAAAAAAACTCATACTCTGAGCATTTGAGGTCAAGTATACAATAAAGTGAAATAACATAACTGAAATATTTCTTTCTCTAAAAAGTTGATCCAAATTGAACATATCATATTCTTTTTTTATTCACTGAGAATAATTAGTATTTATTTAGCATCTACTATTTTCCAGACACTGTTGAGCACTTTATAAATAATAACAATTATAACTTTTCTATTTGGGAGAACTTCATGAAGGACATTTGTTCTAAGCCCTGCAGGATTAGAAGGAGTTGTTGAAAAGATGGAAGGTAGAATCATTCATTTGAAACTTATAAATATCCCTTTTACATATATTGTCAGAATTGAATGCAATACTCTAGGTGTGGGTTGATCAGTGCAGAAGATAGTAGGGAATTAATGTGCCCCTCTTTCTGGTACAACAGTCATACTATTGCAGCCTAAGAGGATAGCACCTCTTTATCAGCCATATATGAATGTTGACTTGTAGAAACTGAAATTAACTTAAATTAGAGACAGTGTGGAAGAGAATAATATGCAAGGAGACTGTAAAGACAGGAAGGGAGAAGTTGTGAAGAACTTTCTTTTTTTAAAAATTATTTTGTTAAATATTTTCCAATTACATGTAAAAATTAACATTAAAAAATTTGAGTTTCAAATTCTCTCCCTCTCTTTTCCATCTCTTTTCCAGCTCTTGAGAAGGAAAGTACCCTAATATCAATTATACATGTGAAGTCATGCAAAACACATTTCCATATTAGCTATGTTGTAAAAGAAAACACACACACACACACCAGAAAATTTAAAAAGTATGTTTCAATCTATGTTCAGAATTTATCATTTTCTTTCTGGAGATGAATAATAGCATTTTCATTATGGTCCTTTGGACCATAGATTATTATCTTACTATCTTGAGTAGAGTAGCTAAGTCTTTCACAACTAACAATCCTTCCAATATGGTTATGGTGTACTAAGTTGTTCTGGTTATGTTCACTTCTGAAGTGCTTTTAAAGAGAGTAATAATATTTGCTACTCAAGGTAATAGGGAGACTACCAGTCTCATATCTTCAACAGTCTATTGGATATTTCTAAATGGATATTCTCTAGACATCTTAAACTTAAAATATATAAAACTGAATTCATTGTCTTTCTCCCCAAACCCTTTCCTCTAGGTAATTTTCCATTGTAGAGTATAGCACCATTCTATTAGTTTTTAAAACTTAATGTCATTTTTGATTCCTTTATCTTACCTCTTCTCCTCTACCAATCTAATCAGTTATTGAATCCTATCATTTCTATGTAACATTTCTTGTATGTTCTCCCTTTTCTCCTTTAACACTGACAATATCCTGGTATAGACCTTACCTGCACTATTGCAAAAAATTGCTTATTGATCTCTCTGCATCGTCACTCCTTACTTAGCTTTTAAATTGATCACCCTAAAGTATAAATATCATCATGTCAAATACAACTTCAGGCAATTCATCCACAAAATGCAGGATATACGTGTGTATGTATATATACATATATACCTATACACATATACACACATATATACATATCCATATACTCCCATACCATGCTCACATCCATGTAGATATATTTAAAAATACACATATACATTCATACACATACACACAGCACCTCAAAATGCTATACTTCCAAGGATCTACTCCCAGACATGTTTGCCACCATATTCAGTAATTCATTTTCTCTTAGGATCTATGCAATCTCTTAAACCAGGGAATTGTACATAGTTCTATGCATATTCCAAGTCTATTCCTAATTTTCATTCTAAACCTACACAGTCAACTTCCTGACCATAACTACTCATCAGTTTCCAGTATTCAGAGAAAAAATCATTGCCTTTCCTTCACAGTCTGAGGTGGTGACAGAGTGGACTTCATAACCATGGGCAATGTTGAGCCCTTTTCTTTTTTTATTGCAATAATATTTTATCTTTCCAATTAGATGTAAAGATAGTTTTCAACATTTATTTTTGATAATATCTTGGGTTCCAATTTTTTCTCCCTCCCTTCTTTCCCTTGTCTCTTCCCAAGATATCAAACAATCTGATATAGGTTATACATGTACACTCATTTTAAACCATATTTCAATATAATTTATGTTTTGAAAGAAAAATCAGAACAAAAAGAGAAAACCATGAGAAAGTAAAGCAAACAAAATGACCCTTTTCAACTCATGTTTAACCTGAAAACTCTTCAGAATCTATTTACCACATGTTTACCCTATAGTTTAGCAAAGCTCATATGTTCATAACTCCATTAATATGTTTTCTGGGCAATTCTACTCAGTATTACGTGTTGTTGCAAAACTCTTGGACACTGCTCTGACATTGCTGACAGCATCTTCCTCCTAGGTACCTTCTCCTCTATACTGCTCTCTCCTATGTTTTTGGCTATTCCTTCTCACACTTTATTTATAGATAAACTCTATCTTGTGCACTCTCTTCTTTTTCTGTACTTTCATTTTGTAATCTCATTACCTTCCTTGGATTCCAGGATCATTTTTTTTGCTGATAATCCATATATATACACATATATATATATATATACAGAACATCTATATATACAGTAGATACGTACACGTATATGTATATACATACAGAATGCATAAGAAAATATGTGTGCATGTATATATAGTATATATGTATGTGAATATGTTTGTATATATATAGCATACACAAATACATATATGTGTGTGTGTGCATTGATTAGCTAGTAAGATTTATAGATCTCCAGCCTCATTTCCCCCTTGAACTCAAGTACTCTATTTTTAACTGCCTATTGGAATATCTATCTGGACATCAAATAAGCAACTCAAACTCAGCATGACTTAAATGGAATTAATTATTCAACTCCTTCCCCTGCCCCCAATCCTCTTCCTAGATTTCCTGTTTTTGATGTGTGTCACCATCCTTCTAGGTACCCCAATTTACAACCCAATAAGCATTCTTGTTGATTTACCGTCATCCCTTACTCTCATCTCTTACCCTCATCCCTCGCTAGTTGTCAAATCTTGTAGAAATTGATATTCCTTATTATTGTTCTATAAGAAATGATCAACAGGATGATTTCAGAAAGGCCTGGAGAAACTTAGATAAATCGATGCTAAGTGAATTGAATAGAATCAGGAGAACATTGTACACAGCAACCAACAAGATTATACAATGATCAACTTTGATGGATAGAACTCTTCAACAATGAAGTGATTCAGGCCACTTCCAATGATCCTGTGATGATGTGAGCCATCTATACCTAGAGAGAGGACAATGAGAACTGAATGTGGATCACAAAAGGTAAAAAAAAAATACCTTTTTTGTTGTTGGTTGCTTGCTCCCTGCCCCATTTTCCTCCTTTTTTTGATCTGATTTTTCTTGTGCAGGTTGATAAATGTGGAAATATGTATAGAAGAATTGCACATACTTATCATATTGGATTACTTGCCATCTAGGGGAGGGAGTGGAGGAAAGGAAATGGAGGAGTGGAGGAAAAAAAATTGGAATACAAAGTTTTTGCAAGGGTGAATGTTGAAAACTATTTTAGTATGTATTATGAAAATAAAAAGCTATTATTAAAAAAAAGAAAACTAAAACAAAGAAATTGATACTCTTAAAGCACAGGTATGCCTCATGTCATTCCTCTGCTTAAGAAGTTTCAATGACTCCCTATTTCTTCTAGTATAAAATTAAAAAAAAAACCCTCCACCTGTAGATTTAGTTTATCTTTCCAGATTTATTTTGCATTATTCTCTCTCATATACTCTATGTTCCAGGTTTACTTATTTGAAGTCACACAGCTAGCATCATGGCTAGAGTTGATCTCGGCTCTTCCTGATTCCAGGGTCAGTGCTTTACTCACTGTACCACCTATCAGCCTAGTAATTAAAACTCAAGAGAAAATAGGAGCCATCTATGTAGTAGAGGGGATTTGTTTGCTCTTCCTCTCTTTCCCCGACTCACAAGATGATATAAAAGTAGAAGACAAAAAAATAGATTACAAAAGTAATAAAATATTAATATACTACTAGGAAAACAGAGATAGAAACAAAAACATTGGCTGCCTTCAAGCAACTGTACAAAGATTGACCACACCTTGGGTGGTCTTTACAAGACAAATCTGTCAGTCCTGAGCAGTGGTTGATGCAGTTCTAGAATTTGAGGTGATCTAGGTGGGGAATAGCATTGTGGAGTGTACCCCACCCCTTTACCTGCACCATAAGGCAAAGGGTGGATGATTTCTTTCCTTCCCCCCACATCCTATAGTCATAGGAGCTAACATCCTGGTAGGAGATACCACATCTAAAAGGGAGAAATTCAGAGAATCAAGTAATTCAAGTCAGAGAGCAGAAAACACATGCTCACCAGACTGAAACAGACACAGAAAAGGAATGGAGCTTCAAGGAATGAGAGCTCTGGCACTAGAGAAGGAAGCTAAATATGGATTAAAGGGAGAGCCGATCTGAGAATAGGAGAAGCTCCAGGGAACCCAGCTGAATGACCTGCTCAATGGGGGGGAGCAATGTGAGGACACCACAAGAAAGAACACTGGGGCCCTGCAGTACCAGAGGCCTTGGCCACATCTGTCCCCTCTGTGGGTGCATTTGTACCTTTGTACTCCAACTTTGAGCCCTCTCTTTCCACAGGAGCTATGTGCATCTGTGAGAGTGTGTGCCCCAGATTTACGGAGGAAATTTTTTATTGCTTCTGTTTGCCATTCTATCTTAGTATTATTGCTTTGAGCTTCTCATGTCTACTGGCAAGTAATTAAAGGTGATTTCACTGGAGGAAGATCACAAGTCATATTTTTAGGAATGTGAACCTCCAAAGTATCTTTGAATCTTGGAGGTATTAGTTACCTCCCTAGGGACTTGAACCATGAATCTGAATATAAGTAGCTCCCAGAAGGGTGCTGCTTCCAAATAGAGACGGTAGTTGAAACCATAAAAATGTGTGTGTGTGTGTGTGTGTGTGTGTGTGTGTGTGTGTGTGTGAGAGAGAGAGAGACAGACAGACAGACAGACAGACACAGAGACAGAGACAGAGAGAGAGAGACAGAGACAGAGAAAGACAGAGAGAGACAGAGACAGAGAGACAGAGAAAGAGACACAGAAAGGGACACAGAGAGAGAGAGAGACAGAGAAAGAGAGAGAGACAGAAACAGAGACAGAGAAAGAGACGGACAGAACGAGACAGACAGAAACACACACACAGATAGATAAACAGAGAAAGACATACAAACATAGAGAGAGGCGGGGAGAGAGACAGAGAAAGAATAAAGAGAGAGAAGAGATGAGAGAGAGAGATGAGAGGGGTAGGTGAGAGAGAGACAGATAGAGACAGACAAATTATTCAATTCACACCTCACAATATTCTCTTTCTTTTGCTTATTCTTTGCTCCATATTATAATTTTCTTGTGATAGCTTTCTTTATAACTAGGTTATATAACCATTTTAACCTTATCTTGGCCTATATTCATTTAAGATGTTGGTCTATATCCATTACTTTTTTATTTTATTTTATTTTTTGCTAAGGCAATAGGGGTTAAGTGACTTGCCCAGGGTCACACAGCTAGGACATCTTAAGTGTCTGAGACCAGATTTGAACTCAGGTCCTCCTGACTTCAGGGCTGGTGCTCTATCCACTGCACCACCTAGCTACCTCCATCTATATCCATTTCTGTCAGATTGCTTTCCAGCTTTCCCAACTATTTTTTTTAACAAATAATTTTTATCCTCAAAACTTAAATCTTTATATTTCTCAAACACAAGGCTACTATAATCATTTACAACTGTCTGTTGTATGACTACTTTGTTCCACTGAGCTATCTTTTTATTTTGTTAGTATCAGTTTTAATAATTACTGTTTTATAATACAGTTTAAAATCTAGTACTACTAAATATCCTTCCTTCCATTTTTTTATTAGTTTCTTTAAAATTCTTGACCTTTTGTTGAAATGCTTCATTTTCAAAGCTTTAAATCAAGCATAATCTCTGTTTTTTTTTCATTTTTTTGTTATGTTTATTCCTAACTGGTTCTTCCCTATATGTTTTGTCTTTAGTGCAACACTGTATATTGTTCCAAATTAATTTCATCTTGCTTAATGGCTACCTTTTCTAATTTCTCAAGGTTATTTAAAATATTGATCCTATCTTCCAAGAATTTTAGTAACACTGCTTGATTGAACATATCTGAGATGTTTTACAATCCTTTAAAGAACAGTATAAGTGCCAATTATTGTTACTATCATCATGTCATGATTGATTAAGCATATTCTCTACTTCTTTATATAGGCCATTTAATCCCAGTATGGTCTACTTGAAAATGCGTTGCATTAGGAAGGTATAAAACTGGACCTCAAATCATAGATCTTTTGCCAATTGTGTGACTGTAATCAAGACATGTAACCTCTAAAAGTGTATTTGTTTGCTAATCAGTAAAAGGAAAATAATAATACATATAGCACTCACCTCACAGAGTGATTGTAAGGATCAAATGAGATGATAGGGTTGAAATGACAAAACACTAAATAAACACAAACTATTATTACTAATTTTTAAAAAAAGATTAATTAGTAAGCATCTCAAGACAGCAATTAGTAAGCCTTTTGGTTAGGTTGCTCACTCAATTGATGATCACATCAATCAATCAATAAGCACTTATTAAGCTCATACTGAGCTCAGTTTGCACTCTTCTTCCTGATAACATACAGAGTGCTCTCTATGCTATACTACTTAGCTGCCTAGCTAACAATTAAAGATATAACAACTATATACATTGTCAAGATCATGATTTTAAAACTTTATTTACTCTGATAGAATATAAATTCCTTAAAAATAGAGACTTCCCCCCTCCAATGACCAGCACCTGGTGTAGCACCTGCCATATAGTAGGTACTTAATAATTGCTTGTTGATTGATTAGCTAAAAACATCCTATAGACAATTTTTGAGAGCAGCTGGAGTAACCATCAGGTCATGCTATTGTTGTTCTGTTTTCATTAAAGGAGTTGGATAGCATCCTATATATTCCACGGTATACATTTCAACAGTTCAGTTTTCAAAGCAAGTTAGAGTATGATGAGATAACCTCTGGAGGTCAAATCTAGCAAGGGGTGTATTAGCAAATATTATTAACCAGATCTCTTAAAACTAGAACACATCTAGAAGTTTAATCTGACATTTCTCTTTCTTAAAGCTAGACAATAAATTTATTGTCTATGCTGATTTTGGATATTGTAAATGATCATACTGAAAAATTTAACAATTGATTCTTAGAAACCTTGAAGTAAGTGCAGCACACTCCTGCTTCCAGCTCTATGAGTCTTTATTTTTTGCCTAAAGTGACCATAATTGGGTCTTTGCCTATACGATCTACTGGATTAATAGAAGTTATAATAGAATGTAAGTTTCATGTAAGCATCTAACATGACCCTCAGAACATAGTAAGTGCCTAATAAATGATATTTAATGAATAAGTGAGTGTAGTGTTAGACCAAGGTTCTAACTCCAGTTCTTACATTGTAAAAACTTAGGCAGATTACTTAACCTGTCTATCAAAAAAGGAGCTTGATTTTAATGATGTCTAAGGTCCCACGCCAGCTCTTATTCTATAATTCAAAGGCTTATTACCAAAGTGTTCTGTGGCTTAGGAAAGCAGCTGGAAGACAAGGCCTAGTTACAGACAGCTGTTGAGAAGGGAGACTAAGAGGCATTTCCCTGTGATGACAGAGCTCAGTTGATATTCTGCAGAGATTCCCAGCCTCAGGTTAACTTGTCTGCTGAATTAAAATCTGAAAGAACAACCTAAAGCTTAAAATGAATAACTAGTTCTGTCAAGTAACAGAAATAAAAAGTCTGAATGGGAGAAATTTTTTTTTTTACATTTTCCTTTTCAGTTATAATTTCATCTTAACTTGATAGACTTCCCAGGGGGAGCAATACTATTCTTTTGATTTCGACTTAATGCTGTCTGCTTCCTACATGGATCTGGTTGATCTGGATTCCTTCAGGATACTGGTATGGGACATAACTTGTATTGTGTTGCTAGGAAGCCATCATTCTGTTCTACACCCGAACTGATCTCTATTTTATTTGGGAGTATGGCTAGGCATTGTGGCAAAAGTGGAAGTTCTGGATTTGAGTAAAAAAACCTGGGATTCAAGTACTGGCTCTGATACTTATAATCGGTGTATGATTTTGGAAAAGTCACCTGATCTCTGTGAGCCTCCTTTTCCTCATCTATAAAATAGAGATTGATATGAATAATATTTATACTAATCTATCCCTTAGGTTTGCTATGAAGGCCATGTTCTTTAAACTTTAAAGTATAATCAGTTATTTTGAAGTTTTAAGTCCTCTCTTCTTCCCTCTTTCATCTGGGATTTCTTCATCTCAAAATAAGGTTGTATTCTCATTAACTAACTATTTCTGCCCACTAGCCACTTTGACTTCTTCCCTGCAATTGTTTTCTCTGTTAGGCTTTCTCCTCCCATCATCCCTTGTCTCAAGGCTCACTGTGAGAGGGTCTCAGGTCTCTAAGACTTAGTTGGTGTCAAGGATAGGAGACCATGGCGACCTCCTGCTGAGCTCCCCATGTCATATCGCAGCTTTGAGGCTACCTTTTTCTGACGTGCTGGATGGGGCATTGTGATGTCACTTTGTCATGTGTGACAAATCTCTGCAGCAACAGCAAAGTCTTACCCACAGACTGACAGGCTCACTCAGGCCACTGCATTCAACAGCTGTTACCTTTACCCATCAATGGTTACTCAAACTGCTGCCTATTGATCTTTGGCATAATACAGCACAGCTGAACTCATTAAAATATATTTGTCATGGAGCTGCAGTTTTCCATCTTGACCTTTTTTGCCCTTAGTTTTCATTCCTCCTCCCCCCTTTCCATTCCTCTCTTCTTTCTCCATCTCTCTACTGCTGTCAAAAGAACCTTCAACTAACTTTTTTAATTTTAAAAGTTGCAAGAATGATCACTGCTGGCCATACTTCAGAATACTAGATCAAAGGATTTATTTTTCCTAGTGTCATTTTGATGCTGTTTCTCAACTCCATCTGTAGCTTTTTCCTTCCCTTGGTCTTGTTTTAACTGGGGCCTGAGAAAATAGTTCTTTATAGATAATGGGGCTAAATCTTTATATGAAGTAATTCCTCCCCAGTGAGACACCAGAATACATTAGATTTGGGGTTAGGTTCAAATCTTAGTTTGCTCTTTACTATGTTCGTCACCATGGGCAAATAACTTTTACCTCTTTAGGTCTCGTTTTCCTAATCTGTAACTTATATGGGTTTGATTAGACAATTTATAAAAATCCCTTCTATCTCTAAATCTGTGATCCTACATAGCCAATACTGAGGAGAAGGAAATAAATATGGAGGTAAAGGAAAGTCAGCTTCCTTGGGGAGTTGCAGGGAGAAATTGAGGAACCACAAAATTAAAAGAACTTAGCAAAGCTTACACATAAATTCAGAAATGGATTCTGTATACAATTTATTAAGCGGCTATTTTGAATAATTTCCCTACAGAGGATTTCTGAATTCACATATGAATAATATTGAACTATATGAAAAATGTTTTGCTTTGTTTTGTTTCTAAGTCGAAGACATAGTCACTGATTTCCAGTCTCCCTAACTCCAATTTATGAAGAGAGAAATGAAATCAATGATAGTTTCTCTGTAACAATTTCTTTTTAGTTAGACCTTTCAACAACAATACACTTACATATATTATTATTGTTCTAGATTCAGATTCTTTTTTACAAAATACAGTTAGGACCCTAGCTGTATTACTGATAGGTTCAATGAGCTTTAAAATAATCAGCACTCATCATTGGAACTATTGTTATTTACTTATATATGCTGACTCAATTCATTAATAAAATTCAGAAAGAATTAGTCAATTGGACAAAGTTGGAGATAGTCAAATATAGTAGGAAAAATAAGTAGCGCCTGACATTGATATACATGGTCTTAATTGAGCTTCAGAAATGTGAGGTAAGTATTAGAAATATTGCTACCATTCCTATGAGGCTCAGAGATTCTGAATGCTTTGCTTATGGCCACATAGCTAATAGGCATCAAAGCATGGACTTTTAAACTCAAGTCCAGCACTCTCCAAGACATAATGCTACTCATGCAAACAATATTTATTGAGCAACTACAGAGAGCACAATGCTAAATTCTGGAAAAAATAACACGCTTCTAAATTGCTTCTGTTGTGGCAATTGCCAATGGAACTGGAAATGGCATTACTATGGCTAATTCACATGAAGTAGACCCTTGAAGACCTTTCAGGTTATGTTATCCAAGAAATCCCGAAGAACTAGGGCACATCATGGGATTGTGTGAAGTGGACAAAGAAGGTAAAATTGTTTTTTAGGCCTAGCATCCCTGTATGCTAGGGGATGTGCTGTCAAGTGGGGATCATGGGTAGGAAAAAAGCTCAGGAAGGAGTTGGAGCAGAAAAGACTAGTAGATTTTCTGGGGTAATTTCTGCCCTGCCAAGGCTATGGGGAATAACTGGGTGGAACTGGAAACTGATTGTATACTATTAGTTCTTCTCCCAGAGTTCTGTGGTTAGTCCATATATTAAAGAAAGTCAGCTGGAGGGAAGCAAACTAGTGAAAAACGTCAAACCAATCAACTTTGGAACTATTTATTATGGACTACATAGGGAAATGTGGGAATGAATAGGTAGGTTAAGACTTGGAGGAATGATGGAGTAGTTTGCAGGTGATATTGCTGCATATTGGGGTACTTTGTAATACTAAGGGTACTAATTGACAATTAGCACCCTGGAAAGAGTTGCAGGGAGCCTTTGGGTCCCCAAATATCTGGGTGAGTTCATGTTCTTGGGAGAGGGCAAGGAAAGATGTAAGGATGCCTTAGGAAAGAACAGATTGTTTGGGATGTGTAGTCATGTAATAGAAGGAAATAGGATGACTCTCCCCTTGCAATGATTCCTTTTGGAAACAGATTTTACCTATACATTTCTGTTCAACATTGCATTATGATTTCTATTCTCAGAGCTTTCTATATCACCCAAAGCATCTGACAGCAATAAAGAGAAGGTCTATACAATTCTCCTTTCAAGCTCAAGAAAATTCATGCTTGAGCTGGTAAAGAGAAAAGAAAAAGACAGGAAAAAGCCAGATGGGACTTAGTGACATTGCTAGCTTGAGTTTTCATAGCTGAATTATGTATCTACTACCTTAAAAAGAAAGGCAGGAGGGAAGCAGAAACAGGAAAGATCATGACTTGGCCCTTGAATTTTTTAGGGGGGCGGATTTTAGCAATATTTCAGGTATGATACCCAACAAAAAGCCCTAATCTAATGAGCTTACACCTAAGTGAGATCTGTCATATAATAATAGGGTTCTTAAGTCAAAAGAAAAGGATTGAAAATTTGCCTGGTAAGGCATATGACATATAAGAAATGCTCAGCTAAATCATTCTTGGCTAGGTTGTGACTCCCCCAAGCCAAATTCCTCCATAGAGGAGGGAGTCAAAGAAGTGCTCCATAAAAGTCTTTGAGGAGAACTTTAAAAAAATGTTTCATAGTACATTTGGATTCTAGTAAAAAGACTAATCTAGATAAGAAATGAAACTCAGAAAGAATGGGGGTTGGACCCTAACTACATTTGTATAGAATGAAGGGAAACTTTCACTTTTTTTGGAAAATTGACATAGTACAAAGTTGCCCTCCTACCTCTGGCACTGATTAAGTGCCCATGGGCAAATCTTATCTCTCGTAGCATATTTCCCCATCCATAAAAATTGGCTAATAATATTTGTATTACATATCTCACAGGGCTGCTATGAGGAAACTCTTTTATCACCTTAAGTAGCTATGTAAATGTGTTTTATTTATTCATTGCCCTACTCTTTTATTGAGATCCTTCCCTCAGAGTTTTTTTTTTTTTTTTTTTAATAGCCAAATGCTTTCTCAGAGGAATTAAAAACCTCCCAAAGAGAGGATAGTTGCACTATCTCTTTAAAGCAAGTTGATACCAGAATGTTGATCGAGTTTTTAAGGTAATAGGTGATTCCCTTTGCTTCTAAAGCATAAGTGGTACAAGCCAAATTACAAAATTGCTAAGACTGAGGAACATGAAGACTCAGAGTTTTTTCATATTTAAAATTGAATCAAAAAATTTATTAAGTGTTTATTTTGTTCTAAGTATTGGAAATAAAAATGGAAAAAAATAACTCTCAAGGAGTTTCCATTCCATTTGGGAGTAGGGGACAACACATATCGAAGATTCAGCCTCAGGTCAAATGGGGAAATTCCCATAATCGGTATAGGGTACAGAAGCAAAACAAATTATAATTCCTTTTTAATATGTCATTTCCATCGATAAAACCCTATTTCTAATGTTGAATTATTTGACAATGTCAAGGACTTCGGTGGCAAGAACTTTCTTTTCTGAGTCTCTATTAGATAGCATCTATGGGAACAGTTGTCAGGTTATCTCTCCAAAAAAGACATCACAAGATGATGTCTGAGGGCTCTGAATTGGAAGCATTGTCATTCCTAAGAATCTTGGGTCCAGGGTCCTGAGATATACACTTCGAGGGAATATGAGCTGCCTGGCACATGCTGTCTCTGTTTTTCCCCCAAGGTGTCTTGCTGCATCAACTAGACTGACTTGTACACTGTTTGTGGCAGTTGATTATCATTTGTATGGATGACTGATTCATTGTCCCCAGGAGTTCTTTTTCTGAATGATGTTCAGGAGTATCGATTTAGAAACAAGAATAGTTCTCTGAGACATAAATTCCTAGAATTTATCCTCTAAAATTCTATGACTATTGCCCGTTGGTGGCAGTTGGTTAATGTTGTTTCTGGTTGTCATGAGGAAGATGGGCCCCTTCTCCATAACGGTTTCTCATCTCGATGGCTTTCAGGGCTTGCTAGAAACACACTGCCATTCCCAAGGTCCTCATGTTCAAGGTCTTGGACTGTCTGTATCAGCATCTGAGGGGTGATAATGGCCAAGATTGTGGTAGTGGTTTGACCTACCTGGCAAATGCTGCTTCTGTTTCTCCTTCCTGGAAGCCTGCTGTTTTAGTCTGAATAGTTTGAATAAGCACTGGTTAGATAGAAGGCATATATATGGTTATTAAACTGAACGCTGTGCTATGCAGTGCTGTATTCCTAAGAGATCATAAAAAAGAAAAAGGACCCATATGTGCAAAAATGTTTTCAGCAGCTCCATTTATGATATTAAGGAACTGGAAATTGAGGGGATGCTCATCAATTGGGGAAAATTTGAATAAGTTGTGGTACATGAATATAATGGAATATTATTGTTCTACAACAAAAGACAAGCAGGCAGATTTCTAACAGGTTATATGATCTGATGCTGAATGAAGTGAGCAGAACCAGGAGAATTGTATGCAGTAACAGCGATATTATATAATGATCAATGATAGACTTAGCTCTTCTCAGCAACACAGTGATCCGAGACAATTCCAATAGACTTGTGATGAAAAATTTCACCCACATCCAAAGAAAAAATTATGAAATCTGAATGCAGATAGAGACACACTATATTATTTTGTTTTTGTTTTTTTTTCTTGTGGTTTTTCCCTTTTGTCCTGATTTTTCTTTCATAATATGACTAATATGAAAATGCATTTAATGTGATTATATATTTGTAACCTGTATCAGAGTTCTTGCTGTCTTGGGAAGGAAAGAGAGGAAGGGAGAAAAATTTGGACCTCAAAATCTTACAAAATTGAATGTTTAAAACTATCTTTACATGTAATTGGAAAAAAGAAAATACAAAAAAATACAAAAAGAGAAAGTTGTGCTGTGTAATTTGAATAGTTTTAATTTTTTGTCCTGCTCTTCCTGCCCCACCCCAAGCACATAATTAAATTAAAGGCCTAGCATTAGCCAGTATTGGGGACAAGAAAGAAGTAAGTTCCTTGATAGGAACTATGTTAGGGATATTAAGAAGACATATTAAAGCATTGTCTATATATGACCGCTGAATTTATTATTTTTCAGTTCAATCATTATATTTTTATATATTTCTGTATTGCCAACTCATTGGCCATAGTGCCAACATGTTTTGGACAGTAAAACAAATAAAAATGATTTACCATTTTTTCAACCTGTACCATAAAAATTCTCTTGTAACTATATAGGATACCTATTCTTCTAATGGCTTTTTAAGAAAAATTAAATCTTGAAAGAAAGATTTTATAGCATTGTTATTCTAAATATTTATGGAGGGACTGTATAGATTCCATACCAAGATGAAACAAATATTTTAAAAAGTGTCCAGAATGAGGCTGTTAGCAATTTCTTCTTGGCTCTCTTAAAATTCAATGTTCCAAACTGAACAAAATATTCCGGATATTGGCTGACCTGTGCAGAGCCTGAAGATAATATGTACTGTGTTTTTCCCTGACTGAGTCTTTGGATCCACTCAATCAGTCAACAAGCACTTACTATATGCTACACACTGTGCTAGGCACTGAAGATATAAGGATAAAAATGAAAGAATACTCGCCCTTAAAAGGAGATTATATTCTATTGTGGGAGGCATGTAGAATAAATACACAAATGTATAATTTTGACTGGGGAATAGCAGCTGGGGAAAGAGGATAAGAAAAAGTTTCATATAGAAGAATTTGGGGTTTAAGCTGTATTTTGAAGGAAGTGAGGCATTCTATGAGACAAAAGTGAGAAGAGAGTTCATTTCAGGTATAGAGGAAAAACCAGTGCAAGATCCCAGAAATGGAAGGTCATGTGTAAGGAATAGTAAGAAGGTCAAGTTTGGTTGGACGTCAGATAGAGTACAATAAAGGGAGTAGCATATAGTGATATTAGAAAGATTTGTGACTAGGTTGTGAAAGGCTTTAAAATACCAACAGGACTTTATTTTGGATTATAGAGGAAATAGAGATCCCTTGGAATTTATTGAGTGGATGAGTGACATAGATCTGTGCTTAAAAAGAATCACTTTGGTAGCAGTGTGAAAGACAGACTAAGTTTAGCTGTTTAACTTTTCCGTACCTCAATCTCCCTTCCTAAAAAGATGGAAAAAATGAAATCTGCTTTGCACACCTTACAGAGCTGTTGTGAGGTTCAAGTGAAACCATGTATGGAAAAGGCATTTTCTAAATGACATTCAAGGAGTGATAGTAGTATATGTTTTGATCAGGCAAACTTTTCAACCAGACAGATTTTCTCTCCCTATAGGTGTCCAGACTTGGAACAAATCTACCCAATCACACAAGTTATGTTCATATGAAATAATTCCTTAGTTCCATCCCTAAGTTGTTTTCCACCTTTCCCTTTTTTATTCTTTTATTCTTGAATCCAATAGATTAATTTAGGCTAACATGTTGAGTAATTCTTTTCCTGCATGTGCTACCAAACACTCCGACTTTGGGAAAATTGTGAAGTAGGATGATGTTCTCATGTGTCAAATTAGTGGATTGGTTAAGACAATTCCTATGACTGATCTTAGCTCTAAACTTCTATGACTGTCAAAGTTCTCCACATCCTTTGTGGCAGCAGTAAAAACAATCAATCTCTGACTGTTCTGTACTGTAACTATCAGCTTTTGTTGTGCCATCATTATAAACTAGGACCCCAAGGGGAAAAACCCAAAGAAGAAAAAAGGGAAAGATTTAGCTGAAAGCAGGAATGGTTATAGGCCATTTTGGAAAAGGGCCACTAGAAAGCTACATGGTACTCTGCTCTCTCCATTTCTCCCAGCCTTTCTCGCTATCCATTCTTCCCTCACTTTACTTTTTATCCCCTTACTCCCTCCTTTCCCTCCACCCCTTCCTCCTTTCCTAGACAGCCTGGGATTGAAATCTGTCTCCAGGCAGTGTGACTGGGCAATGTGGCTTAATGGGGCAGCTGGTGAAGAGAGCTGAGCACATGTTTCCTTTGCAGTTTTCATCTTCATACTTTACAGGACCAGAGACTGATTGATGGAATTTTTTTTTACATAGCTTTTTAGAGGCCTAAAGCCTCCCCTCCTTAGCCACACTGAACATATGTCCACATATTCCCTTGGGCAGTATTTTAATGTGTGTTTCCATGTGGCTGTATTTGTTTAGTGTGTGCTCCTACTGATCTAATGGGACCTTTCCCATGACCCATTGCTTCCTTAAGTTTGCCACTTGCTGCTGTCAAACGAGAAAATCTTTAACTAGGATGGCTGCAGCTACAAATGAATGGTACTCCCTCCCTTATGGACCCCCTCCTCTCTCTTTTTAGTGTTATGGACTGAAGCTTCTGGCTGATGCAGTAGAGCTGGGAATCTTCCCCTTGTAGTTTTTAAAAGGTGTACGTATGGGGAGGTTGGGAAGGGAGGAGGCAAGAGAAAAAGAGAGAAAAAAAGAGCCTAAACAGCTTCCATCTGTTACAATCCTGTGTCAATTTATCATAATACATTGTACTTGTATAACTCCTTTCATTCCAGGATCTCTGAGAGCTTTACAGACATTATCTCATTAACCCTGACAACCACTCTATGTTAGGAGCCTCGTTTCAGCCAGGTTGGTTTGGGTCAGCTACCAGGAAATACTTCCTGCCTATCTTGTTCTCCTTGGTTCCAGTCTCAGAATTGGTTGAATCTTCGACCCATCACCTAATTTCTTAGTCTTTCGGACAAATTCTGTCTTCTTATTCCTTCATGTTATGATTTTCTGTACCTTTGAACCTCTGTTCAAATTGCAAATTCTGTTCAAAATGCAAAAATTGTTAATATTGTGACAGTTCCTGCAAGGAAATGACATTTCTGTAGCTAATTCACAAGGAGTTGATCCTTGAAGACTCTTAAATCTTTTACCTAAGAAATCTCAGGAGCTATGGTACATTGTAGAATTGTATGAAGGATGGCCAAAGTTGGCAAAATTATTTGCAATGGCAAATGACTTTTTATAAAAGTGACTGTGTTGCTAAGTAGTGATTGAGAATGAAAGAAAGCTCAGGAAGAAGTGGGTATATTCTCAGTTTCTCTGGGAACCTTTTTGCTCTGCCAATACTGTATGGAATAGAAGGAGAGAAGGGCATATTGTATCAGTGGTTGTATTTGAAAGGCTGGCAAGCCATAGTTCTTGAGTCTGATTTTCAGCATACATTTTCATTTGGACACTGACCTCTACCTTAAGTGGGGAAGGGGCAAATAATATCTTATTTTTAAAAACTCTCTAGAAAGTGAGGAAGCCCGAGAATGGGCCTAACCATTGTATATAGCTGTCTGGGCCTTTTGAGGCATGAAATGTGAAGAAAGGTTAAGAAGAGACTGGGTGAAACCAATAGCCGTAATAGCTATAATAGAGTTCCACTTGTTTAATTTATCCCATAATTGGCATCTGTCCCAAGTTTCCCTTTGCTTTGTCCCAGTCCAACATATCTAATTCTCTTAGTTCTAACCCTGAGGAAATAAAAATCATGGAATCACTCAAGCAATCAACATGCATTTATTTAGCACTTACTGTAACCACCATATTTGCTACTTTGGATAGAAAGCAAAAATGAAACAGTCATTAACTTCAAGTAGTCTAGAGTCTACTGAGAAATAGAAGATATCAACATAAAAGTGGAATATGGGTGAACTAGTTTAAAGGAGCCATTTCTTGGAGCATTCACAATATCCGGTTTCAATTTAGTAAGCAGAATATTGGAAGGTGGGGGGAAGATTCTTTTTCTGACTTTGTGCCATACTAAATCTAGAAATGTAAGTTGGAGCCAGGTTTTAAATGCCAAAGAGAAACTTGTATTTGTACCCAGAGGTAAAAGGTTACTGGAGTTTAATGAGCAAGAGAATGGCATGGGCACATTTGTATTTTGGACTATCATTTTAGCAGCTCCACAAAGGATGGATTGAAGAAAGAAGAATTGAAATAGGAAGAACAAAAATAGAGCAGATGAGAGGTGAGAAAGGACTGAACCAGGGTGGTCTCTCTATGAAAATAGAGAGAAGAAATTAAATGTGAGAAAGATATGGTAGGATTGACAAGACAAGAATTGATTTCATTGTAGATTTAAAGCTAAAAGATACCAAAGGGATCATTTAGTTCAACTCTCTTGTTTTATAAAGAAACAAGGGTCCAGAGAGTTTCAGCAAATAGTGAATGGAAACTTTATGATTCTGGCTCTGACTCTCAGGTTCTAGTAGAAACTGCTCCCTTCATACCCTAGATCTGTCTACTTGTTCTACTGTGAATTCTCTGGCCTTGAACCTTTTCAGCTGGCCTCTCCTTTAGGTGATCCAGTTGTACGTCAAACTTCTGACAATCTTACTAACAATCTCTCTTGCTTCATCTAATGCATCCCTCCCTTTCTCAGTTTTATTGATTTTCTTTCCATTAGGTTACAGACTCTTCACCTGACACAGAAGTCAGGAGTTCAGGATGGGAAAAAAATGTATATTTTTGTTTTCACTAATCTCTAAATAAAATCAATTTTCTTCAATCATTAAAAAACATCGAGAAGGGGTTCTTAGGCTTTACCAGACTGCAAAGGGATTGATGGTACAAAAAAGATCTGGTCTAGACTATGATTCATGAAAATTCAATCCATTTTTCTTCAGAACTGTTTTATCTTAGTTTGTACTTTTTTGATAGAAACCATCTCTGCCTCAAGATATAGCCATTTCCAGGCCTGTTTTCTCTGCCAATTAACATTTTCAATTAGATTATTACTGCCTTTTGTCTGAGAAGCCACTTCATCTGTTTTCATCTCAGTCACTGTATTTGTCACAAAGATAGAACATTTTCCCCAACACTTTCTTTTAAAAGATGTGAAGCAGATGAGAAAACGACTAAGAATCAGTCTGAGCTCCCAGAGACAAAGTCAATATGTAATTAATGAAGGTTATATTCAGCAATGCAATTCAACAAACATTCATTAACAGAATTGAAAGAATAGCGATCTGGAGTCAGGAGATCTGGATCATAATCTGCCACTTATTCTCAATGACTCAATCTTGAGTCAGCCAAATAACCTTGTTGGGACTCAGTTTTGTCATCTGTAAAATTAAGGGGTTAAGTTGGATGCCCTTTAAGGCTAGCTCTATAAGTTTCTGATCCAAAGTTCCTATTCTATTTAAGGCAATGTGGAAAGAAAAACTAAAAATAACCTCTGTTAAAGAGCTTATGTTCTACTGGTATAAGGAAGAAGAAAAGAACAGGTAGAATGGGTTGTATATGTTTCAAATATTCCTAGCTGGTGTAGGAACATTTGTCTCTATATAACAAATAGCAACATTGCTCTCCTTTTGGCCTTCTAGATGGTGTTTATCCAGAACCCTCTGACTTCAGTTCTTTAAATTGCAGAATGTTTAGGACTACATAGGAATATGCCTATGTTTCTGCATTGGGATATTTGGAACTCTAGAGGGGTTTGTTTATAGACCATATATAAACATGAATTTAATTGCTGGTACTCTAAATTGAGATCCTTGTTTAATGACCAACAACTTGATAAAGTACTGGAGGAACTGAATCATATCAATATTGACATTCCTGCCATGAATGAAATAAGACATAAGGAAATCACAGCTAAATGGAAAGATGACTCAAAGATTTTCCTTGGAGAAGCAAATATAGGAGCCTATGAGATTCTTTTTTGTCCTTAATCCAAAGGCAATATAAATTTCATTCTATGGGATTCTTGGTCATCATGCCTTATAGAAGCATCATAAATATCAACAAAAGTAGACCACCATGGAGCGAAATGTAGCTTATATACTAGCATCTGCTACAGAGACTGAAGAGCTGGACAAATTCTAGAAAAAACTTGACAAGGTCCTATAAACCAAACCGATATATACATTGATATTTAGTGAAATTATCATTAAGGTAGGCAGACAGGCAGAGGGAAGAACAATAACAAAAATTTCAAAAAATATAGTTCATGTTTACGAAATAAAAGGAACCAAAGTCTTATAGACTATTCAGAAAACTCTTAACTATATATTATGAATATTTCTTCAAGAAAAAAAGAGTCAGAAGTTATTGGTTATGTTGAATACGAAACATTACAAAAAGTAAAAATGACAATATTTCTTATGTATTTAATAGTATTTTGTTCTTTTCAATTACATGTAAAGATATTTTCAACATTCATTTTTGTAAGATTTTGAGTTCCAAAATTTTTTCATTCCCTTCCTTCTTTCCCCCCTCCCCAAGAAACAAACACTCCAATATGATTCATATATCATATGATCATGTTAAACATATTTCCCTAGTAGGAATTTTATGAACAAGAATCAGAACAAAAGGAAAAAACCTCAAGAAAGAAAAAAACAAAAGAAGAGGAGGAAATAGTATGCTTTGATCTGCATTTCAGACTTCATAGTTCTTTCTCTAGATATAGATAGCATTTTCCATCACAAGTCCATTGAAATTGTCTTGGATGACTGCATTCCTGGGAAGAACTAAGTATATCATTGATTATCATACAATGCTGCTTTTGCTGTGTACAATATTTTCTTGATATCTCTCACTTCATTCAGTACCAGTTCATGTAAGTCTTTCCAGGTTTTCTGAAATTCACCTGTTCATCATTTCTTATAGCACAATAGTATTTCATGACATTCATATACCACAATTTATTCAACCATTTCCCAAATGATTGACATCCTTTTAATTTCTAATTTCTTGTTATCACAAAAAGAGCTGTTATAAATATTGTTGTATATGTGGATTCTTTTGTCTTGAAAATGACTATATTTTAAACATTTTCAGAATCACAGAATGGGAAGAGACCTTAGTGACCAAGCAGGAAAGGAACTGGCTCTGCAATTTCATGAACTCCCTGAAGAGAGAAATCCTTCTACTAACGCAGGTCAGCCTTTCTCTTATAGCTCCTCAGTGATAGGACTAGACCTAGGATTTTAGTGGTCCAAGTCACTCCCTGGTGAAGAAATTTGCTCTAGTAATGCATGTTGGCACCTTGTCTGCAATTTATTGTCTTAATAATACCTAAAACACTGAGGCACTACATGACTTACCTAGAGTCAAGCAGCTGTTTTATATTAAAAGAAGGACTTGAAATCAAATCTTCCTAGCTCTGAGGCTAATTTTTCTTCTATACCATGCCCCCTCTCATCCAACCCTTATCATAAAGTCAGTCCCTCTTAATTCCATTGGTTTTGATTGGTTAATTATCTTCCAGTTATCCTATATGTAGCTTACTTTGCATATTTTTTTTTTTTGTATATTGTCACTCCTATTAGATTGTAAATTCTTTGAGAACAAGGGCTGTTTTTAAATCTCTTTTTATATTCCCAGGACTTAGCACAGTGTCTGGCATATAGTAAGTACTTACTATTTATTGATTAATTGATATAACGTTTCTGATAAGTCACTTAAAAACGTCCACAACATATTCCACTTTTGGATAACTCTAATTATGAATTGGAAGGAAATAATTTTCTGATATCAAGTTTAATTTTGCTTCTATGTTAGAAATAGCTAATAATTATAGCTAACATTTATATAGCACTTTAAGATTTTCAAAGTGATTTACAAATATAATCTCATTTTATTCTTACAACAATCTTGGGAGATAGGTACTATTATTACCATCCCCATTTTACAGATAAAAAAAGTTAAGTAGACATATGTACTGTCACATAGCTAGTATGTCTCTGAGCTAAGATTCTAACTCAGGTATTCCTGACTCCAGGGCAACACTCTACCCACTATGCTACCTAGCTGCTTCTTTTACCCCTTGCTACTTCCAGAATCAAAAAGAATAAGACAAATCCCTCTTTCACATGATGGTCATTGAATTACTTGAATACAGGGGGCACTTACCCATAAGTCTTTTTTCCACAAATTAAACATCCCTCCTTCTTTGACCAGGTTTAATATGACATGATCTCAAATCCCTTCATCATTTTCTGGATAACTGCCCTCCTCTGAATTCCCTACTCTTTTTAATTTCCTTCCTAAACTATGGTGTTCAGAACTGAATGCAATAAGTGAGATACAGTCTAACCAGGGTGGAATACAGAGAGAGTCTTATCTCTCTTGTGCTTCTTGTTCTTGTTCTTGTTCTTGTTCTTGTTCTTGTTCTTCTTGTTCTTGTTCTTGTTCTTGTTCTTGTTCTTGTTGTTGTTGTTGTTGTTGTTGTTGTTGTTGTTGTTGTTGTTGTTGTTGTTGTTCTTCTTCTTCTTCTTCTTCTTCTTCTTCTTCTTCTTCTTCTTCTCTTCTTCTTCTTCTTCTTCTTCTTCTTCTTTCTTCCTTTTTATACACCTTTTATTGTAGCCCAAGATCACATTGATTTTTTTAAGCTACTGGTCTTCACTGTTGACTCATATTGAGTTTTCAGTTCACTAAAACACTCAGATTTTTTTTTAGCTAAACCATTGACTAACTATATCTCCCCTGACTTGCATTAGCAAAATATCTTTTGGACCAAGGACAATACTTTGCATTGAATTTCATCTTAATAGATTCAAATAAATGCTCTTGCTTGACTGTCACCCAGTATTTTAGCTATCCCTTTTAATCTGGTGTCCTAGGCAGATTTAATGAACCTACCATTTGATGAACATTTTCCCAAGACATTGAGAAAAATTTTAGATTGCATATGCCAAAGTATAGATTCCTGGGGGAACTCCATTAGAGACTTCTTGACCAATTAAAATTGGAATCATTAAAGATTACCTTAAGTCCTTAAGCCAGTTCCATCTAATTATATTCCTATCTGGTCTTCATATTTTCATATTTTCTACAAGAATAGCATAAGATACATTACTATTCTTTTGTATCATCTCTTGTTTCTTACCAATATAGAACTTATTTTTGAATCAGCTGCTTGTATGAAGTAAGGCAATGAATATTTAAAGATCAAAATCAACAAATTAGAAACAAATATAAAAACAAAAAGACATTATGGATAATTATAGTAGCTTCAACGAGATCTATTAAAATAAACAAGCAAACAAAAAGAGTGGAGGAATGAATAAGAAAAAATTAATCTGTTATCATTTTCTACCAATCATAAGGACGAGGTGGCTGAAATAGCATGGAAGTTGCCTTAGCCAGGAAACAATTGCATGAATGAATGAAACATTTTGTTAGGTTCTAAGTATATGCAAAACACTGGGTGGAATTTCTGGGGATACAAGCAGAGAAAAAATATGCTAGCTGCTTTCAAGGAACACCTATCTTACTGGGGAAGATAACACATACTGGGAGTTTTAGCTGCAAGTGAGATAGAAAAGTCCCAGGGTCCTTAGGATACAGTGACAAAGCAGATGGAAATGTTTTTTCTTTGATGTCATTTCTACTGATAATACCATTTCAGTTTCTGATATTGAACCACTTAACAGTATCAAGGACTTTGATGATAAAGAACTTTCTTTTCTGGGTCTTCAATAGATTTGGCTATTTCTTCAGTAGTAGTTGCTGCATCTCCATGGAGATGGTTGAAAGTTATGGATTGGAAATAATGCTTTCCTAAAGGTTTTGGGCCCAGGGTATTCCATTATATTAATACAACACAGTTTGTTCAGTGATTCCTCAATTGATAGGCATCCTAGCTCCCTATCACCATCCACCACCCAATTCTTTGCTACCATGAAAAGAGCAGTTATGAATATATTTTTTTCATATGAGAACTTTTCCTCTTATTTTGATCTCATTGGGGTTTAAACCTAGTAGGAAAGGATGATGAAATTTAGAACAAAAAACTTCAGTAACTGATGTGTTCTAGGAAGAAGTAAAAATGGTACTAAAGAAAGCAAAAACGGAAAGACCAGATTTATTATACCAAATAGATTATAATTTGAATGTATTGAGGCATTAGTTTTTTAAAGATATTTGAAAAAAGAGAAGGATACCAAACAGTTGGGGGAAAGAATCAGAAATTTCCTTTATAGAGGGCTCTGAACTTTCCAGGTCCTACTTTATTTTCCGTCAGCAGCTCTGCTTGGTTTTCACTCTATGAACAATATGCCTTCTCTAAGGAAGTTTATCACCTGAAAACTTCTCATTATGCAGAATGATTCACCTTTGATACATACCACCTTTTTAGCATCCTCAGTTGCCTCTCTTCTCTGACTGGGAGGCTGGAGGGGTGGGTAATAAATTCCTCCCAATGCTTTCTTTTGTAGAAAACTCAGAGCTTTCCAAGTAAGTCTTTTTTTTTTAAGCTTCTCTGCTTAGTTTTGACTCTATATGCTCCAGTACTCCCCATCTTTTCAACTTTCTTTTCTGTATTTATAGGCATTTAATAAATGCAAATTGACTATTGGCTATCGAAGTGGAATTATTACTTTAAGAAGGTGATAAAGACAAAAATAAATACTGATTCATATACCCACTCTTTAATTTGTATAAAATCTTTATAAGATTCAGCTACACATATATTAAGAATTTTGTTAATGAAAATGTAATAAGAATAGATAGGCTTTCAAAAATGATTTCTACAATAGACGTTATTCATTGTCATGTAATTCCTAAAAAGTATAAAGGATACCAGATCCCACTTTGTTTATTCTGTGATGATTATAAAAACAGATTTACTTGATAAAATGCAAAACAACATTAAGGCATGTTGTCTTGAATATATGCATATTTATTGATTGATTAATTGTAACGGTAAAGAGGGAGTTTACAAGATATGGCTAACAATGAAGTATTATATAGAAAGCATATTATTGGAAAAGGAGATGTTTCAAATGCGTAGCAAGAACAACGGATAAGAGATGAATAATCACAATGCAGCACTAGTACTGAAGCAATATGAAAGTACCTTGAGGAAAGTGTCCACTGTTTTGGTTAGCTTCTTTTAGGAGGACTTGTGAGGGTGCATGGAGAAGAATTGCACTGGATGATGATGTGATGGTTTGTAATCTATATATTGGACAGAGTTGAAAAGATACTAGATTGTGAGTAAGGGATTTGGATTCAATTAACTCAGGGCTCTGCTTGCTCTGAGTAATATCAGGTTAGGCATTTAATATCTCGGGAGTTCGGTTCCCCCTCTGTGAAGTGAAGAGATTGGACAAAATGATTTTTTTTATTGCTTATATTTCCCTCTTTTTTTCTTTTCTGGGTAATTGGAGTTAAGTGACACAGGATCACACAGTTAGGAAGGAATCCTGAGGCTGGATTTGAACTCAAGTCCTCCTTACTCCAGCTCTATTCACTGTGCCACTTAGCTGCCCTTGACAAGACAACTTTTAAAGTTTATTTCACCTCTAAAACATAATCTGTGGCGGCACTGAAAGATAAAAGGAATTTGACTGAATTATTCACTCTTCACATGCACATTTACTATAATCTCAGTTATTTATAAATCAGATTTTAGAAAACAACTGTAGGGAAAATTTTTTGGGGTGGTTTACATGAAACATTCAGTTCCTACTCTACATATTTCAGAAGGCTTTTTACTTTCAGAATTTTTTGTTTGTTGGTAAGGCAGGAGGAAAGTGAGTATGTGTGCAGGTGAGCTGAACTTCCCTTGGCCACTTCAACTAGGTAGATCACTGGATAGACCTCTGGATCTGGAGTCAGAAAGACCTGAGTTCAAATTCAGCCTCAGACATTTGGAATCTGTATGACTTTAGGCAAGTTATTTAAACTCTATTTACCTTAATTTCTTCAGCTGTTAAATGGGGGTCATAATAGCATCTACCTTACAAGGTTGTTGTGAGAATCAAATGAGATAATATTTGTAAAGCTTTTAATATAATGCTTTGCACATTGTGGGCACTTAATACATTTTCATCAATCCTCTTCAAGTGGGAAAGAGAACAAGAATTTATATTGAGGATACTTTAGTTATCTGGAAACCAATCCTTTGGTTCCTATGATGGAAATAGAAGGTGTATCAAAAAAATTGGTTATTGAGGCAGGAAGAGCTGCCTCCCATCAGGCTTTTAAGGAAGAAATATCCATAATATCTTCTGAGAGAATGTTCTTTTGGGGAGGAGGGGTCCTTTCCCCCCTCTGCTCTCCCAGAGCAGGTATAGGTGTCCTCTGACTGCTTTCTGTTACCATGATGACTTTTAATTGCCTCCTGAGGTAGAACTCCCTAGAAATGCTAAAGGATCACTCACTGCTCCTCAAGTCTCTTCTTCCTTCTGAGCTCAAAATGTGAGTATGATTCTGTGTGCTCAGAAAGACAATGAGGAGTATACAAGCCATGAGCCCACCATCTTTTAGGTAGACCTCTAGCAGAGATATTTGTCTTCTTTTAATAACAGGCTTTCTAGCATCACTCTCTACATTTTAAGTATTAAGTATAAGAAGAATTATGAAAAAAAAATAAAAAAAAAAAGAAGAATTATGAATTAATATTTTGAGTTTTTGTCACTTCATGTTTTTATGTTTTAAGCATTCCCATTGTGATGCGCAAAGAGCTATTCTAACACTGTATTTTGAATGCCTTGCTATTCCTTTTTGGGGAGGTTCTAGGTATGAACCAAGTCTAGATTGAAATATTTTTTCCATAGGTTCATGGAGAGAACTTAAAGTGTCAGAGAGGAGGAGAAGGGAGGCCAGATTCTCCATGGCCACACAGTATTTATTGAAGAATAGAACTTCAGTACCTTAAAAAAGAGTATTAAATTTTAAATAGTATTTTCCAAATGTATGCAAAGATTGTTTTCAATGTTCACCTTTGCAAAAACCTTATGTTACAAATTTTTTCTCCCTCTCCTTCCCTTTTCCCTTCCCCAATAAGCAAACAATCTGACATAAGTTAAACATGACAATTCTTCTAAACATATTTCCATATTTGTTATGCTGCACAAATAAAATCAGATCAAAGCATGAGAAAGGGAAAACAAACAAGCAAAGAAATAGCAACAACCACAAAAAGGTGAAAATACTATGCTTTGATCCCCATTCCATTTCCTTAGTTCTTTCTCTGACTGTGGATGGCACTTTCCATGACAAGTCTATTGGAATTGCCCTGAATCACCTCATTGTTGAAAAGAGCCAAATCCATCACCATTGATCATCACATAATTTTGTTGTTGTGTACAATGATCTCCTGGTTCTGCTCAGATCATTTAGCATCAGTTCATGTAAGTCTTTCCAAGCTTGTCCAATACTTTCCTAGGAGAGAGCAAACCCTGCCTAACCTTCCCAGGAGCAGCAGGATCTGTGATTGTGCATGTTCTCCTAATCTCCTGAAATATTAAAATGTCATTAAAAAAAGATTATGATAATGTAAAGACCATTGTGTTTTGTGTCCACAGGATCAGAGTTTGAATTCCAACTCTGCTCTTGTATAACTGTGGAGAGCTCACTTAAACCATTCTGTGTCTCTTCCCTCATTTGCATAATAGGAGAAGTGGGGTATCCTAACTAAAAGATCTGCAAAGTCCATTCTGAACTGTATAGTCCTCCAAAGCTCATTGCTTTATCTCCAAGCTCCTGAGTCTAAGAATCTACTGGACAGGGGATAATATATATATATATAGATTATACAAGTTAGCTGTCTGGACACCAAAAACTTATGGGAGATCAAAAGTGAGCTGGAACTTAGAATCCAAGACTTTTCATCATCTTTTTCAGATATTCTACAGTTCAGTTTATTTGGCTTCCTGGTTATTCCTCACACATGAATAAATCAAATCAATAAGCTGGTAGTTAAGCACCTACTATGTGCCAGGCACTGTGCTAAAAACTAGGGATATAAAGAGGCAAAAGTCAGTCCTTTTCCTCAAGGAGCTTACAAATTAATGGTGGAGACAACATGCAAACAAATATATACAAATAAACTATATATACAGGATATTTCACAGAGGAAAGGTACTAGAATTAAGAAGGACTGGGGAAGACTTCCTGTAGAATGTGGGATTTTGGTCAAAACAAAGGAAACCAGTGAGGTCAGGAGTCAGAGTAAAAGAGAGAGGGTGTCCCAGGGATGGAAGTCAGCCAGGACATTCCATCTCCAGTCTCTGGGCTTTTGCTTAGGCTGTCCCCCAAGTTTGTCCTTATCTAGCCTCTTAGACTCCCTAGTTCCCTTCGAAAGCTCAGCTCAAACATAATCTCTCTCTTTTTAAAAATAAATGTTTATTTATTGACTTAATTGCTTGCTTTCCTTTTTTTGCTGAGGCAATTAGGGTTAAATGACTTGCCCAGGGTCACATATTACATTACATGTCAGAGGTCGAATTTGAACTCAGGTCCTCCTTGACTTCAGGACTGGTGCTCTATCCACTAAGCCACTAGCTGCCCCCAAACATCATCTCTTATGTGAAGCTTTTCCTAATCCCCCTAACCACTAGCACTTCTTCCCCAAATTACCTAGTATTTATTCCTCTTTAAAATATATTTTCGATTTACTTATGTTCATGTCATGTCCCCCAATAGAATGTCAGCTATTTGGAGGTGGGGACATTTTCTTACTTGTTCTTATGTCTCCAGTATCTCTTTACACATAGTAGGTGCTTAATATGATTATTGCTTCATTCTTGAAGAGGACCATGAAATCAGGGAGGTGATGACATAACATGCAAGGTTGTACAAGGTCACCTGTTTCATTTTCCCCTCCAGAGCCATCTGGGTCTGGTGACAAGATATAGATCAAGAAAGTGCCTTAAAATGCTAGAGTCCTATATAAATGCTAGTAATGATAATAAGTTTCTTGATCAATTGATTAAACATATTTCTCTTTCTAAAGAGACAGGGCAAGAAAATCCTTTCTCTCGATGGACCTTTTTTAACTAGCAAATTGGATCTGGGTTTAAGTGTCCTGGTTTCTTGCCCTATTCCTCCACCTCCTGCCTTCCGCTGGGAAACCACTTTGTAGCCAAGTCAAGAAACAGTCTGCCCTTGCCTTAACCTGCTTAAGCTCTGGGAGCTTCCTTCTGAGAGCCCCCCTTTCTCCTCCTCCCCTCTCCCCGCCCTTCCTTTCTATCTTGCTCATACACTCACACAAGAACAATGCTACTTTGTGGGTTAGGCAATGGCCCAGGTTGCTTGTTGGTGGGACAGCTGTCACTCTATCCCTAAGGCCCAAACGAAGTGTCCCTGGGGCTGTGATCCCAAGATTACTTTGATATTTGGGTCTTTTAATTAGCAGCTCAGCATGTTGTAGCCCCTCCTCCCCTACCTGACTTCTATTTCTTTTCTCTCTAAATTAGCCCCAGGGCAGCATCCGTTGCTTCTATCAGCACAGACCTCATTGACCAGCATTGACCACCATACAGTTAAGTCTGGAAAGTTTAGAGAAAAGAAGCAGCAGGACAAGCATTCATTTTGTGTGCACGTGGTAAGTCTGCACTCACCCAGGACACACCATTTATTAGGCATTATAATTCATGCGCAGAATTTGAATGTCACACAAAATCCAGGCTTTATCAGTGTTTTTCATGAGATCCCCTTTGTCTCAGTCAGCCTAGGCTGACAGGAAAGGTAATAGTAATATATAGAGTGATGGTGTGGGATAAAGGAAAGAACAATGACTTTTCAATTAGATGATCTGGATTTCTTTTTCATTTCTTAGTTTTCTCATTTACAAAAAAAAATACAGGGTTGGATTGGATGACTTTAAAGCAGATATTCTTAAACTGGGGTTCACAACTCCCAAGGGATCTGTGAATAGTTTTCAGGGAGTTGTGATCTTGGATAGAAAAAAAAAATCTTTTTTTTTCTTTATTTTCACTAAACTCTAACTGAAATTTGCCATTTCCTTTCATTATTATATTAATAACAACAATAATGTTTATTATTTTTAGAAAACTAACCTTATTCTGAGAAGGGATACACTGCTTATCCAGACTGCCAAAGGAGTCCAAGACTCCCCCAAATTAAGAAATTCTGCCTAAAAGCTTCCTTACACCCATAAATTTATAAATTTACACAATCTTCCTAAAAGCAGATATTCTAAGCCACAAGGCATTGGAGTTGGAAGTGATCTTTGAAATCATTGTAGCCCTTTCATATTACAAGTGAAAAAAGTGAGGCTTTGTGATAGTAATGCCTGCTAGTAATATTCTACATTAATGCCATAGAAAGAGGGTTGAACTGGGTATTCTAAAGGAAGGAGGGGAAAGGAAGGATGATGATGAGATTTCAGCAGATCACTCAACTCTAACCTTCTACTTCAGAGGAGCTCACTGAGAATGCACAGGATAATCTTCTGGAATCTCCATAAATCTATTCATTTGCTTTCTGATGCTTTTTTGGTTTTCCATAGTCTGCCAAGGTGTAGGAGTATCATGGATGCTTCTTTTAATTTTAATTTGACAGGCATAGCAACAGCCGTAGGAGGCCTTGAAAAGTCAGCCTGACACTTTGCATGCTCTACTTTTCTGAAAGTTGTGTTTTAGTACAATTCAGCTTAATGAAGCATTGATTAAGCATTTAAAAAGTAGGTGCTAGATCAGAGAAGAAACCTCTAAGAAGGGAGACAGAATTTACTGTCTTCCTAAAAGGAAAGAATGTGTTCAGAGGGTATCTTGAAAAGAACTGAATTCATTCATTTGTTCAATATTTATTGAGTACCTACTATGTGAAATTGGGCAAAACAGAATAAAAATGGGCTAACAGTTCAAATACTCATCAACATGCTTATTGTCTCAGGAAGTTTTTAATGAAAACCAGAAGATAATTTGGTTCTTCCCCCTCATGTTTCTACAACCACCAATTGACTGCTTCTCCCATAATAAATGACATGTGTAGGCCCCAGGTTATGACAGAAATATATGAACAAGCTAATTGTTTAAATGCTTTTTCCCAGATTACTAAATTTCAGAAACACACACACACACACACACACACACACACACACACACACGGAATTCTCTTTTCTCTATGATATAAAATGAAGAAGTTTCCATTTCTAACTAAATGTGAATTCAGAATTGAAGGATAAAATTTGACAGATGCCCCACAGGATTTAATGGTTGAGATTAAAATTAAATGTACTTGAATCCTGAGATTACTTCTACCTTGTCAATGTTAATTCATAACAGGAATGCATAGATTGGTTTATCCTGCAATCAGATGCATTCACTTACCTGACAGTCTATTTTTTGACTCTGGGCTTCTGTTGAGGAAGCTAAGTAGTATGAAGAAAACTTTTCTTTGATTGGTTCTAAAACTTAAGCTCTGGGGACAGGGAATCCAATCAGATCTGAACACTGTATATACATACACACATATACATATGTATGTAAACACATATATCCCAGGCACTGTTATAGTTTAGTTGAAGGCCTTGGGCAAAAGTCCCCTTTTCCCCTTAGGAAATTATAACATTTGAAAGTTTTCTAGTGGAAAGAAGCCTCCCGGGGTGCTATAACCAACATATATTAGTCCATTTTGGATGCTAAGGTTTACAAGAATTCCTGCGTAAGTGACCAGCTTCGGACAATTTTTATTATTCTATGTATATAATTCTTCAGTGACAAACCAGCTAAATCAGGTCTCAAGTGCTTCCTTATCACTAGAGCCAGGGGACTTGCCTCAGAACATTTCAGACTATCTGATGGAATGTTGAATTTAGATCCATTCTCTTCCATCAGGAGTTCCTAGGACTTATTGGTAGATTTGGGCAAGGTATTGTGTAATGAAAAGATCACTGGATATGAAATCAGAAGACTTAAGTTCAAGTTAGGGCTTTCACTTTTACTAGCTACATGATCATGGTCAATCCATTGACCTTAATAAAACTTTACTATGCTCATTTTTAAAATGGCATGGTGACAGCTTGGATGCAGGATACATGCTGCAGACAAATGGGTGACCCTGGGAAAATCAATTAGCCTCTCAGTGACCCAAGTTATTATCTAGGGCTGTACATTACAGAGAATTTACTGACCAGTCTTGGTAGGGAGAGTGTCTCTGGGAGCTCCCTACACTATAAAATTACAGGTATAACCCCCCAAATGGTATGGATACCCCCAAAATAAAATGGGGGTGATAATTTGGGTCACTTATTTTATAGGGTTATTTTGAAAAATATTTTGTAAATTGTGGGCAGCTAGGTCATATAATGGATAGAAAGCCAGACCTGGAATTAAGAAAACTGATCTTCTTGAGTTCAAATGTAACCTCAGACATTTACTAGCTGTGTGTTCCTAGGCCAGTCACTTTACCCTGTTTGCCTCAGTTTATTCATCTATAAAATGAGCTGCAAAAGGAAATGGCAAACCATTCTAATATCTTTGCCAAGAGAACCCCAAATGGGATCATGAAGATAGGCTATGATTGAAAATTAACTGACCACCACAACAAAAATAACTTTGTAAATTATAAGGCATTGTGTGAAATGCAGAAGTATGAACTGGCCTTGGGATCAAATCCTGCCTTTAACAGAAGTATTACTTCACCTTGAAATGCTTTCAAACTGTTTATTAACGCTTTTAAGTTACAGATGAGTTGCTGGTCTACATTGATAGAGGGAAATTTCCATTTTTCTTCTGATCAACTCATAAATTTGGGCTCCCAGCCCCCTAAACAAAAGAGCATAAATACGCATTTTTATTATTGTTATCTAGAAGCCTTACATGGGTAATTTGGCTGTTGCTGCTACTGTATCTCCCTCTGGAAGGTTTTTGAGGACTCCTTACTGGAGAGCACAGCATCATTATTCTATATCCCTCTGAAATAGGCTTGAAGTGGTCAGTAATACCCTTTCTTTGCGATCAGCACCACCCCATCTCTCCCTGTCCCATCTCCTCCTCCTCCTGATGTTAAGCATAAGTCATCATTTTCACAAAGGCTGGGAAGAGATAACTTTGATGGCCAGCATCCACTTCCCAGTGGTGTGCAAATATCTAGGGGAAAAGTTTGAGTCATTTTGAGTTGTAAAATCTTATATGAAAGAAGATATGAGAACAGGAGGCTGGAGGAAGGAAGAACATTAAATACCGTTTCTGGCTCTGTTGATTTTCCATATTGGCTTGCAAGACTACCTGCCCAGCCTGGCCTGATTTCATTAATGTTAGCTTTCTCATCAGGCAAAGTGCTTTGCATTACAGGATTTTGCCTTCTCTTCTGTACAATTGGATTTCATAGAATTTTTCTTTCTTTCCCCTGATATATTGTTTCTCCTTTAATAGTTAACAAGTTCCTTGAAAAATTAACCTTGTATTATATAAAATATGACAGTAAAGTAACATTTTAAAATACATTTTTATCTCTTTTGCTTTTATGTTACCTAAACTTCCCACTGACTCTTCTCTTCCCTCCTCCTAAAGAGCTACCTCACATAACAAAGAAATTTCTTTCAAAGGAAAAAGAGAAAAAAAAAAAGATAAAAACTAATCAATACATGGAAAAAAATCTGCCAATTATTCAGTGTTCTATATCCCTCCTTCTCAAAAGAGTAGGATCATGTGGTTCTTTCTCATATCATTTCTTTGGGCCCAACCTTAATTTTTATAACTTTGCAATATTCATTTTCAATGACTTTGTCAGACTGACTTTAAAAAAAAAAACAGACATATCTGAATTTATACATTCAAATGAGTTTTGTCTATCAGTGCAGTCACTTCAAGAGGCCAAATGTTCATTTTAGTGACATTAAAATTGCTCAACTCATATTTGGAAGCTCCTCTTTTGAGAAAACCAGTCTCATTACTCTAAAAGCACATGGCTTATTTGCTGCCATCCTTTCAAGCTCGGCATTATTCATCTTGGTTATTAGATGAATATTGTAAATTCGATGGCCTCGTTCACCAGATTTGACTCCAAAAGGAGTCAAACCCCTTCTTAAAATATCTGAATTTATCATCATTGATATTCCAAGAACATGCAGTAGTTTCTGACGGCAGTACTAAGAGAGCAGTTGCAACAATACAATAGGGGTGATGTGGTGAGCACAGCCTCCCATGGTGACTATTTTAAAATACAACTCTCATTTGAATGTGTAAGTTCATGATATGTTTGTTTAAAAATAAGTCACATTGTCATATTAGTCTGAATGTTGGTCTCTTATATTCTCTCCCACCCCCATCCTTTGTGCCTAGGCAATGCAGAATACATACTAACCGCTTCATAAATACATGTTGGTTGACTTTTTGATTGGCTTTCACACGATCAGGTTTGTCTAAAGTAATTGTTAACATTAGCTCTTCCCTCTCCCTTCTTCGGCAGCTCAGCTCGATACCCAGCTGGTTCTCCACATATGGGCAATGGGAGCTCTAGAAACTCCTAATCTGGGTGCCTGGGAGTCCTCCTTGCATCTGTTAGTCTCTGACTCGGTGACTGACTGACCCTTTGGGTCTACCTGAGAAAGAGAAGAGCTCTAGTCCTAGAGACAGCTCAGAAATCAGGCTCCAGCTTCCTCTCCTCTCCTCAGTGTTGTCTCTCTCCCCCCTCCCTCTGAAGTTCGCTGAAGTCTCCACTCCTACCACCTGCTCCTTTTGCTTTTTGCCTCTGGGGAGTAATTTAAAGAAAACACTTGAGCTTTGGTCAATCAGGAGTTCCTAGGTTAGGCCATCTTTAGTTGCCAAGGGAAACCTTCCTTCTCTCTCTGAGCCTATCCCCCCTGAAGAGAGGGGACCATTGTTCTGAGCTTGAATAGGCCTCTGTACAGCTGCCCTTCTCTCCAGTGGTGCTATGCTGCAAATAATTAATAAACATTTGCTCAAACTATTAATATTTAGGCCTATGGAAAAAGATCCAAGGGGGTCTAACGGCTGCTTTTATTCCTGAGCTGGTTCCATCTGCTCAGGACCCAAGGTTTTTCTGATTTCTTACATGGACTAGAAGTGAATGAATTCCTAGGCAAAGTCATCAGTTTGCTCCTTTCAAGGTAGTATCAGCTATGGGCAAACTTCTGGGCCTGCCCCAAAGCAGTCTGATGCTATTTGGGGTTCCAGCTTGGCTGGTGAGTATAAATTTCTGGAAATGCAGATGTAATAGGGTAAAAGCCACTAAAATCAAGAATTCAATTTTCTTTTTAGAAATTGATTCCCTTAAAAGCAACTTGAATATGTATATATATATATATATATATATATATATATATATATATATATATACATTTTTAGAACTAGGACAGGACAGATACTATATAGTATAAATAATATACTTATATGCAATATGTTAAATTAATATATGTAGAAATATTCCAATTTTAAAAATGTATATTACTTGGTATACATATCTATATGACATATATTATAAATCATATGATTTATCTCAGATACTGAGAAGTAAAAAAAAGAAAGAATATGAAAGAAGAGAGGAGAGAAGGGGGTATATAGAGAGACAAGAGAAAAAAACAGAGGAAGAGAGAAAAAAGGAGAAAAGAGAGAGAAAGAAGGGAAAGAGAAAAGAAAAAAGGGAGAGCGAGAGAGTAAGTGTATGAGTGTGTATGTGTGTGTGTGCACACACACACATGTGTTTATTAGTGTTGTGGGAGAGAATTGTTTTTAAAAGATAGTCCTTAGATCATCTCTCTTGCATTTACCTTTTGCATCAGCTAACTTTTCATCTTTTTACCCCTTGCTTTCATTCTTTGGTTACAGATGTTTCCCAAGGTCCCTTTACCCTCTTTAAAGAGATTGAAAATCCTAGTGGTTTTAAATTCTGCTTTTAATCCAACAAATATTTATGATGTACCACCTTTGGGCAAATTAGTGGAGGATAGATACAAAGACAAAAGAGATAGAAAGAGAAATAGTTATTACACTCAAGAAATTAATCTTCTATTGCCCAAGACTCTTTCCAGATAATTCTAAGAACTCCATCTAGAATTGCTCACTTTATTGCTAAACTCTTATAAAGAAGGATCCTTGTTTCCCTGCTGAAACAAACGTGATTATATAATTACGGGAGGAAAAGAAAAGAGGTTTAAAATAACATTACTTTATAGAAAATGAAAAATTAGGACATAAACTCAGATGGAGAAGCTTACTGTAGAATGCTAGAGACTTGGTCATGAAAGGGTGCTTTTACATAAATGCTTACCTGGAGGAAAATGTCAAAGAGTGAATAATCAGGAACATTGCCATTTGTGCCCATTCCATCGCTGGAAGTCAATCTTTTCTGAACTAGATCAGAAAGGCCAGAGGTACTCTCCCTTCCCCTATCCCCAGGGTACAGAAGAGAGTTCTCTAGAATAAATTTAGGGAGATGTGGATCACATTTGGCTTCTACCAATCTAGAGGATAATAGAAGGGCCAAGTACTGGTACTGAGATGATTGTTCATGTCTATTATCTTATGTTGAGAGTTGGTAGGAGTTGAGGGTAGAAAAATATGAAAGGGAGAGAAGGGGAGAAATGGAGTCTTAAAAGACTTTCCTGTAGAAGGAGAAGGGTTGTTTTCTTTGGTTTCCCTTGATTGTTCTCATTTGGGGGTGGGGACCTCACTGAAGGACTCAAAGTGATTTTTCTTTTTTCTTTTAATGACTTTTCACATTGATTGCATTTACTAAAATTATTTATCTCAACTTTTTTTCTTTTCTTTCATATTTTTTTCTTACTAGAAGAGCTTTACATTCCTTCTACAATCTTAAATTTGAAAAAATGATATATCTTTGGTTTGTTGAAAAGGAAACAATGAAATAAAACTCTATGAGACAATAAAACTCCTCCCCATTCCCTTCACCTAATAAAATTTGCAGCTGGCATTATATTCCTTGAATGGGCAGGCTTTCAGAGCTAGAGCTTTTTCAGAGGACAATATTGGTTGTTAGGATCTCCCTGACTGAATGTCTATATTGCTGACTTTAAGGATGTCAGGAATTTTGCTGGATCAGATACCCAGCTATAAGTAGAACTTTTAGTCTTTTGCACTCAAACTCCACAAAGGGATTGCCACAGATTTGTCTCATTGATTAAGCTATTCTTTCTCATAAACCACCTGATTTGAAACATCCCTAAATTTCCAGTCATGATCATATGTTACTTGTGTGAGAATAGTTAAGCTCTTAAAGTACTGTTTTCTTTATAATAGGAATATTTGGTGAGGGTTGTCCTATCTCTTATCATATTGACTATGGATATTATAGTACTATCAAAAGTTACCAAAAATATGAGAATTTTATATGTTGAAATAAGAATCTAATGAGGTAATATTTATAAAATACTTCAGAAATCTTAAAGTTTTATGTAAATACTAACTAAAACTCTGCCATGTCTATATATATACTGATTTGACCTGAAGTTTTCTATGCATACACTCTCTGTCCCTGTTATGTATTAATTTTAGTTTTCTAAATACAAATGGTAGATCAAACCAACATATTTACCTGTATATACATGCTATGACTGTGAAATATGACAAAAGGAGGTTCCAAAAGGAAATAATGACAATCCACCCAGCTGGAGGAAGAAACACATGTTTGTTTGGACAAGTTGCATCCGCTCCTTCATATTGCTTCTCTTAACCGGATAAAAAAGTACTGTATAATGTATACAGAAACTCCTGTTACCAGCAGAATTTTAAAATATTTATACCGTGTACAAACAATGCCAAGGAATTCACCACAAGCCATATATTGACTTAATAAACATGGTCCTATTATGCAACATTTGTCTTGATTATATACAACTAGTTATTGATTATGGTTGAAGAAAGGTTGAAAACACAGCTTTCACAAGTAGCATTTGTGTATATAATACACAGTTGGATCTAGCTACTATAAGAAATGGAGAAAGAGGAGAATTGGTGGTTCTATTTTGGATATCCTTTAGATTTGACATCTACTAGCATATAAATCTCAAAAGGAAGTTAGGAAACTGGAAATTTTTCCTTTGTTATGGGGTGAAAAAGCATCTGAGTCCTTCTCTCTGTATGTGTCATTTTTTTTTTCTGGTAGGTCACTACAGTGGTACTACCCAACTAATAAGTTTCTAGTTTTTTTGTTGTAGATTTCCAAACTAGTGACCAAAACTATTCCTTATTCTTTGTTATATAGTCCTCTTTATGGCTTAGAAATACTGTTAGCATGTTACCCCTCCTGCCAGTCCCAGAAAATTTTTGGGAAAGGGAAAAGGTCTTCTCCTCAATGACAATCCATTGTCATTACATATATTTTGCATGTGTGATTTATTAAATGTACTCACATGCATATGATGTTCTTTTCCTTTTCCTTTCAGTAAATTAAATATATACATAAGAAGAGAGTACAATATATATACATAATACACATACATGTACATGTATATGTGCATGTAAGGTTTTACTTCTTTCTTATGTGGACGTTTTATTTGCTGAAAGTAGAAGGAAAGGAACATTTTATAGGGAACAAAAAATGTAGCTTGAAGGGAAAACAGAGACTGCTGACAGAACTTAAAAGCCCTTACATACCAATTTTGAGAGTACATAAGAGAACCGTCTATCTCAGAATAAAAAGTACTCACAATATAATAAAGAAGACTAGTTTAGTGCAGAGGATAGTGTGTTGTACTTCAAGTCAGAGAGACTTGATTTCAGATCCTACTCTCAAATACTTTTGCCCATTTTAGCTTGTTTTAAAATGGAGATAATAATGATATCAACCTCATAGAGTTGCATGTGAAGTGCTTTGAAAACTTTAAAACTCCATCTAAATGCCAGCTATTATTATTGTTGTTTTTTATATTATTGCTGCAAATTTCTAGGTTTAAATCTGCTGGTAATCTATAAAAGCTTACCACAGGGTTAGTGGTCCAAGAGTAGCAGAGAAATGGTTTTATCTTAATAGAATAGAGGAGAGCCTGAGAAAAGGCGTGTTTTTACTAAGCAGGAAACAGGCTACAGACTGTGCCTAAGAGATATTAAAGATATCCAAATCTCCATTCCACAGTAAGGAATTGTCCATGGCATATGGAATTTCCTACTCTTGAGTCTCACTGCTAAATTTCTCTAAGGTTGTGCTCACTTGTCCCTCATATTTATTGCATTTGTAGGAGAATGTGACCTGGGTTTATGGGTGAACTATTTTTATTATTTATACTTCCCCTTCCCATCTATTTAGAAACTGTTTGGTTATGATTATCCATGATTTTGTATTCTCATTTAGTAAAAGTTTCATGTTTAAGAGATAATGGAATCAGGCAAAGTAGCATACACCTATAATTCCTTTTACTGGAGAGACAGAAGCTGGTGGGTAACTTAAGCTCAGGAATTCTAAGTTGCAGTAAATTAATCTGATTAGATATATGTGTTTTTTGGCACCAATATAGTAAGTGCTTGGTCACTCTTTTGCCTAAAGAGGGGTGAACTAGCCTATGTTGACAATGGAGTAGTAAGGTCTACTCGATAGTAGAACTGGAACTATGAGTATTTATTGCACTTCTAGCCTGGATGAGATAAACATAGTCTCCAAAAATTTTTTTAAATGAACAAGTAGAATCATTGCAATTGATTTGAGCAAATGGGAATCACATAAGCTATGTCTCAAGGGCTACAACTGTGAATACATATATGCATCTTCTTTACACCAATGTTACTCACAGAGAGGCTATCTTAAACTGATTCTGGAGAGCCATGTTCAATTTTTATTGTAAATATTAATATTTGAGAAATTAGCACATTTTACAGATCAATGTTTGATTTATTGTTTTGTTGGTTGTTTAGGCTTAAGACAGTAATGGAGAAAATATAAATAATGAAGCTTTAATTTAGAAGTGTATTTTGTATACTTTATTTTGGAAAGCTGGTTGTTAAAAATTTACCAGAATTCTACTGTTCCTAGGATACTGAGAATGAATTGTAATAATGTAAGTAGTTATTGTGAAAAGTTCTCCCTCTGAGAAAATCCACCTGTTCAAGTTGCAAGTGAGATAGTCAGCAAGAGAGAAAAGGGGACAGGATATTATGCCACATGGCTACATCTTCTCTCTCTACCTACATGTATGTACATTTAATGTATTTTTTTTCCATTAAGATTGAATGAAAATAGATGTCCAGAGCCCATGCTGACCTTGAATTCATTCAGGAAGAAAACTCCAAGTCCTCCCTCTGAAATGATAAGAATTCACATTTCAATAGTACTTTACCAGCTAGTTGGTGCAAACATTGTCATTTTCTTTTTTAACATGTGCTGAAACTAAAAGTCTATCTTTCTAAGGGACTTGCTTCCCTGGGAAGTCGTAGTTCCTTTGGCTAACTCTTCTTATCCTATATTTAATGCTCTTTCTGCTGTATCACAGTGCTTTGCATAGGTTGTTATATCTTCTTCTATAGGAAAGAAAATCACTTTGCCTCATTACAACAAAATAAAATTAAAAAGAAATTCTTTTCTTGCCTTACAAATTTTGTATATTACTTCTTTTGGGGAAAACTTAATACTCTATCTCATCTGCTAAGGTTCATCCCTTGCATTAAAGGCTAGTTTATTCATTTTTGAGGGAAGTTAGTGCTTTGGGGGTGATCTTCTGGGATTCTCTCTCTCTCCAACTCACCTAGAGAGGGCCACTAATGGATGTAGATTTATAAATATAAACAAAACTATGCATACTTCTGATTACTGGTTCTTTCTCTGGAGGTAGAAAACATTTCCTTCACAGGTTCTTTATGAGTTGATCTGAGTATAGCACTCAGAATAATTTGGTTATTCATAAATATTCCTCAAATAATATTGCTGTTATATCAATAATATTTCTGTTCTCTTGATTCTGTTCACTTTGATTTTCATAATTACATAAAAGTCTTTCTACATTTTTCCTAAAATCAACTAGTTCAAAATTTCTTACAGCACAGTACTATTACATCATAATCATATGCCACATTTGTTCAGCCATTTCTGAAATGATGGGCATTCTTTCAATTTCCAGTTCTTTGTCATCACAAAGAAAGCTGCTATAAATATTTTAGAACATAGAGTTTCTTTTCCTTCCCCTCATTCTATCACCTTAGGAAACAGACCTAGAAGTGGTATTGCTCAGTCAAAGGGCATATGACTTTTTTATAACTCTTTGGACATAATTCCAAATTGCTCTTCAAAATGCCACAGTTAGGACAGTTAGTCTGTGGAATAGGAAGGTAGTGGTTACCAGTAATGTTCAGAATCAGTGTTTCTCTCTTACTCTAAAGAGACCTTATAAACTATAGATAAAACAGGACCAGTAAGGTATCTGGGATTGTATTTAGATATAGCCATTATAGGGTGGTGCTAGTTTTGTGTGTTTTGAAAAGAAAAATGACAGCTATGGGAGACCCTTTTAAAGCAGAACAGCTTAGTTCTGCTTAGTCTGATTACCTTTTTGGCTTTCCCTGCTTGTTTGCTTGTGTTCCCTGTCTTCCATGTGTCTCCAGAGAAAGCCTTGGCCATTGGATTGCATTGAAAATGGCTTAAAGCACAGAACATAATCAAAGGGCTGACCTGTGTGACCTAATTATAAGGTTATGGACAACTGCTTCCTTGAGGTATTCTGAGACCTTCCCTATTGTCTTCAGCACATGACAATAACATAGCAGTTATTATAGCAGTCAGTGGAATGTAATAAATTCAAATTACCTGATTTTAACTGGATCCCTATTGCATCAAGGCAATCCTTTCATTTTTCTCCAACTGATGCTCTATTTTATCACCCACAAAACTTTCCCAAATATTTTATGCTCTTCTTAAACCTCCCATACCACCAATCTGACCTCTTGCAGCTGAGAATATAACCTCCCACTTATTGAGAAAATTTAAGGTCATTCCCTATAAGCATCTTCTTTTCCAGTTCTTTTCTATCTCAAAGTTTTTCCTCCATTCCTCAAGTTCCTGACAAAAAGTGACTTTTCTTCTTGCTAAGTTCAGTTCCTCTACATGTGATCCCATTCTCAATACCTTCCCATCTTCTCCAAAATTATAACTTTTTAATCATTTTTTGTTTTAACTCTTGACCTTCTTGTTATCTCCTTCTCTTCAGCTATAAAAAAATTCCCAAGTATCCTTCATTAAAAAAAAAAAAACCCAACCTTCATTAGACCCGAATATCCTCTCAAGTTCTCATCTTATATTTCTCTTCACATTTTGATTCAACCTCTTAGAAAACATTATCTATGTTTGGTGCAGCTACTGCCTCTCCTCTCTTTCCTCAGCTCTTTTCAATCTGGCTTCTGATTTCATCCTTTGACTGAAATTGTCTTCTTTAATATTATCAATAATGTCTTTTGATTGCTAAATTTGAGGCTTTCCTATCTTGTCCTTGACCTCTGCAGCCTCTGACACTATCAATCATTATGCCTTCCCGGACATTATTTCATGGATATTAGTTGAGATTTTTGTGATACTGCTGTCTACTGGTTCTCCTACCTGTTTTCAGTCATCTTGGCTGGTTTATAATCCATATCATACGTCCTAAATATGGATATTCCATAAGACCCTCTCTAAATGAGGCCTCTTAGTTTTCTCTTTGTTTCTTAGTAATTGTATCAGCTTCCATGTATTTAATTATTATATGTATCTGTATATGGCTCCCAGATCTATATAATCAATTCCAGACTCTCCCTTGAACTTCAACCCCATATTCCCAATTTCCTATTAGGCACTATTTTTTACATGTGGCATATGAATTATTTTTTATTTATTTTATTTATATTTATTAAAGATAATTAAGGGAGAAGTCAAATAGGCATTTATAGTAACAGAAAATTGTCTAGGAAAAATGATTTTAAACACAATATAGAAGACTCACAGTGGCATTTAACTAACCCCCATTTCTGTGAAAAATACAGCTTATGTCATGTATGGATAGCTACTGAATATTACCATATAGATACATGAACATAATTTGAAAAAAAGTGAAAATTTCAGGTCAACTTCATTTTTGTTGTTCTTTTAGAAGAAGTCTTCTAAAGAGTAGAATACATGATTCTGGCTCATGAATTTTATCATGACACATCTAAGGTTCAGCTGAATAGCTGCTGTCTTCTACTTCTCTTTGGAAATCTGGTGGATTTTTGATACTTGTTTTGAAAGTTTCCCAAGTAATGTAATATGCCAGTTCTCATAGTGCTTGTCAAAATACTTGACTGACTAGTAGATCTGATTAATGGGTAATGCTCATGGTTGTATGGAGTCTGAAGCATGAGACTAGTGATAGCTAGCAGAAAGGAGGGCCTCAGGAAGCCGCAAGAGCCACAACTAAAAGTGTCCAAAGTAGGACTTATTAATAGCACTACTCCTCCAACAAGCCCACCCCTCATCCAAAGCTTCCTTATTCTTTTGAAGGCACAGCCATTCTTCCAGGCCACCCAGGTCATAACTATGGCATCATTCTAGATTCCTAATTTTCTCTAATCTCACTTATTTAATCAATTGCCAAATATTGTCATTTCTACTTTCTCAGGATCTCTTGCATCTGTTCCATTCTTTCACACACACACACACATATATACGCATGCAAGTTAGCTCACACACACACATACACACACACACACACACACACACACACACACACACAGAGCCACCACCCTAGTACAGATCCTCTTTACATCTTGCCTAGATGATTTTAGTGGCCTCTTGATTGGAAGATCAAATTAGAAAACATGTAAAGCTTTTGGTAAACCTCAAAGTGCTTATTATTGTTATTGTTATTATTGTTATCAATTGATCTTATTTCCTCAAGTTTACAATAGTTATCTCCACTTTTTCTCCTTTCACACACTTGTTAGCTCCTTTTGACCTTATTCCACCAAAATTGCTCTTTCCAAAGTTACCACTGATCTCTTAATTGCCAAGTCCAATGGTTTTTTCTCAATATTCATTATTCTTAACTTCAACCTCTTTTCTTTGATATTCTCTTCTTTCTAGATTTTTTGGGATACCACTCTCTCCTGGTTCTTCTCTTACCTATCTAATTTTTTTCAGTCTCTTTTGCTGACTCCTCATCCAGGCAATCCCATTTACTGTGAGTGTCCCACATGACTCTCTCCTGTAGTATTTTCTCTTTCCCTCCATAATCCTTCACTTGGTGATCTCATCAGTTCCCATGGTTTTAATAGTCATCTCCATGCAGATGATTCCAAAATCTAACTATCCTGTTAGATCTCTCTGTTGATGTCCTACCTAACTGCCATCCAAATATCTTGAACTGGATAGCCAGGCACATCATAAGCTTAACACATCAACAGATGAACTCATTATCTTTCCTTCCCTAAATGCTTTCTACTATCAATTTCCCTGTTACCTCCCTGTTGAGGTTAACACTATCTTTCTACTTCCTAAAGCTCGTTATACAGGAATATTGATTGACTTTTTACTATCTTTCACCATTTCATCCCCCATCCAATCTGTTGGCAAGACCAGTTGATTTTACCTTTGCAACATATTTTGAATATGTTCTCTTTTCTCCTCTGACACTGCTACCACTCTAGTGAAGGCCCTCATCACTTCATACTTGGACTATTGCAATAGATTGATGAACATTGTTCTGCCTACCTTGTCTCTCCCCATTCCAATTCATCCTTCATTCAGCTGCCAAAGTGATTTTCCTAAAGTACATATCTGACTATAACACCCTCTTCCCAAATTCAATCAACATCATTGGGTCTATATTTCCATCAGGATCAAACACAAAATCCTCTGTTTGATATAGTAAGTCCATCATAACTTATCCCTTCATAACCCATACTTTTCCAGTCTCCTTACTTCCTACTATCTATTTTTCAATTCAGTGACAGCTCTTGGCATTTTCTCTGATTGTTCTTAAAGCCTATAATTCCCTCATTTCTACCTTCTGGCTGCCCTTAAGACCCAATTGAAACCCCATCTTTCATAGGAATTCTTTCCAAACCTCCCTTAATTCTGGTGTCATCCCTCTTTTAAAAATTTTAAATTTTATTTTTAATTTATGGAATAAAGCCAGCATTTCTATAACATTGTAATAAAAAATGATTGCAATGAAATTGCAAATCTGTTATGTACAACTTTCTATTCCTTTTAAATATACAATAAGATTAGTGTGTAAATTTCTTATTTTTCTTTTTTATTATTTCCTATTTATCCTGTACAAATATCTTGTATTTATTCGAACAGATTTGTTTGCTTGTTGTATCCCCAATTAGATTGTGGTCTCCTTGAGGGCTACCTTTTGTTGCTGTGTATTCCCCAGTGCCTAGTATATATGAATATGTATTGATTGATTGACTCAGTCAAAGGGCAGGAAAACATTCTATTGACCTGGTGGGCATGAAATGTCTTAGACTAAGTAATTTAACTTGGTTAATACATGGTTCAGACAATATAACTCATGCCTTATTTAAAACTTAAATTATGAATCTTTCCAAAACACCTGAAAACTATGACCAAATCTAACAATGAATACAAGATTCTTTTCTAATAGTTATAGAATCATAGGACTGTAGCTTTAGAGTGGACATCTATATTCTTGAGATCCTTGATGATCTCAGACACTATCTAGTCCAGGAGTTCTTAATCTTTTTGTGTCATGAACCCTTTTGATGGTCTGATGAAATCTATGGTGCCTTTCTCAGAATAATGTTTTTAAATACATAAAATAGAATAAAAAATAAAATGTTTACTTTGCAATAAAGATGTAGTTTTTATTGAAGTTTATGGAAGTCTCTTGGTTCTGTTGGGGAGGAAGAGGAGGTATGTTTCTTTATTGTTTTTTGAGACCATTTTTGTTTTTTTTAATTGCTCAAAGTTTTACTTCCTTTTAATGATCTTTCTATTTTATCTTGATGCAGTCATTTTAAAGTTTCCCCTCTTCAGCTCACTTTATTCTATTATTTCATACAAATATTTCTATGCTTCTCTGAATTCTTATTCTTCATTTCTTATTCTACAATAATTTTTAATATAGTACATTCATCTATTTTTCAAACAAGGAGCAGCCAACTTGTTTTTACTTTTTTGCTATTGCAAACATTGTTGTATGAATATTTTTTATCCATATTGGGTCTTTGCTTTTGACTTTGACCTCCTCGAGTTGAAGGACAGAAGATTCCCATAGTGAGATCTCTGCATCAAAAGTGGACAGCTTTTGAAAGTTCAGTCTCTCTACCTAGTTCTGGTAGGCCTTGAGAAGATATATAGGGATTTTTTGGCAGTGTTTTCAGTAATACCAAACTCTTTGGGACATGGCAAAAAAGGAAATCTCACTAAAAGAAAAAAGAATAGAAAATGCTACATAATATGATCCAATAATGCAATATTATGCTATAATAATGATACAATAATGCAACGATCTTTATATATGTGGTGACACTGAGAAGTTAATGGGCTAGCACTGATCTAATTTAGTAAGCAAGGAAAGATCTTTGTGGGATCTTGCTAAATTCCCATCAAGAGTACACAGTGAGGTAGGGTCACATATCTCCCATTTCTTCCCTCTTTGGCTCTTAGATGTATGATACTATTAGCAAAATTAAGTAGGCAGGGCTCTTGATCTGTGGACTAGAAAAATAGCTGCTAACTGCCAATAACCCTAAAAAATATTAGCTTCCTTCCTACTCTGAGACTTCCCTTTGGTAGTACAGTTATCCTTTTTACATAGTTGGGATTAAGGGGATGCTCTCATAATCTGGAAATCCCTGTAAATTTGTAGGGATAAACCCTTCAAGTTCATTTTCCTTTAGGAAATCATATAAGGACTTAATATTTTCTGGTATGATGTCAGAATCTACAAGAATGCCTTTAAAAAAATAACAATCCTGAATTTTACATCTAAAAAATATTAAGAGTATGTAGGGTTATGGTAGTCAAATACATGCTAACAAAACTGAATCCAATTCTCTGGGATGATTTCTCAGTTCTTGATCATAGGATCATAAGAGATGAAAGGGATTTTAGAAATAATTTTATGATGAGAAAACTGAGAACCAAAGTAATAGAATGAAATCTTTTGAGATAATACAGTATATGACATACTGCAATGTACAGTGTTTTAAATCACAAAATAACAAATTAAATGGTGAAGAAGTTGACAATGATATTATTTTTTCTAAAGTCACATGAGTAGTAACTTGAATTTAGGTCTTTTGACTTCAAATCTAATACTCTTATATGTGTTTGTTGTTGTTGCTGAGGTATTTCTGACTCTATGTGACCCCATGGATTTTTGTCTATGGGGTTTTCTTGGCAAAGATACTGGAGTGGCTTGCCATTTCCTTCTCCAGTGTGTCTCTATTTTACAAATGAAGAACTGAGGCAAATAGTTGCTTAACGACTTGCCAGAATCTTACAGCTGGTAAATCTCTGAGGTCACCTTTGAACTCAGATCTTCCCAACTCCAAGCCTAGTGCTCTATTCACTGTACAACCACATCTTTTATATATGCTGCCTATTTGATAAGCAATACCAGAAAGGAAACTTGGATACAGTGTGTCTAAAAATATATCTCAACATGGTTGAAAATGTATACTGTACATACTAAATAAGCTGAAAAGGGTGTCATTATAAATCCTATTTGAGTGACTGGCTAAAGTGGTGGTAGTGGTGATTGTATATTTAGTGCTTGGATATTTATCCTTTTGAATGAAGTGACAGTTGAAAGAAATGGCAAAGAAGAATTGAAATATTATATAACTGTAATATGCCTTATTCATTTAATTTCCATTTTCTTAAAGATCAGACTTTGATTTGATATTCATAAATATTCTCTAGAATCTTATCCCACATCAATCTTTTTACTTCACTGACCATCCACCAACACACAGATTCCAGAATTCAACCATTCCTTTTCTCTTTTTAAAAATTCAGAACTTGGGATATCTAGATGGTATAGTAGATAGAGCATTGCCCTACAGTCAGGAGGACCTGAGTTCAAATTTAGCCTCAGATACATCCTAGTTGTGTGACCCTGGATAAGTCACTTAATTTCCATCCTCCCCCCCAATATTCTGAACCTAATATATACTAAGTAGAATAAGCATCTCCATAAAACAAAATAAAATAGCAAAAGAGAGGATTATTTGTAAAATGTAATTATGTGCAGATTATTTTTAGTATAATGATAAATAATATGAAACTTTTTAAAGCTATTGCTTGCCTGTGTTCTGATTTCCCTGTTTTCTTCTTCAGTCTTTCCTCTTCACTCAATAAAGGTGTGTATCAATAAAATGGAATCAGTCAAGGTGTGTATGTGTGTGTTATCCCCCCATCCCTTGCAATGCCTAGATATTTCCAAGATAATGGAGAAATATAGGTTATCAGTTGAAAATATTGAGTTCCATTTTCCTTTTTTTATAGGGAACCAAAAGATATATCCTTAGAATCAAAAAATTAAAAAAAATTGGCTAGCACATTAAAAAATGTAATAAATTAAAGTTCTCTCCTACATTGTTATCCATAGGACCATTGTTATAAACATAGAACTAGAGACTCTATTCCCAAAGAATTGATGTGATTGCTTGATGATCCATCCACATAGCTGTATGGTTTTGTCTATGAACTAATCATTCTTCTCATAGAGGAGGCTCCTTTGTCATATTTTCTTGTGGTCAGGTTTTGCTGTTCATAAGGCTCAACCATCTACGCTTATGTTGCTCAATTAAAATTTTCTATTATGAAACACTTTTTGAAAGTAACAATTATACTAACTCAGAAAAGGAGAAATATGTGTGGCTAAGTATGTGTGTGACACTTATTAAACATGCAATATGTACAAAGGAGAGGCAGCTAGGTGACACAGTAGATAGAATGCCAGATCTTAAGTCAGAAAGATTCATTATCCTGAGTTCAAATCTAGCTTCAGATACTCATTAGCTATGTGACCCTGGGCAAGCCACTTAACCATTTTTTAACCTCAGTTTCTTTTTCTATAGAAGGAAATGGCAAACCTTTCTAGGATCTTTCTCAAGGAAACCTTAACTGGGGTCATGAGGAGTTGGACATGACTGAAAAATGAGTGACAACAGTGTACAAAGCACTGGGTTATGTGGCAATTCCCACTCTTAAGGAGCTATACTCGACTAAAGACGAAATTATGTGTATACGTATAAGGGTACTAAAAAGTAGAGTATGATGGTGGGAAGAGGAGATAGTTAAAATGCTCTAGTAACATTTATTCAGAAAGAATGTCCTTCAAGTGATAAGGGGAAGCTTCATGAAGAAAATGGCACTTGAAATAAGTTTTGAAGGAAGATCAGGATTCTGAAAATCAGAGATGATGAGGGAATAGGAAATAGCACACCTGGAAATGGGAAATGTCATATTGAGTTCAGGAAACAGCTAGTAGGTCAGTTTCTTTGAAAGATAGAGTATATAAAGTGGAGTAATTATATATATAAAATAGCTTTTTATTTACAAGATATATGCATGGGTAATTTTTCAGCATTGACAGTTGCAAAACCTTTTGTTCCAATTTTTCCCCTCCTTCCCCCTACCCCCTCCCCCAGATGGCAGGTAGACCAATACATGTTAAATATGTTAAAGTATGTGTTATATACAATAAATGTATACATGTCCATACAGTTATTTTGCTGCACAAAAAGAATCGGATTTTGAAATAGTGTACAATTAACCTGTGAAGGAAATCAAAAATGCAGGCGGACAAAAATAGAGGGATTGGGAATTCTATGTAGTGGTTCACACTAATTTCCCTGAGTTCTTTCACTGGGTATAGCTGGTTCAATTCATTACTGTTCTATTGGAGCTGATTTGTTTCATCTCATTGTTGAAGAGGGCCATGTAAGTGAAGTAATTATAAAAATAAGGCTGTAAAGTTAGGTTGGAATCAGATAAGGAAAGGACATAAATTCTGAATTAAGAAGTTTGTATTAGTGATAGTCTTGGCTCTTTTCAACAAATGAAGTGATTCAAGACAATTCCAATAGATTTGTGATGAAAAGAGTTATCCACATCCAGAGAAAGGACTATGAATATTGAATGTGGATCACAACATAGTATTTTCACCTTTCTTTGGTTGTTGTTTATTTGCTTTTTTCTTTCTCATTTTTTCCCCTTTTGATCTGATTTTTCTTGTTCAGCATGATAAATGTGGAAATATGTTTAGAAGAATTGCACTTCTTTAATCTCTATTGGATTACTCGCTATCTGGGAGAGAAAGAGTATGAACGAGGGAGAAAGATTTGGAACACCAGGTTTTTCAAAGGTGAAAATTATCTTTGCATGTTTATTTTGAAAAATAAAAAGCTGTTATAAAAAAGAAGTTTGTATTATTGCCTAGAGCAGGGGTTCTTTATTTGGAGTTTAAGAAATTAAAAAAAATACTTTATTTAAATATGATTGGTTACTTTTGTAAATCTATATACTTTATTTTATGCATTTAAGACCATGATTATAAAAAAGGTCCATAGGCTTCATCAGATCTCCAAAGTCAACAATCCAAGTGAATAAGTATATATTACACACTATTGTGTTTCAGGTACAGTTTTAAATGATGAGGATTATAAAGAAAGGTGAAAATTGTCCCTCTCCTCAAAGAGCTCATATTCTTGTGGGCAGAACAATTTGCAAAGGATTTCATGACACAAAAAAAGTTTAAGTTTAAAGGTGTATGGTCAGATTTGCTCCTTAGGAAGGTAAAATGTATGTGGAAGATGAATTGGAGAATGTAAGACTGGAAGAAGAAAAGTCTCTCAGAAGATGATTAGAATTATCCAGATGAGAGGTGATAAGTGTCTGAAATAGGATTCTAGCAGTATAAGTGGAGAGGAAAGAAATAGGAGTTAATGCTGTGAAGACAGAGAACTTGGCAACTGATGAAGGAAAAAGGAAAAAAGGAATAAAAACTTATGGGAAAGGATTCACTTTGTACATAAAGCAACAGATTGAAACTTGGTTATCTCTATTAGTCTGTTTGCTCTGTGGTAAGCCTGGTAGAACACCCCGTCCTCTTGGATTTCAAAAGTAGCGCTTTCTCTCTCCACCGCAAATAGGAAATCATGCTCTAATATCTCCTGACATGTAATATGCCATGTACTGTTTAGAGTAACAGTAATCACAGGGTGTTGAGAATATTAAGAGAAAGTGGAAAAGTCAGGGGATAATAACTGGCAAAGCAATCATTTAAGTAGACTCAGAAGAGAGCCAAGACAAGAATACTTCTAGATGCTTTCCTTTTTCCCCTAGATGTTTTTATGAGTTAATAAAGTAAATACCTCCTTTCTAAAAGGATGTATTTAGGAAGCTAAACTGTTCGCCTTTTTTAATGAATGATCTATTTTACAGAGCTTAAAAATATGTCAAGCTTAACTGCAGTAAATCCTTCTCTTGCTGTAATAGAGTAATGTAAGCAACTTGGGTTGCCGTTTAAACAATTCCCAGTGTGTGGCACAGCCAGTGCAGTTTGAAATGCCTCTGTCTTTCTAAACAGAAACAGATGTTAGAATAGCAGAGCTGTGCAGAAGTCATTCTTCAAACAGTAGATTAAAACATCTGTCAGGAGTGCTGGAAGGGGCCAGACTAGAAGCAGTAACATCAGCTGGACCTGCCAATCATGATCCCTTACATAGGAGGGGGAGGGCGAATGCTGGCATTGGTGGAGGAGGAAGAACCTCCAGGGAAGAAGAATCCCAATCCCCTTGTATTATTTAAAAGGCATTTTTAAAGCTTGTTTTTGAAATGTCCATTGCCAAAATATCCTGCCTCAGGCCATAGAACTATCCCTCTGGCCTATCCAATAGCAGAAACCCCTTAGACGGAATCTCTTAGGTCTTCCATGAACGTGCTATTCTTCTGTGTCCAGTGACATTGAAACTGATATCTTAAAGGTGACTGATTATGCCTGAAAAGTAAACCAAACGATTTGGGGATTCCTGATGCACATGATCTCCAGGGTGCTCTTCCTATTTCTGGGAAATTTTTGCTTATTGGTTTAATCAGCTTGGGGAGTGACTGGTCCCTTTAAGTCTGCCTTAACTCAAAAACTATTCTTACCTTCACATTTCATGTAACTTGCTAATGTCTTGAAACTGGAAGAAAAGGAGCATATCACAATTTCAATATCTAATAAAGGTTTTATAAAAGGAGGAGAAGTAAGGGAGCCTAGAGGCATTAAGCCCAATTTTTATTATTATTATTATTATTATTATTATTATTATTATTATTATTTATGAAATGAGGAACCTGATGCCCAACTGCTTCTGCAGAGTAATTCCCAATTTCAGATTCCTGTGGTATAGAACAAAAAACAAACCTTGTCTTTGTAGCTGCCCATTAAAAGAAAAATAATACTGCGGATCTCTAATATGTCACAAGATTGTATGATATTTTTTAAAAACCTTTTCCCACTTTGGTTTCCAGAACTTTCAACTTTTATTTGCATAGAGTTAACTGCCATTGCATTGATAGTACAACCTAGTGTATAATGGAAGTCCAGCCAGGACCAGGTTCTCTTAATCAAAACACCCTGTTATAGAACATTGGAGTCTCTTCCTTAAGATTTCTGGCTCTTGCATTAAGCTCTCTTTTTGGAAAATATGGACCTGGAAGGAGACCACTTTCACTATAGAGAACAGTAGCACTCCAAAATCATGTGAGATACACTAATATGCCACAAATTTTGCTAGATATGGTCTGAAATTTTGAATGCTGTCATTGAAGACAAAAAAAATTTAGAGGGGCAGTGAGGTGATGCAGTGGATAGAGCACGAGTCCTGAAGTCAGGGGGACCTGAGTTCAAATTTGGCCTCAGACACTTAACATTTTCTAACAATGTGACCCTGGGCAAGTCACTTAACCTCAATTGCCTCAGGGGGGAAAAAGAAAATTTATAAATAATTTTATTTGATATTTACTTTATTTACTTTACATATGCATTATGATAAGCGTAATATTCACTAAATAAAACTTGCCTATTACACATGGTTACTAAACGCAAAAAATTAAACCTTGAATTTGCAAATAACAAAAAGTAATGTTTTTAATAAACTACACATTGAGCCTCTCAATTCTCTCAGACTCTTGCTAAATGTTTAAAGTCCTGGTAATAATGTATCCTTTAATAAACTTTGGGTCCCCTAATCACCTTCAAGAATAAATATAAAAGGGGCAGCTGGGTGGCATAGTGGATAGAGCACCAGCCCTGAAGTCAAAAGGACCTGAGTTCAAATTTGACCTCAGACACTTAACACTTCCTAGCTGTGTGACCCTGGGCAAGTCACTTAACTCCAATTGCCCCAGCAAAAGGAAAAAAAAAGAATAAATATAAAATCTTCTGTTGGGCATTCACAACTTGGACCCCTCCTATCTTTTCAGTTTTACATCTTATTCTTCCAATCCTTCCTGTGCACAGGACAATTTGGTGACATTGGCCCCTTTATTGTTTCTCAAACAAGTCACTCCATCCCTTCACTGGCATTTTCCCTTGCTGTCTCCCAAACCTACATTTCCATCTTCTTGTTTCTCTGATTTCCTTTAATTTTCAGCCCAAATCCCACCTTCTACAAAAAGCCTCTCCCTGATTCTACCTTACTACCAGTGCCTTCTCTCTACTGAATTCCTTCCACTTATTATTTCTATATCATGTTTGTACATAAATGTTTGTATGTCATCTCTCCCATTTGGCTGAGTCCTTTAGATGGGAGAATGTTTTTTTTTTTTCCCTTTTGCTTTTCTTTATCTTCAATGATTACATAGCATTCAACAAATAGTAGGTACTTTTATATTGTTGATTGATTGACTGCCATGAAGAAAGAGAGAGTTTGAGTATCACTTCTGTTGAAGGCATCCTAAAATATTGATTCTAAACACCAGTCAGATAGGGTGTCATGCTCTAGGATTCTTAAGATCCTTTCCAAGAGCAGCAAAGGAATAAGGGTCTCTTCCTGGATTCTTAGAAAAGACCTGAGAATGTCTCTAGTTTGTTATAGCTATGCTTTTAGCTGAAAGGAAGTTCAACATTGCAGATTGTCCATGGAGCATTATTATGGAATACTGAAGAATGTTAGAGTTAACTGATAGTTTTCAATAGACCTTATGATCCTAGAAAATGGACAGCTTAGAATATTTTAAAGAATTTGAAATATTTGTTTATTTCAACAAAGGAAACGCCTCCTTTCTTGATGTTGTATATCCCACTATGAAATTTGCCTTTGTCCTTTCTTTCTCATATACAAGGCCCCCAGAGTTAGAACTATATAGTTTGGAAAAGCCACCTGGGTGAAGAATGGTATATTTGTTCATTCCTACATTTTGCCATTAATTATCATCTATTTACACCTGCTGTGTGAAAAATCATTGTGCTTGTCATTAATCAGAGATTCAAAGATAATTTTAGAACACGGGGCCTTGTATTTATGGAGCTCACTATCTATCAATAGTTTATCTAAAATAGATGATACTATATAAAAGCCATAATGCAAGTTTTAATAAGTCAATTCAATAAGCATTTGTTCAGTCTTCTATGGATTAAATGAGATAATGTGCAAAAGACTGCAAACCAAAAAGCACTATATAGATGTCATTGTTATTATTGTTAAGCAGGAGTAATGCTAAGCATTGGGAATACATAAACAAAAATGAATAATTGTGTGGCCTCAGGGAGGTCATCACACACATGTATATACAAACATAGGTATATGTGTATGTAAAGACATGTGTATATATTCACACGTGTGTATGTTATATACACATATACATATGCACATGTTAGTTGGTTGATTATTGTCCTTCATTCTCGAGGAGGACCAAAATGGCTTTACTATGTTACATTATATTATGAGGCAAATTACAATGCGTCCAATTGTGAATGACCAGACTAATAATACAAGCTTAGAATGCTCTGCCTCAGATTGGACACAATTAGTCTCTATGAACATTTGGAGTGACTTTTTTAACCTTGTACATCTTGCATGTCTTCTGAGCTAATTCAATTCTGCTTTGCTCACAGAGCACAGCATCTTTTCTGATGAGGGCACCCTATATTTGGCGATCTCTCCCATATGATAAATCAATTCCAAGTTCTTAAGCGGGTCTTTGAGAGTGTCCTTGTATCACTTTTTCTGACAGCCTCGTGAGTGCAAGCCCTGTTTGAGTTCTCCATAAAATAATCTTTCTGGCAAACATACATTTGGCATTCAAACAATTAACATCAAGAAAATACAGGTCCTCTGTCAGTCAGTACCACACCATCCATATGTGGAACCACCATTTACAGCAAATGGAGAAGTTTTGAATTCTGTGGATGAGTTCATTTACCTTGGCAGTATCCTTTCCAGGGATGTCCACATTAATAATGAGATGGACACATGCATTGCCAGAGCTGGCTCAGTGTTTGGGAGACTGAAGGAAAGTATGGGAAAGGAGAGGTATTAGACTCATTACCAAACTGAAGGTCTACAGAACAGTTGTGCTGACCTCATTGTTATATGCTTTGTATACCAGCACCATTCCAGGAAATTGAATCATTTCCATTTGAATTGTCTTAAGAAAATTCTGAAGATCACCTGGCAGGATAAGATACCAGACCCTGAGATAACCTTTCTCAAACCAAACTACCAAGCATAAAAACATATATACTCACATTGTATATTATATATTCTCATTATTTCCTAACTGGCTGTTCTGGTCTTCTTCATTGTCCCCAGAAACTCTTCTTGCAAGATCACATCATCTCTGAAAACCACACCTCCTTCTTATCTTTTGCCACTGGGGCTCATCTCTCCCTTTGATTAGAGAAGGTAGAAGGTGGACATCAGGAGAGTTACTTCCATATCTTCCATTTAAAGAGGATGTCCAAGTGTTCTTATTATTTCCCATCTAGCTATAGGACTTTATCATGCTCCTAAACCATTCTCCCAGGAAGTATCCTCCTCCAATCCTCCCTCCCACTTTTCAGCTTTTTTATCTGTTATCTTCCTCAATTGGATTGTAAATATCTTGAGGGTAGGAACTATCTTTTGCCTTTCTCTGTTTCTGCACAGTGCTGGTCATTTGTTGTTCTTCCCTTGTTTGACTATTCATGACCTCATTTCCAATTTTCTAGACAAAGATATTGGAGTGGCCCTCCAATTCCTTCTCTAGTTCATTGGCAAATGAGGAAATTGAGGCAATCAGGGTTAAGTTACTTGCCAGAGTCATGTAGCTAGTAAGTGCCTGACACTTAGAAGGCATGTCTGACACAATAAAAGTATATTATAAAGTGCTTTGTGTAATCTAAGAAAGGGAAAATCATTTCTTCTTGGAGAACTGAATAGAACTTTGTTCTCCTTGCTTTCTGGATGAGATAAGTTGCACACAGTCCATAATCTTCCATGGATTTATACTTTCTGCACTTCCTACTTATAAGAGGATGAATCAGATACATTTCTGAAAACTGTCATATTGTCATAGACACTAGTGTGCTATACTATAAGAAATGAAGAGAACAATGTGGAGAATTAATATCCAAGCCTTGAATAATTCAAATACTTTCCTTACAACTGTCCTTCTTCCCTACTTTTCACATCTTAAATTTTAAATAGTAGTATAGTAGCTTAAATTTTTGGTAAGTTTCTATTTGTACATTTTTATCCCATTGTAAAAGAAAAAATAAGAAGACACTAATTGAGATGATTTTGTCCAGTCTAACATTATACCAGGGAGGCAGTCACATATCTGGCTTCTTCTTATGATGTTGAATTTAGCAGACTAGTAATTTCCAATTATAGTGAAGGTACGTGCATATAACCATATAACATTTCCTTAGTAACTAGGTTAGAAAAAAATGAGAATGGATCGTGTGGAGCTCCTGGCCTTGAAAATTCAGGTGTTAATAATAAAGACAGGTGACTATGAGCACAAATTAATTTTTTTTCCTAAGGAACATTTTCAATAGACCTTAAGTTACCCTTTCTTCTACATCTAATTTAAAGGCTATCATTGAAAAACTGGTGGGAGGGGGAGGGAACCCAACTGTTTTATATTTGGTCTTCAAGGTGCCATTTCTGAAAACATCTGGATCATTGGCTACTTCTCATTTTTCATCCAGCTGTCTATTGTTGTATAGATGCAAATTGCATCCGCATGGTTAATCACTTAGGAACAAAGACCATGGTCTTTTCTATTCACTGTAGCTCTCATCTCATGGTTGAGCTGTCAAACTGCCAGTCCCATGTTTCATTCCCATGAAAATGGCCTCTGCAATGAGATGAGTTCATGTTTCACCCTAGTCTTATTTGGCCACACTCATTCATTCATATGGGTAATATCCATCTACCCAGATCTGACTTAGAATCTCTTCATTTTGGGCTCAGGACATCTCCTCCCAGGCAGCCCACATCCCAGTGGATGTACTGTACTTGGATTGCTCCAGCCAGACCTTAATTTGGTTGATAGCTTTGGAATAAGTCAGAAGTTTTTGAATAATGGCTTCTATGCTCTCACAAAGGAGCCTTTAAGAGATAGACAGTGAGTGCCCTAGGTTTGAAACAAAACTGCTGAGCCTTTAAGCCGAACCCCTTTGCAGCTGGTGTTTTGCTAGAAGTCCTTGTGCCAAAGAACTTGTTGGTGCAAATGAAAAGAATGGGAATAGGGGAATCCTGTGCAGTTGAAAGTGGAGTGCAGCGTGCATGTTTTCCAACTACCCACACTTATATTTATGGCAAAGACCAAAGCTGTGGCTCTTTTGTAAATGCTTTTCCTAAGCTGCAAGATAACATTCACATGACCAAAACTGAAACACAATTCAGTTCTATTCAATGCAATTCCTTCCTCCTTTTCTTCCTCCCTCTTTTCCTTCCTTTCTTTTTTCTCTTTCTTTCTTTCTATTACTTAAGAAAGGACTCAGCATGTAGTATGTGTCAAATAAATCCTTGTTGCTTGACAGCCAGAAATTTTCAATAAGCATTTAAGATAAGTCAACAGCTATTTAATAAGCACCTACTATGTGCCAGGCACTGTGCTAACTTAAGTATGAGAGATACAAAAAAATAAGAAATTGTTTCAGCTGTCAAGGAACTCCAAGTCTAATGGGGGAGACAACCATGTATAATATACACATATACATGATACAGTGGAGATAATTTCAGAGGGAAGGAACTAAGATTAAAGAGGAATAGGAAAGGTTTTATGCAGATATGCTTTTAGCTGTGACTGAAAGGAAATCCGAGAAATCAAGAAATGGAAATGAAGAGGAAGAGAATGAAAAGAAAAAAAGCATGAGCTGCAGCTAGTGGAAAAAGCCAAGAATCAGAAGATAGAGTGTCTTGTGAGAAGAGCAATAAAAACAATATTTTCATGGGATCACAGAGTATATATAAGGAAGGGAGTAAGGTACTCCCAAGAGAGTTAGGGATTCTAAAAGACAGATGTGGTAAATTTCAGGTCTTCTGTGGATCAAATGAGATAAAATATGTAAAATACTTTGCAAGCCTTAAAATACTATTTAGATGCTGTTGTTATTCTAGACATTAACAGACATGGGGGATGATCCAAGCAAAGCCTAGAGTTGAAAGATGAAATGAAGAAGCAAAGCATTTACCTTGAAAATGCCATCATTTGCCAGCTTTGGAACTTATCCATGGAAGCTTTACAACCAAATCTTTTGCTTTGTATAGTGTTCAGCACAGCAATTCAGTGTTTAAATAATATCAATATGTGATGATAATGAAAAGGAAGTCAGAATACTGCTGGCTAAGATAGTGTTTGACTTAGAGCAGGACTATTTAGATTAATTTCGACTAATCAAAGGATGCAAAGACCTCATTTGTGTGGCTTATTGCTTGTGAGGAGACCTGTCTTTAAGTGAATAGAATGCTTTATTATGTTACCAGCATGCCAAGATCTGAGCTAAGAAGAAGGGAGTTTGACCTCAGCAGGTATGAGTGACTATCCCTCTCTCTTTGATTGATATTGTTTCTATCCAGAGCAGCTTTTAGGGAATTTTAAAATCTGGTTCAAATATAGTCTAGGTTATCAGTTATATAGGCAAAAGGATTCCTAAATCCTGTACAAATACTGGTGGGAACAAATATCTGTATTAGGCTTGGACCATTTTTGTCCTAGAAAATGTAGAAAACATACCCCAAAAATTCACAGTAGCTCATAAACAATAGATATGCTCCTCCCTCTCCAGTGACTCCTGCCTCTCCTCATGGTCCTGTAGTCCTCCAGACACATAGCACCACCCTGTGGTTTGCCCTCTTTTTTCCAGAAAGAAAAGGAACTTGGGGTTGCTAGACAGAGAAATGATTTTCCATTCCAGCTAATCCCAGAAACCCCAAAGAAACTCACAGAGGCTTCCACCTTCATGATTTGGACTCTTCTCTAAAGGGAAACACACTTGGAGCTGTTAAACAGGAAATTCTTAGACAATTCTATCCCCATTGCTTAGGATTACTAGAGAGTAACCTTCTCCTTCTTATAGAATATGCATTGTCTGAATAATTCATAATAAGAGCAGAGGGCACAAAGTCAAGGTCTTTTGTGCCCTAACTCTCCAATTGTGCTTTAGATTCCCCTGCGGTTTCTCTATCTTCATGAGCCTAGAAGCTGGAACTGCCCAAGAACTCTTTTTCTCTGACTATAAGATTGGATTCTAGGAGTCTTCCCTCTATCTAATAGGTAAACACAGTCTAGGAATTCCTCTTCTGCTGAACTCTTAGTCCCATGTTTCATTTCCATGAAGATGGCTTTATTTAAATTTAAATTGGTGGTTTGCCCTGATGGTCTGATTTTCACAATCCTTCAAAATTGGGGTTGTTTGCAAGGTGATCATGAGATCGTATACTCCTCTCTTCACAAATGTGGATTCTGATGCTGCCCAGGAAGCTGGAATTTAGGTCCTCTTCCAAAAGCTAGGATTCAGGAACTCTCATCACACTGACAATGTAGTATTTCTCTCCATGGGTGCTTTATTTCAGTCAAAGAGGTTATATTAGTGCCTTTTCAAATGTGGGATTAGGATTTGGAGTCCAGGAACTCTCTCTTCATTAGATTTTTACAGTCTTGAGAATTAAGAAGGGCAGATATTATTCTCATTTTACAGATAAGGAAACAGGAGCCCACTGTGTAAGTCGCTTGCCCAAGATCACACAGCAAATTGTCAATAAAATTCATATTGGAATTCAGGTCTCCCAATTTGCAAAACAAACTCTCTTTTCTCTTTGCTATGTTTGAAAACACTATATGGGATTTTCTCACACTATAGAATCTACCCCTGGAAGTGTTGTCTTTTGCTCAAGGTATCTTATGCCTGGAGCATCACACTGCTACCCTCAGTGTAGGTTTCAGTGAGAGGCAGAGGGAGACACTGTTTAATATTGATTTTATAAGCTGGGGTGGGGGGGAGGTTCCTATTTATTTTCCTTCTTGTGTTCTGAGTGTATTTCAGAGGTGATTATACTATTTATGGATAACTTTACAAATAAATAATGATTTACTGTTCTGAGGTATGAAAACCAATTGCTTCTGCTTTTATTTTATATTTTGTAACTTTCATCACTGCAGGTAGACCAGAATGGATTTTTTTGTGTGTGTGTGTATGTGTGTGTGTGTGTGTGTGTGTGTGTGTGTGTGTGTGTAAAATGTACACACACCATAATTTGGGGGCTGATTTTAAAGTCAGACTGAAAGGGTTAACTTTTCTACTCACAACCCACTCCTACGTCCCTACCTCCACTCCCTTGAGGAACTGTCCTGTGGCACCAACTTGCTCACTCTTCCAGGATATTATTCTGCATGGGGAGTGGATGGGGGAAGGTGGGGTTCAGAAGCAATTTTTAGGGACAGACCCAGCAAGAACTGTTTGGTCTTCTATTAACTCTGCTGCTTTTCCTCTCTGCAGAGTTAATTACAAATCAGTTTAATTGTCCTGTCGCTCAATAACTTTCTAATCTCCCCAAGTTGTGTGGCAAGCACAGCAGGCTGTGGGGTTATGTTTTTATCACTTCTTTTCCCTGAACCCCACTGTGCTAGCCACAGGTCTGCTTTCCTCCCCTCCCTTCTCCTCACCCAGCAACCCTCAGGTTTAACTATGACATTGATTTAAATCGACTTCCCCAGACTGCTCGGTTCAGATGTTCCTCCTGGACTTTGCCATCCTCCTCCCCTCTTTCCCCCTACACCCCCAGCTCCTTCCAGACTAGTTAGGCTGTCACAGTGTAGGGTCACATGTGGCAACTTTTTGGCCCCAGACCTCCCTCCCAACTCCTGCCAAATCCTTTCAGGAGACAGATCTGAAAAATTGTGCAGTGACACATGAAGGGAGTAGGATATTTGAGAGAGGAAAATAGAAGGTTGTCTGGAGAATGTGTCCATTGGAGTTTGAAGGAAAAAAAATCTGTCAGTCTATGAGAGTTTTATAAACTCACCTCAGGCTACTCATAAATGCCACTTCTAATGGCAGGTTCTCATTGCCTCTGTTCCCTTGAGACACAATGCTTAAAAATTTTCACCTTTGGTAGCTTGGTTTCATTGGTGGGCCTGTAAATATAAGGGAAGGTGGGGGAATAGAATGCAGAGTCAAATGGTTCCTTGAATGGCCATATACCTGAGGCTGTTACAACTTAATGGAAGCTGGTTTCAGAAGACCTCAGTGGAATGGGAAAGAGACATAGAAAGAATCTTCTGTTGATGGTAGAACTTACAAAACTTTCAATTGATTTCACCATCCAATTAGCTATTCTCCTAATTTCTCTCTATTCTCAGTTAAACTTAAAAAAGTCCTCTCCAATTGAAGTCTCCACTTTTCCTCTCACTAAGTTTTACATCCTCAATGTTCTGGCTTCTGATTTCATTATTCAAATGAAACTGCTGTCTTTAGATTTATCAATGATTTCTTAATTGCCAAATCTAACAGCCTTTCTCCATTCACACCCTTCTTGATTTCTCTTCAGCCTTTGACACCATTAGTCAGATCCTCCTGAATTCTCTCTGTCTCTCTGTCTCTCTGTCTCTCTGTCTCTCTCTGTCTCTCTGTCTCTGTGTGTGTGTGTCTGTCTGTCTCTCTCTGTCTCTCTGTCTCTCTCTGTTTCTCTCTCTCTCTCTCTCTCTCTCTCTCTCTCTCTCTCTCTCTCTCATTGATTTCTCCTAGATCTTTTCCTATCTCAGCCTCCTAATTGGTATTTTTACAACAAGTTTCTCTCCTCTCTAAGCCTTCCTCCATTCATCTGCCAAAATGATTTTCCTAACATACAAGTCAATCATATTCTCTCTCCTCCCCTCTCCCTCTAAATAAATTCTAGTAACTCTCCATTACTGCAAAGATCAAATATAAAACCTTTGGAATCTGAATCCCTTCAAAGCCTTGCATCTTCTAGCTTCCTCACACCTCACTGATATACTTTCTGTCCTCACTTATGGCACTCCATTTCTCAAGTTGTTACATGCTGGCTGTCAAGCCTACAATGCTCTATTTCCTCACTTCTATCTCCTAATCTCCATAGCTTTCCTTTAAGATTAACCTCAAATCTTACTTTCTGTTGGAAGTCTTTTCTGTTCCCTTCTCTATCTTCCCTCTGAGATTATCTTCTATTTATTCTCTTTATAATATGACATAGTTGTACTCCTCTCATGTTGTCTTCTCCAATAGAATGGAAACTTATTGAGGGCACAGACTGTGTTTTTTGCCTCTTCTTGCATCCCCATGCTCTTTAATTGACTGTCTGAATGGACTAGTATCAAGGATGCAGAGATCATTAACTATATTTGTTATGCCATACTAAAACCCTGAGTCAATGTGGACCTCCTTCAGTTAAGGAAACACCTAGAATTGATCTAAAAGACTACTTAGAGTGAAGGGCAAATCTAGTTTTCCTCGTGTCCCTTAGGAGAGGATATCACTCTGTGGGCTTGCATATTAGTTATTTTTCAGGCAGCCAAATATTTCAATAAAAAAGAACAGTCTTTTAAATGTAGACAATGGGAGTTGAACATTGCCTTCTTGGGTTGCAAGTATAACTCATTAGATAGGATATTTACTATATCCTGCAATAGGATTAGATAGAGGGTATAGTAGATGAGAGTGAATAATGGAGCTATATAATCATACAATGTTAGGCCTACAAGTGACAATAAAGAATTTGCAAACCTGGTCTTGTTAACAAATGCTAGTGTTTTAGAATTCTCATAGTCAGGAGGTTTGACCATTTCTAAGAGGAACTTGGATGTTTCCTTCTTGGGGATACTATAGGCATAGAGTTTTAGTTTTCAAAGGAGGTTAAACTAGAAGATCTTGGAAGTTACTTTCAAATCTGTACTGCCATAAATCTATATGTTGCTGGGTTTTCATTACCACTGCTAAATTGATTACATTTACTATGGTGGACATGTCTGATTGCAAGAACAAAGATAATCTCTCCCAGCTCCTTAGTTCTCCACAAGGAAGGAATAAAGGATCAGATACCTAGAAATCCTTAAAGAAATGATACTAAATTCCAAGTAGAATCCATTTATTTAACATCAGCAGACAGGGATTCATCAGTTGGTGGTGTGAATATGCAGGGACTGTGAGACAACATTTTCTACATCTCATTGTTTATAATTCCTTTCTTTATTCTTCTATAGACATTTTTTGGAGGATACATCTATGTAGATACCTTATTTTCTTTCTCTCTTCTTAGCTCCCTCTATGGGCTGGGAAATGATGGTGATAAAAGCAGACATATACTAAGAGAGGGTACAGCAATAACTGGGAGAGGTAGAAATACAAGAGGCTGAGATAGTTATAGCCGGAGCTTATGAGACATCACAACACATAGGACTCAAAAAAAAAAAACTTCTTGGAGCAGTTGGGCCAAGGCAATGGGTGCAGTGAACTGGTGGAAGGTGACAATCAAGCAATCAATCACAAATATTTATTTAGCACCATTTATGTTCCAGGGTAGAGGAGGAAAAGGTAAACCAATGGCATCTTTGCCAGGAAAACCCCAAATGGTGTCATGACTGAAATGTCAGGCATGATTGATATGACTGAACAGCAACAACAAAAATGTTTCAGGTACTAGTTACTTTGTGATGGGAAAATTAAAAAAAAACACATGAAAAAGTTCCAGCCCTCAAGGAGCTTTCATTCTATCAGAGGAGACTCTATGGTTCTCTAGGCACATACAAAAGAGTTTAACATAATTTGGAGGGTAACTTCTAGGGGATCAGGAGAGGTCTCATAGAGAATGTAACCCTTGAGCTAAATTGTGAAGGAAACTGGGGACCCTAAGAGACAAAGGTGATGAGAAAGTACATTCTAAGCATGGGAGATAGAGCTTGAAGTTTCATGTACAGGAAAAATAAAAAGATTAGTTTAGCTGGGCTGAAAAATGCATGAAGGAAAAGAATATATAATAATGTGAAAAGGCATAAATCCAAACAGAAGACAATGCAAAAACCTATGAAAACAGAAATAAATGAGAAAATTATCCCTTCTCCCTTCCATTCTGCATTTTGTCTACAACTGAGATATGCATAAAGATATTGAGAAAAAAGAAAAAAATAAAGGTGGGAAATCTCTAAAAGGGGTGTTTTTTTAGTATCCAGGCATCTCTTTCTCATGGCTTACTGACTCTAGCCAGCTATGGATTACTTTCTGGAGTATTGTGTTCTTTTCTGAAATGTACAATTCAAAAAGGATATTGATAAGTTGGAGGGTATTCAGATAATGAAGGGGATTTGGATCCATGCCGTATAAAAGGATCAGTTGAAAGAACTGTAGTTGTTTAGTCTGGAAAAGAGAATACTCACAGGAAACAAGGTAGCCATCTTCAGATATTTGAGGATTGTTACATAAGAAAAGAATAAGCCCTTTTTTTCTGGTTGGCCCCTAATGTTAGAATAAGGAAGATGCAAAGAAGAAACTTTGTGTTTGCTATGAGGGGAGAAAAAAATTCTTTTAGTTAGAACTGTCCAAAATTTAAAATGGCAGCCTTGATAAGGGCTTGATTTTCTCTCTTTAAAAGTGCTAAAACATGATGCTAAGTGAAGTAAGCAGAACCAAGAGAACATTGTATACAAACAAGATTATACAATGATCAATTTTGATGGATATGACTCTTTTCAAAGATGAGGTGATTCAGGCCAATTCTAATATACTTGTAATGGAGAGAGCCATCTGTATCCAGAAAGAGGACTGTGGAGATTGAATGTGGATCACAACATAATATTTTCACCTTTTTTCATTGTTGTTTGTTTGCTTTTTGCTTTCTTTCTCATTTATTTTCCTTTTTGATCTAATTTTTCTTGTGCACATTTTTCTTATGCAACATAGATTACTTGTTGTCTAAGGAAAAATTAAAAGCTATTTTTTAAAAAATGGTGAATATTGAAAACTATCTTTGCATATATTTTGAAAATTAAAAGCTATTATTTTAAAAAAGAAAGTGTTAAGCAGAAGTCTGAAGATCATTTATTGGATGTGTATGTTACAGTGAGTATTCATTCCTATGTATATGTGTTGCACCGGATGGCCAATGAGTTCCTTTCTAATTTCTGATTTCCAATTCTGTGAAAAAATTACTTTAAAATATAATTTCATTATTATTCCTTTAAGACATTTTTATTTTGTACTTGTGTTACAATATTATAATGTGAATACTGTATCAGTATACTATATGGAATTTATAAATAAAAGCTATTTTTTAACTAAAAGCAAGGATGATTTTAAAAAATAATTATAACTTTTTATCAACAGAACCCATGCCTGGGTAATTTTTTACAATATTATCCCTTGCACTCACTTCTGTTCTGACTTTTCCCCTCCCTCTCTTTATCCCCTCCCCCAGATGGCAAGCAGTCCTATACATGTTAACTATGTCATAGTATATCCTAGATACAATATATGTGTGCAGAATCGAACAGTTCTCTTGTTGCACAGGAAGAGTTGGATTCAGAAGGTAAAAATAACCCGGGAAGAAAAACAAAAATGCAAACAGTTTACATTCATTTCCCAGTGTTCTTTTTTTGGGTGTAGCTGCTTCTGCCCATCTTTGATCAATTGAAACTGAGTTAGATCTTCTCTTTGTTGAAGAAATCTACTTCCATCAGAATACTCCTCATACAGTATCATACAGTATTCATGTAAGTCTCTCCAAGCCTCTCTGTATTCATCCTGCTGGTCATTTCTTACAGAACAATAATATTCCATAACATTCATATACCACAATTTACCCAACCATTCTCCAATTGATGGGTATCCATTCATTTTCCAGTTTCTAGCCACTACAAACAGGGCTGCCACAAACATTTTTGCACACGTGGGTCCCTTTCCCTCCTTTAGGATCTCTTTGGAATATAAGCCCAGCAGCAGTACTGCTGGATCAAAGGGGATGCACAGTTTGATAACTTTTGGGGCATAATTCCAGATTGCTCTCCAGAATGGTTGGATTCGTTCACAACTCCACCAACAAAAGCAAGTATGATTTTAAAAAAGTTTGGAGGCACTTGCTGAAAAAAAAAAGATTTGTGAATATATCACTGAATTTGGATCTGCAAGGCTCACAAACACACATACTCTCTCTCTCTCTCTCTCTCTCTCTCTCTCTCTCTCTCTCTCTCTCTCTCTCATTTCCCCTGTACTCAGCCCTGCCCTCATGTTAGACAGGGGCATCTTCTGTTAATGTGGTGAGTTTGAAGAATTTGAAAAAACAAGCTTTTGGAGAATTGAACAGAACTAAGTAAAAGATTTTCCAGTCCTGGCAAAGGAATATGAATTCTACTTTGTTATTGCCTTAAAGAAATGTATATTTAGTGTCTTTTACCTGGTGTTTTCAGGGAAGTGAAAGGTACATTGATAGAAACAAACTAAATTCTGACATTCTCAGAGTCTCTATCTGGGGTTATGAGCCATTGGGATTATTTTAGAGAGATTCCTCTAAAAACAAATGTCAGAGATCAATGGATGACATATGGATTATATATGATTCTTCTCACTCCTAACATATCCATGCTATTGCAATTTATATCATCGTCATGTTGGATTGAGGCATTTCCAAATATAGGCTAAGGACAGGGTAAAACTTGTGATATAAGTTGTCTGGAAAAAAGCATTGTGGAAAAAAAGTAGTCTCACATATATCAGAAAACATCCTTGTAATGCAGAAAATATGTCTTTTGAGCACTTAAAAATGGAAGAAAGCCACAAGTTGATACTGCAATAGGCACAGTGAAAAGCCATGATTTCTCTGGGGAAAGGAAATTTTGATTAGGAAATTACTCTTGAGTCCTATTAAAAACATTTGTCCTACTTCAATAATATTGAAACCTTACCTCTGGAGCCACATATCACTCTTTATGGAAGACAGAAAGGGTTGGGTTTTGTGTGTGTGTGTGTGTGTGTGTGTGTGTGTGTGTGTGTGTGTTTAAAAGAGACAGAGAGAAGGGGGGAGAAAAAGGGGAAAAGGAGAGAGAAGGGGGAGGTATGTTCATCCAGTTTTGTCCTTAGGAGCTAGCAGGACAATGACATTTCTATTTCTTAAAATGCCAGATATAATGGAATCCATCAGAAACCAAGGATGACACCTTTATCAGGAGCCGTGGTTCATTGCACATAACTCTGTACATTCAGAGATGAGATTTGATATAAGATGCAATAGAATCAAAGGGATGGCAAGGTTAGTAGCTTTTTGCTATAATTGTAAACTACCTTGAGGTCCTTGGATACAAAAGTTATTAAAATAACAAGGCCTTTTTCCTGGTGGGGAAAAAACATTCTATTCTAGTTAACACATCATTTCTTACCTGCAAGTTACAGTGTTACATGAAGACATGAAGATAGCTATAACTTATGAGAACCCTTCAAAATCACCTCTTTTTTCTATTTTAGCTCTGCATTCTCTAGGAAGCACTGTTCTAAAAATTCTTCATGAAGTCCTTTGGATGAGGAAATTCATTTTAAAAAATGAATCTGACAGACAGAAGTGGTCCTGCTGAACAAGTGGACACCCTGTACCCTCAGGATGACCTGCCTTTGGTGCCTCTGGCCATTATTTATATAAACTCTCTGACAGCATCTTTGCTTCTACATCCCCACTTCTGATATTTTTCAAGCTGCCAGTCTATAAGCTGAAGCAATGGATACCCTCTTCTGCTGGTCTGTTTAGGTGGAAGTGTATTTAGAACAATATCCAACCCTTGCAGGGTGGGAACAGGAACCTAACACCTATTAGTGATTCTCTAACAGAAATATCATTAAAAAGATGTTCTTGTCTAAGAATCCTATTTGTTATCTGCAGTAAACAATGTCCTCCCTCTGGTCCTTTTGGTTGCTATGTAAATGATCTAAATGAATTACATCTTTGAGATGTGGTTGCACTAATCCAATGATCATTCACACTGGAAGACCAGCCAGGCATAAAGCAAAAAAGAAAAATTTGCTTGTCAGATTGGTGATTGGGGAATGACTTCTGAGTCCTATTAATGATGCTTATTCTACACAGTAATATCTAACCTCTGCCTCCAGAGCCACATGGGGCTCTTCATGAGAAAGAGAAGAAGTTGGGAATGAGAGGGAAATTGTTCATCCAGCCCTGACCTTGGGAGCAAGTTGCTCAGGGGCAGCTCTATACTAACTATGGAAGTGAAATAGCAGACTAAGTCTTTGATAAAGGGGATTTTTCCATAGACAAGTAAGAAAAGTCAGCAAAGGTATACTTGTTATTTTTGCTCCTCATATCACGGTATTATATATTATTACAAGGACAACTTTCTGATAAGAACCACCATATCCTAGAAAAGTTTTTAACTCTCAAAAATTCTTCAAGCCTATCTAGTTGACAAATATTTCTATCTTCTTGAGTTTGGAATTTACTCTCTGCCCAAATACTATGCAACCCCTGTATTTGAAAAAGACTGAAGAACTGGTCCTTGTCAAGTAATAGCTTCAGACTTTCTTCTGTCAGGGCTAACTTTTTCAATAAGCTTTTATCATTTTCTTCTATCATCTTTACAGTTATGTTGAGATCTTCCAGATACAAAGTATTTTATACATAGTTCACATAATTAACCAGATTTTCCATGAATCTTTAAAATTAATAGGGCTCCCCCAAATTCTTTGGGTTCCTGCATCTGACTAGTAAAATTTATTTGGCAAATGAAGTCTTTCTTGTTGTTCAGTCTTTTTTCGGACATGTTCAACTTTTTAAGACCCCATCTGGGCTTTTCTTGGCAAAAGACACTGGAGCAGTTTACCATTTTCTTCTCTAACTCATTTTATAGTTGAAGAAAGAAAGGTTAAATGACTTCCCCATTATTATACAACTAGTAAGTGTTTGAGATCAGATTTGAATCCAGGTCTTCCTGATTCCAGGCCCAGTGCTCTATCCACTGTGCCACCATTGCTGACCTTATGAATGAAAGCTATTTTGTCCTTCCTCTGCCTTCAGGATCTGATAGTACCTCCTATGTAAATCCAATTAATCAACAGACAAGCATTTATTAATCATTTACTAATCATTTGTGTTATAGGTAAGTGCTTGGCTAATCATTCAAAGAAATAGGAAAAATGGTTTTTGACTTCAAGGAGCTTACATTCTTTAGTATAACACTGAAAATCAATATCAAATAGATTGTCCAGGTCATCATGACCTTATGGCATGGTGTCTTCATCAAATTTTCTTCATCAAAGTCTGCTAATCAATGCATATTTGGGTCTTTGAAATATATGAACAAGACTCTTCGATAATGATGTTGACTTTAGGTGGCTCTTGAGATTATCTCAGAGAAGACTATTTTTTCTTTTTGAGCTCACTCTCAAAAATGTCAATAGTTTTTGAGATGGATTATATGGTGCTACATCTTGGGTACCACTGTGTCTTGCTTAAAGTTTCTTCCTTAAATTCTTCCATTCTTTGAAGTGCAAGACTCAGAGTTTTGATGTTCTCTGTCCACTTTGTAGGAGGCAAATATTCCCAGAGTGTCCAAGATCTGAGTTCTAGTTTGGGGCCTACAGAGTACTCTATAAATACTTGGAACAGGTTGGAATTGTCCCAATCAATGCTGATATCCTACAATTTGTTCATTAGGTCAGGACATACTGACATCATGGTGTTCACATTCTTTCTGATTGGATAAGAGGTCTCCATATCTAGCCTAACCAATACTCAGAATGCTGCTCAGTTACACACTACCTTCTTTTAAAGATATGAATAAATGAATAAAAAACACTTAGTAAGTTTTTTTTGGTTCACAAAGCTCTGTGCTGAACTCTGGGCATACATAGGAAAGAAAGACAATTATCGTTTTTTCTTTAATCTTTTAGTATTGTTCCTGAAGGTCCTGTCTTGAAATCTGGTCTTATAGCCCTTCATTCTTGTAAGGGAAATGTCTCTGTCTACATTCCCATCTTCCCATCTGAGTCTTCCTGAGTTTTTTAAATATCTGTTTAAAGGAATCTGATTCTTTTAGATTGCCTTTGGTGGTCCATATCTGTGACATCATCTAGAGTAATTTGGAACTAGTTTTACTCATTGCTTGCCTTTCTATTTGCTATCTTTAATATTTTATTTTTTTATTAATTAATTTTAAAATATATAATTAATATTAATTTAATTTAATATTTTCACCATGCAAAGGAACTATAGTAGTCTTTCCTATTTAATCAATGGCAGGTTCTACCACATTTTTATTGCTTTTATGAAGCATATTTGTAGTGAAAAATATAGCAAAAATAGAAGTCATCAATTTTATCCCAACAACTGCAGTGGGAATAACTTTATGCTGCTTTATACCATCTCAGTCTCTGATGAGAATGGGCTCAAACTTAAAGCAATTTCTACATAGCACTGATCCATAAATTTTATTTCCAAAGTTGTTGTTCAGTTATGTTGACTCTTCATTATCTTCATGACTAATACTGTCCATGGGGTTTTCTTGGAAAAGATACTGGAATATCTCCAGTATATAAATGCAAACAGAGGTTAAGTGACTTGACCAGTCACACAGCTAATAAGTATCTAAGGCTGGATTCTAATTCAGGTCATCCTGACTCCAGGTCCCAGTGTTCCATCCATTGAGCCACCTAGCTGTTGGGATGTACAAGGTGTTTAAGGTGGATAGCCCTTTTCAGGGATGCTAATTCATCTTTGGTGTCTTTCTTTTACCCAATTCTCACCTTCAAGAAGCTGCAGCATATACAACTGCCACATCTTAGCAAAACATCTTGGCAGACAGACAAAATTAGGTTGAGAGTAATTGAAGCCTCAAACCTATTAGGAGGATGTTTACCCCAAGTGTATGAAGACTTTCCCCCATGGAATGGACAGATGAGAACAATTTGTTCCAACCGCTATGAAGGTGATTGAAGCAGGCACTATGGAGTGCTCAGAACTTGGTTAGATGTCAAAGACCCCAAGGTCATTCACTGAATCCTGGGCCATCACTAGTAGTCTTGACTTTTGTCCTGCTATTGGATTTCAATGACTCTTGAATCCCTTCCAAAGTTGATGGCTTTGCACAACTGTGCCTTATTTAAATCCAATTCATGTGCAAGTCAAGACACAACTCCATGATATCATTGGTCCTCTTTGAAACTGAAGGACAAATAGCAACTTCTAAGGGTTCCATATTGCTAGGTTTGGCCCCTCAGATCATTTCTCAAAGCTTTGTGTCTGGACTGATTGGGCCTAAATTCTGGCCTTTGGACCACCTGGCTGTCTTCAATATTCTTTTATTTAAAAGCAAGAAGAATAAACACAACAGAGACAGAAGCAACATCAAGCCTTTGTTGTCAAATGGTGCTCCTCCTGGATAAGGAGATATGAAGACACAAGACTTTATCTCTCATTTCGTTATTTATAATTTTCCCTAATGCTATACTCTACCACATCCAAGCTGTAAAAAAACAAAACCAAGAGCTACCATGTTTCCAACACATATTGAATTCCTGGTCATCTAATCCAAACTGACGCTCCCTAATCATTGCTTCTTTGACTACCGTACTCTAAAGTAGTCTTTCCAAAGGTAAGTGTAAGCCTAAAACTTCTCCATACCATGTTGAATGATATTTAGAAACTGAACATAAGCTTCTGTTCTGCATACTTTCTATGCCACAAAATTGTTCAATCTTCAGCTCTAAATAGTCAGGTATTGTGATTGTGAATTTTCACGTCAAAGCCACTCTTGGAGACTTTCTATTAACTTTCCAGATTGCTCTGAGTTAGTTCTCTTACACTACTTATTACTTCAGTGGCATGTCCTAGTAGGATTTAGGGCAGAAATTTGGTAGAAAGGAATTTTCTTCCCTGTTCTCTCTAGAAAAAAGATGGTAGCTTTTCATACCTTTAGTTATGATTTATTGGCTAACTCTAATCCTAAGTATGGCAAATAAAACCTGAAAGCTGTAGGAGAATGTTATCACCACATCCTGTGCTACTGTAGTTGGTCCTTCTTCTCCATCTTTAACTAGTTTATTTCTTATCACATTCTTAGTCATTTCTCCTCTCATAAGAAAAGCCTCTGGCTCTTTCAGTAGTCTCGGAACACCAGTAAAGGGTTTACAAAGTAATTTCCAAACAGTCCCATTGAACATTTATCTCTTTAGAAATGCTAGACTGTATCACTTAAAATGAAATTATTTAATAGTTACTGTTTCTTATTCATTCCTATTTTCCTTGGCTCATCCTTCACATGCCTCCAAAATGTCCCCAGAATGGCATAACACTTAGACAATATCATCTTTGTTGAAGTCAAGATATCCTCCCAAACTAATAATTCTCAATGAGGGCCAAGTCCTACGAACTAGCATAAATCAAATTATTTGGCTAAAATGACTATTCAAATATATAATTTAGGAAAGTCATTTAACAATGTCATTTCAACAACAAGACACATACAAAATTCAATAATTCTCAGTCATCCAACAATTTAACAGTTTTGGTAAAATAATCAGACTGGTCAGAGAGAGATTCCATGATAAGCTTTACTATCTAATCATATTTTAGTAAATAATAGCAAAAAAAAGCCTCAGTGAATCCCTGTAATGCCAGAATAATTCTCTTTTAAGCCAGTATTGAAAACAGAAAATAAAACAAAACAAAAAATCAAAATTTAAAAACCAAGCCAAACTGAAAATAAATTTGAATGAAATTTACAAGTGATACTCTTTGCTATATCTAAATTTTTTTTCTTTTCATCTTCCTCCTCCTTTTCTTCCTCTTCCTCCTCTTTTTCCTCTTCCTCCTCCTTTTCTTCCTCCTCCTCTTTTACTTCCTACTCCTCTGCCTATTATATTCTATGGACTGTGCTAAGCACTTTGAAATATCTCATTTGGTCCTCACAACAGCCTGGGAAATAGGTATTATTATTCCTATTTTAAAGATGAGAAAACTGAACTTAAGTAACTTGCTTACAGCCTAATTGCTATTTGAAGTTAGATATGAACTCAGATCTTTCTAACTTTAGAGTTAGTGTTCTATCCACTGAGCCATATGTTGTTAGAACAAGTTTGGGTCAACCATCTACTTAAATTCATAGCTCTAAAATTCCATTTCTCTGAACTTCCTCTTCCTCCTAATCATCTCTTTTGCCTGATGACCAAGTGCACAATTTGGTAAAGTAAAACAAAGAATAAACTTTAAAAGGAGAGATTGAGGACAAAGCATCCATCTCCTAGCATCTCCAGGCCCCCAGGGATTGAAATTCACTCCTTGCATTCTCCACACCATCAATGCCATGCAACAGAGAAGGATGCATGATTTTACTCACAGAAAGGTGAATGAAAACACACCTTTCCTTTTAGTGTTTTCAACACTGAAACTAGGGAGTACTATAGATATTATTATTGTTTATTTTTAGTGTAGTATCAATGAGTACAGAATTGAATGAGGGGACTTCTCACTCAGATTTCTAAATTCAGCAAGTGTCAAAGAAATAACCTCATGCCTATCTCACCATCCTAATAGTATTGGTTCTTGCTAACTCGAGGACAAATTAGTTATAGTAGAGGGGAAATCTCTTGCTAGACCCAATAGAAGGAAGCATTATATGACTGAGAAGAAACTTCCTGAATTCACATTCATTTTCTCCTACTACTCTGGCTACATTTCTTCTATTTCAGTGTTTAAATAAGACATATTACAAATATTTGCATCAAATTAATATTTAATGATCAGTTTTCATAATACCTATATTCAAGCAACCATCTTCTCCATGAAGCCTTTCTTGGGATTCTCCTAATTACTAGCACCCTTACTCACAAATTATTATACATTTAACTATTTTGTATATATTTGTAATGATTTTTATGTTTATTTTGTTGTGAATTTTATTTATATTTGTTTTTTTCTTCCATTATGCTGTTTTGTTCTTTGTACTAGTATCACTAATGCCTAGGAGAATATCTGCATCATAGTAGGTAATTAAATAAAACTTGGTTGGTTGACTGACTGGTGTAAAAATTGAAGCAGCTCTGAAAACATTCATTAATAACAAGGACAATCTATTATATATATCTCTATTGACCTACCTTTCTAGCCATATTTCATATTATTTACTTTTATTTTCTCTGGTTATTGTGAACTTAGTGTTCAATCTGCTGCTTCCATGTGTGTATATATATATTTGTGTGTGTGTGTGTGTGTGTGTGTATGTGTGTGTGTGTATCTAAAAATATACATGCACAAGCACATTAGTATATATATAATCTGTACCTTAAAAGTGATTCCTCCAAAAAAGAAACTCTGGGTTTTGCCTCATGTGGATCGGGTTCAATTTTAGTGGAAGTCATTGTTTTCTGGCACTCTATGAGTCATTATGCTCCTAATCTAGAAACATAGGGAAAAGCTCTTTAATAAAACTTGGGCATGGCTTATATTTAGGTTCTCCCCCAAAGAGAATAATAGGGTCCTTCTAGAAAGGACCTGATATTTCTTATTTCCACTTAAATGCTTAATTCAAGACTTGTGGGGAGGATTCTGGAAAAAATGGTGAAGTAGGTTGGTAAATTTCAACCTCTCCAGTTTTCCCCCACAAATAGAACAAATTTGTGCCTCAGGGTAAACATAGACTGGTGAAAAATCAGGAAGATTTGGAGGCAGAACAGGGTTCTCCTGGTACAACCAAACAAGATCTGAAGACCCCAGATCTGGAATTAACTGTTGTGAAATGCAAACACCTCCCAGCTAGCTTAGCAGAAACTTCAAGTGGAGACCCCTCAGGCTAGTTAGATATGGCTGCAGTCTCAGCAGGATCCACAGAAGCTTTCACTTCCCAGTCTTTTTGTGGAATAGGGATCTGAGTCTGGGAAGACTGAGGGAATTTGGGCTGATTGGGAACACCAGGCCCAGATGTGCTGCAGAGATTATAACTCTGAGCCAGAAGTAACCAGTACCTGGTGAGTGCAGAAACAGTACAGCAAGGACATTGATAGTGGTAAGCACTTGAAGGAAGGTGGAGTCCTTGGTTTGGGGTTCCTAGTCAAATGGAAGAGCTCAAGGGAAACTTGAGACACCATTCCCCCAACCCACAATTGGAGTTGCTTACACTAATACCTCTTATTTTAAAAAAATGAATTGGCAAAGAAGAAAAAACCCAACCATAGAAACTTACTATAGGAACAGGGAAGACTAGAGTTCATCTTCAGAGGAGAGCACTGAAGTTAAAAAAAAAAAAAAAAAAAAAAGGTTCTACCCTAAAAAGTAATGTGAAAATGGCTTCCTCATCAAAGAAAACTAAAATAAATAAATAAATAAAGACCATCCAGGAAAAACAAGAATATAAGGGGAAAACATTAACCTACTAGAAAAGAAGATAGAGTTTCAAAGATGAAAATAATTCTTTGAAAATTAGAATTGGGTAAGGAGAAACCAGTGAAACTATGAGAGAGTAAGAAATAACAAAACGGATTATAAAGAATGAGAAAATAGAATAGCATGTGAAACATCATATAAGAAAAAATGACAGATCTGGAGGACAGATCAAGAAAAAAAATTGAGAATAATTGGATTGCCTAAAAGTTGTGATCAAAAAGAGAACCTTGATACAATAATGCAGGAAATAGTCTAAGAAAATTGTCTGGAAGGACTAGAATAGAGGGAAAAGTAGAAATAGAAAAAAATTCACCCATCACCACCTCAATGAAATCCTTTTTGGAAAACATACAAGAATATTATTGCCAAATTTCAAAAACCCCAGATCAAAGAGAAAATTTTGCAAGAAACAGACAAACAAACAACAAAAAAAAACAATTCAAATACGCTACTTACATTTAGAATTGTACAGAACTTATTAGCAGCTACAACAAAAGACCATAGGTCCTAGAATCATATCCACTGACAATCAAAAGAATTAGGCCTGTGGCAAAAATGTCATATCCAGCAAAATTATCTGTAATACCAAATAAGAAAAAATGTATATTTGATGAAGTTGCAGATTTTCAGGACTTTCTATCAATCAAACCTGAACTTAACAGAAAATTTAACATATATAAGCCAAAATCAAAGTTCAAGGAACTCAGCATGGACAAATTGTTTAAACATGGAAGAATTGTTTATGTGTTTTTAATACGAGAAATTGTAATGTTCTCTGGTTCGGTTTCTTGGGGGTCTTTGAAGCAGCCTTCCTTTTAATTCAGTAATCACCACACAGTAGCCAGGGGTTAAAGTACAAATCCTTTATTATCTCTTTCAAAGTCTTGTCTCCTTTCCTGGGGCCCAGTTAGCTTTCTTAGAGGCCTATCTCTCTCCTTGGTTCCGAGAGCTTAGCTCCTACCCCCAGTCATTTGTCTTCTCTGTCTTTATGAATCTCTCTGAATGAATCCTGGCTAAGGCTCCTAGCTTATATGCTCTACACTGAGTATACACCAATAATTATATCACTGGGAAACCATTATTTGTGGTAGGATTAAATCAATCATACTGAACCATGCTAAACTAGATAACCATTGTATCCTCAATTACATTTAATACCTTGTAAGCATCCTTTGTTTTAAGTTCAGAATTCTGTCCCATAACATCTCTCGCTTTCTTTTGTTTTTAGAACATAGGGAGTCATGCTCTACCTGACTTCTCAAGGGGTGAGAACCCCCAAAAAGGAGGTGATCCTGCCTTCCTTGACTCCTCAAAAAGGGGTGAAAACACCATAAAAGGAGGTGATCATGCCCTCCCTGATGTCTCAGGAAGGGAGATGAAAACACCAAAGGGAAATGGGAAATCAGCGGGTTTCTGAAGGGTCTCACTTGAAATAGGTATACATAATATCAACATGGGAGGTATTATACATAATTACATAAATTACACAAGCACATAGTAACACAAGCTAGTAGTGATGTAACAAACAACATGAATCAACACGAGGAATTATACATATCCATAATGCCTAGAAATAATCCAGAAGGAATCTATTGTCCATTACTTCATGTGTATAGGGAATCCAATGATTCTTGCAGATTTTGAAGTTCTGTATCAGTCTTATCATGTCTCAGAGAATCCGATGATTCCTGCTGGTTTTGAAGTTCTGCAACACTCTTTTTTCATCTCAGGGAATCCAATGATTCCTGTGGGTTTTGAAGTTCTGTAACAGTCTCATTATCAGCCATGCTCTTTCAGTGTCAGATGTTTCTTAGGTCTTCTCCTTTGTTTTGAGATTTTTCTTTTTCTGTCTCTCTCTGATGGACAAGGTGGATATGGTTCACTGGCACCCATCTGATTCCTTCTCCATCTGCTGAAATACAAGTAAACCCTTTCTCCCAAGCAGTTAACCTATCCAATCCCTTCTATTTTACCACTTTCTAGATTTCTCCTCATCATCTGACAATTACATTGGAGCTGCTTGTGCTGAACACTGCCCTTCTGTTGGGTTAAAAAGCCTGTATTCTCCCCAATTGTAATCCCTTTCTGCCATCTGATTGTTTTTCAGCTGATTGATCATGTAATCCCTTTCTTCGATCAGATTGCTTCCCCGGTGACTGATATCAGAGTACTGAATTCTAAAGACTCTCTGGGTATAATCTCGGCTACCATCATGCCCCCCCCCCCATTTTTTGTTTGAGGTCTTGGAGCTGGGTTCCACCTCTCATTTCCCTGGATCAATCTACATTCTGAGGCCCAGTGGAAGCCTCAGTTGCATTTTGGACATAGGGTTTTGGGTCTTATTCTCTCACCCTGTCCTCTCACTCTATCTCTTTGCCTACATTGAGCTCTCAGAGTCCTATTTTTCCACATTGAAAGCATTGGCAAGTCTCTCTAAAAGTCCCTTGCCAAGAGGGACCCCATTTTCCCATGTTTTGGATCACAGTCTGGGTATAATAAGCATTTGTGCCCACTGTGGCAGTGTCTTATGATCTCCTCTAAAGGATCATCTTTGTGTAGTCCCTATATAATTCTTCTGCAAGCCCCATTAGCATTTTCCTTAGCCAGTTGTCTTATCATAATTCTTGTAGCTGCATTTTCTTCAATAGTTCTTGTGACAGCTGTTTGCAGACATTCCACAAAATCACCAAAAGATTCCTTGGGACCTTGCTCTATTTTTGTGAAGGCTTCCCCTCCATCTTTTCCTGGGAGGGAACCCCACGCTTTGATTGCAGCAGTAGCAATTTGCTCATATGCTGTTATTGGGTAATTAATCTGTGCTGAATTGTCTGCATACTGACCTTTACCTTCTAGTTGGTCAAAGGTGATCTGCATATTAACTCCAGTGTGCCTATTTCATTGGGCTTGAATCCTGCATAGTTCACTATATTCTGAAAGCCACAACAAGATTTGTCCAGGTTCTAAACATGTCCTTTCATTTCATAAGCCAAATTCTCTAGTATCATCTTAACATAAGATGATGTAGCCCCATAAAGAGTGCAACCCTTTTTCAAATCCTTAATTTTTTCCAGATCAAAAGAAATGTATCTTTTCCTTTGTTGACCTGAAGAATCAAATTCTTCAATGACAGGGTATGTGTTTATCAAATAAGATACATCCTGTACTTTTTTTTTTTGCTTTAACTAGTATCTTTTGTAATCTTGTCATAGGCTGCTTCATACTTCATGCTGATTGTATTACTGCCCCTTCCCCTCCTCCTTCTCCTTCCACCCATGAAGGGTTAATTGAGGAAAGTAGGTTAGGGTATGGGGAATGCCCTAATGGCTCCTGCTGTGAAGCACCACACTCCTTTTCATCAGAATTGTACTTAACTCCTTTTTTGTCTAACTTTTCATCCTTTTCATCTAGTTTGTCTGGATCCTCCCCTTCCTGCACTTTCTTCTTTTTCCTTATTCTATAACTTATATAATTTCCTAAAGCCAATTGTATTAAGTTATATATATAAAGTGTTTCTTTAGAAATTGAGTCAGTTATCATTGTAGTATTCACAGAGTTGCTCTCCTACTAATTTCCACTCTGGATCTAATTCTTTTTCCTTTGAGAACCAAGGAGATGTGTACTGTACTGTTTCTAAAAGTTCAATGATGTGCTCCCAAGTTACAATCAAACCTTGGTTTTTTATAAGTTTAACCAAGCTTTCGACAAATTTTCCTTGTGGTGGAGAAATCTTTCTAAACATTTGTCCCATTTTAACTGGAATACTACTTTAGCCCTTTAAAAAGTTTCCTTCTTGTACTCACCCTAATTTCACAGATATATGTTTGTGGGCTCATGTTGGGTGCCAAAATGTAATGTTCTGTGGTTCGGTTTCTTGGGGGTCTTTGAGGCAGCCTTTGTTTCAGTTCAGTAATCACCATATAGGTAGCCAGGGATTAAAGTGCAAATTCTTTATTATCTCTTTCAAAATCTTGTCTCCTTTCCTGGGGCCTGGTTAGCTTTCTTAGAGGCCTATCTCTCTCCTTGGTTCTGAGAGCTTGAGCTTCCCCCCCCCCCCAATCCTTTCTCTTCTCTGCCTTATGAATCTCTCTGAATGAATCCTGGCTAAGGCTCCTAGCTTATATGCTCTACACTGAGTATACACCAATCATTATATCACTAGAAAACCATTATTTATGGTAGGATTAAATCAATCATACTGTACCATGCTAAACTAGATAACTATTGTCTTCTCAGTTCCATCTTATAAGCATCCTTTGTTTCAAGTTCAGAGTTCTGGCTCATAACAGGAAATGTATACTATATGTTTAAGATTCATGTCAACAATAGGGTAGCTCAAAAGAAAGACTGACAGAAGTAAGGTAAAAATAGTAATTATGTTATACAAATCAGATACTGAAGAAAAATAAACACAGAAGCATTAGACGGGGAAGGAGAGTTTGTAGTTATGAAAACCTACTCACATAGGGAATGGGTTAAATAGGCAACACTGCATATGTATCATGAAGGGTATAGCAACCTCCAAAATCTATAAAGAAATAAGGGGGGAGGAATGGGCAGACAGGGAAGTGAAGTGTGAGGGAAGAAAACAAAGAAGAGATCTATGGGTGGGGGGAAGTTAAGTAATAGCAAGGCAAATTAAGGAACAGCATTAAAGCGAAGAATTAGCTGGGATAGGAAAGATGTGTGTGTGTGTGTGTGTGTGTGTGTGTGTGTGTGTGTGTGTGTGCGCGTATGTATGTATGTGCATCTACATATGTATACATAAATATATCTTTTCTTCACTATAATTTGCTTGGGAGTGGTGAGGAGTTGAAAGGGGAAAAAGAATATAGTAAATAAGGTGAACAGCAGAGAACAAAAGAACAATTTATAAGGAAGTAAAGAAAAATGGACATTTATAAATAGAATTTCTTCTAATATATATATATATATATAATTTCTTGATTTAGTAATTTGTTGCTACATATTTTGAATCCTTCCTGATATTCTGCTGAGCACATGACAATGTTCTCTATTATTTTGCTTTTTTTTATTTTGTATTTGTTTTGTTTTTTTTTCCTTTTTTTCCAAATAAAATAAATTTTTAAAAAAGAAAAAAATCAGGACTTGCCAATGGTAGTATATTATGGTATATGATTGTGATGGAATATTATTGTGTCATAAAAAATGATGAACTCTCAGAAAAACCTGGAAAGACTTACATGAACTGATGGCAAGTGAAATGAGTAGAAACAAGAGAACGTTATAAACAGTAACTGCAATATTGTAAGATAATTAATTTGAATGACATTTATTTCACCTCTGAAGGATGAAAAATGCCATCCATTTCTAGGGAAAGAAATAATAGAGTCTGAATATAGATCAAAGCATATTTTAAAATTTTTCTTTATTTTTTGTTTTGCTTTCTTTTCTGTCCTCCTTTTCTCTCCTTCCTTCTTTCCCTCCTTCTCTCTTCCTCTTTTCTTTCTTTCTTTCTTTCTTTCTTTCTTTCTTTCTTTCTTTCTTTCTTTCTTTCTTTCTTTCTTTCTTTCTTCCTTCCTTCCTAGCTTCTTTCTTTCTTTCTTTTTTCTTTCTTTCTTTCTTTCTTTCTTTCTTTCTTTCTTTCTTTCTTTCTTTCTTTCTTTCTTTCTTTCTTTCTTTCTTTCTTTCTTTTTTCTTTCTTTTTTCTTTCTCTTTCTTTCTTTTTTCCATCCACCCTTTCATCTTTCCTTCCTTTCTTCCTTCCCACCTTCCTTCCTACCTTCCTTTCCTTTCCCCCCTCTTTCTTTTACTTTTTACAACATGACTAATATGGAAATATGTTGAATGACTACACCCATGTAACCTCTATCAAATTGTTTGCCTTTTCAATGAGAGGGAAATTAAAGTTTACTCCAAGAAAAGGAAAAAAAAAACACTTCCTGATAATTATGGAATAGGTTATCTAAAGGGACATTTGAGTTCCAGTTTTCTGGAGGTCAAGAAAAGGTTAGATGATTACTCAGTTATGTAGTAGATGGACTTCCTAATTGAGTATGGATTTGACTAGATCAATTTTGAGATTTTGTTAAAAAGTAAACATCTTCTCTCTTTACTCTTTTTGCTATATGACTGCCAAGTTACTGTTTTTCAGGTTGATTTGTAGAATGGTGAGCATTACAATGAAAGAAAAGCCTGAGGCTCTAAGTTTTAAAACTTAGAGACCAGTTCTCTGCTATTCTCTTTAAGAATCTCCCTGTCCTGTACAGTCTGGAAGAGTAAGTGGGCTCAATACTGCTGGGACCAACTTGGAAGCTTTGACCTGTTCTCTCTCTTACCTGGTCAGGTTTGACTTTCTTCAGGCAACCTGGTCCTTGATCCAATGGTATAATTTCAGCCACTTCAAGAAACATATTTTTGAATAGGAGTAGAAAGGTTTTCTGTTTTTTTTGAAAGTCATAAAGCATAGATAACCACTTATTTTATTCTTTCCGTTCAAAAGGTTGGTTTTGTGTTGCATTTATCTGGAAATGAAGGAGAGAATTAATTTACTGCATGATGTTTTGAGCACTTTACAGAAAGCAACGATAAGAGAAAGCTCCTAAATGTAGAGGGAAAAGAAATTTAGATATAATTTTGTCCAATTTCCTTATTTTAAAGATGAGAAATCTGAATCTTACTGATTGCTTTGCCTGGCTAGGCCAAAAGACTTACCATACTAACAACCCACTCTGAGGTCTACAGAGAATCATTATGTAGTAAGATAGTCTTTATATCTTATCTCTTTGGTCAAAAGTGGAGCACTTTATCTGGGACAACATTCAACTCATTCACCTGGGTTGAAGGTAATTTTTGGAAGGCAAAACTTCCTGCTTCCTGCCCTTGAACCATTCCCCATGACACCAGTACACCCGAATTCTCTGCAGGATGGCAGCTGCCATTATTTAGTCAACGATAAAATAAGACTTTAACAATTGGGGGAAATGCTTCACTGACCTGGTTTCTTTCTCAGTTATCACTAAGGAAAATATCCAACATGAAATTGTAGAGTTATCTTTGCAAAACTGCATTACAAAGAGTGAGGCTTTGGGGGATTTTTTTCTACTTTCTGGAAATCCCTTAGCATTGGCCCTGGTTCTAGGTGACAATGATGCTTTGTGTTTATAGAGCACCTTTCTCTTTCAGCCCACCCTTTTTCCCCCTCCTCCTCCCCGCCAAAAAATACTTTATAGACATCCTGTACAACTTGCTCTGAGGGGAGGATAACAAGGGAGAGTTTTTGAAAATCTATTGAGAGAGGTGTCAGGAAATGCTGGCTGTAGGGAAAGTGCTTTACATAGACAGATTCCCCCCACTCCCTCCACCCACAAAAAAAGAGAGTAGATAGAATAGGACTTGGTTCTTTTTTAAGTTCCTTGGTCTCATACCTAGTGGTTCTCAGTGGAATAGCTCTTGCCCAGAGGCAGAGTGATCCTGCCTCTGCTCTGCAGTGGGGAGAGTTCCCTTCACCAAGATAACCCTACCTGATCGCCCCCACTCTCATGCCTGCTGTAGCACTTTGTGAGAGTCTTACCTGCATTGAGACAGATGTCCAAAAGAGATAGGGACATCTCTAGTTGCTCCTTGTTACATGATGCCTGTGATATTTAAAAGTCCTGCAGATGATTTTAGTTGCAACCAACAATCCAATTCATCGGTCTTCTGAGGCAGCTGAATATAGTCAGAATTGTCTTTGGGGCTCAAACCAATGAAGACGATGAAAATGGGCTGGAAAGAGCTTGGATTTTGGAGGCAGCCAAGGGATAGAGAAGAAAGGCTGAGTGTATATTTAAGAGATACTTTTTGTTGTTCATTCACATCCAACTTTTTGTGACCCCATTTAGAGTCTTCTTGGCAAGGATACTGGAGTGGTTTGTTATTTCCTTCTCAGCTAATTTTACAGGTGAGGACCTTGAGACAAACAGATTTAAGGGACTTGTCCAGGATCACATAACTTGTGTTTAAGGTAAGATTTGAACTTAGGAAAATGAGTCCTTCTGTCTTCAAGCCCAGACTCTAGCCTCTGTAACACCTGAGTGTTCAGAGAGAAGTAACATCTATTGCTACAGGGTCTTGCTGAGCCCTTTTCAGGGCTACTCATACACTTTTGTTGTTCACCTTCAGCCAACTTTCACCTGTGACTCCAAGGAGCTGTAGCAAGTGCAGCTGCCATCTCAATAAACAATTAGTAGAGGCTCATCGAGGTTGGGGATAACCAATGGTCCTCATACTTGTTATTGAGTTAGAAGAATGTCTGTCCTAATTGTGTGAAGATCTCTTCCTGCTGTACAGCCAGATGAGAACATTTTGTTCCAATTGTCATGAAGGTGGCTGAAGCATCAACTTTGGAGTATTTAGAGTTTGGTCAGATATCAAAGACTCCAAGGTCATCCACTGCATCCTGGGTCATCACCAGTTGCCTTGATTTTTGTCTTGCCACTGGTTTTCAATGATTTTGGAAGAAAGAGCAAGCTCTGCCTCACTGAAATCTAGTTCAAATCAAAACATCACCTTTGATGTCACTGGTCCTCTTTGAAATTAACACAACATTGTATTTCTTAAAACACTATATGCTTTTTAATCTATGAGCATTATTAAATTACTATTATGAAAAACAGTATTCTATAGTGCATCCTTTAATAATTAGAGTTAGAGCTAGAGGCATTAAGGTTAGGGTTAGAATAGAATGATTAGAATTCAAGTCTTGCATACTTGTGGCAGCCCTCTTTGTAGTGGCCAGAAACTGGAAATTGAGTGGATGCCCATCAGTTGGAGAATGGCCAAATAAATTGTGGTATATGAATATTATGGAATATTATTGTTCGGTAAGAAATGACCAGCAGGATGATTTCAGAGAGACCTGGAGAAACTTACATGAACTGATGCTGAGTGAAATGAACAGGTCAAAGAGATCATTATATACCTCAACAACAATAATATATGATGATCAATTCTGATGGACCTGGCCATCTTCAGCAATGAGATGAACAAAATCAGTTCCAATGGAGCAGTAATGAATTGAACCAGCTACACCCAGCAAAAGAATTCTGGGGGATGACTATGAACCACTACATAGACTTCCCAATCCCTCTATTTTTGTCTGCCTGCATTTTTGATTTCCTTCACAGGTTAATTGTATTTCAAACTTCGATTCTTTTTGTACAGCAAAATAACTGTATGGACATATATACATATATTGTATTTAACTTATACTTTAATATATTTAACATGTATTGGTCAATCTAGGGGAGGGAGTAGAAGTAAAGAAGGGAAAAATTGGGACAAAAGGTTTTGCAATAATCAATGCTGAAAAATTACCCATGCATATATCTTGTAAATAAAAAGCTATAATAAAAAAAAAAAAAGAATTCAGTCTTGCCTCTGAGACAATGCAACCCCGGACAAGTCATTTAACACTCAATTTCCTAGGTATTACAGAAAGGATGTTAATCTATATTGGAATAGGGAATTTCCTCATTAAAATTTCCTTATACCCAGGTACTCATAGATCTGATACCTTACATTCTCTACCTGTCTCACTTCCTTCCCTCCCTCTCCCTCCCATTACTATTTAAATGACAATGAGATATGGACACTTTAGGCTTGTGGTCAGAAGCTTCTGATCCTTAACTGATTGGGTTATATTCCATACCCCCAGACCATGGTAATCAAATGACTGGGATCTCCTGATGTAAAGGGAGCTTTGGACTCCTTTTGAACTTCACTATTGCAAACAATACTAAAATGAAACTATAGGGAAGGCTGAGGTCTGGAGTCTGACTAAGGAATCCAATACCTGAGTTGAATTGATATCGATCAAGATAGTCAGGCTAAAGGACCTCTGTCTGCCAACCAGAGTGGGCAACTTTCCATGATATTAAGGCCACCAGCCAAGATTTCAAGGCAAAATGCCTCCTTATCCATTTCTACCCTGCAGTGGAATAGGGAAATGAGGCTGGCTGATGTTGGTTATGGAAAGTTAGGATAAAGACTAAGAAGTGGCAAAGAGGTGCCAGTGAGCTTAAACATGAGGTTTTTTTCCCCAATGACTAGAATATGATTTTATTGGAGAGAATTGAAGCTTTCATTGAAAATTCAAGATCTTGTGTCTTTATCTTTCCAAAAATATCAACATGGTATTTCATGTTGATCCTCCTTAAGGGTCCAATCTATATCCACACAGGAACCAGTGTAGTTTTGGCCAGCTAGCCAGGTCTGATCTGATCTGGTGATTAGCAATTATGCATAAGCCATGCTCCCGACTGCCTCTTTGCTTTAACTAGGCTGGCTTTCCTGCACAATAAGAAGCAATTGGTGGAGATAGTTGATTCCTCCAATGGAATTGCCTCCTTTTCTGATGGTTGCCTGAAGAATAACCAGGGATGCATTTTGATCCAAAAAGTTACCAGAATGGTGACTAGAGACAAGGGAAATTGATTAATGGGTCCAACACCAGTAACTGATCAACTGTAATCAATGGGCAGATAAATCAAAAGAATCTAGCAATAGTATAACCTCCAAAACCACAACAAAGAGGCAGTCAGGGGCATGGCTTATGCCATCTCATGCAAGTCACTACCACTATGTTGACCATTACAACTCCAAGTACTAACCAACTCCTGAGGAGCCACAAATTTTAAAGACCCTGAAAAGAAAATTCTCATTTTCTTTGGCATTGCCAATAGGTTCAACATCAAAAACTTAGTGAAGATATTATGTAATGCCATCTATTATGCCTCAAAGGACCATGGGATCTTCCCATCTGACTTTCCAATCAGAAAGTGTGTTCTCTGAGAACAACAGTTTTACTTTACGATGCCCAGAGGTTACACAGAAGTACATCAGAAGTGCTCAATAAGTGATTTCTCATTATTATTCCTTCCTTCAAAGAAATTAAGCAGCTTTCTGAATTTGGGTTGGGTTAGATATGGAGACTTCTTACTAATCAGAAACTCAGAGCCACAATTCGAGAACTGGTACTGGGTCTAGATCTGGATTGAAGGAAGAGATAAATGGTAACATCAGATTGCTTAGCATGAAGATAGCCAGAGAGTGTATATTTTCAGTCTGATACTGTTCCTGGCACATAATAAGTACATAATAAATACTCGTTGAAAAAATGAATGAATGAAAAAATAACCTTTCTACAGAAAGGGGATATGGTCCAAATTATGATCTGAGAATGTGTAAACCCGAGTACCCAGTGTTCCCAATTCAAAGACAAGGCAAGAGTTGTGAAGGACTTCATACTAGCAGTCCAAAGATATGGAAAGCAGTTAAGAGTAGGCAAGGTAAAACACAATGTGAATAGATTATTAGGAAATGACAAAATTTTTATTTGTATTACACTAGTTCTGAGAAGGTGGCAGCATGTTGCTCATATTCTTTCCTCACTTTGATGCAGCACTGTTACCAGAAGACTGCACATACACTGTCACCCGCAATATCTGGTCCCATTCCACACCCTGGAGCAATTTGATTTATTGTGCTCTTTATGTGTGCTCTTAAGGGCTGGGCTGTATGCAGAAACAAGCCATCAGGATGCCATCCAAGTAGCCTTGGTAAAAATAACCATTGAATATCAGTCTTTGTTGAGTGAAATTAAGAAAGAAGGACTCAGTGTTGAAACTTAACAGAAGTAGGAGGTGATTAACTTCTCTGAAAAGACCCATTTGGGGAATGTTTTAATGAATAAGATTTGGATAGATGGGTATCATAAAACATATCCTCAACACGCATCAATGCTCTGTGATTTCCAGTTGTTTTCATATAGATTTAGTGGTTCAAGCTTACCTATGGCTTGTTACACATGCAGTGACATGAAGAAACAGGGAGGAGAAATGAAAGCCAGCATATCCATTCCACATCACTTGTTACCATTAGGGATTTGCTGAATAAGAGCAAAACAAGGTGGTGAAGACCTAAGCCCCTAAACTACTGTACATTCCTCAGCAGAAAAGACCAGAAAAATATACGTGTTGATTAGTGACTTTAGTCAATTTGTAATTTATCTTGGTTTGAACCCAAACAGGCTGCAAACCAAGACAAACACTCTTTGATGTAATCAACCTGTGACTCAGGCCATTTTCATGATGGTTCCTGTGCTATGGTTAGAAAAAGAAGAAAAAAAATAAGGCCTTGAACATTTGCCAGGAAAAGCTTTATGTTTGGCTCACAAAAGAACCAGTAGATTCCTGCCACTTTATGCCATGGTGGCCAACTTTAAATCTAGCTTGTCTTAAATAGGTAATTTGGTATGTTAGAATCTTAGTCTATTGATTTTCATGTAGCAGTTAAAAATGTGTGATGGCCTCCATGTGGATTGAGGGGCACTTGGGTTGGAACTACCTTGAATTAACCCTCCATGTGTTTTGGGGTCAGAAACCTGCTGAGAAGCAGTTTACCCCTCCTGCTTTCCTCCTCTGTGCTTACTTGATTTTTTTTTTTTAAACCCCAGTGTATTTTCAAGGAAACTTGATCCATATGATTCCGGTTTCTTTAAACTCAGCTCATTAGACATTTGATGGTCTAAAATTCTTTTGATGAGTTTTTAAGCCTCTGCTGCTAGAGACAGGAAGCTGCCTTCCCTGCCCCCCCGCCAAGACTAAACAAATTCAAACCCCTAAAGATTTGATGAAACTCAGAATCTATGGGGGCTGAGAAGACTTGGAACCTGGCAAATGTGGTTTCTCATCCTTAACCAGAGTGCTTCCCACTCCTTTTCTAGGCTGAAGCCTGTTTAGTATAAATGCCTGTTAAGTCTTGAGAACTGCTTCTTTTCAAAGACATGGTTTTTGCCCATTGACTTATCTTTCTATTTCAGCCCTATTTCTTTTTCTTACTATTTCCCAGAGTGCACAGCTAACCTTAATGGGTAGAAATTATGGAGATAAGTTTAGGCTCTAAAAAACTTGCTAATGTATAGTAATGCACTAATGTAGTAATAAATAATAATAATCAATATTTCTATATCACCTTAATATTTGTGAAGTACTTTACAAACAGTATCCCATTTGACCCTAAAGTTGAGAACTTGCTGCTATTATTACCCCCATTTTTTAATTGAGAAAACTGAAACAATTAAGTGACTTAGCTAGGATCACAAAGCTAGGTAGGGTATAAGTTTAGATTTATACTCATTCTTTCTGACTCGGGGACTAGCGCTCTATCTCTTATGCCCTTCTATCTGCAAAAAGGTGGAAGGGGATGCCTCCAAAAGGAGAATTTTTCCCCTCACTAGGGGGCCTTTAAGCAAAGCCAAACTGAATGAACACTTAGAAGGTATGTTGTATAAAATTAGGTGATGATCAATAGTGATGGACTTGGCTGTAAGTGATTCGAGGCAATCCCAAAAGACTTGTGATGGAAAATGCCATCTTCATTCAAAGAGAGAACTCTGGAGACTGAATGTGGATCAAAGCATAGTATTTTCACCTTTTATTGTTTATTTATTTGTTGTTTTTTTCATTCCATTTTTACCCCTTTGATCTGATTTTTCTTGCTCAGCTGAATATAGAAATATTTAGAGGAATTGCACATATTTAATTTATATAGAATTGCTTGCTGTCTTGGTGGGAAAGGAGGAGAAAAATTTGGAAGATAGATTTTGCAAAGGTGAATGTTGAAAACAATCTTTGCATGTATTTGGAAAAAATACTATTAAAAATAAAATATGTTATAGATTCTTGTAAAATAATAGCCAACATTTATATATAGTGCTTGTTATATATCAGGTATTGTGTTAAACACTATAAGATTATTACCTCATCTGATCCTTACAACAGTGAGATAAATGCTATTATCACTCCCATTTTACAGATGAAGAAACTGAGGCAAACAGATTAAATGATTGGTCCCGAGTAACACAGCTAGTAAGTGTCTAAGGCTATATGTATTTGAGGTATTACTGATTCCAGTCCAGTATTATCTACTTACTACTCACCTACTTGCTCCTATAAGTATGGAGCAAGATGGTCTTTGGGAATCTGTTCTTTGAAAATAGTGTTTTCTAGGAAATCACTTTAAAAAAAAAGATGTTTCAACCAAAACAAGAACTGTATCTCACACAGAACAAAATTTCCTTTAAACAATTTGGGCAAAACAGCAAAAGTAACTGCTGGTATTCTTAATCTGCAAAATTTGTTGATGAAATACAATTTGTAGATGAAACAGAGTATCATTCCTATTTAGTAGATAGGAAAATTAAAACACCTAGAGGATATTTAAACATGATCTCACAAATGGTGATGAAGTTGAGAATAGAATTTTCTGGAAAATTGCTTCCATTTCTAATGATAATTTTTGATATTTGAGGGAATAAAGAATCAAATGCTCTTTACAACATGCTTTACAACCATGCTCTTTATTTACTACTTAAGAACGTCAATACTTTCTGTCTATTGCATAATAATGAAGGGAGAACAAATACAGATATAAAAATAACATATAATTTTATTTGTATTAATTTAGGGTTCTCTCCTGTGACAGTCAACATTGGTACTATTAGTGTGACAGAGTATTGTTTGATGCTTCTTTTTTCGAGGTGACAGAATTTGGTAGATGATTACATGTATATGTCAGAAACATATCAGTGAGGTGATGACTCAGAGGATTTGAGACTGTGTGACTAAAAAAGATAGGGGTTCTTTCCAATCTATTTAATTCTATTGCCCACTTGTAAATTTGCTGGGTCAGATCCTGTAGCCCTGCTTTGACCAAGATGCAGGGAAATAACTCTTCCGCTGAGTACAAGAATCTGTCCATCAGAGATTCCTGCATCCCTGTCCTGCTGCTGTGATGTTGCACATACACACAGTGGAGTCTTTTCTGACCATATTGATGGGTTATAAGACACCAAGGCTATTCTCGCCATGCTTTGCTGGGAAATGGCTGTAGGGTGATTTTCTAAGTGTTTTTGTCATGGGTCAAAATCAGCATGAGTTTGTTGCAAACTCAGCTCAGCTCAGCACAGTGTCCACAGTGCTTCCTGCATTCCTGGTTATTGGAATCTAACATTGCTGCCCCCTCAGTCCCAGTTCAGAGACATTACATTGGCAAAGGATGCCGGAAGGAGAGGAAAGGCATTATAAAAGCTTTCATGGCTTGGATCAGAGCCAGGCTGGAGCAATGCTTCTTTAGAGACAGGAAACCCCCAAGTTTCTCCTAGAAGAGCCAATGTTCTGAGCTTCTGGGAGCATAGGGGAAATACCAAGTCCCCAAATGGGGCACCATTGTTTCTGCAGAGAAGAAAGAACAGCTCAGTTCTCCTCAATATTGAAAGGGGTTGAGGGAGTGGGTGGGAAGAGAACTATCTATTTTTGTAAAGCAGAAGAACTCCCTTGATTGGCATATCCTGGTGGAAGCCCCAAAGGGCCAATTAAGTGACCATCCTGAGAATCAAAGGCTCATGGGGGTAGATTGTACTGGGAGATACTGGCTTGCTTTTCATGAATTGCTCCAAAAATAAACCCTTCAAACCACAGTTCACTTTCGAATAGCTACTACTTTTCTGCCTGCTCTCCAAATGAATGGTTTTGAGTTGTAGTGATAGAACCATGTGAACATCTTGATAGAATACGATTGGTTGCCACTTTGTGGGAACATAGGTTTTCCAAACCAAAATCAGTCATTGGTCATGGACAAATCCCTCCTTTTTTTCTCCTCCTCTTAGGGAGTTGACTTTCTTAGCAATTTGGATTTCCTGAATATCATATAACAATTTTTTTCTTGTAGCAAAAGTATGATTGCTTTGTTCAATGAAAAAATGAGCAGAATCATGTTAAGCCCAGTGTTAGTATTCTATCCCATCTCTTCCTTCTCTATTATCTTCTGGCCTCTTCTGCAAGGACAGAGTTGCACGCTAGTTCCTGGATTAACAGGAGAAAGTTTTTTTCTCTGTGTATGGGGAATTCTATGTGACAGGAGCAGCTTAATAAATGTTTTTTGGTTGATTGATTGATTGATTGTCAGTAAAGAAGTCTCTGAACCTGTTTTCCAAGTGGGTAGTGGCCCAAAGTAATTCTATCCCTAAGGATAGGAATCTGGGATCAGCACAGAATCAGGGGTGAGATAGATAATGGAGGTATAGCTCTGATCACTGCACTTTCAGAATGAAGGCAGCCCTACCTCATCCCCAGATCCATCCTTCTTTGTTCTTCCTCACCATTGATTGTTTCTTTTTAATCTTTCTCCTATTGTGGACAAATTCATTCCAGATCTCTTCCTTCCACATTCCTTCATGCTTCTGATAAGAGGAGGAATTGGCAAACTCTTTGCCTCCCACTGCCACTCTCTTTACCACCATCACCCAATAATTAATGCTTTTTAAAAAAAATTCATTCCATTTCATTCTTTAAAGAGCTTTAAATTTTTTAAAATTCTGAATATAACAAATACCAAATAAACTAAGCATTTTCACATACATATTATAAAAATATTGTACATAAAATTGTGAATCACATTTTTACAGGTTGTTTTTCTTTTTCAATGTATAACAAAGTAAACCCGCAAGTTAAGAAACTGTCTTGTTTGTTCTTTATTCTTTCTAGCCTTCCTTATGTTATTTTCTGTGCATGTAAAATTTCTTCAATGACCTTTTTCCTTTTAATTTTTTTGTTATTATTATTATATTAATTCCCTTCTAGATTTCCCTCTTTTAATAAAAAAGGAAAATAAAATCATTATTAAAAATCTGAAATATGCATAGTCAAGCATGTCCAGAATATATCTTATCCTGCATCTTGACTCTATACCTTTCTGTTAGGAAATTCATCATATATTTTTCAAGGGCCTTTAAAATTGTGGCTGGCAATTTTATTGGCCAAAATTTTTAAGTTTTTCACAATCTTTTGTCTATTATTGTGTAAAATTTTCTTCTGTAATTATGAACTCTACATTTGTCAATAGATTCAACAAGTAATTTCTTCCACACTCCTTTAATTGAGTATGATATCATCTTTATATTTAAATCATGTTTAAACCCATTTTAAGATACTTGGTATACAATGTGTGATGTTCCTACTTGGCTCTTTTTCCAATTTTTGTCCAATACACAGTTTTTCCCTAATTTCTGGGTTTTGGGGTTTGTCAAACAATTTCCCAATTAACTTAAATCTTATTCAGCACCAAATTTATTTATTTTGACAGTTACAGTTTTGTAGTATAGTTTGAAATCTAGTACTGCTAGGCTCCTTATCTTTTCATTAAAAAAAATTGATTCTCTTGATATTCTTGGCATTTTGTTTCTCTAGATGATTTTGTTATTATTTTTTCTGGTTCTATAAAGTAGTCCTTTAATGGTTTAATTGATATGCAACTGAATAAATAGATTTTATATTGTCTGTAGTTAAATTAAGTGAATTTCTCTTTCTATCTCTATTGGATTTTGTTGGTAATGTGTAAAAATAAGGAAGGTTTGTATGGTTTTATTTTAGATCCTGCAACTTTGCTGACCTTGTCTATTGTTTCAATTAGTTTTTTTAACTTGACTCTTTAAGGTTCTTTAAATAAGCCATTATATTATATGAGGCCTCATTTGGTGATTGTTTGGGTTTTGATGGCTCAGAGTGAGTGTAAACAGCAATTATTTCTATTTTGGCCAGAAACTCTGAAGGTCTTCCCCTCCCAAATTGATTTTTTTTTTGACTAGGTAAAAGAGACTATTCTTTACCTCATTTCTTATCTAGCTTTAATCTCAGAATGGGTCTTCCTTCAGTTAGACTGAGACCTGGAAAAGACTTTAACTTAAAAAGGCCAAGATCTCCCACTGCATCAGGTACCATTTCCAGTTGAACTGATCTATATCTTGCCACTGGACCCAGATGACTCTGGAGGACAGAGTGAGGCTGGTGACTTTGTATAGCCATCTCTTCCTTAAATCTAATTCATTTCCAGTCATAGCATCATCTTCTTGTTGTCATGATCCTCTTTGAGAATGAAGGACAAATAAGAAGCAACATATACAAAAAGTGATAGTTTTGTTTCCTCACTGATTATGCTTATTCTTTCAATATTGTTTTTTCTTCTTATGGCTATAATTAGCATTTCAAATTGAATATTGAATAATAATGATAATAAACATCCTTGCTTTACTCTTTTTTTTTTTTCCCTTTTACTGGGGCACTTGGGGTTAAGTGACTTGCCCAAGGTTGCACAGTTAGGAAGTATTAGGTGTCTGAGTTCAGATTTGAACTTAGGTCCTCCTGATTTCAGGGCTGATGCTCTATCCACTGCACCACCTAGCTACCCCTTTGCTTTACTCTTAATCTTATTAGAAAAACTTTTGGCTCATTCCTATTACAGATAATGTTTGTTCTTGGCTTCAGATAGATATTACTTATTATTTTAAGGAAAGCTCCATTTATTCGTATGTTCCTATGTAAAACTTTTGCATTAATATTCATTAAGGAAATTGGTCTGTAGTTTTCTTTCTCTGTTTCAATTTTTCCTGGTTTCAGACCATATTTGTCTCATAGAATGAATTATAGTACTCCCTTTTTAGTTGTATTTCAAATAATTTATGTAATATTAAAATTAAATAGCCCTAAAATATTTGGTAGAATATGCTTATAACTCAATTTTTTTTCAAGAGTTCATTTATGACTCACTCAATTTCTTTTTCTAAGACAGAGTTGTTTAAATGTTTTCTTTCCTGTTTTGTTAATCTAGGCAATTTTTATTTTTGTAATTTTTCTACTTCATTTAGATGATCAATTTTATTGGCATATAGTTGTATGAAATAGCTTGCTATAATTGCTTTTATTTCTTTTTCATTAGTTGTAAATTTTATTTTTTATTTTTCAACACTGATAATTTAGTTTTTTCTTTTCTTTTCAAAAATCAAATTAGCAAATGGTTTATCTATTCTATTATTCTCCCCTCACAGCACTCCCCCCCAAAAAAAAACAACTTCCTGGTTTTATTTATGGATTCAATGGTTTGTTTATTTTCAGTTTAGTTAATATTTCCTTTGATTTTCAGGATTCATATTTTGATATTTAATTGGGAGTTTCAATTTATTAGCTTTTTGTTGTCTCTCCATTTATTTATCTATTATTTCTCTCTTTTATTGATATGTTTAGTGTTATAAATTTTACCTTAAGTAGTGCTTTGGCTGCATTCCACAAATTTTGGTATGTTGTTTCATTGTTGTCTTTATCTTTGATGAACTTTGCAATTTTTTCTTATGATTTGTCCTTTTATCCACCATTCTTTAGGATTAAATTATTTAGTTTCCAAATAATATTTAATCTATACTTCAAAGGCCCTTTGCTGAATGTAATTTTAATTGCATTGTGTATGGGAAAGGATACATTTAATATTAATATAAGTAATATAATTTTTAAATTATTTCTTCAATTTCTTCTTTGGACAATCATGTTTTGTGATTAAATTATTTAATTACCAATCAATTATTAATATTTTCTTTGGAAATCCTTCAAAAATCCTTGGAAATAAATTATTTTTTTTTTACTGTGGTCAATAAATGATGGATTAAAAATTGTTGTTATTTCCATGTTGTTTTATGTATTTCTAAACCAAAGTATTTGCATCTGTATAAGAGAGGCAGACAGGAACAGAGACAGAGAAATAGGAGGGAGAGAAGAAAGGAGGAAGGAAGAGAGAGGAGGAAGTAAAAGGAAGAAAGAAGACAAGAGGACAGGAGAAGAAGAGAAGAGGAGAAGAGAAGAGAAGAGAGAGAGAGAGAGAGAGAGAGAGAGAGAGAGAGAGAGAGAGAGAGAGAGAGAGAAAGAGAGAGAGTCCAGTATTCCTTTGTCAAGTTCAGAAAAAATGAGGTTCATAGTATGCCTTTCTTCTTCCATACACATATGCCACTCATCTGATACTCTTATTTTCTGCTCCCTTTACTTCTTTCTTCTTCAGCATAATCTCCTCTTCCTCCCATTTCCTTTTTCTTCTAAGACAATCAAAACAGACCAATACCACCCTTGTCTTATTAACTTTTTATATAATTTGTAAAGACAGTAGCCTATGAAATGCTACTGTTTCATCTCCTGCTTTCATAATATAAATAACCCATTATTATATAGTCCCTTCCAATTTATCAGATGTATTAATTTTTCTGTTTTTTATCCATTTTGTTTTTTTTATTGTAAAATTCCTTCTCAGTTTTTCCCTTTTTACCAGAATTCTTTAAAGTCCTTTATGTCATTTAAAATTCACTTTTCTCCTTTAGAATTATATTATTTGGCCAAATAGATGATTGTTTATAATTTCAAATCTTTATCTTTGGACTTTTGAAATATAAATGTTAAGTTTTTTTCTCTTTTATATTGTTAGCTGTCAACTTGTGTTTAATTTTGACTGTGGTTGCTTAGTTCTTGAACTCTTTCTTTTTGACGGCTCTCAATGTTTTTTTCTTTATGTGGAAGCTCTGACTTTTGGTTATAAAACTCCTGAGATTTTTAACTTTGTGGCTTCTCTCAGGAAGTAGCTGGTGGATTCATTATATTTTTTCACATTACTCTCTATTATGTTTTCATGAAGATTTCTTGAAATATGTTATCCAGGTTATTTTTTCTTCAGCATGATTTTTCAGATAGTTTTATGATTCTTAGATAATTTATTCTTGACATAGTCCATTATTTTTAATAGGAGATTCTTTACATTTCTTCAGCTTTTTCAATTTGTTGATTTTTGGTATAATATTTCTTGTCTCATGAAGTCATTGCTTTCTTTTTGGCTCAAACTGATTTCAAGGAGTTCAATTCTTGGATAAGATTTACTACCACATGGTAATGTATTAAATCTTCTTGTCATTCTACTATCCCTGTTATAATATTCATTTAATATTAGATTCTGTATCACTTGAATAAATGCCCTGAATTTTCTCTGAAGTTCCATTTGCATTTATGAAGTTACCTCTTCAGAATCGACTTTTTGGGTTTCTCTCAATCTATAATTTTTTCCATTGTGTTTAGTGTTTTCTTCTGTTTACTCATATCTCTGTCTCTCATTGCTGAATTGGAACTTTGTGCTTGAATCAGATTCTGCTCCCTCTTTTAATCTTGGATTGTGTTCTGCTCCCTCATCCTCCATCTTGAACTCTTGTTCTTGCTTGATTGGAATATGATAGCTTAGATTAGGCTCCACTTCCTGCTTCATACAGCAGTGCTTGGATGATAGATTGGCCCTGTCTCATGCTGTAGTTTTGGTGGGGGCATATATGATAGAAATTGATGAACATCTAGGTTAGATTATAGATTTGGAAATCATCTTCATAGATGTTACAATTGAAGCTATAAATGAGGTTGAGTGTGATCTTCAAGGAAGTATAGAAAGGCAACTGAGGGAAGAAGAATCAGCCTTGTGAAACATTTCTGAACTAGAGTATCACAATTCTTCTCTTGATAATGTGATAATATATTTGGTGGGATATTGTTATAGCACAGAAAACTCCCTGATTTTTCTTCCCAAACTTGTTCTTTCTTAGTCTAATAAGCTGTTCTGTGCTCTAACCAACCTTTCTTCATGTGTAGTACCCCCTCCTGTTCTGCTTCTTCTTTGAGGATCAAAGGTTACATCTAAGAACTCCTAAATCTGAGTCTTCTATGCATGAAAACATCCGGCTAGAAGCCACTAGTTTCTTGGATAATTGACACTTTCTTGCCTGTGACCTCAGAGGTGGAAGGTGACTAGAACTCCTCTGAGAAGGATCCCATTCCTTCTCATAAAATACCTCAGTTCTCCTTATTTCTGAAATGTACTGCTGTACCATGTTACCAAGTAGTTGGGTTAATCATTCCACATTTCTGTGCCTCAGTCTCCTCATTTGTAAAATAAGGAGTTGTGATAGTTCTAATTTGGGAAGTCACATTAGGCTACAATCTTTTATGACTCTAAAATGACACAATTTTTTTTTTCATTTTTGGACCACACTGTTACTATCATTCCATTCGCTATGTGTTCTACATTTCCCTTGGCTTATATCTTGTCTATCTAATATAAAACACTAGGCAAAAGAATTAGATCAAATTCCTTATGTTCTCTGTCCTTCAGCAAAGCTGATTCCTTATATGTACACACACACACACACACACACACACACACACACACACAGAAAGAGAGAGAGAGAGAGAGAGAGAGAGTTTTTGATTTTTCCAAATACATTCAAAGATAGTTTTCAACATTCACTTTTGCAGAACCTTATATTCCAATTTTTTCTCCCTTCCTTCTTCCCTCTCATCTCTCTCTCACCTGCTCTAGATAGCAAGCAATCCAATATAGACTAAACATGTGCAGTACTTCTAAACATATTTCCATATTTGTCATGTTGCACAAGAAAAATCAGATCAAAAGGGAAAAAAATCCATGAAAAAGAAAAAAAAACAAACAGGCAAAGAAACCACAACATCACAACAAAAAGATGAAAATACCATGCTTTGATCCACATTTAGTGAATTCATCTCTCTCTGGATGAGGATGACACTTTCCATTACAAGTCTATTGGAACTGCCTTGAATCATTGTTGAAAAAAGCCAAGTCCATCACAGTTGATTATCACATAATCCTATTGCTGTGTACAATTTTTTCTAAGTTCTACTCACTTTGCTTAGCATTAATTCATGTAATTCTTTCCAAGCTTCTGAAATGAGCCTGCTCATCATTTCTTATAGAACAATAATATTCAAAGCTGATTCTTAATAAAGACAATTCTCTGAGCACAAGGGGACATACAGTAATTCTTTTATGTCTATAAATACTGTTTTTAAAATATTACTTTGGACCTAAAGTTTTCAAATTTGGATTCCAAATATTAACTTAGGTCTAGGGAATAGCTTAAATTAGTCTTTCAAATAGCCATTTGACTACTTGATTAAAAGTAAGTAATAATTTAAGCCAAGTGAATACAAAGAATTTTTAAAAATTTATTTTATTCTCAGTGGTATTTCTGTTATAGTAGACAATATATTTATGGGGAGATGGGGAAAAGTGCAACTGTGTGGATACTCATAGAATCTCACAGATACTCAAAGAAACTATTGAATTCATCTTGTCCAACCCACCTATTTTATAGGTGAACAAATTGAACCATGGAGAAGTTAAAAGACTTGCCCAAGATTGAATAGGTAGATGAGTGATGAAGCAGGGAATACAATCCATAACTTTTGATTCCTAATCTAGTATTTGTTATACTCTGATAAATTCTAATTCAATTAGTATGTATTATTATTGTTGTCTTGGTTGTAACTAGAATCATAATTAGGTTGTGGTAGAGGGCCTTTGATCCCAGTCCATTCCATTTTCAAGGGCACAAAACTTTAAATTTTACATGATATTAAAAGTTCTTAGAATTTTAAAATATGCTAAATTTATACAATGATTGTATACAATGTATACAATAAATTATACAATGATTTATACAATCATTGGTATAGAATCAACAGAGTATGGCATTTCTTTAGCAGAACTAGAATGGAGATTATAATATGACCAATCTCATAAAAATTTTGTAAAGATTGTATATAAATACACATACATATACAAAGTGCCATGCTATATACATGTTAACTGTTATTGCTAATAGAAGTTAAAATAAGAAGCTACCAGTATTATCTTAGCAGCCTGTCCTTGCTCTTCTCCACCATGGTACATGCTTCAAGGTATCAAAGGGTCTCTGTGTCTCTGCATCTGTTTCCTACTAGACATCCCCAGGGATTAGTGTCCCAAACTTATCTTAATTACTTGTCTTATTTCCATATTGTGAATTGCAAAGTTGATATGAGGCACATTTGGCCTTGCCCTAGGCACTAAAAGACTAGTTACAGCTCAGGTTGTTTTTAATGGTAATGAGGAAGAATTAAAATTCTATTTTCATCAGTTTTCCTGAAATTACCCCAAAGCATTTGGGGTTTATTTTATTCCAATTTACAGATAAGGTTGTGAGTTTTACTGAAAGTGGCCCTTAGTGCTGTGCTCTTATCTTATTTTCTTCCTCCCTTGCATGTGGTCAAACTTTTCATTTGTCAAATTTTAGGTGGCTGACACCAGGCACAAGCAAATCTAGACTCCTTAATTGGCCACCAAACTGTCAAGGAAGTAGCAATATTGCTCTGATTTGGGTAGCACACTTTAAACTGCATAGTAAACTATTTAGCAACCTATTAGGCTCTCTGGAATTCCACATACAACAATGGAGAGAATTAATTTAACACTAACTCACAGCAGACCATATTGTTGGAATTCCACCATTTCCATGTTTTCTCTCTTTGCTTTTTATATGTGAATGTTTATGCCTACTTTGGAAAGTAACCATAGTTTATCCCTTGTAGAAGTCAGATGGGTCAGTATCTGTGGATTCAAGATAAAGTGAAAAAAGAGCTAGTCCTGGAGAACAGGCTTGAGATAAATGGCAATCTGAAAGATAATAGATTTGCCTGACATTGTTAGCCTCTGGGAATCATAACAAAACTTCAGAAATCTGGATGTCATCCAGGAATTGTTGACTTTCATTATTGTCTCATTATCACTCTCTTTTGGAAGGTAAAGTGGAATATAATTTACTTAGAATTAGAATATTAATCAATTCTTAGCCATAAGAGGCTTGAACAACACTTCTCTTGAAAAGGAAAATGGAGTTTCTTTTTGATAGTAGGTGGAAAGGAAAGACACAGGATTGTAAACTACTAAGAGTAGCTAGAAAAAAAAAGCCAAAGTTTCCCAGAACACCTGCTGTTGACTTTTTGTTCCATGACTATTCCTTTCTTTAGTTCTTTAAAAATTTTCCTAACAAGGATTTCTGTATACCAGGAAAAAACAGCTCTTGAAATTGATACAGAATTAGGAGGCTGTTAAACTAGCTTATACTTAAGAGAGCTTATTGTTAAATTTTCAGTGTAAGTACATATACCTTGGAAATTGGCAAATGCATGATTTATTGTTCTGCTGATTATATTAATTAATATAGTGATAGAAAAATGTTAATAATATAAATTATTAGTATTCAGATTGTATTTTCTATATAATCCTCCTTGTCCAAAGTCATTTGTTAAATATTTATCAGTGTACCACTTGTAGCTCTCAAATAAATGATGGGTTTTGCTACTTCATTGTAGCTTTTCTTTTTTTCAGAATCTGAGTACAAATACCACACTTATGAATAGAAGTATTTTATTTGGAACTATGGAAAGAATGGTGTATTTTAAGCCATAGGACTTGGATCTTCTACTTATTAAATAACTTTTGGCACCTCTTACCCTCAATTTTCTTATGTGTAATTAGATCTAGGACTCTGAGATCCCCTCTAGCCCTAGGTCATACTGTTTAAGAAAATGATAAAGAGGGTATATATGTTTTACCTTCATAGCTAGAAACCCTGAAAAAGGTAAGATTCGAACTCAGATCCAGACTTCATCTCTTTCTACTCTACCACATTACCTTATTTTACAGATGACAAAGCTAAGCTGCAGAATCATGGCCATAGTCATCATCAAGCATTTGAGGAATTGTTAAATGTCAGAAGAAATTCGCTTGTTCTGGGCCGGGAAAAACAAGAAAGATTGTGTCCAAGTGGCAAAGAGTCAGGTTTAGGCTTGAGTTGAAGAAAAACTTTCTAATAATTAGAGCTAATTCCAATTGAAATTGGCTGCCTAGGGAGATTAATAATAATAATAATACCAGGTAACATTTATACTTTAAGCAGATTAACTTATTTGATGCTTGAAAAAACTCTGTGGGTTCTTATGATCCTTATTTTATAAATGGGGAAACTGAGGCAAATGGGTTGAGTGGCTACATAACTAATAATAGGGATTATTCTTATTGAGGTGTGCAGTACACTTGCTGAACCTTGATTACACTAAGCAACTCTGAAATTCTAGGTTCCTCCTAGACTATAATGAGGAAGCAGAGGAGGAGGAAGGAAAACAGAATAGAGACTTTTAAGGAAGGATGAGAGAGAGAGAGACAATTCTAGTAACAAGAAGTCTAAGCTTAGGGTTAGAAGTGGGTGAAAGAGACAGGGTAGGGACAGAATAAAAGTGACTCCTCACTTTTTTGAGGGAAGAATTTAGAGCAGCTCTCTGAGAGGCTATTGTGGCTCTGGGAACCTGTAGGTTGGGGTTAGGTTGTGCTTTTGTGCTACAAGATAACATGAGCCAGAGTTAAGAATACACACCGAGAAGTCCACAGTACACAGAGTACATGCAGAACAGCACCAGGCATGATATTATATTGAAAACAAAACGCATGTCCCACCCCTCAGATAACAGCCCTAGGGGAAAGCCCCGCTCTCCCATTGCTTGTTATAGCTCTGACTAGAGTGGGGAAAAGTAACTGTGAACCAAAATCTTTTATCAGGGCAATGACTGGTAATATTTAATCACTTTTTTTCTGTAGACACTTGATTCATTTTTATTTCTATTCTTTTGTCCTTCACTCTTTCTCCTCTCCCTTTCATTCTTGGTTTTTTTTTTTTTTCTTTTTCTCATTTCATTGGACTCAAGGCTAAAGAGGTTCCTGACTCCTATACTAAAGTAATGATATAATTGTGAAACACATCATCTCTATGTACTATGGACTTCTCTCCTTATGTACTCCATCCATCACCATCCCCTGCTCCCACAAAACTGAACTATCCTATGATTCATTTATTTAGTTCCCATTCAATTATTTTAAAAAGGAAATAAAAGCAGAAGTCGTGTACTTTCAGGATTTCTCAAAAGTCTTTGTGCAATTTTAAGGTAAGCTTAAAACTACACAAAAGTCTTTTAGCTTGTTTAAAACCTCACAAAGACTTTTGGGAACACCATGCATTTTGTGTGGTATCTAACACTTGCAATGCCTTCATGTTGCAGTGGAAAGAGAACTGAATTTAGACTCACTAAACTTGAGTTCAAATCTTGGTGCTGTTATTTATTACTTGCACAATTTAGGGCAGGCCATTTAATCTTCCATTTTTCATCTGTAAAGTGATAAACTTTCCTTAATTGTAGATCTGACCATGATTTTCCCCTACTCAATCAATACTCATGATTTCCTATTGTCTCTAGAGAAACATACAAACATTTCTCTTTGGCTTTTATAGATTGTCATTGCCTGGCTCCATACTCTTCTCTCTAACCTCTTTAAACATTATTGGGAATTGATCTCATGCTACAACATAGCCAACTGGTTCTTTCTATTCCTTTTACACAGTACTTCAGTGATACATAATCTACATGCCTTTATGTTGGCCATCTTCAATGCCTTGAATGCCCTCCCTCCTTAATGCCTGCTCACAGAATCCTTCACTTCCTTTTAGATGAAATTCAAGCCAAATACTTTTATGTGTATGAAGTGTTTCTTGAACATACCTCCAACTGCTGTCTTCTGAATTACCTAACATTTTATTGTCTTGTATTTATTTTCTATATTTTTAGTATATAGTTGTATAGATAACTATTATTTCCTCTAATAGAATGCAAGTTCATTAAGAATTTGGGCTATTTCTTTTCTCTTTTTCTTTGTATCCTGGCACATAGAAGGTGCATGATAAATGCTTATAGATTGGTTCATTGATTAGATGATCTCAAAGGTCCTTTCTGGCTATAAAATTCATTTTATTACTATCTTTTTTATTCAACAAAATATTTACCAAGTGCCCACAATGTACAAATTTCTATATAAGATCTGAGGAAGTAAATGAAAATTGCCACTTGCCCTCAATCGGATGGTAGTCTCATAGGGAAAATAAAACATGAACACGGGTAAAGTATGCTACTATGGAGAATGTGATGAGATCAAAAACAGGATATCTAGGCAGCAAAGTGCCACAGTGGATAAGCACTGGACTTGAAGACCGAGAGAGATCTGAGTTCAAATTGAGCCTCAAATATTTACCAGCTATAGGACCTTGGATAAGTCATTTAACTTTGACTCAGTTTCCTCACTGTGAAGTGGGGACTAAAATAACATTTACCTCCCAGGTTTATTGTGAGGATCAAATGAGATAATAATTGTAAAGTGCTTAGATAGTGCCTGGTACATAATCGGCCTGTTTCCTTCCTAAGCAAAATAATTCTTTGAGGAAGGAGAGAACTCATTCAACTATGAAGATCAAGAGAAATTACATGGAATAACAGCCACCTGAAATGGACCTTGAAGCAACAGAAAGATTTCCAAAAATATGATAAAGAAAGAGTATATATCACATGTGGGCAGGGGTGGGAGGGGATTGATGTTAAAATGCAAGATAAAATTGAAGCAGAGTGAGAACAATGATACGTATTTTTAATAAATATATTAATCAGTAATCTGGAGTGATTTCCAGTTGGTGCATTATTTAAAATTGGCTTTCCCCCCTCTTCTCCTAATCATTTTTTAAAATATTAAATGCCTTAAATAAATATAACATTAGCCAAAAAATTATTTTCATCTTTTTCCAGCTTGGGTAGGTAAGATCTGTCTACTTAAATCAGATTATAATTCATAAAATGCTTTTGATATCCAAACAATAAATTTGTGATAATTTTACATTTTTGTGGGCTAAGATTTCCCAAAAAACAAAAGAGAAAAGTACCAATAGTATGTTTTCCCCCCCTCTCTTTGGAGTTTCGACTTTTACAAAATTCTAGAACAAGGAACTAGTTTGATTTAAAGGCAATCCTGAATGTCACAATCCATTCACAAAACTGAAACCAGATCTTTCTGCAAAGAACTGAACTGACTTTTACCAGTATACTTTGAATGAAGTTTTCATTTTTAAAAAATGCCAATTGTGACATATCAACATGTTTAAACAATAAAATAATCCTTGACTTCAAATTGAGGTCAAATCCTTTTACTGGTTATCTTCTTTCCCATACTGGTACAAAGTTGGTGGTTAATGTCAGGGAGACCCCTAGGCTATGTCTACACAGTGCCAAAACATCTGGATGAAAATTGAAAAACTTCAATCATACACCTGGACAGTCTGGTTTTATAATGCCACACATCTGGAATTGTGAAACATCTGGATGTTTGGCTAAGAGTATTTTCCTTTCTATCTGCCTGTTTGGTGTCACTTATACACAGCTTTGGTTTCTCTGCTGGGAAGAAGGATTATATAAGATATGATGAATTACTCTTCCTTTATTCTTTCGTTTTTGCTCAAGGTCACATGGTGAGTTAATGAAAAAGCCAAAAATCGCAACCCAGGTCCTTTGACTGTCAGTTTAGACAAGAGAAGCCTCAGCCATAGAGATGAATTCAGAACTTTCTAGGAGTTACACTGTTTTGTAGTAAAGTAGAATTAAAGCAAAGGCCATGTTTCAGGGATCTGAGATAAAGGAAGACAAGATGAGGAATATTTGACATAAGGCATGGAGGGACCTTAGAGATTATCTAACCCAATTCCTTCATTTGATAGTTGGGGAAACTGAGACTCAGAGAAAGAAAGGGATTTGCCTAGGATCTCATAGCAAATAAGTAGGCATCTTATAACTAATAAATAAGGACAGAGCTGGAATTTAAACACAAATAGGGCATGCTTTCCATTGCACCAATCAGACTCTATTCCCTGCTCCCTTTTCCCCCACCCCATTCTTTTCTACACATGTCTAACCAGGAAGTCATGAAATATGAGAGTTTGAGATGATGAAAGGTGATATAAATGAACAAAAAAAGGCTGTAGGCTTTTTTTGGAGCCAGTCAAGCTATATGGCATTTTTTTTCAATTTTCAAAAGCTATTCATCCTCGTAGAAAAGAAATGCACAACTCAATAGAATTGCATAAACCACTGGTTAAAAACAATCAAATCAATTTTACCTTATACATTGTCTATTGAAACCAAGTATCTTATACAACAATCATTTTGTTCCAAAGCAAATACTGTTAGCCTCTTATTTATTTCTTTATCTTTAGACATATTCCACAGCTCAGCCAAAAATAGCCATTTGTTGGACACACATAATTTAACTAGTTTTCTAATATATCCCAAACTTAACTTCTCTATTACTTTCAAAGGTACAACAATCCTCTGAGTTAAAACATATAAATCTTGACTTCTCAATCTCTCTTGCCCCATATTTACCAAGTCCTATTGTTTTTGCCTTTGTAATATCTTTCCTGACTTCCTTCAAGTTTCAGTTAACCCTACTCTCTACAAAAACCTTCCTAATTTTCCTTATTCTTGGTGTCTTCCCACTGAGACTACCCCTAATTTATTCTGTATTTATCATATTTGTCCAATAGTTGTTTTGCATTTTGTCATCCCCACTAGACTATGAGCTCTCTGAGAATAGTAACCTATTTTTTGACCTGTCTTTGTATACTCATTGCTTCTGCCTGGCACATAGTAAGTACTTAAATGCTTGTTAACTTGATACACACACCCACAAACATTCATTCACACCCACATTTGACATTTTATTTCCATGCTTTTTCATTTATTCATTAATTTATTCACCTATTTATTCATGTTTCATCTCCATGACTTTGTGCAGACTGTCACTTATGCCCTAGAATCCATTGTTTCACAACCCTTATCTTTGAGAATCCCTAATTTCCATGAAAGATGAGCTAACGTGCCATCTCCTGGATGAGCCTTCCCTGATTTCCCCATTCTTCCAATAGCTAGGATCTGTACTTAGCTTTTAAAATATTATCTTGTAGTTATTAAGACAATAACTAAGTGTGTTCATATTGTCTCCACCAGAATGTAAATTCCTTGAGAAACCAAAGATTTTCATGATTGATTTTATATTCCTAGAATCTAGCATGCTGCCTGACTCAATATTGTGAAATAAGGAAACTGGGATTTCTAGCTAAATGATCTTTGAGAAAGAGCAAACTGAGGTTTGACTATCTTGCTCAAGGTCACACAGTTAGTGCATTGCAGCAGAACCCAGGTCTCCTGATTCCCAGTTTAGTGCTATTTATACTCCAATAAAGGCATATGGTAACTATGTTGGGAAAGCCAAGAAGAAGAAGATGGTATCCATGACTCATATTTCCTCTTAGCCTTGGGAATAAAAACCATTCTGACAGAGTTCAGGAGCAAACTTTGACAAGGCCATCTAATTTCATGGATCAGAAGTCTGAAGGCTAGGATTTTCCACTACATTGTCAAATTTACAGCCCTGTTAAACACTTCCTCATATAAGGTCCATCCTAGTTAGAATGACAGCCTTAAGAATTGCTAAAGCTGGGAATTTTCCCTAAAAGTCAAAGAGAATAAAGGAATGAATAACATACACATGATTGGAAAGCACCTGGAAATGTAATGACATCTCATCAATTATTAACAATAATAAAAACATTAGTATCTGTTGAATGATTTTTTAGAATGAGATCAGCTCTTGCCTGTGATTTAACCTTACATTTAGTAATTCCTTCTTCAGAGGAAGCTTGGGATAGAGAGATTTGTTGGGCCTAAGAGAAGACTTGTTTATCATTCATCGAGGTTTAGTATTTACAGTTAAATTATCTTCTTTAGAGTAAAAGCAAATGTTTGTTTATTTACTATTTCTCCACTCATAGGTTACCAGGAATTTCTAAGTACAATATGTATTATTTATCTAGAGCTTAGATTTTTCTAACCTCTACCCACTGGAACTATATTTACAGAGGACAAAATGGCCACTAATGGTTGTTATAAAGATCCTAATGAAAACTATGCTCTTTGCTACAGGACACCTAACTACCAGTTTTATCAAATCCTTTACAAATAGTGAATTCACAACAAACTTGGCTATTCAGCTTCCTCCTGATTAGTTGATTCAGAATGACAAACCATAAGGTTTCTCTGGGTTGGGGATGGGGTAAGAGTTAGACATGATGACCATAGGAGAGAGGCAGAAAAACTAAAAACATACGATGATGACTTTGTAATATAAAAGTGGATGTCCACAATGCTGTCCCTGGGCCATATCAATACCATCACATTATGTTCAGCATCCTCTATTTAAGAAGCAGAGAAGTGGAAAATCCATTTTTAAGACATGCTCATTTAAAATAATGGACATGTTAAAAATTGTTTTGGTACTTGATAAGTTTCAGTTGTTTGGAAGAGTTACTCCCATGGAACACTGCATTCCACTCTGATATTAGTTAAAAGGTCAGTGCCGCATTTGGTGGAAGTTTGCATAGATGATATATTTATAATGAGCAAAGAGAATGCTGAATTTAGAGTCAAAAGATCTGAGTGTGAGTGCTACTTTTGTAACTTACTATTGAATGACCTTAAGATTCCTGGGCTTTGATTTTCTCATTATAAAATTAAACGATTGGATTTTAGGAAATGGGGTATGATGGAAAGGATATGGGTTTTGAGTCAGAGGACCTAATAAATTCCAGCTCCATCTTGGAAAATCTCTTCACATTTCTGGACCTCAGTTTCCACATTTATAAAATAAGAGGTTTGGATTAGAAGATCCCTGAAGTCCCTTTTGGCTTCAAATCTAAAACCCCTTAATCTCAAAACCCTCCTCAGCTTTATAGATCTAAGAACCCCAAGATTTCAGTTTTCTGCAGGAAGTGGAGGATAGGAAGCCCAAGGAAAAGACAAGACTGGACAGATATGTTTACTCTCTAAGTATTTGAAGAGGGATTAGGATTATTATACTTGACCCCTTAGGAAAAGTAGGAGCAATGAAAGGAAGTTTCAGAAAAAAAGATTTAAGTCATAGAAAAGAATTTTTTCCCCTAACAATAAGATGCTAAGTAGCATGTGTTATTGTGGGTGATAGTGGAGAACTTAGAGCAAAGGCTAGATAGCCTACTTTAAGGATTTTATGTGGGGAAATTTTTGTTCTGCTACAGCTCAAGTAGATGGCCTCTGAGCTCCCTGCTAACTGTAAGATCTTGGGTATTCTGTGACTAGATGTAGGTGTTCCCTTTCAACCAGTTGAGGGGAAAAAGATCTGGAAATGTATCGTTTTGGCTATCTGCATTATATATCAATTTAAAGATAGCATTTACTCATTCTGGTAATAGGAAAAATTGTTAGAAGTTAGAGAGTACCATGTAGTGGTTAGACCATTGAATACAGAATCTGGAAGAGCTGGGATTTAATTCTGCCTTAGATATTTAAAAGTTCTGTGACACAGCAAGTCGTTCAACTTTTCTGTGTCTCAGTTTCTTCATTTATTAAATGAGGAATTGAAGAGACTTTTCCAAGATGGAACTAGAATTTGGTTTGGTCCTCTATCTCAAAACCCATATCCTTTCCATTATACCAAATTTCCTAAAAATCACCTCTAAGGTCCCTCCTGGCTCTTTTTGATATCTATCTGTTTTTGATAAGCATTCCAAGATTCTATGGTTAAGCAGAATATTAGGATTCCCAGGCAGTATTCTTAGTTCCATTGTTGAGATATGAAACTTCTTTGAATAAGAGTTGCTGAATCCCCCTTTGCCTTAATTTTTCCAGATATAAACATAGGAATACTAAGGTAGACAGCAGCTCTATGGACCACAAGAATGAGAACTTTATGAATGAATTTAGTCTAAACCCTTGATTTTGCTTATGATGCAACTGTGTCAGTTGGGTGGTACTATGGAGAGAGCATTGCATTCTAGAGACAGAAAAACAGGATAAACATTCAGAATATAGATATGCAACCAGATAGATAGACAGAATAAACAAGTGTTCAAATCTAGCTTCAGGCACGCCTAGCTGTAACTCTAAGTCACTTTAATCTATTTGCTTCAGTTTCCTCAACTGTAAAATGGAGATTAAAAATAATATCCACTTCCCAAGGGTATTGTGAAGATCAAATGAGATATTTGTAAAACTGCTTAGTGTATATAGGACTAAATATTCTTTTCTTCCTTCTTCCTTTCCTGTGATCCATAGAGAGACTAAGTGGTTTTCCCAAAGTAATTCAGGCAGTGAATCTTGGGACATGGCATTCACCATCTTAGGCCCCAGTTATATATATACAATGAGGATGTGTGTGTGTGTGTGTGTGTGTGTGTGTGTGTGTGTATTTACATATAAACAATGAGGACCTTAGGCTAGAGATCTCTAAAATTTCTTCCAGCTCTAAAATTCTATGATTTCTCCTCAATTTTATATATCTATATTCTCTAGTTTTGTGGGGTTTTTATTCTAAAGCTGTGAACTACCTGGGATTGTTTAATTGTACCTTCCATAAATACCAGGGATTGATACCATCCTGAGACCCATCTGTTTCAGAGTTAAGAGGGAGAGAAAGGGCATGGAATATGTTCATCCCTGCAGTCTATTGAGGGAAGAGGATCTTCTCAGTCCTTATATAGAGAAGTTCTTATAAGTCACCAAGACCTTGAGGCTAAGAAGAGTTAAATGATTAGCTTTAGGTTTCACAAAAAGTAGGTATCTAAGGTAGGATTTAAACACAATTTTTCCAGACTCCACATCTAACATTCTATCCTTATCATATCAAATGTAGTTAGATTTATTGCAATGCAATCTTAGATTACCAGAGGACCCTTGAAGTAAATATTCTCAAATGAGCACACATATTGCTAAATGAAATTACTCCCAAGGAGGGCTATATTATCTGACACTCTCTACATGTGTGAGTGTAGACAAATTCCTTAACGATCATGGTTTCCTTTCTCTCTTGTTTGCAAAATGAGAAAGCAAAGAATAAATGACTTCTTTGATCCCTACCAAATTTAGATTAATAATCCTCAGATCTTTTAAAATTTTCAGCCTCCCCATAGTGGCTAATACAACAGGCTACCCATAAGTGCTCAATGAGGACTTGTTGATTGACAGATTAAAGAAAGAATTATTCAAGAAGAATTGAGATATTGGTATCGAAGCTGGGGCTAGTACAAATCTAGAGGGATTTTGTCTAGGAGAAGCTATAAGCTGCGTGATCTTAGTGTGGACCAAGTGTAATCTATATCACTCTCAATGCTCATCTATCCTTGATCACAGTCAACAATCTGTGTAGTCTCCGGTTTGGAGTTTAGAATTAAGAAAAAGGGCCTAAGCTACTAAAATTCCAGACAGATAATTCTGTAGTCACCACACATTATTGCAGGTCAGTGTTTTGCTAAGTACATTATAACAAGAATAGATGTGTGGATGTATGGAGGGGAGAGAAAGAGAGAGAGAGAGAAAGAGAGAGAGAGAGAGAGAGAGAGAGAGAGAGAGAGAGAGAGAGAGAGAGAGAGAAGAGAGAGAGAGAGAAGAAGAAGAAGAGAAGAAGAAGAAGAAGAAGAAGAAGAAGAAGAAGAAGAAGAAGAAGAAGAAGAAGAAGAAGAAGAAGAAGAAGAAGAAGAAGAAGAAGAAGAAGAAAGGGAGGGAAAGAGAAAGAGACAGAGAGGCAGAGACCCACACAGAGAGAGACATAGAGACAGAGACAGACAATAGATAGATAGACGGACAGAAAAACAGGATAGACAGACAGGATATAAATAGGTAGATAGACATATAGAAAGATAAATAGAAAGACAGGATAAACAGGATATAGATAGGTAGATAGACAGTTAGTAGCTAGATAAACATACAGGATAAAGACAGGATATAAATAAGTAGATAGACAAACAGTAGATAAATAGAATAGGATACAGATAGGTATATAGATAGATGGATAGGCAGAAAGATAAATAGATAGATAGATGGCATGGTGGATAGAGGCATGGGTCCTGAAATCAGAAAGACTGGAGTTCAAATTTGGACTCAGATATCTCTTATTATGTGATCCTGGACAAATAATTTAACTTTTTACCTCATTTTCCTCATCTGTAAAATGGGGATTATATTAGCATCTCCTTTTCAGAGTTGTGATAAACAATTGAGATAATAACAGTGAAATACTTATTAAGTACATAAAAGTTAGCTATTGAATACATGTTAAATACTCTCTAGGAGCCTGGCCCTATGCTAATATTAAGCAACTATGTCAAACATTCCACAACACTCCCAAATCTGGCTGAACCAGATGAAAAAATGGTTTGAAAATATTTAATAAAATAAATAAAATTACGATAAAACATAAATAAAAATGCAGTTTAAAACAAAGTCACTATGTATCATGGGGAGATCTTTCTATATGGATTAATGCCCCCCTTTCTATCTGAGTCTGACACCAATGATTAAGATTTGCAGAGCATTTGGCATATATTATCTCACTTGATAATTATAATACAAGATTCACCCTGCAAAAGGTGAGCCAGCTTGCCTCGACCTGATGTTTGTGATGAGGGAACAGCAGCATGAATGTCTTTCTTTCGGTCCTTCCTAGGTATTTTTCTTCCCTGTGTGTGAAAGGCTCTTAGCTATGAACACTCTCCATTATGTGGTTGCAGGTGCAGACCCAAGACCAGGGAGATGTGGGAGGTTTAGTCCGGGAGGTGGTTAGGGAGTTTGTGTTACAGCTAATTTTCACCATTTGTTTAATCTATTACCAAGGGTCGTTTGTCAAGCTGCTGCCGCTGCTGTTATCCTCCTCTGGAATCCCTGTTCCCAGAGACGGAGGGCCTGGGAAGGAAGAAGAAAAGCACTTTCCAGGGACTCGGCTAAGAGGAAGAACCAACAACAAAGTGGCCCAGAGAAAGTGAAAGAACCCGGGCAGGCATCAGTTCACAGGCCACAGGCATTCCACAGGCACCTCGTCAGGAAATTAGTCTAATCAACACCAGCTTACAAAGAGAAAGGGAAAACATTGGTCCCGGGAGGATGCCTCCTCTGTCCAGGTGACCGTATCACTAAAGCCTCTGCTTTTTCTTCCCCAGATAAGGGAGGCCCAGGATCATCCAGCTGCATGGGAATTGCATGCAGGCCACATTGGCGATCAGGACTTAAAATTTGTTGCTGGTCAGTCGTATAAAGGTTTCCGTTGTCGTCCTGATTTACAGCTGCTTGTGCTTTCACCTCTTCTACCCAAGTACCAGCAATAAATATCAATCATGTTCCTTATTGACCAATCACCTTCGTTATCCTCCTCTGACAGTTTTCCACAAGCCATGATGAATAGGCAAATAAAATGAGGAATATTTGTTTTCAGTCAAATAGGCTTTTACAGGATCTTGGTTCTCATGTGAATAAGATATTCATATAAATTTACCTGAGTGTACACGTATTGATTACAAATCAAGGAATCTGATTTATTGATAAATCTAGCAGAATGCACACTCCATTGGTACCTACTTTTGATATTTCAAGAGAAAATGAAGAAGGAATTAACATTTTGGGTAAACGCTTTGTGGCACATTTGTGGGAGGGCAAAGATGGGCATTTCCCAGGATATGCAGGCATAAGCTTCCATTTGCTTTGCTGGAGGGAATATCTACATCGAGGAGATCACCGATCCATTTGAAGAGCATGTGTATACGATTCAGTATAAATGTTAAAAATAGTCATGTTTGGGGGCAGCTAGGTGGATAGAGCACCAGCTCTGAAATCAGGAGGACCTGAGTTCAAATATGACCTCAGACACATAACACTTCGAGCTATATGACCCTGGGTAATTCAATTGCCTCAGGGAAAAAAATAGTCCTGTTTGGAGAATCTGTGTTTGACCCAAAGATACTATCATCAATGAAAACATTTTTGGTATTAGTGAGGAGTCAGAGAAAATATATGCTTTTTTTTTTTTTTTTTTTTTTTTGGAATGTAGAGGAAGAAGACTTGCATTAAAATTAAGTATTCAATTGATCAGTTGACAAACATTACTTATAAAGTATCTAATATGTACTAGGGATTGAGATATAATGGAAATGAAATGAAACAATCTCTACTTTCAAGGATTGAAAAGAAAGTTTAAAATAATCAATTCTAAAATCCACAGGGTTTTTTTTTTTTTTTTCAAATATTCTTTGAAGACATCCAACCTGTTCCATTTTTGCTGGGGAGGCCATTCTATTTGCAAAAATCATAATACTCACCTCTTTCAGTGCACTTATCTATCAAAGATTGTTGACTCTTTCTAAAAATCATATCCAACCTTAAATACAAAGATATGGCACACCCGAGAATACTCAAATGAAATACAGGCTCTGAAAGACATGTCCTAAGAAATGTTTGGGGTAATGACACGATTTTTTAAAGATGACTGCTTCTAACGAGACAGTAATTTGCATATATATGTATGTGTGTGTGTGTGTGTGTGTGTGTGTGTGTAAGTCAAAAAGCAATTATTAATTGCTTATTGTATTAAACACTGGGGATATAAAGAAAAACAAAAACAATTCCTGCTCTCAAGGACTCCCATTCCAATGAAATGTGAGTGTGTGTATTTTATTTTTTAGGTTGGTATCTCTTTGAGTGTGAATACTGAGACGATAGAGAGTAACCTGCCTTTAATTAGCAAAATAGCAAGGGGTTTAGGAATATTATTATTATTAATAATAATAATAATAATTGTTATGATTAGTGCTCATATTAGCAGTTAGATTTATGAGTGCTTTGAGGCTTGCTAACGTCTCTGCATATGTTATTTCATTTGATTCTTACAATAGCTTTCCGAGGGGGTGCTATTGTTCTCCTTATTTTTAGAGGAAGAGACTGAAAGGGAAAATTTAAAGTGATTGACTCAAGGTCACATAGCTAGGAAATGGATGAGACAGGGTTTTAAGTCAAGTCTTCCTGACTCCAACTACTGTGTCACCTATTTTCCTTTAGATATTTAACTATTAAACTTCTTTGTGAGGATTTTATATCATTGCATGTACAAGAGAAATATTTAATATTTTCACTGTCTTAACATGGGTGAAATCTGATTTGAATGAAATAGAAGTTGGGATTGATTGATTCAAAGGTAATTCACAGGAAATATTTGCTTTAGAGAGACTGTCTTTACTATTATGATGTGGACTATACTGTTTTGGCTGTTGTGTATCTACTTTTGACAGAGATAGTTTGTCCCCTCGTGAAATAAAAGTACTTCTAGGAAATATAGGAAGAAGGACCAAGGTCCTGCCTGATAGCTGCATTGATCTGTGACTGGGTTGATTCACACACACATACACATGCACACACACAGAAGTATATATTTTATTATATACATATATATGTACATATATACATACATATAAATATAAACCTATATATAAATATAAACATATATATATACACACATATAAATATAAACCTATATATAAATATAAACATATATATATACACACATATAAATATAAACATATATACACATATAAATATAAACATATATATCCACATACATATATAAATATAAATATAAACATATATACACACATACATATATATATAAATAAATAAATAAATAAATAAATATATATATATAAAACACATCTTTTATTATACTCTCCAGACTCTTGGAGTCTGTGAATGCCACACTAAATGCTTGCGAGATCTGATGGTATGAACCAGGAGCCAGTGGTAGAATCTAAAGGTCAATTCACTAGAATGGAATCCTTACCACAAACAATGGCACAAGTTTAAAAGCTTGTGCAATTAATTCAGTTTTTCTACAGAGCATCAATTGAGAAGCTACCAAATTTCCTTTTTTTACCCTTCAGTGGACAAGATCTTGAGATTCTATTGGCTTTGGACAGGAAGGTCTGTGTTTAAATCTTCAATTTGTTATTTGCTATCTATATGATCCTGGGTAACAATAATAATAACAATAACAAAAACAACTGTGGATTTTATTTTCCTCATATATAAAATAAGAGGCTTGGATCCCCTTCAGCTCTGGATCTGATCCTATGCTTAAACTGAGTGGTGGAGCTGCAATTATTTTTGAAATATTCTTGACACTCCTAGTAAATCAATTGACTTGCTGTATTGTGGAATCATAGAATTGGCTATTGATCTCATTTCCTTTAGCACATTTGTGATGAAGTTGTTTTTGTGGGTGTTGTTTGTTTTGTTCTTTTGGTAAATAATAACATTATGAACCTGAAGCTCCATGGCTAATTAAATTTAATGGCAGGTCTCCTCTCTACTGCTTTCCTTATAAACCAGAATGTTAATAAATAATATTATCCATAATCCATAATATCTGACTGTCCAATGAGGAAATCTGCAATTGGTTTATATGCAAGAGGGTAAAACCATCTCCATAATAGAACTTTAACAAAATATGGTCCTTTATTATTTTGGTTGGGGATAAATTATAGGGAATAGGAAAGAGAAAATGAAATGAAAAATAAATGAAAAACAGAATATAGGTGGGAGGACATATATATGTACACACAGTATGTGTGTATGTATGTGCATGCACACATATATTAATAATTATAAGATATTTTCAAAGGTGATTAAGTAGTTATATCCTCTTCCTTACAACACACACAATCCTGAGTTAAGCCCCAAAACCAAGGATTCCTTCTGTATTGATTATAATAAATAATGAGGCAGTTAAGCAGTGCATTGGATAAAATGATAGCAATGTAGTTATGAGAATCTGAGTTCAAATTTTCCCTCAGATTATTATCTGATCCTGGACAGATTATTTAATCTTTCTGGACCTTAATTTCCTTATCTAATAATAATGGGGGATGGGGAGTATTGGTCTTTAAGGTCCCTTTAACTATGATCCTATGACTTGAAAGTGATCAATAATGATTTACTTCAACAAGCATTTATTAAACATCTACTACTTTCCAAATATTATACTAGGTGGAGATGCAAATTCAAAAATGAAAATAGTCTCTAGCTTTAATGAATTTACCTTTTTACTTGGGGAAATCAGTACATATGTACTGAATATGTTCGAAACAATACAAACCATTATTAAGTTCAGTGGATATTGGGGTATTCTCCTCCAATGGAGGAATTCTGACATAACAAAGAAGTGGGTTCTTTTTATTAGTTTTTTTTGGCCCTGTACACACTAATCCTAGAGAAAAGGTAAAAATTACTTGAAGCTTAAATCTGGCTTAATTGCTCTCCAAAAAGGGGAATAAAAGAGTATTTAATGTACAGTATAAGTCAGGCATAGGACAGCTATTTATTCTATTTTATTCACTTATATATCTACTTATTTATCTATTTTTCTTCACAAAACAAATAATCCACATGTAAGATTCACAAGTATGTATTGATAGAAAAATTTAAATAAGGAAAATCAGTAACATAATTTCTATACTTTCTCAGATGTTAATACTTAAAAACATGATACAGTTTATAGGACTGCTGAAAAATTGTTATTTAAAATTCATCTTAATTTTTCAATATTTAAACAGTTCCCCCCAGTTCAGTCAGTTAGAGAAGCATTTATTGTCTCCTTTGTGCCAGGGGCTTTGCTAAATGCTAGGATACAAAGAAAGAAAAAAGAAAGTGCCTACCCTAGAGGAGTTTATAGGCTAATGTGGGAACAAAAAGCAAACAAATATTTACAGATAAACTGTGTTCAGAATGAATAGGAAGGTAAAGCCCTAGAATTAAGAGGGATAGGAAAGGCCTCCCATAGAAAGTAGGATTTCATTGTTGATTTTTGTCCTTTGTTCTCAAAGAGGACCAAGATTTCAGGAAGGAGATGCTATGACGTGCAAATGAATTGGGTTTAAGTGAGAGAGAACTGCATAAAATCACCGGTCTCACTTTCTCCTTTGGGGTCAAGTTCAAAGAAATCTTGACTGACTAGAGCAGAGAGAATCTCTAGGTCTTTTTCAATGAGGGGAAAGAAAAGAAAATTGACAGCTTCTCAGTTAATACTCTGTAGTAAAGCTGAATTAATTGCATGAGAGTTTCAACTGATTATGGTAAGGATCCCATCCCAGTGAATTAACCTTTAGATTCTATCACTGGTCCAGATTCCCAGCTCCAATGGCAGGCCATAATCATATCTGCAGGAGACAGTGAAGAAATTTCCAAAACTTGTAATGAGTGAATTGGAATTAACCTCACAATCCCTGGGACCAAGGCTACCTGATCATTAAACATATCTCAGGACAAGATTGATTTCTGGCTATGCACTTAGTACAGAATTTACAAGGGCCTGGAGAGTATACCAACTGATGTGTTCTCTCTCTCTCTCTCTCTCTCTCTCTCTCTCTCTCTTTTCTCTCTCTCTCTCTCTCTCTCTCTCTCTCTCTCTCTCTCTCTCTCTCTCTCTCTCTTCTCTCTCTCTCTCTCTCTCTCTCTCTCTCTCTCTCTCTCTCTCTCTCTCTCTCTCTCTCTCTCTCTCTCTCTCTCTCTCTCTCTCATTTTATTTCAAGAGCGGACAAATTATCTCTGTCAAAAGTATATCTACACAACACCTAAAACAGTATTGTCCACATCATAATAGTGAAGACAGCCTCTCTAAAACATTTTCAATGAACTTCCTCTGAATCAATCAATTCTAACTTTTGTTTTCATTCAAATCAGACTTCACCCATGTTAAGATAGTAAAACTACTAGATATTCTCTCTTGTGCATGTAATGATATAAAATCTTCACAAAAGCTTAACAGTTAAATATCTAAAGGTAGCACAGTAGTTAGTTTGGATTTGGCGTCAGGAAGACAACTTAAAATCCTGTCTCATCATTTCCTAGTTATATGACCTTGGGTCAATCCCTTTAAATTTTCCCTTTCAGTCTCTTCCTCTGAAAATAAGGAGAACAATAGCACCCCCTCAGAAAGCTATTGTAAGGTTCAAATGAGATAACATGTAGAACTTTAGTAAGCCTCAAACCATCCATAAGTCTGTTAATATCAATAGCAATCATAACAATAATTAACAATAATATTGTTTAAGTCCCTTGCTATCTTACTAATTAATTACTAATTACTCTGTACTCATACTCATTTAGCTATCAATGATTGTTGGCTGTTTCAAAAAATCAAATCCATCCTTTAAGGACAAAGATTTGCCACCTCTGAGAATACTTAAAAGAATGGAGTACAGACACTGAAAGACATTTCCTAAGGAATGTTTTGGGTAATGGCATCAGTATTAGAATAAGTGTCTATTTTTAAGATGACTCCTTAGAGGAAGGATTTCTTTCCCCTTATTCTTGTAAGCTACTGGTAACCCTTGCTAAGGGTTATATTCTTCTCCAAGACACCTTTCATATTGCAGTTAGAATTTGAGAATTTAGGATTTTTGGGCTTTTTAAACTCAGGAGACTGCTTCCAAGCCCGAATGTGTCTATTTTAGGATTAGGTTCTTAGGATCCCTTATGATCAGGTAAAGAAACACAAAGAAGCAAAGATCCAGTTTCAAACTTAAATAGCTTGACTCGCTCTTAAATAGCTGAATCAGCTGTTAACAATCATCATGTTGTTGGAATAAAAAAGAATACCCATCTACTTCCTTCCCATTCCCTTCATGGGAAGTCTAAGAGTTACATGATGCCAACTGGAGAGCAGAAGGAAGAAAAAGAGGGGGATCGTCCCGTTTTAAAGGTCCACTGAATCAGAAACTCTTCCAGATCAATAGCAAATGAGGGCGATTGCTTCATCACCTTTCAGTAATGAGCCACATGTGTTTTCAGAATCAGCAGAGGAACTCTAGTGCATGTTCCAAGGAAGAGTTCCTATAGGTCTTTCCTTGGGCATAGTTCTAAGAGGAGCAATCTCTGTTTTATATACAGTGTCATTGTTGAAGGTGAGGAGAGAGATTAGGAAGTGTGAAGAGGCAGGAAGCTAATATCTAGAAAGATCATGAAAGGCTGGAGGACATCCTATCTCAATACACTCTAATTGCTAATTGTGGTTATTGTTGATTTTTTAACCCTTGGATTCACACTGTTTTATTCAAAATTTTTATTTGATCTTTTGCTAAAGAGAATTATCGTTGTTTTAGGAAGAACAATATCATTCATACTTCTTATTCTATGCCAATAAGTTTTCTGTACTAGGCACATCTAAGAGGTAGCTTGGAATAATAGGGTAGAGAGCTAGTCTTCAGAAACATGAATATCTAGGTACAAGTCCTGACATATCCTGAAAGATAACACCTACAGTGTCTACCTTATAGAGTTATTTTGAATAAAATATAAAATATCCTGTGTGAGTGTTGCTGTTGTAATTTTCTTGCTTCCCAATAAAGTTTTGATTCATTAAGAGAGAAAAAAGATGATATTTAAATTCTCATCCACATCTCCTGGATTCTCTGGCTTCCTTCACATCTGAGCTAAAATTTTAACTTCTACAGGAAGCCATTCCTGATCCCTTTGAATTCTATTGATTCCCTTCTGTTGATTATTTCCAATTGGTTCTGGATATAACTTGTTGCCATATAGTTGTTTATATGTTGCCTTTCCCATTAGATTGAATTTCTTGAGAGCTGAGACTGTGTTTTACCTCTATTTGTATTTCCAAGGCTTAGCAAAGTGCCTGGCAGTAGGTGGCATTTAATAAAAATTAATTGATATTATTAAGTTTATTTTTTTTTGATGCAAAATAGACTATACAATAGGAATGTTCTTATATTATAAATTCCTTAAGCAAATGACTGTATCTTACTCATCTTTGTAATCCTCCTACCCTGAAAAACAAACAAGCGTGATTATAAGGATAAGAGCCTTACATTTGGTATGAGAGCACTTGAGTTCAAATCTCAGTTTTTCTATTTCAGCAAATCATCTCATCACCTATTAACTTCTGCTTCATTATCTACATTGAAACAGAAGGTGACTAGGTGATTCATGAGGCTCTTCCATTTTAATTGTGTGAAACTGCTTAGTCCAACAAGTTCAATTTGTATCTAGTTGAAGATCAGTAAAGATTTTTAAGATTGCATAAATGAATAAAGATACAAGTGAATGGAAAAGCTGAGTTGTCTCACTATATAAGCAGACACAAAAGTGAACTTTGTGAGGCCATCCTTAAATATAAATCTTGATAACCATTTTTGTCATTCGAAAAATGAAGACTTTGCTAGACTTGCCTTCCATTAGTATGTAAGAAGTATGATTTGGTTTCTCTCTTGTGACAAAGATTCTTGTTTGTCCTTCATTTTTGAAGAGCACCAATATCATTATGGGTGATGCTGGACTTGCACATGGATTGAATTTAAGTGAAGCAGAGTTGTACAAAGTTGTCAGTCTCACTCTCATTTCCAGAATCATTGAAGTCCAGTAATAAGAAGAAAGTCAGGATGGCCAGGATGCATCATCAGTGTCTGATCAAGCTCTAAGTATTCCATAGCACCTATTTGTCCCACCTTTATGGCCACTGGAACAAATTGTTCTCATTTGTATTGTGTGCCATGGCCATAACCTGATAAAACCATTTCGACAAATGAGCTAAACTGGGTCTAGGGTAACTGTTGGTCCTAGAATCTGTTGCTAAGAGGTGTTGGTGGGGAGCATCTATCCCAAATATGTGAAAATTTCTTCAGAGGAAGAGACAAATGAGAATACTTTGTGACAAATAAGCTTTGTTGTCAAAAAACATCACTTTTCTTTGGAGACATATCTAATTTCAAAAAGCATGGAAAAAAGGACTGTAAGTTTTGAGCTATGGGCTTGACATGTCATTAGGGGAAAACTAGTCATTTGGGAGAAAATTGTGAACTGGATTTAAAATTAAGAGACTTAGATTTCAATCCTTACTGATTCTTATTGTGTGATTTTGTGACTTGGAATCAGAAGCATTAAGTTAAGATCTTTCATAAGACAATTACTAGCTTGTGAACCTAGGCATGTCACAAACAAAAGTCAGCATCAGTTTTTTCATCTGTAAAATGGGACTAATAATAACACCTATCTTTTAGTATTATTCTTAGAATCAATGAGAAAATATAAAGTGCTTTGCAAACCTTAAAGGACTATGTAAATATTAGTTGACATCCATGTTTAAGTTTCATTATCCTATAATTTCTATACCAATTTTGTTTTCCAGGATGAGGTCATTGCTCATGCACCTTAAACATCACCCTAAACATTTTCTATATATGGGATAACAATGAAAAATCATTCATACCTCTAGTTTTAAATTTGATAATGGGCTTTATTATTTTTTTTTCACAAGAATCAGGAGTAGAATTTATTAGAAAAAAAGTGTAGCTAATAATCATTGATCTTCGACAAAAATCAAACTTAAAGATTCAATAACTAGAGAAATCTACATTACTTGTCAGTCATACTGATACTGCATTTTATTTTATTATTTCTTTTTAAAGCTTTTTATTTTCAAAACATATGCATAGATAATTTGACAATATTGACCCTTGCATAGCCTTGTGTTTCAGATTTTCTCCTTCTTCCCCCCACCCCTCCCCTAGATGGTAAATAATCCATTATGTTTAATTATATTAAGGCATATGTTAAATCCAATATGTATAAACATATTTATACAATTCTTTTGCTGCACAAGAAAAATCAGATAAAAAAAGAAAGCAAATAAGTAAGAAAACAAAATGCAAGCAAACAACAACAAAAAGAGTGAGAATGTTATGTTGTGATCCAAATTCAGTTTCCACAGTCCTTTCTCTGGGTGTGGATGGCTCTCTTCATCACAAAATCATTGGAACTGGCATCAGTTATCTCATTGTTGGAAAGAGTCATGTTCATCAGAATTGATCATCATATAATATTGTTGCCATGTTCAATGATCTCCTGGTTCTGCTCATTTCACTTAGCATCAGTTCATAGAAGTCTCTCTAGGCTTCTCTAAAATCATCCTCCTGATCATTTATTATAGAATAATAATATTCCATAACATTCATATACCATAATTTATTCATCCATTCTCCAACTGACGGGTACCCACTAATTTTCCAGTTTTTTGGCACTACAAAAAGGGCTGCCACAAACATTTTTGCACATGTGGGTCCCTTTCCTTCCTTTAAGATCTCTTTGGGTCACTGCTGGATCAAAGGGTATGTACGGTTTGATAACTTTTTGAGCATAGTTCCAAATTGTTCTCCAGAATGGTTGGAGCCATTCACAGTTTCACCCACAACATATTAGTGTCTCAATTTTCCCACATCTGCTCCAACATTCATCATTATCTTTTTCTGTCATATTAGTCAATCTGAGAGGTGTATAGTGATATCTCACAGTTGGTTTAATTTTTATTTCCCTGATCAATAGTGATTTAGAGCACCTTCTCACATGATTAGAAATGGTTTTAATTTCTTCATCTGAAAATTGTCTGCTCATATATTTTGACCATTTATCAATTGAAGAATGGCAAAGTGCTTTATGTTCACTGAGGTGAGCAATACAAATATTTTGTATTTTCCATTTTACATATGAGGAAACAGAGTCAGAGAAGTTAGATCATGTACTAAGATTGGAAAGTTCAATAGCTTCATTTTACAGATGATAAAACTGAGACCCTTAGAAGTGAAACAAGTAGCCTAAGGCTATTAATACAACAAGCAGCAAAATGAGGAGTTAAAATCAGATTTTCCAACTTCAAATCAACTTCTTTCTTTACTCATGCTGGGTTGTGCATACTTTTTTTCTGTCTGAAGTGTCCACCTATTCTTTCCTTACCATTAGTTTTTTGCCTTTCTTGTGCTTTTGAATGCAATTTTTATATATCTCCAAAGAGTATGAGTGGAAGCCTATGTGGTGCTCTTGGAATGAACCCTGACTTTTAGGCCTTTCTGGGAGAAAAAAAAGAAAAGGTGGCAGCAGCTGCAGAATTCACTGAGACTCATCATTTATACTCAAGGTCAACAGCAGCTACAGAACAAGAGCAGCAACACAGGGCCACTCCCAAAGCTGCATCTAAAATGACAACTTCTTGCTAAATCTCAGATTGTCGTATATTCCTCTCTGACCAAAAAAATCTTCGTTAAAAAAAATTTCCTCAGATATTGTATTTAAAACCCCTAGTAAGGACAGCAGATAAAATGGGCTAGATAACTAGAAGGAAAATAATACTCCTTACTCTAGGAAGCACTAGAAAAGCAGTGATAATCCATTGGTCTTGGGGAAACTCTATACTTGTATACTGTGGCTATTTACTAGTCAGGTGCCATGACTGGGATATGAATAAACTAATGATGACTCCTGGTTTTAAACAGGTAAGAATTTGGAGATAGTTTTTTGAGTATGGTTTTATGGTTCTCCTTGAGGAAAAAAATAGTTCAACTCTGACATCACCTGACTGAGGCAGAGTATAGTACCAGTGACAGGAGATAGCAGTTTATTCTGAATGCTGCAGAGGATATATGTTTTCTGTTTCTTTTGTCCAATCTCTCTCTCTCTCTCTCTCTCTCTCTCTCTCTCTCTCTCTCTCTCTCTCTCTCTCTCTCTCTCTGTCTCTCTCTGTCTCTCTCTCTGTCTGTTTCTCCTCTCCTCTCCTCTCCTCTCCTCTCCTCTCCTCTCCTCTCCTCTCCTCTCCTCTCCTCTCCTCTCCTCTCCTCTCCTCTCCTCTCCTCTCCTCTCTCTCTCCTCTCCTCTCTTCTTCTTCCTCTCTCTCTCTCTCTCTCTCTCTCTCTCTCTCTCTCTCACACACACACACACACACACACATACACACATACACACTCACACACACACACAATATCTTCTGTTTTTAAATCACCTCTATCCCCCCAGTATCTCTTAAAACAGAGACATTTTTTAAAAATTCAGGAAATTCAATGGATACTTCTGAAATATCTGACATTCTATACAATGTTCCATCCTTAGATACTCATATATATATATATATGGATACTTATACTCGATATGTATCGCTTTCTAGATGTCATATCTCCTTTGGGGCCATGCTTATTCTTTGAAACTTTATAATCCTATATAACCTTATGTATCCATTTTTGGGTGTTTAGCAGTGGTCCTTCTTACCATTTACTTTATTCTTTACTCCTACTTTACATTACTTTAATCATTGTTCTGTTTTCCTAGTTCTATTTATAACACTTTGCATTCATTGTTTTACAGTAATATCACATTATATTTGTATAACACAATTTGTTTAGCCATTCCTCAAATATGGTCTCTCTTTTCTGAGAAATGTCTGATTTGAAACGCTGCCCTAATATACATGGTTGAAATACTTTGCTCTTCAGGATACCGACTCATTAATGATAAATGATGCGCTTGGCTTGCAGTAGAAGCTAATCCCAGATGCTTGAGCAAAGTGTAATAGAGATCCCAACAGTGAAGTCAGTCCACACATTCTATACAATTCTCTCTTTAAAGGCTAATGGTGGCTAGGGGCAGTTAATAGGGAGGTAAATGTAAAGTGAGCTAGGGCAGATTTTTTTTTTTTTGGCCCCATCTGGTAATTAGGTTTTGCCCTCAAGCAAAGGATTTGATAAACTATGCAATGTTTATTTTGGCAAATGTATTTGTAGATAGGTTGATATTCACTGCCCTCTTCAATCCTTTTTATGAAATGTATTATTATCCTTTGACAACATGATAAGATATTTGGATATAAAAATAGAACTGTATAGAGAATAGGTCATAGAGGGGAAATAACCTCATCTTCTTCCTTGTAAGAAGTTTTTTTTTCTCTCCATGGAATAACTTGATATTAATTTTTTTGTATTATAGTCTTCAAATTTAGGAATGATTTTTGAGTATTCAATATACTCAGGACACTCTTTTAGCTTCCATAGCAAGACAGTTTCATAATGATATAGTTGCATTACATATATTCAGTTAAACCACATTGATATATTTCCTCATATACAGCTACATTCAAAAAAGACTATTGTGTCAGTATCTATCATGGACACTAATCTTGTCCCTAGTACCTAGTATAAAGTGAATAATCATTTATTAAGTGTTTGTGCATTGGGAATATTATCTTGGCAACTAAATGGATGGAGGAATGATTAGACAAGGTAGAGACTGCATTAGGAAGAACAATTAGGAGGCTATTATAATTGTCTAAGCAAGAAGTAATGAGAACTAGTAGTGACTATACATGGATAAAAGAGAATGCAAAAGATGTTGAAGAGGTAAAATTAACAGAACTTGCCAATTGGTTAGATATGAGGGGTGAATAAGTGAAAAGTCAAGGATAACTCTAAGGTTACAAATAATAGTGGTAGTTGGGAGCATGTTAATTCCTTTGACAAATAGAGGGGAATTTTGATCAGTGAAGTATTTAGAGGAGAAGATGTTGAGTTCTGTTCTTGATATAGTGAAAATGAGATATCAATGGAACACCTATGTTAAAAACCAAGATGTCTAACAGATAATTGAAGATGCAAGACTAAAGCTTAGGAGAGAGATAAGGCTAGATATATTAATTTTGAAGTTATCTGTGTTGGGATGGGGACTGAATTCAAAGGACAGATTTGATTATCAAGAGAGGCAATGTAAAATGTAAGAAAAAGAACTTAGGACCAACTCTCAGGGAAAACCAATACTTGGAGTGGGATAGGGTAAAAAGAGTGGAGATAGATGGTACTCCAGCATTTGAGTACTCAGTACTCTAGTACTAAGGTACTGAAAAAGAAACACTCAATATAAGTAGGAGAACCATTGCATTTCAGCGTCATGAAAGCCAAAGGAGGAGAGAATATTTACAAGAAGAGAAGATAGTCAATGGCATTAAAAGAAGCAGAGACATCAAGGAGGATAAGACTTGAAAAAAAAAAGAAATCAGTTAAAACAATATTGGAAATTTGGAAAAGACATTTTAGTAGAATGGTGAGGTGAGAATTTATATTCCAAGATTTTGAATTGCTTGGAAAGGCAGGTGGTTCAATGATTGAATACTTGCTTACTATGTAGGAAACTCATGTTTGATTCTTGCATTATTTATTGGTCTTTCTCAGAACTCAGAATGATATGGTAAAAAAAAAAAAAAGCATTAGATTTGGAGGCAGAGATCTGGGTTGAAGTTCCAGTTCTTACTGTATGACTTTGGAAAAGTCATTTGACTTTTCTGGGTCTCAGTTCCCTCATTTGTAAAATAAAGGGATTGGCCTAGATGGCTCCTAAGGTCTCTTTCAGCTCTGAGTCTGACTTCAAAAAGCTTGTCAGTGATCTCTAGACTCTAAGAATGTGGTAATCAAAAATAGAAGAGATATAGGAAAAGAGCTTAAGGGGAAGGTGGAGTCAAATGAGGATTTTTTGTTAAAAGGATAAAATGTGGGTAGCAGAGAATGAGCCAGTGATTTGGAGGAGAATGAAAAATATAAAAAGAGAGACTAAGAGATGCAATTAATGACACAAATAGATGTTAGCTTTGGGAACGAGGGCCACATTTTTCTCCAAGAGTGAAGCAAAGGTGGAAAAGACAGGTGAAGATGATTTATAAACTGGAATACAAAAGATGAGGGAGTCTATGTCTGATGTGAGACAGTGTTGCACAAAAGGAAATTGTTTTGAGACTGGAGTCGGAACACCTGGCTTCAAATCTTGCCTCGGATACTTATTGTCTATAAGATCTTGGGCAAGTAACAACTTCCCTAGGCCTCAGTTTCCTCATCTTTTTTTTTTAACAATAAATTTAGGGATTTGGACCAGAAGGTCTTTAATATTCTTTTTAGTTTTTAATCTATGGCTTTGATTTTCCCATAGAAAAAGGAAATGGAGCTATCTGCTCTAATGGGGGATTTCAAGGGTGGCATTGAGAGCTTGATCAAAAAGGAGATAAAGATTTTTTAAAAAGACAAAAATGAAACAATCCTTGCCCACAAGAAACTTCCAACCAATGGAAGGGGGGATCATATATTATACCATTAGTACATGCTACCTATTATCCTAGTCATAGCAGTTTGAGGGTATATGGAATATTCAGGAGGACCAGCATTTCTGGTATGAGGACTTGTTGTTCCTTTTTCAGGGCTACTCGTCTACCTTTGGTGTTCACCTGCCATCCAACTCTAACCTGTGATTCCAAAAAGCTTGAGTAGAAATCACACCTTGGTACACTGACAAAGCAGATGAGTTAAACCAATTCAACCACAAGCTACAAACCCACTGTTGAATTAGGGGGATGGTTACTCCAAGCATGTTAAGATTTTCTGTGGCAGAATGGGAGAATGAGACCAATTTGTTCCATTGACTATGGAGGCCACTATAGCAAGTATAGAGAGCTTGTTCACACATTGAAAATGCCAAGGTCATACACTGTGTCCCAGGACATCACTAGTCATTGTGACTTTTGCCTCATCATTGGACTTCAATGACTCTGGAAGAAAGAGTTAAGTTGATAGTTTAATGCAACTCTACTTCACTTAAATTCAATTCATGCATGAGGCAAAATATCACCCTGTAATGTCATTACTCCTCTTTGAGAATAAAGGACAAACAACAACCATATATTGTACATACATAACTAGAATACATATTTATATGAGGAGGGAAAAATAATTGCAATTAGGAAGATCAGGGAAGACATCAAATATGATGTCTATTTAATAATAGAATAAGAAGATTACTGTACAGCCCTGATTAAAAAGCATGAATTTTTAATAAATCTAGCTGCTTTAATTGTGTGATTTCCTCTAACATCTCCAGAGAAAAAATGGATGATGGATGATTGGGTTGACCCAAGGTTGAGGGTTGGTTGGTGTGAGCATCTGGAGAATGAAGAAAAAGGGAACTCAAATGTTTATATAGTTGAACTGATTACCTATAGAGTTAGAACTGTGGAGGGTGAAAAGTAAGGCCAGAATAGGAACAATGGACAAGTAATATAAACAGGTAGAACTGAGTGTGAAGAATAAATTTAGAACTGAAATAGAGAAAGAGACAAAAGAACAGGAGATTATAATCAGAGGTTTATTTTAGAGTTCAGGATCATGGAGAGTTTGATGTGATAGTAGAGTTTATACTGTGAGGCAGTATGATGTAATGAAAAGAGTGATGGACCCTATAATATTACAATTTGACATATTTCTTTATTTTATTAAAGTTTAATCAAGTTACTATTTTCTTTCATGTAAATTTAAGTTTCTTAAACTTGCAATTTTAGTTCTCTCTTTTACCCTTTTAAGTTACCCACTACCCATTTTTAGGAAAAGCTTACTTACAGAAAAGGTAAAATGTATTCCATGAACCATGATGTTAGATGTTCTAGGAAATCTAAGTTTTTGCTGTTCTTCAGGGCAGCACAAAATTCCCATTTTCCAATTCTTGTTAAATGTAACTAGCTAATGCCCACATTACTACAGATTTTGTCACTTTCCCCTTTTGAAGTTATTCTTTTATGACTATAAAACAATTGCCTTGATTGTAAGGGGCAGAGTCCTTGGTTAATGAAGTGCCATGGATCCCATTTATTGGCAGTTACTAGCTTTACTAATAAATTGATCATACTTGGCATTTTGTTGCCTCGCTTTCTCTTGTTTACAGATTTCAGTCAAAGCTACCTTAAGTCTCAGGTTTTGGGTTTTAATCCTAGCTCCTTCTCTTAATCCCTACAAATTACTTAGCTCCCCTAGTTCTCAAATTCTTCATCTATAAAATAAGAAGATAAGACTAGATAACTTTTAAAGTTCTTTCCAATTCTAAATATATGCTTGTATGATTACCTCTGTGGGTGGCTTAGATAGAACAAAGATGGAGGTCATGGGAATTGAGTGGGTTGACAAATTTGGAAGCTATAATATTCAAAAGAACATCAACATGAGTATTGTAGTTAATGAGAGTTAAGACAAGGGTAGAAATAGAAAGAAAGACTGTCAGTCAAGCACCAAACTCTGAGAGAAGAGATTATGACTGAAAGGTTGATGATAACAAAGAAAAGGATCTGATGGGGTGGTAAAGCTGATAGAGTGCACCTCAATAGAAAAGAATGTTCCTGGAAATAACAGTGGTGATCAAGGGGGAGGCTGACTCCTACTCCTGGTTTAATATGTCTTGGGATGGAAGAGAAAGAACAGTTAAAACTGAGAGGGTGAAAAGTGATGAGCCTAATTAAGCCTAGTTTCCATAAGAACTATGAAAGGCTGAGAATGACCCTTGGACAGAGAAATTATCTCGTCTCAGACCACTGAAGCCTTGGACTATCTAGACAAAAGGACCTGTCTCCGATTAAACTTGAGTAGAACACAATGGACTTCCCCACCTAAGTTTAGATAGAATCTGACCAATATGAACAGAGTTAATACAATCTTATTATCAGTTATGTTAGAAGGTACCTATTTAAGGATGCCCTACACATAAGTCAATCTAATCTTTATTGAAGAGACTTTCTGAAAGTATATTCTGGGGTGGAGACATTATGGGTCAGAGAGTTCAAAAAAACAAAAATTGAATTCCTCTCTTTGGGACCAGATTCTCTCTAGGATTGAATCCAATCCATTAATTCAAAGTAAGAGGACTTTATGAGAGAAATGAACCTACTTCGGCTATGGGTAACATTATCAAAAAAGTTTAAATTCCTTTGCTTGGCTTCCAAGGCTCTCCAAAATTTGCTACCACAATAGATTTATATCATATTACTACCTTCTGTACACTGTAAACTCCAGTTCGTCCGGTTGACATTTTTGTGGTTTGGTGGTGCTTTGGTTCCCCTGCTGGCCTTGTTCTTCACTTTCTCTGTAGTTCAAAACCAGGCCATCCCTATGCCAAACGATGAGGAAGTTTGGGACCCCCTTGTTTTGAAATAGCCTATCATCCCTGTAGTTTATTCTGGAATGTTCCTCTGCAAAGCCTCTCCTTCTCCTCTTGATGAAAACTCCTAGAGCCCTGTTCTTAACTTTATCTGGACTTCAAAATCATACCTTATATCAAGTACCTTCCTCACCCCAACTCCCTTCTTAGGTTTTTAGATCATTTTTGTGTGTCATCTTCATTAATAGCAATCAACAACAATAATAGGTAACATTTGTATAGCATCTATATGTACCAGATACTAGGTTAAGGACTTTACAAAAAATATCCTGTTTGATCATCATAACATAGAAATAGGGAATGATAGGTAGACAGGAAGTTTTTTGAGAAGGGGAATAGCTTAGACAGACTGTTTTAGGAATATACATTTTACAGCTGTGTGGAGTATGATTGGAAAGGGAAGAAGCTAAATAGGAGGCTTTTGCAATAGTAATGATAGGGGTTTGAACTAAGCTGATTGTGATATATAAAAAAGGAACATCTTAATTCAATGATTGTCAATTCACAGCTTATTTAGTGAAAAAAAAGGGCTTCTAATTTGAACTACGAACTCCATTTGTTTCCTTCTTTTAAGTTTTATTTACATCTCCCTGAAGTCAAGCATAGCTTGCTCTAGGTTATTTCTTTTGAGAAGAACAATACTTTGAGTAACCTCTGGCTCTTGTGTTTACAGGGAAATGTATGCACACGTGCACACACACACATACATACACACACCACATGTTCCCTAACCCCTTGCATCTTGTTGTGGGCATGTTCTCACACCCTCAGCAAACTTCTTAGGATCAGCTAGCCTCCCTAGAATAGGAGCAATGTGGTTTTGAGTTGGGGGAGGGGTAGGAGAAAATAAAATAGCTTGTGGGAGGGAAGAACAGTGCCATTTTACAGCATCAGGTGCAAATGCCCTGGTTATGGTTACCCATTGAGACAGTCTGTCATGGGACTGAGAGGAGCTGCCAATAGCCCCAGGGGTAATCCATCTGGAACTATGGCCATTAATGTACAACATGGTCACCGGTTCTCCCACAGGCTCAGTTAAATAATACATATTTAATGTGATGACAGGTTCATGGGAGGTGGGGAGGTAGGGACCCAAACATCAACAGGCCACACAAAAATTTTTTAAAAGGGCTTCTCTCTTGTAGAAGCAAGAGAGACACTCAGGTTTGATTTCATCCATTAGCAGCACTTGGAGTGACTGGCATAGGATGAAAGAGAAAATTTAACTGTCTTGCATGGTAGATTACTCTGGGGGAACTAGGGGAAAGATAGTTCATTTTATAGCTTCTTACTTGAACTTAGGGAAATTCATTTATTTCTCATTTTCAAATATCTAAGTTATTTTGTGTGTGAGTTGAATTTTTTCCCTCTAGTTCCTGCTTCCACATCACCCATCCCTTTTCTCCTTTCCTTCTTTTATAAATATATTGATAAGGATAAGGAAGCAGGAAAATAGAAATGAAAATGGAGGCTTCCTTGGGCCTCAGTTTATTTATTTGTAAAAAAAGATGTTGAATGAGATAAAGATCCCTTTCAGCTAAGAATCTATGAGCCTATGAAATCATAGTAACCAAAGGATTTGGGACAACTCTGAAAGTCTTAGTTCTAATCAGTTTGTATAATCTAGGTCAGTAAAAATACATACTTGGATTCCAAAATTATCCATGTTTAAAAAAAAAAACAAAACAAAGCTATTTTCATAAAGATTTATGCACCTATGAAAAACGATAGCACAGACTTCAGAGATGTTAGAGATGTTGGAGCCCAGAGTTTTAATTTGGTTTGCCACTGACAACAGTCATTTTACCACACAAGCTTCTATAAAGATCAAAAGTCTTTTGCTCACAAGAGACATCATGCAAAGTGAACTGGAGAAAAAACAAGATTGGCCATCAGAGGACCTCTGTTCAAACTCAATTTTTCAGATTTACTACCTAGACAACTCTGGGCAAATTATTTTGCCTTTCAGAGCTCCATTTCCTCTTGCTGAACATACTAATGTTAAAAAAGAAGACTGAATTTGGATTCAAATGCTAGTTTTATCCTTCTCTGTGTGAACTTAGACAACTTCTCTGAATCTTACTTTTTTCCTTTACAAATAGAAGGGGCTGGGTTACGTGACTTCTAAATACCAGCCTGACTTCCTCACAGGAAATTTATAGTAGAGTGATTCAGTGATGGTATAATACTTGTTGGCTCTTTGCTAGGTTGCTAACCATCGGCTTATCTCTTCAAAGACTGAATATTTTCCAGAATTTTCCAGAAGCTTTTCCTTAGAGTCACACTCCTTGAGAGTGAAAAAAAAATCCATCTCTTAATGTCTTTCTTCCTGGGACATTCTAGTCACTTCATTTCTTCAAATGCTACCCGCAAAGATCAGAATGGCTAAACTGTCCTAAGGGAAATTCTCATCTGCAGAACTAGTAGAGATGTCTCTATTTTAGCCCATTGTTCTATACATATCTTTGTGAGAATTAGTAAAAATGCTCTTACAATGAAAGAGAAGAGAGGAAAAAGAGAGAGAGAGAGAGAGAGAGAGAGAGAGAGAGAGAGAGAGAGAGAGAGAGATGAAAGAGCATGAAAATAAGAGTGATAATAGGAATGGGACCTAGAGTCCAGGGAAATTAGGGCTTGGAAAAATCAATGGTTTCATCTAAGTTTTATTTGAAAGTCTTATTGGATTTTCCCTCCTGTTAAGTTATTTTCAGTTGTGCCCCTCTTTGTAAACACATTTGGGGTTTTCTTGGCAAAGATACTGGAGTGATTTGCCATCTCCTTCTTTAATTTATTTCCAGAGGAGGAAACTGAGGCAAACAGAGTTAATTGGCTTGTCCAGGGTCACACAGCTAGTAAGTATCTGAGGCCAGATTTAAACTCAGGAAAATATCTTCCTGATTTCATGGCCAGTATTGTATCTACTGTGTTACCTACCTATTCTATTATATTTTTTGGGGGGGGAGATAATAAAAATGACATTTTTTATTCTAAAATCAGGACATGTAGACATTTTGAAAACATCAGAGACAACATAATCATTTTGCCTTTTTTATAAGTAATGTTGATGTGAAATATGAAAAGGAATATTTAGCTATCACAAGGCATTGCCTGTGATAGCTAAAAATCCTATATAAGGTTCTCTGTCAATTGTGCATATGCAGGATAAAAATAATTCCTCAGGAAATAAATTGTGTTTTATTTTGAAGCATGAGGCTGTAATTTTCTAAATATTTTATGATTTAAACACTAGGTGGCTCTTCTGGTCACTCACTTGATCCTACTTAACAAAAAAGGTCCAGAAGCTGAACAAATCTCTCACTCACAGCAGCAATTATAGCATCTTACCAGACAAAATACTAAAGAAGTAATTACCAAATTATTGTTCTTAGTGAGAGGACAACCTTCTTATCCTTTAATTGTACCTCTCTTTGGGTGGATATGCTGACTTATCAGTGTAGCCGATGTGATTTATATGAATTTACTAAATCAGGGATTCAAAGTCTCATGAAAACTAGAGCTGATACTTTTATGACCTTTAGTAGTTTGTTGTTGGTAGAAATCTCTGATCTTTATTCTAACTAGCTCATTGTTTATAAAACAATGGAAGCTGTATCAGTGGCAGAGTAGAGCCTGCTGCTATATCCCTTTAACCTCTCTAATTTTGTGGTACTTTTATTTTACTTCCTGGAATGTTTTCTCTGGCCTCTACCTTCAAGATTCCTTGATTTTAAAAGTCATCTCTAATTATCCCTAGTGAAAGAGGCTTTAGAGTCTTCACTTCCTCCCCTATTAGAACCTTCCCTCTGAAATAACCTCATCATTTTCACGGGATATATTTTGTATGTATATAGGTGTACGAATGTTGTCTTCCTCATTAGGATGAAAATCCCTTGAGGATAAGGTCTATATTTTTACCTTTCTTTGTATCTCCAACACTTAGCACAATGTCTGGTACACAGTAGGTGCTAATAAATACTCATGGTATCTCATCACCTTTGCTTTCATACTATCTTTATTATTGACTTTGAGCCCTCCCATTTGGTTTTCTCATGATTGAAAGGTACATGTCATTCCCAATCAGTGGACAACCTTGACAACTATTACTGAAAGTGGTGGGGAAAAAAGTGGGGTGGGAGGGAGAGAGCTGAAGTGAAAATATTACATTGAAAAAAGTGAGGATTAAAAGAAAGAAATTAAGAAAATATGAAAATCCTCAACATGTTTTATAAGCCCAATGTTATGTAAAAAAGCATTGTTGTAAGACTTTATGATAAATCTCAAAACACATCTGATATAAGAAGAGCCACTGTGTGGACTTATAAGAAGTAAGTTTTGCCTTTGAGAGAAGCTTTAGACATAATGTTACCCTCTGCCTTCTCAAGATACTGTTCTCCATTTCCCCTAGTTTCCCTCACACTACTCTTCCCCTACATCCTCCCACTAATCCCTGACTACCATCGATCAATCTATATTCTCTGAATTTATTTCTTTTTCTCAACCCAAGTCAAGATCTACACACAAATGTTAATAGAACATGAGAATTGGAAATGACTTTTTAAGTCATTTAAAACAAACTCCTTTTTAAGGCATTCTTTTCCTCATTAGCATTTTGTATTTCCTTTTGTATCACTCAATTCTCTTCCCAATTTTTCCTCCCTTTCTCTTGAATTTCAAAATCCATTTTGAGCTTCTCCATGGTCTTAGCACAATTCTTATTTTTTCTTGGAGACTTTGTATGTAGGAGCTTTGACTTTATTATCTCTTTCTGAGTATATATTTTGATCTTCCTTGTCACCATAGTAACTTTCTATGGTCAGAATCTTTTTCTGTTGTTTGCTCATTTCCTTCAGCCTATTTGCTCAGCTTTTAACTCTTTGTTAAAGTAGGATTCTATTCCCAGGATAGAGGGTGCCCTGCTCCAAGATTCAGTCATTTTGTGCAGCTATTTTCAGAGATACTTCTAGGGTCCTAAACACAAGCACTCTTTTTTGCCCTGAAACTGTGAGAAGCATCCCTGCTCCACTATAATTTCTGGTGTTTTAACTTTCCTCAGTAGGAGTAAAAAGACCTTCTTTCTGTGAGTTGAGGTCTCTGGAAATTGCTGCTGATACTCACACCCACCTCTGGTTTGCTGGTTTTTCAAAATCCTCTTACCCTAATGAGAAATCTTTGCTGCTGATTTTCCTTGTCACCTTTGGGATCTCTGAGCTAAGAGGTCTGGAAACCTTCAGCATTGATGCTCATTTAAAGGCCCCAAAGCTGGGACTAGAGCCAGAGCTGGGGCCAGGCTCTGGCCTGCATTAGTAATCCTGTTCCAGAGTGTGTGCTGCACTCCCACCCTGGTGACACACCCCTTCTGTTGACTTTCTACACAAGATATGGAATAAGGTCCCCGTAAAGGAGGGCCATTTGGGGATGAGAAAAATTAGAGAAAGATTCATGGAAGAGACAGCATTAGAGTTGACTTTAAGTATGAGTAGGAACTCAATAACTAGAAATTAATGAGAAGAAAGTATTTTAAGAGAGGGAACAGTTTCACAATGGGAACAGAGAGGGGAAAGCATGGAATATGTATGAATAACTCAGTTTGAGCTAGATATAAGAACACAACATCACAGCTTTAGAGTTGGAAGGGACCCTAGGGGAAATGACCCCATTTTATTATTTTAGATATATTCTCTTATTTTACAGATACAGTAATTGAGGCCAAAAGAGGTTAAGTGACTTGCTCAGAATCATGTAACCAGTAAGGGTATGAATCAGGATTTGAACTCAAATCTTTCTGATTCTGAGAGCAGTATTCAATGAACTCTGCTACCTATTTGACATCTTACAAAGAGTATAACAGGACAATGAAGAGCAATTTTTGGAGCCAAAGTTTTAGTGCTAGTGTGATAAGGAATATAGAGATTTAATATTGCCAGGTTGTGGAAGATTTTGAATCCAGGGAGCAAAGCAGTTCTCTAATAGGTAATGGAACCATTTGGGTGATTGTTACTATAATTTTCCTTAAGTGACAGGGTGGGAGGAGGGGGGTATTTTAATGATATTTGCAAGTACATGGAATTTCAGGAAAATTTCTAGCTCAATACAAATCCATAATTCACCACATAATCAGATGTGTACATAAAGAAGAAATTAATGATAACCATGTGAACAATGTAGTAGGAAGGAAAATCAATTAGGGGGGCTATTAAAATAATCCAGGTCATTGCTAATAGAAGGGTGGAAGGATAGGGTGGTGCTATATTGAAGAGGCAGGGAAAAGAATTTGAACATTACCCAGAAATATCTCAACCCAAAGTGTGACACTTAGAAGTGTGACCCACCAGGACACATCAGAGTGGTCTTGCTATTTTCCTTGTTCAGAACATTGAACTTTTCAGTGACTTAGGGTATATTAGCTTTTTTTTTTTTAAGGCAGTTACATTATTGTAACCTTTAAAATGTATAGCCAACAATAATCCTCAGATCTCTTTCATTTTACTGTAGTGAATGCTGATCTCTCTCATTCTGTTCTGGTGCATTTGACATTTTAATATCTAACTGCAGGAGTATCCCTATTAAATGTAATCCCATTAGCTTTGGGGGACATTATTTTAACCTGTGAAAGTATTTTTAATTGCAATTTTATCATCCAAAATATCAGCTGTCTCCTCAGCCTTATGTTATCTGTAAATTTGATCAGCAGGGCTGCTGTGTCTTTCATCAAGTTGTTGAGATATGACCAGATGTGGAGTTTTGTGGCACAGTACTATAGACATCCTTCTAGAGTGACATCAAACCATTAATGAGCAGTCTTATGAGTCCTGCAATTTAACTAGTAGTTAAATCTATCAATTATATTATCATCTAGCCTACATTTCTCCATCTTGTTCATAAGGATATCTTGAGAGATTTAGTTAAATGCCTCACTAAAATCCATGTATTTGAATTTTAATTTAGTTAACACTTAGAAACATTTCAAACTGCCAGAATAAATGTAATTGCACAAATACACATCTTGGCAATCTGTATGAACACATTTCATTAGCTGTATGATGATTACAACTACAACAACTCAACAATTATTCAAAAATACAATAAAATTTAATGTATGAAAATAAAACAAATAAGCACAGTCAGGAAAAATAATAAACATGATCAAACTCTTCCTAAAATAAGCAAAACCTATAATATTTAATCAAAACAATCACTTGGTTAATATGTTATAAAACCAGACATGCCTTGCCAGCATAAATAAGGTAAGAAAAATATACAATCACTCATTATATTGCCTCACAATTCATGATTTATTTCCCGTAAATTTCTCTGCTCCACCTAATGACAATTATAACATGTTTTTTTTTTTTTTCCCATAAGTTGAATAGTATCTTAAGCCTAAGTTTTAGCTAAGATAGAATAGCATTGGTACCATTGCTATTCGCATTGGCTGAAGCTGTTAAATAAGTCATAGTGTAGTGTCACTGTTAGTTTAACATGTACTTCCCCTAGATGTTTGCATATAACCAATTGTCAGTTGAATTAATTCCTAGTGGCAGAATTTTGGATAGAAGCAACACATAAACTGGGTAGCTTTGGTGGGAGCAAGATGTTATGAACAGTATTTCAAAAGGTAATTTAGGGATTCACTTGGCTTTTCTTCCTACTTAGAACCTTTTGGAATCTCTAGTAAGTGATCAATAAAAAATTTGGATAATTGTTACTATAACTTTCCTTGAGTGACAATATGGAAGAAGGGGACTATTTTAAAGGCATTTGCAAGTACATAGAATTTCAAGAAAATTTCTAGCTCAATACAAACGTATGATTCTACCAATAATCACTTCTATAAATTGATAATATAAAGCTTAATAAGAATACTACAGGTATAGGTAAAAGTTTGTATATATGAACAATTATATGCATAGGATATTAGATTAACAAATTGAATCCTATTCTAGAGCAGGACTTCTTTTTTTAAATTTTTTTTAATTTTTAAAAACTTTTTATTGACAGAACCCATGACGGTAATTTTTTACAGCATTATCCCTTGCACTCATTTCTGTTCCGATTTTTCCCCTCCCTCCCTCTACCCCCTCCCCCAGATGGCAAGCAGTCTTTTATATGTTAAATAGGTTACAATATACAATATATGTGTGCAGAACCGAACAGTTCTCTTGTTGCACAGGGAGAATTGGATTCAGAAGGTATAAATAACCCGGGAAGAAAAACAAAAATGCAAGCAGTTTATATTCATTTCCCAGTGTTCTTTCTTTGAGTGTAGCTGCTTCTGTCCATCCTTGATCAAGTGAAATTGAATTAGCTCTCTTTATCGAAGAGATCCACTTCCACCAGAATACATCCTCAAACAATATCATTGTTGAAGTATATAATGATCTCCTGGTTCTGCTCATTTCACTTAGCATCAGTTCATGTAAGTCTTGCCAATCCTCTCTGTATTCATCCTGCTGGTCATTTCTTGTAGAACAATAATATTCCATAACATTCATATACCACAATTTACTCAGCCATTCTCCAATTGATGGGCATCCATTCATTTTCCAGTTTCTGGCCACTACAAAGAGACCTGCCACAAACATTTTTATACATACAGGTCCCTTTCCCTTCTTTAAAATTTCTTTGGGATATAAGCCCAGTAGAAACATTGCTGGATCAAAGGGTATGCACAGTTTGATAACTTTCTGAGCATAGTTCCAAATGAGCAGGACTTCTTAAACTTTTTCTACTTGTGACCTCTTTTTGCCCAAGAAATTTTTACATGACCCCAGGTATATTGGTATATGAAACAGGCATACAAATCAAATATTTATTAACTCACAATTTAATAATCTCCACATTCAATTATGAGACCTTATTTGGGTTGCAAAACACAGTTTAAGAAGCTAGGTCTGAGGGTACCCAATCTGACACAAGGTCAGGTGATCTAATAGCTAGAAGTCAAACTGAGATAGGGAGTAGAGAGAGTAGAGAGGAAAGATTTATGCCCTGATTAACACTCTTAAAAAAAAAAGGCAACCAAAGAGAATGGGAATAGAGAATTTTATAATTCATTCTCTCTCTCTCTCTCTCTCTCTCTCTCTCTCTCTCTCTCTCTCTCTCTCTCTCTCTCTCTCTCTCTCTCTCTCTCTCCATTTACCTGTCTTTGGTCCATATTTGTGATTTCATTGGTATAATGGGCTGTCATTGTGGAAATGCCCTCTATTAGCAACTGTGCTGTAACTTATAGTCATAGTGCTTATTAGTTCTACTCTTGCCTCTTGTGTTTTCTCATAGGCTAAACTAGGGAAAGTCCTTTGACTCAGTGTACTGGGGGTCTTTCATAGTGCTTCCAGATATTATTGGGATACCAGTATAGTGCTTGTTGCTTACTACATGACTAGCCTACGTAAGGGTAATTAAATGCATGCATTAAGAAATGACAAAGGGAAATCCTGAAAAGTCAGTGTCATATAATATTTTAAAAGAAAGATGTTTTATTATTTTCAAATATAGATTCATTTACTAAGTTGAAATTAAGGTCTTGGTAAAACTACTTTAACAAAGTTATTAAATAGGTATATATTTGGAATTAGATGCAACTGTACATTTCTCTGGGAATGTTTTTACTCCAGTTCTTCTCTTTCTTATACATTGCAGCAAGCTCATACCCATCATTCACCCTTCCATTGCCCTTTGTAGGATACTTATCTTCTATTCCTCACAGGCCCTTAGCATGTTCATACATACATCATCAATACAGGCAGCACTAGACTTTGGTTAGAGTCACCTAAAGATAATATTAGTTTTTTTTTCCTTTTTTTTTAAAATTTTTATCTAATAATTACTTTATATTGACAGAATCCATGCCAGGGTAATTTTTTTTTTACAACATTATCCTAATCACTGTTCTGATTTTTCCCCTCCCTCCCTCCACCCCCTCCCCTAGATGGCAAGCAGTCCTATATATGTTAGATATGTTGCAGTATATCCTAGATACAATATATGTTTGCAGAACTGAACAGTTCTCTGGTTGCACAGGGAGAATTGGATTCAGAAGGTATAAATAACCCGGGAAGAAAAACAAAAATGCAGATAGTTCACATTCGTTTCCCAGTGTTCTTTCTTTGGGTGTAGCTGCTTCTGTCCGTCATTTATCAATTGAAACTCAGTTAGGTCTCTTTGTCAAAGAAATCCACTTCCATCAAAATATGTCCTCATACAATATCATTGTTGAAGTGTATAATGATCTCCTGGTTCTGCTCATTTCACTTAGCATCAGTTCATGTAAGTCTCGCCAGTCCTCTCTGTATTCATCCTGCTGGTCATTTCTTATAGAACAATAATATTCCATAACATTCATATACCACAATTTACCCAGCCATTCTCCAATTGATGGGCATCCATTCATTTTCCAGTTTCTAGCCACTATAAACAGGGCTGCCACAAACACTTTGGCACATACAGGTCCCTTTCCCTTCTTTAGTATTTCTTTGGGATATAAGCCCAATAGAAACACTGCTGGATCAAAGGGTATGCACAATTTGATAATTTTTTGGGCATAATTCCAGATTGCTCTCCAGAATGGTTGAATTCGTTCACAACTCCACCAACAATGCATTAGTGTCCCAGTTTTCCCGCATCCCCTCCAACATTCATCATTATTTTTTCCTGTCATCTTAGCCAATCTGACAGGTGTGTAGTGGTATCTCAGAGTTGTCTTAATTTGCATTTCTCTGATCAATAATGATTTGGAACACTCTTTCATATGAGTGGTAATAGTTTCAATTTCATCCTCTGAAAATTGTCTGTTCATATCCTTTGACCATTTATCAATTGGAGAATGGCTTGATTTCTTATAAATTTGAGTCAGTTCTCTGTATATTTTGGAAATGGGGTCTTTATCAAAACCTTTAACTGTGAAGATGTTTTCCCAGTTTGTTACTTCCCTTCTAATCTTGTTTGCATTAGTTTTATTTGTACAAAGGCTTTTTAATTTGATGTAATCAAAATTTTCTATTTTGTGATCAGTAATGGTCTCTAGTTCATTTTTGGTCACAAATTTCTTTCTCCTCCACAAGTCTGAGAGATAAACTATCCTATGTTCCTCTAATTTATTTATAATCTCGTTCTTTATGCCTAGGTCATGGACCCATTTTGATCTTATCTTGGTATATGGTGTTAAGTGTGGGTCCGTGAAGATAATATTAGTTTTAAGACTTGTAATTGTGGAAGAGAAAAGGACTGGTAAAGGCAGCAGCATTTGGATTCCCTGGTTTGGGGTTCAAGACTCAACTCATTTCTAGGTACATAGCCTAGAATGCAGAGGGAAGATTTTCCATGGTTAGTATTTGGAATACATAACATAGAGATCTGTCTAATTTGGGGTATCTGTTTGTATAAAACCATTCAAATGCTAGAGGATTTTATCTAAACTTATTTAAACAATTTGGAAAGATCCAAGTGGTACCTACCATTCCCCTACTCCTCCCCCCCTCACCAAAGCATTTCTAAGCTTCATTTACCTTTGTCTTCAGGATTGACCCTAGCTCCTTCCTTGCTTCTGCTGATCATTGGAGCAAATAACTTTTAGAAAGGATAAAAGAGTTGTTTGAACAAGGACAGTACCTGCAGTTCCGCTAGACAGGGACATAATTACAAGGGCTATCAATCTCCATGCTCCAGAGCCTAGGCTGGTCACCAGCTGTGGGTCAGGAAGAAGTTCTCCTTCCATGCTTTCAACCTCCCCATATATTAATTGTTCATTAAGTCCTTGATAGAGCACTTTTGTCTCCTTGTATCATACATGGCAGCATTCTTCCTTGGATACAAGTTCCCAGGAGAGCTCTCTTTCTATCTTTCTGCTATGTTTTGGGAAATTATGGAGGAGACAACAGTCAACTCAAGACTTTTTGCTTATAAGAAATAGCCCTTGGCTTTCAATCATATTCCTCTTGAACTTCATTGTGATATGGACATTTCAATTCCCTATGTTACAGATGTTTCTTCTTCCCTGGAATCCTGTGATGAGTACAGAATTCATGAAGAAACTGCTCAGGTAGATTCTTCCTTCATATTACAATGAAGGAATAATGAATAGTAGTTAGCCATTATTTAGCATTTTACTACAAAATGCTTCATATACTTTATCTCATTTGAGTCTCACAATAATCCTATGATCCTGCCACTAAAGATACTATTAATTTCCATTGTATAGATGAGGAAGCAGAAGCTCAGAGAGGTTAAGTGATTTGCTCATGATTTAACACTAATAAATATCAGAGATGGATTCAAATACCATCTTCTTGATTATGCCCATCATATATTCAATACTACTGATTCTTCTGGGAATAATCAAGTAAATAAACATAAATTACTTTCCGTTTATGCACACACACACACACACACACACACAAACATATAAGTGTATGTATGTATGTGAAGTGGTTCAAGTACTTAGAGAAACAGATGTATATACATACATGTATGTATATATCTGCTAGATGGTACAGAGTATAGAGCTTTGAGCTTAGAGTAAAGAAGATCTAAGTTCAAATTGAGTTGCAGACACTTACTAATTGTGTGATTCTGGGAAAGTCACTTTATTCTGTTTGCCTCAGTTTCCTTGTCTGTAAAATGAGCTGGAGAAGGAAATGGTAACCTACTCTAATATCTTTGTTAAGAAAATCTCAGAGGGCATCACAAAAAGCCAGACACAACTGAAAATGACTGAACAACAACATATATATATGTGTGTGTGTGTGTGTGTGTGTGTGTATATATATGTAATACATATACACTTGTAAGTATATATGTATGTATGTGATTATATACGAAATGTACATATGTATTTAGGAAATATGTATGATATGTATTTATATATAATAAATGTAAACAGGTATATATGAAATATATATGTGTATATATGAAATGTGTATATGTATGAAATAATTAAATATAGCTACTAGGATCATGAAGAAAGACTCAGAGAAGGCTGATTCTGAGGTCGTTTTCTCTTATTAGTAGAATAATAAAAACTTCTATAATACACTCTATTGTACATTACACTCTAATCTTACCAGGGGAACTTCATGGTTTCTTCTAGAGTTTAAGAGCTTTGGAAGAGTGAGCAGAGAGTGAGGCTTCATCTTGGAAGGTATAGATAACATTATGCCCTGGTCATCTTCTCAGTAGCCCTGTAATCTCATAAAATTTATTGGAGAAATAATCAAATAATCAAGGATTCTCCTTGTATAAATATTCCATCCCACCCCCCAAGTAAATATTTTTAATTTAGCAAATCAAACAGAGATGCTTTTGAGCACATTGATCATAGGATCATAGATCTAAAGTAGGAAAAGACCTCAGAGTCTAGGTAATCTAATCCGTTCATTTTATAGATTAGGAAATGCAATGATTTGCTTAAGGTCACACAGGTAGACCATCAGAGGAAGGATCTGACCCTGATTCTCTATGGTGCTCTCACCATACCATGCTGCCATAACCCCTAATCAAAGCTATTGTTGTTCAATCATATCTAATCTTCATGACCTCATTTGGGTTTTCTTGGCAAAAATACTGAAGTGATTTGCCATTTCCTTCTCTAATTCATTTTAAAACTGAGGAAACTGGGGCAAACAGGGCTAAGTAACTTGCCTAGAGTCAGATAGCTAATAAATGTCTGAGGCACATTTGAATTCAGGAAGATGAGTCCTCCTGATTTTAGGTCTGGCACTCTATCCACTGCACTACCTCACTGCCCAGAGATACTAAAGGGTTTCATCCAAATTAATATCACATGTTTTTTAATTTCCTCCAGAACACCTTATACTGAGTCTCAAGGAAATTCAGCTGCATAGTTCTTAGACAATACCCAAATTAATAGTCTTTTGTGATGGCTTAAGCCTACTAGAGTTAGTGGGTTTGGAGACAATACTCCTCCCTTTCTCCATATATAGTTATAGTAATTAAATAAGCAAAAAAATTTCACAAAGTCTCATAAGTCATCACTTTTCTTGTCACTTATAAGGACTTGTTACAATCCAAAACAAGGCGAAAAGTTCAAAATTACATAATAAAATTTTCTTAAAGTTAGCAATAGCAAAAAAGATATTTTAAAAATGCTGCTTCTTTATCAATTGTTATGTAATTCTCTTGTGCCTTTCAGTGTCTGACATAATATATATTCTTGATTCAGAAAATTATATTGTTTCGATATATATTTATCTGTTATGTAACCTTAATAATTATGACACGTTTATATTTATATATTATATTGACATGTATTATATGGATATTATATAATTTTATGATATAATCTTGATACATTGAATAAAACAGTATACCTGGGATGAGTTCACTGATGTGATAAAAGAAATCAAAAGCCTTAACGAATTGACCAATAGGGAAGCCAGATGATTTTGCATTTGAAAGGAATATTGTTGCTTTTCTTTAAGAAAAAAAAATCTCATTAATTTAAAGAGGCTTCACAGAGATGCCAGACTATATCATGACAGGACTAATCATTAGCACCTTCCTCCAACCTCCCTTTTTCCTTCCCTTTTCCTCCCCACCCTTTCCCTTCTCTCTTTCGATTTTTTTTTTTTTGTTCTTAAAGTTTGTTAGTTTTGCTGTGGTGCTTCTGGTGGAAGTCTTAGGGAACCTCCTTTTCCTACATAAGCTGTAAGTACCATTGACCTCCCTTCAGTAAGGCAGCTCAAGATGCTTTGGGGTGGTTTGAGACCTGCAAGTATTCAGGATCCTCTAGCAAGGACCATTGAAATGGGAGATTGCATCATCTGGATTCCTCTGCTTCTGTTTGCTTCTTAAGCACAGATTGCATCCTCTCCCTGAAAGGGATGTGCCGTTGTGCAACTGAAAGTGCAGTCAATTACAAAGGCTGCTTCCTAGCATCCCCTAGCTTCTCTCAAAGCACAGGTCAGGTACAACGTCTGTACTTTCCACCTTTTCTGATTTCCATCCTTCCACCCTCAGTTATTTCTGCTCTCTTCCTCCTTAAATACTCATATCTACTTTGCATATACATTCTATTTACTTATCCATGTGCATGCTATGCCATGTCCCTTCTTCTCCCATTCCCAGTAGAATGTAAACAGTGCCTTCTGGGTAAATGGTTCTGGAGTCAAGAAGACTGAAGTTCAAATTCAGTCTCAGATACTTAATGCGTGGTTCAGAGCAAATTGCTTGAACTTTTTCTCATTTTCATCAACTTCTAAAATGAGCATAGTGATAGGGTTTGTTTTAAGTATCAAATGAGATTGTAAAGTGCTTGGTATAGTGCCTAGGTACTAAATAAATTTTTCATTCCTAACATCAACTTAGGACAGTTGGTTTCTCATTTAAGAGTGAGTGATTGACTTCCAATTGCCTCAGGTGCCAAGTGCCTTTTGAGAGAGTTCCCTGACCTTTGGGAACTCACCTGGCCCTTCTTTTTCCCTCTGAAGGAAGCTCGATCCAGTCCTTTCATTCTCCTTTCCTTTCTTTGTTAAATCTTTTTTTCTATTGTTAGTTTTTTTTAAAATTTTGTTATAATTTTGAACTTTTCTTCTTGTTTTGGTGTAGGAAACTGCCAGTAAAGAAACTTTTAGAAAAGTTAGCTGGAAACAGGGAGAGGTTAAATGACCATCTAGTTAAGTGTTAGAGGCAGAACTCCTATCTTCCATCCTCTGACTGGGAATTTCTTACACCAATGAAGTCATAAGGCCGGAAAAAACCCCAGAGATAGAAAGTATAACTCCTATCATCATTTAGTAGATGATATAGATCCAAGCTTCTTAAACTGTGGGTTGTGACTGTCCTATAACTAAAAGTGAGGATTGCAAATTATGATTTACTATTAGTAAATGTTTGTTTTCTATATCTGTTTACCTATATACTCGGTATATACTCGAAGTCATGTAAAAATTTCTTGGGCAAAAAGGGGTGACAGAGGAAAAAGTTTAAGAAGCCCTGATCTAGATTTAACTTTTATTTTAGTTCCTAATATCTCACTTTTCCAACAATTTTTTAAATTAAAATTCTTTTCAAATAACAACTGCTTAGCACAGTGTCAGGCACATAATAGTAGCTTAATAAATGCTTGTTTCTTCCTTTTCCTTCCTTCCTTTTCTCTTTCCCTCCATCCCTCCCTTTTTCCCTCCTTCCTTCCCTCCCTCCATCCCTCCCTTCCTCTCTTCCTCTCTCCTTCCCTTCTTTACTCCCTTCTTTCCTTCTTACCTCCTTCCTTTCCTCCCTCCCTCTCTTTCCTTCCTCCTTTCCTCCCTCCCTCTCTCCCTCCCTTCTTTTCTTCTTCTGTCCCTTCTCCCTTCCCTCCTTTACTCTCTTCTCTCCCTCCCTCCCCCTCTCCCTCCCTTCCTCCTTCCCTTCCTCCCTCCCCCTTCTTTCCTTCCTTTTCCTTCTTCCTCCTTCCTTTCCTCCTCCCTCCCTCCCTCCCTTCTCCCTCTCTCCTTCCTTCCTTCCTTCCTTCCTTCCTTCCTTCCTTCCTTCCTTCCTTCCTTCCTTCCTTCCTTCCTTCCTTCCTTCCTTCCTTCCTTCCTTCCTTCCTTCCTTCCTTCCTTCCTTCCTTCTTTCCTTCCCACAAACTCTTGTAAAAATGTACATATTCAAGTGAGACAAATTTCTTCATGTTCTCCACCCCAACCCACCTCTGGGTGTTCCAAATGTCTTACTGCAATTTTAAACTAGTAAAGTCTAAAGCCTGCTGCTCACCTCCTGACAGAAGATTGATGGATTCTGGGTGTAGAATAAGACACACACAATGTGTACCAAAAGTCTTATTTCAGTTTTAAAGTTGAATAGCTTCTCCACCCAGAATCTATCAATGCACTGTCAAGAGGTTGATAGCAAAGTTCTATCATTAGTCCTATGGAATAGATCTGATTTGGTCATTGTATTAACCAAAGTTTTTAAGCCTTTCAAAAAAAGTTTTTTTCCCCTTAGTCAAAAGGTTATTTTTGGCAATTCATCCTGGCCTAGGTGAAGATTGTTTTTTCTTTTTTTCTTTTCAGAAGCAGGAAAGTCCCCTATGACTCCAGAATCTCATGAACCAAAAAGCACATGAGCATCTCTAATACTCTATTTCCCCTTGGTTGAAGTAACTGAAAACCTCCTGGTCTATCATGATTGAAAAAAGTATTGGAACTACATTTTTCCCCATCACTTATTCTTTTCAACTGGCTCATCTCAGGGAAAGAGCTAAATCTATCTGAGGGTGGCATTTAAAACCTGTTTCCAATATTACTTCCCAACTTAGTATTTCAGAAGAGACCCAGGGTCTCTGACTTAGAGATGGCCATCTAAAGTGTGCAGCTGCTCGCAGGACCTGCCTTTCATTTAGACAAGTCTGTATTCATCATATATCGCTGAGCTTCTCCTCTCCCCCCTTCCTCCCCAAGCTCTCAAAAAGAGGCCACACACAGTGTTCTCTTTGCTGTTGTATTTTCTCTTCGGCTCTGAGCTCTTCCCCATGTGACGTTCTCATTTTCCTGGCAGTCCCACAGGGAGCAAATGGAGGCCTCAAGGAAAGGCAGAAAATTGAAGATTTAATGACTTATTGATGCTCACGCAACCTCTTCCCTTCTCCTGGCCACTGCTAAGATTAAAGGCCTGCTGGGCTTCCTGGGCAGTGCCTCTCTTGCTGGGCCTTTGTTTTAGTATTGTTTTATAAAACACACTGTGGCTAAAATGCCCAGCCTCTTCTGTCAGCAAATATAGGCCTGTCTTTTTCCAACTGTTGTTATGATCTTCAGAATTTAAGAATTTTTTAAAGACCAAAACCCCAAATATCCTGGCCATCTCTCTTCAAAAAGACTTGAAAATATAATATGTCTGTCCTGTTAAATAGAAAGCAAGAAAAGACTCTTCTCTATTAACCTATTCAATTCTGCTTTCTAATAAAAATCTCTGGCCAATAAAGGCTTTGGCATTAATAAACCTTTAATTTGAAAATACTGTTGAGGTGACAGGTGTGATTCCATAAGCTTGAATTCATCTTATATGACAGCTTTGAGGTCTGTTAGTTCTTTCCTGAATATACTTAACCATAGAACCCCAGAGGACCTATTAATGATTACTTAGATCAGCCCTAAATGTCATGTTCCATATAACAAAACCAAGACCCAGGGATAGCCAGATCGAATAGTGGATAGAGCACTGGCCTTGGAGTCAGGAGGACCTGAGTTCAAATGAGTTCCCCTTTTAACACTTCCTAGCTATGTGATCCTAGGTAAGTCATGTAACCTCAATTGCCTTACTAAAAATCCCAAACCAACAACAAACCAAGACCCAGATGGTTTAATTGACTTTCCAAGGTCATATAACTAGTTAATGGCAGAGCCAGGAATAGAGTAAGGGACTCTTTATTGTACTGGTTTTGGAGACAAAGGACTGATATTAGAGTTTTTGCTTTAGACAACTTAGAAAATCTACTGGCCTCTGTTAAAATGAGGGGATGAACTTGAAGATCACTCCCAACTCTAAATCTATGTTCTATGACCCAATTTCTCTCAATAGGAATGTGAGTGGCTTAGAATATAATATGCCTCTTTATGGTTCACCTTATAGTTTGGCTATGTCTTTGTCCCATTGAAACCTAGACTCTGTCCTTGAAATCATTCTGAACTGTTAGTTGTATTTTCACCCTAAGTTTCAAAAAACAGGCCTTAAATCACTTCCCAATAATTTCAATAGCATATCTTGATGTCCCTTTCTATCTCCCCATTTAAATGTTGTCTTCTCCCATTGGAACATAGGTCTTGAGAGGAGGTACTATCTTGTTTTCTTGTATTTATATAACTAACTTTTAACATAGTGCCTGGAATATAGTAAGCACTTAATAAATACTTTATCACTCACTCTAAGTCAATAAACTAAACAGTACTGTCTGTAGTTTCTTTTTGCTTATTGCTAGACTTCATTGCTTCATAGACTCCATGTTGTGTCTGTGCTTAAGTCTTTGAAGTCATTTTTGATTCCTCCCCTGAAATGTCAATTCAATCATCAGCTTTTTCAGTATCAACTCCCCCCAATTTCTCTTGCAACTATCTCCTCCTTTCCCTTCCCGTCATCACAACTTGATCTCAGGACCTCTTTAGCTCTCACCCAGACAATTGTAACTTTCACCACTTTGTAAAGCAAAATCCAAGAGATGATTTTGAAATATTAGAGAGGAGAACAGGTGATGATAAAGCAGAGTCTAAATCAAGGGTAGAAAGATAAAAAGTAAGAAATGAACCAATAGGACCCAATAGATCACTGTAGATAAGTTCCCAGCTATTGATGTTAGGATGAAGTTTAATAAAGTTTATACTCTGGGATTTTTAGTTTTTCTCTGAGGAATTTATGGCACCATCTTTCCTCCCATAAATCTCTGCAAGTAATAGAGAATATAAATACCATGCTTCCTAATTGGTCACTTTACCCCCAGTCTCTTTTCCCTTAAATCCTTCCTATATATTTTTGCCTGATTAATCCTAAATATTTCTCTTCTGAGAAGACCCTCTTCAGCTTCCTCTGATTTTCTTGTGTCTTGTGTTCTGGTCCTACTGGATTACTCAGTAGATCCAATATATACCCTATGATGTTTTACCCTCACATTCTGGTCACATACCTTCTGTCTGAAATGATATTTCTCTCATGCCAACCTATTGAATTTTCAGCCAAGAAGGGAGTATACTTTTCCTTATTACTCCCCCCGGGTGCTAAATATGAAGTGTGTATGTATGTGTGTATGTGGAGGAGGGGCAGGTAGAAGGTAGAGAAGGCTGTTTCAAAACATACTCCCAATTGAGAGATAGCATTTTCACTCTTTTTGTTGTGGTTTGCTTGAATTTTATTTTCTTTCTCATTTTTTAAACTTTTTGATCTGATTTTTCTTGTGTAGCAAGAGAGTTGTATAAACATGTATGTATATATTGGATTTAACATTTATTTTTACCATGTTTACATTTCATTACATGCCATCTAGGGGAGGGGATGGGAGAAAGGGGTTGAAAATTGGAGCACAAGGTTTTTCAAGGGTCAATATTGAAAATTTTTCCTTGCATTTTTGAAAAAAAACTTCAATAAAAAATCTTTATAAAAAATAAAAAACAAAACATGCTCCCAGACAAAAGTCCATAGATTAAATTAATATAAGCAATGACTAATTTTCATTTCATGAATTCAAGAATTAGATCTAAACCCCACCTTTGCCACAAGAATATAGAAAGACTCTTAAGAGTTCTGATCTCCTATGTACGCAAATGAATAGGGATCAGAAGATAAGACCCAAACTCAAGTAGGAATATACAGATTCATAACCAAGGAATGGAGAAACCAGCCATCAAATACTATAGGACAGAGGAAAATATAAAGATTAATGAATATGATGGACTATTTTAGAAAACCTAGCTATGTTTGTATTGGCAAGTCATGAAGGGAAGCTTCTTACCCTATTTTTCCAGAGAGTCCTAACACCAGTGCAGAAAAAGCATATTTCCTCTATTCTTCTCCACTCTCTTTAATATTATCTTTCTCTTAAGATCCCTAAAGGACACCTATATAACCAGAGTCCATATCAATGCCATAGCCTGTTTAGGTCCTAACTGTGCCTATTGAGAATGGAGTTGCCAAAGAAAACATATTGATGGTCTCTGGAAATGAACACTACCTTTGGCTTTGGGAGATGCAACATATAGTGGAGAGAATGTTACACTTGAAATTAGTAAGAATAGGTCAGATCTCTTGTGACTTTTTCTAGTTATATGGCTATGACAAGTTATTTAAACTCTCTCAATGTCAATTTCTTCATTTATAAAATGAGGATAGTGTATATAGTATCTATCTTACAGGATTATCATACGTATTAAATGAATTATTGCATCTGATTAACAAACAGATGTTTATTAAGCTCTATGTATCAAGCATTGTGTTAAGTCCTGGATATATGAGTATAAACAAAAACATAGTCTCTGCCCTCAAGGAGTTTACATTCTAATGAAGGAATGCAATACATAACAGGGAAATGAAAATCAGGAAAGATAACCACATCATGGCATAGAGAAATCCAAAATGAAGAGCAAAACTAGGAGAGTAATGAATAATGAATATAGGACTGAGTTGGGTACTTACTCAAAATGAAGACTGGGTGGGATCCCCTAATTAAAAGATAAGACTTCAGGTATAAAGGGATCTTCTAGGATGAGAAAATTAATGGGAGAATGCAAAAGTCTGGAGAGTTAAGAAAGGAGTTGGGAGAGGAATGAAGAACTCTTATAAATCCTTGGATAACTACAAGTTAACTATGTGATTAAAAAAATCATTCTGGCATTTTCATGAAGAATAAACTTAAGTTGTGATACACATGAAAGTAGGAAGGAGATTGTTGAAATAATCTAGATAAGAAGTGATGAAAGCCTGATTTAAGGGAGTAGCTATGCAAGGAGAGAGGTATTAGATCAATTGACTGGATTTATTAAGAAAAGGAATGAGGAATTAAAGATTATTCTGAGATCATGAATCTGGAAGCCTAGAAAAATGGTGGTGCCTTTGACAAAAACAATGAAATTTGTATGGCAGTGGTTTGGGAGGAAAATAATAAGTTCAGTTTTGGGACATATTGAATTTTCCATGTTTCCATGGAATGGAAATCTACTTTGAAATGTCTAATAGATCATTTTTTGAAAAAATACTGAAGATATTAAATTCATGGAAGCTGATGAGGACTTAAAAGTTTTCTTATTCTGGCTTTTATGGTTATTGTACCATTAATGTTCTAAGATGGGAGCAAAAAGTTACTATTCTATCCCTCCTGACTGGAAAGTATTCTCTACTCTCCCTGACCTCACAGAATCCTTCTTTTCCTTCAAAAGGCAACTCAAGTATCACCATCCATAGGAAACCTTTACTGCTCCCTATAACTGCAAATGCTATTCTTCCTTGGTGAGAGCTGGACTTCTCTGAGGGAAGAGGAAATGGGTTCACTCTTTAAGTGGAGTGAAAGTGAAATTCTCAAAACCTGTTGATGACTTGGATTCAGTTGAAGGTCAACTTAAAAGTTAAATGGATTTAATTGACATTTGTCAGAATGCCCAATCTGTCAGCATTTAAGCTCAACAGCAGTCATGATGAATTTCTTAGGGTTAGTTTTTTTGTGTAGTTATAGAATGAAAAAAAATGATACATGATTAAAGTTAAAGGAATCAGAACTAAAGAATCTGCACCTAAAGAAGACAAGGCTGAGAAGAAGCCAGTTTTTACAGAAACAAAGGGATAAAGTGAGACAATAGCAGAGCTGCAAGTAATAATTTAAGTGATCAGGGCAAGTAGCACAAAAGGCATAGATCAACTTTGTAATTCATGATCTGAAAATAATACGAGAACTAATTAAGACAAATTAAGCTAGGCTAGTATAGAGGCTTCCATGCTGCTGAACTGGTACACAGATACACTTTTTGAATTCTCTAAAAGTTAATGTCTTGGGAGAAAGCCACAATTACTATAGCTTAGTTAGTGCTGTGTGCCTTAGTGGCAAATGCAATATAACATGCAGATCAATGGATTAAGGTATCAGAAAATCTGTGTTCTAGTTTAGGATTTAGAGTAATTGCCTTTGTGATTTTGGATGATCATTTCACATCTATGAACTTCAGGTTTTTTTTTTCCATCTATAACATGAAGGGTTTTTGTTTAGATCATCAACATTTTTTTTAACTCTAGAAATCTGGAAGTCTGGATATTCTTTGCCTTTCTTGAAGTGGGAAGCTAAAACAGGCTTAAGCCATTTCTCAATTGGTAAATGGTCAAAGGATTCGAACAAGCAGTTCTCAAGGAAAGGAATTCAAGTAATCTATAGCTATGTTTAAAAAATTATCCAAATTAATAATAGAGAAACATCAAATTAAGACAACTCTGAAGTTCTACTTTACCTCAGTCAGATTGAAATAAGTTGACATAAAAGAGAAATCACAAATTTAAGGCCTGTTGGCAAACAGCAAAGTGATACACTATTGGTGGTATATGTGAATAGATCTACCTATTATGGAAAACAATTTAGATCTATGCTCTCAAAGTTATTGAACTGTGCAAATCCTTTGGCCTAGTTGTAGAATAGAATCATAAAAGAAAGAAGAAAAGAATGTGTACAAAAATATCTTTACTAACTCTTTTTGTAATGGAAAACAACTCCCTAGAAACTAAAAGGGTACCAATTAATTATAGAACATTTGAACAAATGATATATGATTGTAATGTAGTAGTATTGTGCTATAAGAAATGAAGAAGATAATTTCAAGAAACATGGAAAGAGTTATATTAACTGATGCAAAATGAAGTTTGCAAAATCAGTTGAACAATCTGTGTACAACAATGAATGTTGTAAAAATGAACAATTTTGAAAGACATAAGAACTTTGATTAATATAATGATCAACCATGTTTCTAGAGGACTGATAATGAAGAATGTTATTCACCTCATGATAAATACAAGTGATGGATTATTATTCAGAATGAGAAACAACTTTTTTTACTTGCTTATTCTTATTTGTTTATTTGTTATTATGAGTTTGCTTCTCTCTCTTTTTTATTTTAAAAGTGGGAAAGGGGTGAGATGAAGAACAAATGCTTAATACTGAAAAAAGGTAAAATAGACAAACTTCAGCAGAAGAGATTTGTATAACTACTTTATTTGGAAGACTTCCCTTAAAATAACATTAAATAAACACTAGGATGAGCCATTAAATGATTTATATGATCACATACCTAAATTTAGATGCTTTTTAGTTTGTCAATGCTTTTTAAAATGTAAAATATGCTCTCATTCTTTTGAACTGATTTCCATAAGTTCTGCCTGTGTTCAAGATAATAGATTAACCTTTCCCTTAAAATCCTTTCCAGAATAGTTCAATAATTTCAAGATTCTTCTATCTACTTATTTTTTGCACTTCACAGCATTATAGGATCTTAGAGTTATAAGGGGCCTAATATTACCTAGCCAGCCCACCAACTTCCTATAACATCCCTGATCATAGGCTCTAGTGTATATAGCTCTAGGGATAAGGATGCTATTGCTTTGGAAAGCAGCAATTTTAAAATTGAACATTGTTATAAAGTTCTTTATATTGAGCCCAAATCTGCATACTTTTCATTCCTTTCCATTAATCCTAATTATACTCTCTGGAGAACAACAACAGCAACAACAACAACAATACAGAAATAAATCTGCTTCTTCCACATGACAGACCTTTACATATTGGAATGTTGCTTTCATGACTTCCTTAAGTCATCTCCTTTTCAAGCTAATTTTTCCAATTCACTCTACTATTCATTGTATTATGTGTTACCTTTCTTTGGACCCTTTCTAATTTGCTAGCTTTTTTTAAATTTTAAAGTATGGTACCCAAAAGGGAGCACAGTACTTTATAAAAGTTCTCAGGAATGTGGAATATTCTGGAGCTATAGTTTCCCTAGATATGGACATTACACTCTTTTAATATAGCCAAAATTTAACTAGCAGCTTAAGATGGCTTTGGCTGATAATGAACATGTTGGCATCTAAGACTTTTTTTTCCTCATAAGAACAGTATATTAGAAATATAGGTCCTTCTCATCCTCTACTTGCAGAATTTAAATTTCCAATCTAAATCTTTTATTTAGTATTTATTGTAGTTTGTGTTTTTTGCTATTTTTCCAGCCTGCTAAAGTCTTTCTTTTAATGTCTTAGCTATTTTTCCTAGTTATTTACTCTTTTTCTCTCCTCTCTTTGTCTGTTACTGTTTATCTGTCTCTATGTCTCTATCTCTCTGTCTCTGTCTCTTTAGCCTCTTCTCCTTCCTTCCCTCCCTATTCTTCCTTCCTCCTCCCCCCTCTCTTACATTTACATATATAAATTATTTTTCCTCAATCCTAAGGTGGCAAAGTTCAAATATGGTACAGCAATTCCAATACTGTCATTATCACTTGAGAATAGATGACACTGAAATGTTAGTGGATTTATTCTATTTGAGTCAATTTGCTGCTTACCTTCTAGTTTTAACTACAAATATTCTTCATATAATCTATTTTGGATGGATCTCTTCTTCAGGCTTATGGAGTATTGTTTTTTCACTGAGTATTGGATTTTGATTCTGATCTTTTGTGAGGTGATAACTTCACTCTTTCTCGGTGATATTTTGCAAATAAATATGTTAATATTGACCTTGGCTGTCTACTCTATGCTTTTGATAGTCAGACTGTTTTCAGTCTGAGTAAAGTTCTGGTCTCTTTTGGTCTCTTCTTAGTGGAAAATGTTCATATCCTTTGACAAGTTGTCTATTGGATATAAAACCAATATCAGAGCTATTTGATACAAAGATTTTTCTCTATTCAACCACTTCTCTTCTTATTTTAGTACATTAATTTTGTTTGTTTAAAAACTTTTTAGTTTCATGTAATCAAAGACATCTTAAGGGATAAGGCTGATGACTGGTTAGTGCCATAATATTGTATACTATAGCTTATGAGTCCCTATAACCAGCACCACTAAGTAGACATAAAAAGGAGAACAGTCTGGGCATGAGGTATAGCAAGTGAAAAGACACAGAACTTAAGGTGGCATTTGCAGTCACAAAATGAGAGAATGTAAAAAGAATTCTAAAGCTGAAAAGTTAATTGCAATAAATCCAAACTGATCTATTTAAACAAGCCAACAATGCAAAAGAATAGAAAAAGCAAAAACAAACAAAACCCCCCAAAAAAACAAAGCCACTGACTTAATAGCATTCTTTAGAGAAAATTCTAAACATTTGCCACCAAGAAATAACCACAAGAGCTCATTAAGTACTTTAGACTGGAAATACTTAATCTGATGATCAGATGGATAGAGGTTATAACTGAGTCAAGATCAGCATGTGTAAAACTGAAATCTTTTCAGTTCTAAAAAAAAAATCAACCAACTAATCAACCAACTAAACAAAAAATCTTGTACCTAACTCTACTTAAAACTTTCCCTCAGCTTTTGTTCTTGTTCAAATGTGGGGGATATTGAAATGGTCTTCATATCCTTATTCTTCACGTAGCTTCTCTGTTGTTATTTTTGGCAGTCCCCAAAATAAGTAACAGGAATACAAGATCATCATACAGAGTTAAATCAGACTTATAAGGACTTTCTAACCCTAACTTAGGTATTTGTGAGAAGTTGACCTTTGAATCATCACCAGACATAAACAGTCAAAAATCTGAGGCATTCTGGCTAATTTTTATTGGTTGGGTATTGTAATTCACAGTTTCAATCTTCCCTAGTCAAAAACAGGCTTTCTGGCCGTTACACCTTAGTAAATGAGAACAGAGAGAGGAAGTAGTTCTGAAGAGCCAGTTCGTTATCCAGAGATTTCTAAGAGAAACTATCAAATCCAGCAGAGATGCTATATCAAGCACAGAAATGACAAGTATATCAGAGATTATATTCACAAAAGAGAGCAAAAATATAACTAAAATAGGTAACAGCAATAAACAGCAAAATGACATCTCCAGAGCTCTGTAGCATCATAGGTCTGAATAGCTTGGCCATGCTTATGCCCTTTCCTAAAGTTTTCTGATATGTAGTTTTTCATACAAGATCTTTGGTGACACACCTCCAAGTGCATTCTCAGGCCAAAGAGTTTTTTGCATGTGTGCCTTCCTTTACTGTTGATAACTCACGGGAGAGTACATTCTATGTATGTATGTGTGTGTGTGTGTGTGTGCATGTGTGTGTGTGTGTGTGTGTGTGTGTATTTGAGTGTGTTTCACTCTTTTCTCATCACTTTATTCATTGTGCTGTTTCATTGAATGCCTTTTGTTTGAATTAATGTATCCTTTGTCTGGTAAAGGAAAGCATATTGGTGGGAGACTTAGAAGCTAAGATTTTAAGTGTATATTGACCTATAAGCTGGTCTTGAATCTTGGTCAGTTTTCTAAGGGATCTAAGTACTTCTTGTCCACTTCTCTGCTTTTTATCCTGCTCTATTCTTTTTCCTGTTTATTTCCCTTTCTTATGTTTCTTATTTCTTTGGTCTTTTTTTTTCTTTTCCCTTCTCTCTTTCCCCAGCATCATTTCCATTTTGCTCCCAGACACTTCTGCCTCATTTCCCTTTAGTGAGCCTGAAGGAAGATTTCAACTCAGTATGTTAATTGTGGTATCAAATAACACCTTTTACCAGATCACAGGACTTTATCTCCTGGCATGATTTTTGCACAAAGAAAACCACATCCTTAGTGGAAAGAAGTGGATTAGAGTGGTGTTTCTGGGAAAGAAAGATAAAAATTTCTTATCAATTAAGTAAAAGAGAAATACATGAAATGACGAAATATAATGAAATTTATTCTAAGCATGGTTTAGTTGAAAGAGCACTGGCTTTGGAAACAGAAAACCTGGGTTTGAGTAACCTCTCTGAGACTCAGTGTCCTCCACTATAAAATTTGAATAATGATTCTAATGCAAGATTTTCATCAGGAAAGTATTTTAAGAGCTTAAAATACTGTATAAATATGATACATGAGTACATTAAAAAATTCCTGTGCCACTATTTCACATGTAAGAGACCAACATGGACTTGTAAAGGATTACTCCAAGTTCTAACAAAGAATAAGCATTTAGTTTTTCAGATTTCCAAAGAAGTTAGTTATTGTTTTTATACCATGACTAAAATGAATATTGTAAATGTTCTTTTTTTTTTTTTTCTAAAATGGGGCCCACTGGATAGTCCATTGAGAAATCTTCCTGGATAATGCTACAGAATTTTTTTTCATTATAATATGAACTAAAATTATACAAACTTTTCTCTATGATTGCATTAAGAGAAGGAGGATTTAAGGGTGAGAAAATGGGGACAAGTGTGATGGTTCTCGTTTCTTATATGGAGAAAGTCAAAATATTGAAAGATTAACTGAAATAAATCCTTCTTTCTTTCTTCTTCTCTTTCTTTCTTTCTCTCTCTCTTTCGTTTTTCTTTCTTTCTTTTTTTCTTCCTTTTTTCTTTCTCTCTCTCTTAAAACTTAAAAGATAGCTCAATAGCATTCTAATTCAAACTATACCCAGTGAGGGATCACTATCATCTAGCCTTGCTTTAACATTTGAAATGAGGGGGGGATTCACTATCTGCTTAGTCAACCTGTTCCACTTATATAGAGAAGTCATTGTAAGAAAAGTGTTTTTCCTCACATTAAGTGAAAAATTTGCTTCTTTTCAATTTCTATTCATTGCTCCTGTTTTTTTCATCAGGAGTAAAATAGAACAAATCTAATTTCTGTCCCACATAACAATCCTTCATATACTTGAAAACAGTCATCATGCTCCCATTGATCCCCAGATTTTCTTTTCTCCATCCTAAACTTCCCAGGTCTTTCAATTAATCCTCTTATGACATGGACAAAAGGTCCTTCACTATCTTGGATAGCCTCCTTTCCAGCATATTGATGTCCTTCCTAAAATATGACTCAAGAAACTGAACCCAATATTTGTGAATTGGCCTGACCATTAGAAATTGTGAAAAGCTGGAGGGGGAGAGAATTTTTTTAAAAATTGGGATACATTACTCTGAAACATTTAGAAAACATTTCTTTGAATTGAGAAGATATTTTTGGATCCTGACACTGTCATAAATCTCTTAGTTATCCCTTCCAACTTTGTGTCTTTGGCATATTTGTTAAGCATGACATATGTACTTTTATCCAAGTCATAGATTTTTTTTAAAATAAGAGTTAAACCCAGATCCTTGGAAGAGAAGCCTCTATTGAAGGCTTCTGACATCGAATCATCAATATCTACACCTTGAGTACTACCCATTCAGCCTGTTCTGATTCTTTCTAGTTGATTTTCATGTAACTCACATCTTTTTGTCTTTTTCACAAGGATAGTCAGATTTTCTTTTATCAAGTGTTTTGCTGAAATTTAGGTAAAGTACCTATGTAGCCTTCTCCATATCTACCAGTTTAGTAACTGTCCAATAAAAAGGAAAATAACTCTAAACTGCCATGCTTACTTATATACTTTTTCTTCTGGTCTAGATGGCTTATTCACCCATTATAAAATAACTACTGTTTTAGAGCACGTGATGGGATGTAAGATGTGGGAAGATGATAAAGGGGAGACATGTTATGAAGAGCTTTGAATGCCAAGGGCTTTGAATGAATATTTGCTGTTGGAAGTGATAGGGAGCCATTGAAGTTTACCAAGTAGGTGGGCTTAGAATTGTCAGTTCTGGGCTTAAAAGATCTCTTTGGCAAGTAAGAAAAAAGACTGGAATGAGGAGAGACTTGGGTCAGAGAGGTCATTCAGCAGGCTAAATAACTTACCCGTAATAACTCAACCAGCAGACTTCAAAGGCAAAATTTGTACTAGGTTTTCCTGACAAGACCAATTCTACCTCCACCATACTGCTGCCTCTGTGATTCCCATTGAATCAGTATATATAATGCCATGCAAACCTACTCAGGACAACCACTGGTAGAATTTTTCTTATTGCGGCATTTCTTACAAGGATGCGTTTGTCTGCCTCCCATGGGATGAAATTGTGGTTCACGGGGGCTACTTTGTATCTCTTTGGCTGATTTAAATTCATTTCAACAAATCAATCAAAAATATTTCCTAAGACTCTCCTTTGTGCAACATACTGTGAAAGATGCTGTGATACATCTTATTGTTGTTGTTTGTCCTTCATTCTTGAAGAGGACTATGACATCAGGGAAGGGATACCATGACATGCAAGTGAGTTGGATTTAAGGGAGGGAGAGCTGGGCAAGGTCATCTGCCTCACTTTCTCCTCCAGACTCTTCTGGGCCAGTGCTAAGAAAGAGATCAAGATAACTGGAGATGGCCCTGGATGCAATGGGATACATATAAAGATTAACAACCTTTAACTCTCAAGGATCTTGCATTTTATTACTTCCCACAATTCCAAGGGAAAGACTTTACATTGGGTCATGTGCCCAAGTGATAACTAGAGGGAGATCTATGTGGCATTGTTATAACTACTGTGAGAGGCAATGGGAAACTGATTAGGGGAAGACTATGTTGGTGATCTAATTAGTGTAGGAAACTCCTGGTGAGATGACTGCCTTTGCCAATTCACACTGGCACCTGATATGTAATTTATAATCTTTTTGAGTTTCATGGGGGCACTGCAAGGTTGTGACTTGCTTAGGGTCACACAGTATATGTTAAAGACAGAATTTGAACCTTGGTCTCTCCAAATGCTAAGCTGGTTCTTTATCCTTTACACTATGCTGTGATTATCACCATTAAGTGATGCTATAATATAAAATACATTATCTAGATCTCAGTGGGTGACTGGTATGCCTCATTCCTTTCTTTTTTAGTCAAATGCTGGAGGTTCATTTCTAAACACTTAAACCCTCTGGACTTTTGGCCCCTTAAGCAAGTCCGAATTTGGGTGAAGAAAGCCTAAGTACTTTTTTTTTTTTTTAACAGAAGGAAAAAAAAACAGAATAAAGGCAGGAAGGGAATGAGGTAGGGGTGGGGTGGGAGAAGCAAAGGCACATTCCTAGTTTGGGCTTCACAGGAAACAGGAAGTAGGGAACGGCAAGTCCAGGCTGTGACCGGGCTGACTCCCTCTTTCTCTCTCATGTAAAGTGATCCTGTGGCAGTTGGGAGAAGAAAGAGAAGGGAAGTCTGGCCTTAAGATTGCAAATCACAGACTGTGATGACAGTGGGGGTGGGGAAATCTCATAAAAATCAGCACTCTGTGTTTTTTTAAAGAAACCAAAGCAGGGGCTGGGAAGGGGGGAATCTTCTCTAGTGGGGAGAAGAGGGTGATTTATGGGTGAGAGATAGGACCATGTATCCTTTTCTTTGAAATGGTTTTAGCTCCTCATAAGAGCCCCAGAGGCCAAGAGCATGGGCACCTTCAGGAGAGGATATGTGTTCTAGTAAGGGCTTCATAGCAGCAACATCTGGGTTAGTGATGTTTGGGGGTAGGGGAATGGAATCAGGATCAGAGACACAGAGCAAGAAAGACCCTTAAAAGCCATTCTGTCCTGTAAACGTCCAGTTTACAGATCAGGGAACTGTGGCCCAGAAAGGCTAAGATATTTGGCCAATTTTGTATGGGTGATAATCAGTAGCAGAGGTCAAATTTGAACTCAGGTCTGGTATCACCAAGTCCACCACTCTTTCTAGTGCACCAGAAAAAACCAAGCTTTGATCTTGGCTACTTCATTTTCTCTTCCCTCTTCTATTTTCTGTCACTAATCAACAGAGATTCTATAAGAACAAAGTATGCTCAGAAGTGAAAAGAATTAGTATTATTATTTTCATTTATTTATGATGTTATGTGAGCACCTTTCCAAAAGGATTTCCAAAAGGTTTACATATGGCACAGTAGATAGAGCATTAGGCTTAGAATCAAAAACACACATCTTTAAAAGTTCAAATCCGGCCTCAGCCACTTGCCAACTGCATGATACTGGACAAGTCATTTAATCCTGTTTGCCTCTGTTGCTCATCTGTAAAAAAAAGAGTTGGAGAAGGAAATGACAAAACCACTCTAGTATCTTTGATCCCAGAAAGGACTCACAAGAGTTGGACATGATTGAAAATGACTAAATAATAACAACACATCAGACATTATATACAATTAAGAATATAATGAATTCACATTGTTTTATTAAAGTGGGTTAAATTTCATAAATTGATAGTTGTCCAGTGAATTGTGTAACATATAGACACTTAAAAAGTAGAGGAAAAGGGTCCTTTTAGATAAAGGAGTCAATTGAAAAAGAACTTCATTTTCTGACTGAAGCTTTTGCTGCTAGGTGAAAAATCTATGAAAAGGAATAGTAAGGAAAATAAAGAAATTAGTCAAGAAATAGACCGCTCCAAACCAGAGCTTAATTAGGAGAAAAAAAAGCAACAGTTAATCTAACTAAGATCACAAGATCATAGATTAGAAGAGGAAATGATATAAAACTCTTCTAGTCTAATCACTTATTTTATAGATGAGGCAATTGAGATGCAGAGTTTATGTGACTATCCTAAGGAAACACAACTCAGCAGAATTTGAACCCATATCTTTCTGATTCTAATTCTAACACTTTCTACTCTGATTCCTAGCTATCTTCTTTAATTTGATTAAGGGAAAAGTGTAGGTGTTAAAATTAAAAAAACCTGGACAAATGGGATTACTGAAAGAATTGAGTAACTACAATGATGATAATCATAATGACAATAGTTCTCATAGGCTTTAATGTTTTCACAGTTCTTTACCTGTATAATTTTTTATTGATCCTTACAAAGTTCTGAAACAAAAGGTACTACTGTGTTTCCCCGATAATAAGACACTGTCTTAATTTTTTGGACAGAAAAACACCAAAGGGCTTATTTTCAGGGGAGGGCTTATTTTAATGAACATTGACAGTAATTTTAATAAACAGGTAAATGTGAACCAAAAAAGTATCTTTATTCAATAATGATCATGTCATCTTCTTCAACAACATTGTCATAAGTGTCCATACCCTGAATTCCGTTCTGGATGTCTTGTGCCTCTATTTCCTTCAGAAGAAGTGGACCCAATCTGCCATGTCCAGCAATATAGCTCTCTTTAAATGAACATGTCTTGTCCAGGTAACCTGCTCGTAGTGCCTTGGTGACACAGCTGTCAGTAATTTTATCCCATGACTTCTTCACCCAAGTCACGACTTCTTGCAGACAGGGCTTCACAAAGTTTCCACGCTGATTTCTTTCCATTCTATTTTCAATGTAGTCATTGACTTCCATGCGCAAATGGTCCTTGAATAGCTTGTTTATTGCAATATCAAGGGTCTGGAGATAGGCAGTCATTCCTGCAGGAATCATTACTTGATTGATTCTTTTTTCTGCAAGGAAGTTCTTCATTTCTTTAGCGCGGTGAGTGCTGGCTGAGTTCTTCTTTTATCCTCCAAAATACCCCCTCACTCCTGCTTACATATCGGGTTTTTATGTTGTCCTGCCTCAGCTCTCCTCCCCGGCACTGCTCTCAATGGCGCCAGCAAGCAAATCACTGGGGAAGAACAGGATGACGCACTCACTGCTGCAGCTCTGATTGGATGCAGCGAAGGAGCGCAGCGTGCGTTTCACCTGGGGGGGGGAGGGGAGAACGGTGCATACAGAGGGTACTGTAATGTAGCATGTAGCACAGGGGATCACCTTCACTACAGTAGCAATCTCAACAGGGCTTATTTTTGGGGGAGGGCTTATTTTAGAGGAATCTTACACAGTAAGGGGAGGGCTTATTTTTGGGATAGGTCTTATTATCGGGGAAACACGGTATTATTATCCTCATGTTTTCAAAAATTTGGAATTGGTAATTTGGAAATTGAGGCTGAGAAAAGCTAAGTGACGTGATAAAAGCAATATCCTATGCAACTCCCAATGCAAGCTAATTGTTGTCTTTAAAAGTATTCAGATGTTTAAGCTATATTGGATTATTTGCTATCTAGAGGAGGGAACGAGAGAAAAGGGAGGGAAAAAATTTGGAATACAAGATTTTGCAAAGGTGAATGTTGAAAACTATCTTTGCATATATTTTGAAAAATAAAAAGGTGTAATTAAAAAAAAGTATTTTGACTTTTCTCAATACTATTTGGTTCAGGGAACTAAATGCTCAAACTATTGATATTACTTCTTTATTGTTTGCATACAAAAGTAGTCTCGAGGAGTCTGTATCATGATGGGTAATTCAGACAAGGAGGGAACCAGGTGGCACCATAGTGCACAGTGCTCAGCTTGAAGTCAAGAAAACTCATCTTCCTGAGTTCAAATTTGACCTCAAACACTAGATATGTGATCCTGGGCTAATCATTTAACCCTGTTTGCCTCAGTTTTCTCATCTGTGAAATGAACCAGGGAAGGAAATGGCAAACCACTCTAGTGTCTTTTCCAAATAAACTCCACATAGAGTCACAAAGAGTTGGATATGATTGAAACAAATGAACAACTAAGGCAGGGTAATTTTCACTCATCTGGATCAACTCAAGGTGTTCCCAATGTTTATTCTTGTTAAATATCCATCTCCTACCATGGCTAAGTAATTCCCCTTTTGTTAACTATTGAATGACCTACAAGTGTCTTATTTTGTTCAGTTATTGAACCTAAACTATCTGGATAGTACCTTGAATTAGAGTAAAACCACAACACTTCTCTAGTAAAACAGGGCTTTTGTGTATTCCAGGCAGTATTTGGGCCTAGCTCTTAGTGACTAAAAAGTAATGCTCTATTCACTGAAGGAAATTTTTATTCTGAAGGAAATTTTCATAAAAATTGAAGCTTTGAAAGAATAATAGGGTTTTAAGAAAAGACTTTATCTTTTTTGCAACAACATATTTTATCTAACATGAAAAAAGGTTCAACCAAATCCTTTTGTTGTTACCTCATAAAGGTGACATTTATTTATTGGTAGCATACATTTGTTGCTTATTAATATTAGTTTCAAAGTTATGAATAAATAAATAAATGTTCATTCACAAACGAATTTGAATTCTCACTGAAAAACCATTTCACTAGAATTAATCCTACCAGGCTGTGATCTCACAGCTATTGAGATTTTAAATATTGTATCAGCTCCAATGGGCAACATTGCCAGGGAGGTTTGAGGTACCATTTTCAGGCAAATTTTAGCAGCTTTGTTGAGAAATGTCATAAGAACTTCCTTGGAATATAGAGTTACAAAGTAATTGGCAAAGAGATGATTGTGCTAAGATAATGAAAACAGACTTTGGGACTATAAAAGAGAAGGACAACTGAAGATTAATTCAATTCAACAAACATTTATTTGTTGTTGTTCAGTTATTTCAGTCATGTCTGACTCTTTATGATCCCATTTGGGGTTTTCTGGGCAAAGATACTGGAGTGGTTTGCTATTTCTTTTTCCAGCTCATTTTACAGATAAGGAAACTGAGAAGAACAGGGTGAAGTGACTTGCCCAGGTTCACACAGCTAAAAAGTATTTTAGACAGGAAAGATGAATCTTTCTGACTCCAGGCCTAGTACTCTATCCATTGCTCCACCTAGCTAGTCCAAGTATTTATTAAATATCTACTATGTTCTAGGCATTATGGATAGATAGGGGAAAAAAACACATTCCCTATTCTCAAGGTACTTATAGTCCACTAGGGATGAGAGATGGGTGTGAAATAATATGTTCATATCTAAGTGTAGGCAAAATATATAGAGAGTAAATGTGTAATAATTTCAGGAGGTTGAACAACACAAATAGCAAATTAAGGATCATTTACATCCAAACAAAGCAAGTAAATGCTAGTAAGTACCTGACCTACATGGGTAAGCAGATCATAATATCAAGTCTCCCATTTGAGTGATTAGGGAGGAAAAAAAAATGTCTGGTCTAATAATACGCATAGTGATGGATTGAGTAGAAAAAGGAAGAAGGCAAAAAAAAATGAGAGCAAAGTGAAAAGGAGACAGAAAGATAGAGAGAACAGGGCAACCAGGGAGAGAAAATCTCTGAGTATTTTGCTCTCATTGTTAATGGGTAGAGGTAACCAAAAGACTAGAGAACTCTATTCACTTATCCTTGCTGACATTCCTATGAAACTGGTTAGTTGGATGACTATGCCAAAGGATGGAGGAGTGTTTTTAATTTCAGAATAAAAGCTTTTTATGATATTTCTTAAGAGTGGGGAGATATGGAAGAATTTGAACAGGAGAGTAACATGAAGAATGAATTAGAGAGAGGGAGATTAATTAAGGAGAGTAATTATTTCTCCTCCCCCATTTTTACAATAGTCCTAGATAGCCAGGAATTTAACTAATATAGAAGAAGTAGGAATATAAAGGAGGGAAGAGTTGCAAGAGACCTTGGAGAGAGAACGTATAGTACTTGACAACTGATTGGATGTGAAGAATAAGAAATGAAGAGTCAAAGATGATTATAAGATAGGAGAGTGGGAGAAAGAGAATTGACTTTATTGTCAGAAGTCAGAATTCTGGCTTTGCTATTTATTATCTCCGTGACTTCTGACATGTCATTTATACTAGCTGGGTCTTTGTTTCCATATCTGTAAAGTTGAGTGAAGGTTGGATTCAATAACCTTTAAGATTCTTTATAGTTTTAAATCTATGATCATGTGAAATAGTTAGGGAAAGCAGGTTAAGGGGAAAAGATCATGTGTTTATTTTAAGACATGACAAATTTGCAATATTTTCATTGTGGCATATTGTCAGTAATAACATGTGTGCATGAAACAGCATAAAATATATTATCCATGAAATGTATGATTAGTAAAGGTGACCTAAATGTAGCAGTTATGCACTGGGAACCAGGGAATATTCAAAGATCTTGAAGTGTGGAAAGGTAAGATTGACCTCTCTGTTGAGCTAGGAGTTCCAATCAAATTTTCTCATGAAGTTTGGTGATACCCAAGATGATGAGCCCTCAGAATCAGAGTTGCTATGGGTTACCAAATTGGAAGTAGAACAGATCAAAGCAATCATAATTAATCAGTAGTAAAATCAGGCTCGCAAATAGATATTGCACTTCCAGCCTGGAATGAGAAAGAAAAACCCAATATTTAAAGAAAAATAAAAAAGTCCAAAAGTGGTAGCTCTCAAATTTTGGTATCACTAAACTCTGGGTGGTCCTTAAGATACTTTTAGGAGGTCTGTAAGGTTGAAACTATATTTATAATAATACTAAGATACTTTAATTTCTAATATGGCAAATATATTTATGTACGTAGAAATCTATATACAAAGCTATACTTGTAATATACACAAATATATGCTATACATAATATGTGTTTTTGTATTTGTAATATGTTGTAATATAATGTGTATGCATATTTATATACATGCATACACATATGTGTGTGCATGTATGTGTGTATTCCACTTAAAAAAAACTCTTTAGGAAATCCCCCTAACATTAAAAAGTTTGAGAACTGCTGGTTTAAAGAAAGGTTCACAGTGCTTTGGCTTGATTCTCTATGGAGTATTAATGTGAAGACATAGACAATAGCAACAATAACGATTACAGTAACAATAACAGTGTCTAGTATTTATATAGCACTTTGGAGTTTGCAAAACTTTTTACAATTATCTCATTTGGTACTCACAATAACCCTAGGAGGGAAATGGTATTATTATCTCCATTATTTTCTCCATTTTATCAATGAGGAAACTGAAACAGATAGGGTTTAAGTGACTTTCTAGTTTCACACAGCTTATGAGTCTCTGAGGCAAGGTTTAAATCCAGATAGTTCCAGCACTCTATCTATTATACCATCTAATTGAATCCCAGAATATGAAAAGGTGGGTTGCTCTCTATATCTTCAGTAGACTACTAGTACGAGTATCAATGAGATGTGGAAGGTAATTCCTCATCTTTATCTATTAGAATCTTTAATTTTCTTCAGGACTCATCTCAGATGCCATCTCCTACAGGAATCTTTCTGATTCTCCTAATCTTGAGTAGCTTTACTTTACTTTTTACTCTTTAACTTACATTGTATTTATCCATTTAATGATGTATCCCTCGATTCTTTGGAGGATTGGTACATAATGTATAAAAAGGAATACTTCCAAAGAAGTCCTCTGCTAGCCTCATTGCAGCATGGAGATAATCCCGTATTTCAAAGGTTATGCCAAGAAAACACGAACTCTGGAAAGTTCTACCAAGGTGGGCTAAGAATGAGCTTATCATAAGACAGTTGATTGCTGTTAAATATTTTGGCTATGATAACACAATGAAATAAATACTATAAGAACTGGGTCAAGGGTCAAAGACTGAGCCTGTGATTTCACTGGTGATAATAATAATACTAATAGTAAATAGCTTACATTTATATAGTGCTTACTATGTGTCAGGCACTGTGCTTAGCATATAACAATTATGATCTCATTTGATTCTCCCAATAGCCCTGAGTGGTGGCAGTTATTGTCATCCCCAATTTATAGATAATAAAACTGAAGCAAAGAGTGATTAAGTGACTTGCCTAGGAGACACGTGGCTAGGAAGTTTCTGAGGTTGGATTTGACTTTGGGTCCTGTGATTTAACTCTGAGTTATGAAATTTCCTCTCATCATGTTGGTAGCCACTTTCTCTTCAACTTATGGTATATCACTTATTGGGCATTATAACCCAAAGAAATATATGCTAACAAAAGAATTTGAAAAAATAAAAAGTCTCTCAGTCATGTCTTCCCCCCTTTCCACTTTTTCTATACAGGAACTGGGGCAAGAGGATCCTGAGAATCACAGAGATCTAAGATGATCTTCAAACATTTAATGCTGTTAATGTATGACCTTTGTTGGATCCAGTTGAAGAATATCCACAGTAAAAAAAAGTCTTATGAAACCAAAAGACTTATAAAGGATTTATAGCCAAATGGGAGGACCGAACCCATGTTCTTTTCAGAGAAACAAAAGAGTGGATGGAGTTAATTTCAACATGTGCCCAAGGGCAATAAAAATATTCTTCTGTGAACTACTTGGTCATTTGGTCTTGCACTACTCAAGATAAATATAAGCAAATGGACCACCATGAAGATAATTACAGTTTATGCCTCAACATCTGTGCAAAGGATGAAAATGTTTTTAAAATTTTTAAGAAGGCTTTACAAATGACATTGACATAAGTCTTGATACTTGGTGACTTCGATGTAAGAGTGGGTACAGGAGAAGGTTGCAAATACAATGTTGGAAAATACAGGTTAGGATCAAGACATGAAAAAGGTCAAAGTTTTGTTGAATACTCAAAATTGTATTTCTGCATATTGTGAATACTGTGTGAGTACTAAATTGTAACTACTATGCTTTGGATGATCTTTATTTATTTAAACCAAGCCTATGATTGCATTGGCAGGTGGAACTCTTTTTGAGGAAATGTAAATCTGTACTTGTTCTGCAATTCAGAATCTTAGAAAGGTGCTTAAGATTCTGACATTCAAGAGTTTTACTCAATAACATAGCTGGCCTATGCCAGAAGCAGGACTTAAACCCAGATCTTTTTGACCTAGAGGCTCACTAGCCAGCATGGGATAGAGTACTGGATTTGATACCACAAAGACCTGGATTCAACTCTCCCTTTGAATCCTTATTATTTGTGTGACCTTAAACAAGTGACTTAATCATTATGGGCCTCAGTCTCCTTAACTTTAAAATTAGAGGCAGGGACTCAGTGACTCCTAAGTTTCCTTCCTATTCTAAGTTTATGATCCTGATATTTAATTTATTTTGATATGTTAGGTTTAGATGTGAGAAATTTGGTTTTTTGATTCTAACCCTTGGTTTTACACAGATCAACAGACCAACTAGGGCCTCTGCAAAAGGTCTATTAACTTACCAAGCTCCCATGCAATTATTTAATTCAAAATCCCAGCCTGCCTTGCTTTGAAAACAAATTCCAGTTTGTGTATACAAACATTCAAACAGACCCAACAGAGGGGTTAGGATTTTGAGGGTTTTTTTGTTAATATTACACAATTAATTTTCACTTTAAGGAGAGTTCCTTAAAATAGGGAATTTCTCTATTGCATTTCAAGTATGATTTCATTTACAAAACGACAAAATATACTTTTAAGTATTTTCTAGAAGTAGAGCTCATGAATAAAATAGGTAAACTCATCTAATAAGGCAGTTAGAAAAAACAGCAGTGATGAATGTGCATCCCCACAAATACTTTTACATTATAATAATTGTCCAATTTGCCCAATTCCACCAGCTCCATGGTATACTAATCAGAACCCACTCATGATGGTTATGATCAAGCCCATATGAGGCAAACAGTTTCAGACCACCATCCACCCCTTAGCACAATGCAAAAAAAGGCCTCTCTGGACATTGAATTAATTCTTTCAACTCCTGGAGAAGAGTCTTAAGAAGGGAATAGAGACAAAGATTCAGACTGAGACAGAGACAGAGACAGAGACACCAGAGACAGACAGAGACAGAGACAAAGAGATAGAGAGTGAGAGACTATTGTTTAGTAAATGACTATATTACCCTTCTTGCTTGATGGTCTGTGAAGACTTGGTTACACATCAAGCAAGAGCTCATAAAATCGTCACTGTAAAAATTGGCTGAATGCTCAAAAGACAAACCTTACAGTTCACTTCAATGGCTTTTTTTCTTTTCTCTTCTTTTCTTTTCACAAGCTAATTATTTTAAGAACATATATATTTCTCCACTTATCTAACTTCAGATTCCACCAAAACAAATGCAAACTGGAGCATCTGTCTCCTTAACAATTACAGATGAGGGCAGCTTGTGAATAGAAGCTATCTTAAAAACCATAATAGAAGGGAAAAGCTATGATTTTATTGCTACATTAAGTAACAAGTGACCAGTATGGCAAAAGACAGAAAGAAATAGCAAAGACTACGAAAGACACCAAAGAAAGGATCCATCTGTTGAATGGATACCCTCTCTGTGAACCAAATCAACACATAGCCTATAAACCCAGAAGAAACCTCTTTAACAGCTACACCTGTTAAAAGGATAGGCTTGTTAAGAGCATAACAGATTGGTTTTTAAAGGAAAGGGGTGTGGTTCTAAGATAGTGGTTCTGTTCAATAAAACCCCACCAATTTTGAGGCCCCTCCAAATTGTTTGGGTCTCTTGGAGCCAGGAAATTTAGTTTGGATGTCTCACAGAAAAAGAATTTCTAAGGAAATGAATGGACTCTTCTGAAATCTGTATGAGATTGATGTGTAAATGACACTATTAAAGAAGGTGATAACTCTTCTTTGAAAATAGACCAAACGTTAAGTTATAGCTTCAGTCATTTTGGTTTCCTCAAATAATTAAAAATTTTGGTGTTCAAATCCAAAGTTAAGATGGGCACTATGGTTATAGTTTATTCGCTCACCAATTCCTTTTTTATGATTTTTTTATAAAGGTCAACAAATTCAAACTTATCTGAGGTAAAAATTCATTGTGGTAATCCCTCTTGTTCTAAATACACAATTTTCCAAAGATGATGATAGACCAAAGTCTTCAATGAGATTAATTTTGCTACTTTAGCACGTTATTTACTATAAACCTTACACAAAAAAATTATGAATTCTCTCTTTCTATTTCTTTTCATTCCTCTAAAGTTTCTGGATGGCCTGCCCTCTTTTTTTTCTACACACTAGCCCCTTTAGGGTTTCTCTCTCTTAAACCCTTGCTCTGTGTTAGTATTTGGTTAAACATTAATATGGGGCTAGATTACACTATTTGGCAATGTCTAACAAGCTGTTAGTAAATGATAAACCACTCTGGGGTCAGTCTTGTAGGCTACAAATCCCATTAGGTTTCACGTTGCTGTTGAAAGAATACAGTAACAAATGCTCCAGGAGAAAAGTGAAAATGTCAGCACCTGGTTCTGGAAGGTGATATTTACTTGGGGATCTACTAAGGCAAAGAAGAAGTGGAATGAATTGGAGCTTAGTGTGTGGGGCCTGATTGATGGAAATGACTAAAAATGAAAGCATTTACCTCTTGAGTATGTGAGTACAGCAAATCCCACAAGCTTTTTGTGGGGCTATACAAGGCTACACCAGTCAACATTCAGGCATCAGAGTTCCAAGATATGATGGCAACAGAATACTTTGCTGATGCTGCCCTTATCACAGAGAGGAACAGAACTCAACCTTAATGAGAATGGGTCACTTTTGAGGGGTGACAAGTAATTAATCATGGTAGCCCAATCATTGACTAACCTCTTTGACCTTAAGAAAAACTCAAAATGATTTACCAGTTTTTTCAGTGGTTTTTTAAAGTATGATATGGGGACCCCTGGTGTTCTCTGAGATCCATTTAGGGGGTCCACGAGGTCAAAACAATTTATATACTAACACTAAAACATTAAAATTTTTATTATGATAAATATCTATAGAACTCACATAAACAAAATCTATTGGGCATTCTCAATAATTTTTAAGAATATAAACCTAAAAGTTTAAGAATTACTATTTTAGACCATTTGGAGATGACTGAATGCCTTCCTTTCTTAATATTTTACTTTGTATACCACACATATATGAGTGTGTACTTGTTTATGTATGTGTTTATGCTATCTCCCTTAATATAACACAGACCCCTTAAGGACAGAATCTATTTCTTTTTTGCCTTTTAATCCCTAGCACCTAATACAGAGATTAGCACATAACTAGGTACTTAATAAATGCTTGCTGTTTGTTTTATTGAATGAGTTAGGCAATATCTATTGAGCACTCACCCAGCAGGTACTCTATTGGTTGCTACACAGCATACTGGAAGACTATTGTCTTCATAAGTCTAGATGTGGAAAGGAAATAACCTGCTTCAACTCCCTCATTCCATTGTCAGAAGAGGAAACTGAGGGACTGAGAGAAGTTGTTGCTTACCTAAGGTTGCATAGGAATTAGAACTGATTAGAACCCAATCTTTCTAAATTCAATATCCTATCCATTATCTTACACTGCTTCCTAAGGAGAAGGGAAATTCTTAGATGATAAAGATATTATATATATAAAATTACATACAATGTATTTTAAATTGTGTTAATATTACATACTAATTTTTATTAATTCTAGTATATATTATATTACATATAACTATACATTATAGTAAACAAATGTAAAAGAAATTACATTAAAATATATTATCTAAAATGTATATATTACATATTATATATAATATACATTATTAATTATATCTTATTTGTCTTTATTATAGTATATATGTGCACACATATACATATACATACATTCACATATAGTGGTATAAAAGATGGAATATTGGACCTGTTTTGTTGCTATCATTATTTAATCATTTTTCAGTCATGTCTAAATCTTTGTTACTTTATTTGAGGTTTTCTTGGGTAAGAAACTAGAGTTTTTTGTCATTTCCTTCTCCAGCTCCCTTTACAGATGAAGAAACTGAGGCAAACAATGTAAGGGATTACACAGCTAGTAATTATCTGATGCCAGATTTGAACTCAGGGAAATGAATCTTCCTGAGTCCAAGCCTGACACTCTATCTGCTGTGTTACCTACCTGCTCTTAGAGAGCAGTGAACTAATACCCAGTGCTCTCTGCTCTGTAAAGCTGTCCCTGATCTCTCTTTTACACACACACACACACACACACACACACACGCACACACACACACACACACACCAGCTTCACAAAAAATATAATAATTGGAAGGACCTCCAGAATTATACTGTATAATCCACACCCATATAGAAATCCTGTCTCTAATATCCTTGACAATTACTCCTCCAAAATCTGTTGGAAGATAATCATTTATGAGCATTATTGTAAGGATGATCAACTGTGTTTTTATCAACACATTGACCCAAGACAATTCCAAAAGACTCATGACAAAATATGCCTTTTTTTAAAATTTTGTGCTTATGGTTTTTCTTTGGCAACACAGATAATAAGAAAATATGTTTTACATGATTTCACATGTTTAATTGATATTTTGCTTACCTTTTAAAAGGATGAGGAATAGAAGGGAAGGAGAGAGCCTATTATTTTTTTCTGCCCTAAATGCTTCCTCATACCTTTCTCTTTTTCAGGTTAAAAGTCCCTACATCCCTCAATCAATTTTCACAAAGCAATTATTGACTACTCTTCTTTCTCTTATCATCATTCTCACCTTTACCCACCAGATCTTTTCCTATCACCTACATATATTTCTAGCTATTTCCCATATTTCTAGTATATTTCAAGTAAGTTTCCTTGAAAATTACTCATTTGACTTAACCATTACCTAAATCCTATAAATTGTCTTCCTTCCAGAGCCAAATGCCTATAAAGGATTTTTTACCTTTTTTTTAACCTCAATTTCTTCAGTTTTCATTCTCTTTTCATTCTCTTGAAATTTGGTTTCTAAGTTCTTTCCACATTTACCAGTGATCTCATAATTGCTGAATCCAAAGTCTTCTTTTTATTTGTTGCTTTCTTAACTTTTTGGAAGCTTTTGACAATTATCGTCCTTTCTCTGGGATACTTTCTCCTCCCTTCATTTCTGTTACAGTATGTTTTCTTAAATCTCCTACAAGTTTAGCTGTTTTTCTGTTCCCTCCACAGACTCATCATTCTTCTTTCCATAAAGTATGATAAGCTCTGTCATCAGATCTTTTCTATTTTCTTACATTCTTTCCTTTAATGATCTTAACAGCTCCTAAGAATATAATCAGCATCTCTGTAATGTGACTTCAAAATCTATACATCCATTCATACTCTCTCTTCTGAGCTTCAGTTTCGTTACCATCATTTGCTTTTTGACATTTTCAACTGTCTAGATCAATGTGTATAAACAAAACTCATATTTTCCCTCCAGGAATAGCTCTCCTCTACACTTCTCCCTTTCTGTTAATGGTACCACTATCTTTCTCATCATCCTGATTTTCATGTAGTTAATTTTTTCTTGTTCCTCCTCCTATCTTAACTTTCATATCTAATAAAGTGTTACCTTGTTCAATCTACCTTTACAATATCTTCTCACAGCTATTCCATATGAATTACAATATGTAAAGTATTTAACACAGTGCCTGGAACATATTAGGTGCTTGCTATATACTCGTTTCTTTCCTCTTTCTATTTTCTCCTTTTTACTTAATGGTTTTTTGAGAGGTATAAAAAAGGATAGTGGATAAAATCTTTAGAGTTGGGGTCAAGAAATCCTATGGAAGGTTTGAATTCTATCTCCGATACTTCACTAGCTCTATGACCTAAGGAAGTCATTTAATTTCTTTTGACTTCAGTTTCCTTAACTGTCAAATAGGGAGTTTGTACTTGGTGACCTCTTGCAGATCTAAATCTATGATCCTATAATCATCTTCTTCAATCGATCACAGCCATTAACAATCTGTGAAATAGAAAACTCATTGATCTGATCTGGAATTGTTTAGTTGTCTAGTCATGTCCCCATGACCCCATGCCAAACCCTTCTATCCTCCACTATCTCCTGAAATTTGTCTAACTCATATCCACTGATTTCATCTATCCATCACATTTTCTGTCATCCTTTTTTCCTTTTATAATGCCAGGGTCTTCTCAGGTAGGTTCTGTTTTCTTATTATGTGGACTGAAACTTCAGTTTCAGTATTTGACCTTCCAGTTAATAGTTAGAATTAATTTCTTCAAATACTTACTATTTTAATCTCCTTGCTCTCCAAGGGACTCTCAAAAGGGTTCTCCAGGCCTACAACTCAAAAGCACTGATTCCTCAAAAGCAAAGTCCAACTTTTACTATTATACATTGCTACTAAAAAAGAAAACATAGTTTTACCTATATGAACCTTTGTTGGCAAAGTAATATCTCTGCTGTTTAGTATCTTGTCCAGATTTGCCATAGCTTAATTCTAAAGAGTAAGCACCTTGCTGAAGTTTTTGTCTGCAGTGATCTTTGAGCCCAAGAATATAAAATATGACACTGCTTCCAATCTCATCTTCCTCTATTCAGCAGAAGTGATGGAATCAATTGCCAACATTTTAGTTTTTTTGATGTTAAGCTTCAAGCTAGCTTTTACATTCTCCTCTCTCACTCTTAACAATGAATTTCTTCTTAATTCTTCAACTTTTGCCATTAGAGTATTATCATCTGTATATCTGAGATTATTTATATTTCTCCTGGAAACCTTAATATCAGGTTTTAATTTATTCAGCCTGGCATTTGTTTGATGTTTTCCACCTATATATTAAATAAATAAGGTCATAATATATAGCCTTGTCCTTTTCCAATCTCCCATGTTCAAATCTAATTGTTGCTTCTTAACTTGCATAAAAGTGCCTTAAGAGACAAATCAGATGCTCTGGTACTTCCATCTCTTTGAGGATTTACCACATTTTGTTTTGAGCCACACAGTCAAAGATTTTTAATATGGTTAATGAAGCAGAAGTACATTTTTCCCTTGGAACTCCTGTTTTCTCCATAATCCAGTGAATGTTGGCAATTTGGCCTCTAGTTCCTCTGCCTCTTTGAAAACCAGTCTGCTTTTCTGGTAATTTTTAGTTCACATAATTTTTAAATTAATACTAAAGTCCTGGTTGCAGAATCTTAAACATTGCCTTGCTGGTATGTGAAATGGATGCAATTGTTTGGTAATTTTTAATATTCTTTGGGTTAGATCTTCTTTGGAATTGGGACTTAAACTAATCCTTTCCAATCTAGTGGCCACTGATGAACTTTACAAATTTACTGGCCTATTGAGTACAGCACATTAATAGAATCATCTTCTAGAGCTCAGCTAGAATGTCATCATTTCCACTAGTCTTATTGTTAGTAGTGCTTCCTAAGGCCCACTTGATTTCTTTTTCTAGGATGTCTGCATCTAAATCAGTAACCACACCGTCATGGTTATCATTGACGTTAAGATCTTTCTTGTGTAGATTGTAGTGCATTCTTGGCACCTTTCTTGCTCTCTTCTACTTCTGTTAAGTTCCTATCATTTTTTTTTTATTTTATCACGCCCATTTTTACATGAAACATTTTCTTGGTATTCTCTAATTTTCTTGAAGAAAACTCCTTTTTTTAAAGAGAACTTTTGTTTTTCTCATTTTATTGTCTTCTTTTCTTTGCATTGCTCATTAAAGGAAACCTTCTTTTCTTCTCCTTGCTATTCTCTGGAATTCTGCATTCACTTAGTGTATCTTTCTTCTTCTCATTTATCTTCTTTCCTCAGCTATTTATAAAACCTCACCATACAAACATTTTACTTTCTTGCTCATCTTTTTTTTTTCCTTTGGGATTTTTTGTTTTTGTTTTTGTTGCTGCCTCCTGTGCAATATTGTGAACCTCTATATATAGGTCTTCAGGTAATCTAGTACCAGATCTAATTCTTTAAATCTATTCATCACTTCTACTTCATATTCATAAGGAAAGTCATTTAGAGCTTACCTACAAGATCTGATGCATTTTTCCTCCTTTCTTCAACTTAAGTCTGAGTTTTGAAATGCAAAGTTCACAACGTGAGCCATAGTCATGACGATTCAGATCTTATTTTACCTGATTGTATAGAGTTTCTCAGCTTTATAACAAATCTGATTTCTAGGTGATGCCCATATATAGATTCATCTTTAAAATTATTGGGAAAAGAATATCTGCAATGACCAGTGAATTAGCTTGACAAAATTCTATTAGTCCTTGCCTTACTTTATTTTGTACTCCAAGGCCAAACTTGCCTATTCTTCCTATTTTCTTTTGATTTCCTCTTCTAGCATTATACTCCCCTATGATGAATGTACATTTTCTGGAGGAGGTGGTATTATTTCTACAAAATATTATAGATATTCATAGAACTGATTAACTTTGATCTTTTCAGCATCAGTAGTTAGAGCATAGACTTGTATCTCTGGGTTGTTGAATGATTTGCCTTCGATTAAAACAGTTATTCTGGAATTTTTGAGATTATATCCCAGTGCTGCTTTTCTTACCCTTACTCCATTTCTTCTAAGAGAAGAAATATAGTAAATATAATAATCACTTAAATTGAATTTACCCCTTTTCATCCATTTAAGTTCATTGACACCCAAGATGTCAATATTTAGTCTTTCCATCTCCTGTTTGACCACATCAGATTTACAGATCTTATACGCCAGGTTTCTATGTAATATTAACATAGATCTTACATTCCAAGTTCCTATTCAATATTAATATTTGCAGCATCAGACTTTCCTTTTATCATCAGACAAATCTGCAACTGAGCTTTCTTTCAGCTTTGACCCAAAGGGTTTAGTAATACTAGAGTTACTTTATATTTGTTCTTTATTCTTTCCCAATAGTATTTCTGAATTTAGTGCCTTTTATTCCAATGTCACATCTTTTATCATTTTAATACCTTCTGTGGAATATTTTTTAACAAAGATACTGAAGTGGTTTGTCATTTAATTCTCTAATAGATCGTCTTTTGTCCGAACTCTCTATTATGACTGTAATCTTGCATTGCATGGCTCATCGTTTCTTTGTGCTATACAAGTCCCTTTGCCACAAGAAGGTAATTATCCAGTAGAGGCTGTTCTGGAGGGTCAACTTTTCAAAACTCTTCAGCTGAGACCATCAAAAGGGAAAAATTTAAAGATGTTCTATTTTGGGTATTAGGGATGAGTGCATTTAGAAAGACTAATCTCACTTTGATATAGTATCTAACCTTGACATGATTTTATCAAAACAAAACCTTCCCTCCAGCTCAGTAACAAGTGAGAGAGTAAAAAATAATATTTAAAAGAAACATCTGAGGAAATAAAAGCATTGGCCCATACCTGTTTTATTGAAGAATTGAGTGAAGAATCTAGGGCATATCACTAAAAATCATTATACTTAAATTTATCTATCACTTATAAGGAAGCTTATGTGATTTATTGATACAAGAAAAATAGACTTGTTGATAAGTTATGATCCATGTTCATATGTTGATAAATTATGATCCTCAATATCTCAACTTCTTTAGGTCCTTCCCAAAGCACATTTTAGCAAATCAATACTGACCCTGTTTTCCCAGGATAATTTAGACTGAGGATGCCCTTGGAATGAACTTAAGTACACTATCAAATTTATATCCCAGGAAAATTTTGGAATCAATCAAAGAGTATATGGTGATGGAAAACCAGATATTCCTTTCACTAAAATTGATATGTTGTCAAAATTGAAGCTTGAATGACCTGGTCCTGTTTATAGTCTAAGTTCTATGTTTGGAAATCAATAATGAAAGTTTCCAAGAGAAGAGGGTGAGGCTACTCTGTCTCTTTAAGGAAAAAGGTGATAATGTAGTATAGTGGAGAGAACAGATAAGCCAGAATAGGCTCTTCTCACCTAGACCAGAACTAAAAGAATCTTAGCCAGAAGGGAAGGATTTAGGTTTAGAAAGCCTGTGTTTGAGCCGGGGCTGAAGAATACAACCGCAAACAGCTGAAGTCTCTCAGGACCTGGCCCCCCCCCTTCCCCCCCTCAGTGACTCAGCACGCTCTGGGATCTCAGAGCGCAGGCGCAGCACAGTCCTGCTAGTGCCTCACTGCTGCCACCTGCAGTCTGTAGAGGAAGCTCGATAACACACCCACCCCTCCCCCAAAGAAAGACTCCAGTTTTTTTCTGTTTTTCTTTGGTAGTTTATCTCTGATTAATAGACAGAATGAGCAAGAAGCTGAAGAGGACTTTAACCCTTGACAGCTTCTATACAGATAGAGAGCAGACTCTAAATCCTGAGGAGACTAAAAACAGGCAGTCCCCAGGTGATTCCCCAAAGGAGGAGATCGGCTGTTCCTCAGCACAGATGAACCTCATAGAAGTGATTAAAAAGGCTCTCACAAGGGAGCTAGAAGAAAAATGGGAAAAGAGTCTGGAGAAAGTTAAAGAGAGAGTGGATAAAGAAGTAAAATCCTTGAAAAATAGGATTAGTGAACTGGAAACAGAAAACAGCTCTCTAAAAAACAAAATTGGCGAAATGGAAAAAAATTCCACAGAACAAAAGAACTCAATTGGACAATTAGAGAAAGATTTTAAAAAAGTGAGTGAAGAGAATACTTCACTGAAAATCAGAATTGAACAAGTGGAATTGAATGACTCGAGGAGACAAGAAGAATCAGTCAAGCAAATCCAAAAAAATCAAACAATGGAGAAAAATGTGAAATACCTTCTGGGGAAGACAACAGACCTGGAAAACAGATCCAGGAGAGACAATCTGAGAATCATTGGACTCCCAGAAAAACATGATGAAAAAAAAAGCCTGGACACTGTCTTCCAGGAAATTATCAAAGAGAACTGCCCAGAAGTTATAGGAACAGAGGAAAAAATAAACATTGAAAGGATTCATCGATCACCCACTGAAAGGGATCCTAAAATCAAAACACCAAGGAATATAGTGGCCAAATGCCAGAACCCTCAGGTGAAAGAAAAAATATTGCAAGCGGCTAGAAAAACCCAATTCAAGTATCAAGGAGCCACAATAAGGATCACCCAGGATCTGGCAGCATCCACATTAAAAGATCGAAGGGCCTGGAATATGATATTCCGAAAAGCTAAGGAACTTGGTATGCAACCAAAAATAACTTACCCAGCGAGAATGAGCATCTTTTTCCAGGGAAGAAGATGGACATTCAACGAAGTAAGCGAATTTCATCTATTTCTGATGAAAAAACCAGAACTTAACAAAAAGTTTGATCTACAAATATAGAACTCAAGAGAAATCTAAAAAGGTAAAGATTAATCTTGGGAACTATATTTTGACTATATAGATGTATAAAGAATACATGTATACCTTGTTCTAGAAATTGATGTGGAAAGGACATTGTACCAGAAAAAGGGTAAAGTGGGGGTAGTACATCTCATGAAGAGGCATAGGAAACCTATTATATCTGAGAGAAAGAATGGAGGGGGATGAATATAGTGGGTATCTTACTGCCTTCAGAATTGGCTTTAAGTGAAAAATCTTAAGACATATTCAATCTATGGTGAAACTTCTCCCATCTCATTGAAAAGAGAAGGGAAAAGTGGAAAGGGAAGGAATAAGCTAAGGGGAAGGGAATACGGGAACTGGGAGGGAAAGGGGTAAGATAGGGGGAGGAACTCTAAGGAGGGGGGAGGATACTAAAAAGGGAGGGCTGTGAGAAGCAAGGGCTCACAAGCTTAATACTTGGAAGGGGGGGAAAGGGGAAAGAAGGAGGAAAGCATAAACCGGGGTTAACAAGATGGCAAGTAATACAGAATTGGTCATTCTAACCATAAACGTGAACGGGGTAAACTCCCCCATAAAGAGAAAGCGGTTAGCAGAATGGATTAAAAGCCAGAATCCTACAATATGTTGTTTACAGGAAACACACCTGAAGCGGGGAGATACATGCAGGTTAAAGGTAAAAGGTTGGAGCAAAATCTACTATGCTTCAGGTGAAGTCAAAAAAGCAGGGGTAGCCATCCTGATCTCAGATCAAGCTAAAGCAAAATTGACCTAATTAAAAGAGATAAGGAAGGACACTATATCTTGCTAAAGGGTAGCATGGATAATGAAGCACTATCTATATTAAACATATATGCACCAAGTGGGGTAGCATCTAAATTCTTAAAAGAGAAACTAAGAGAGCTGCAAGAAGAAATAGACAGTAAAACTATAATAGTGGGAGATCTTAACCTTGCACTCTCAGAATTAGATAAATCAAACCAGAAAATAAATAAGAAAGAAGTCAAAGAGGTAAACAGAATACTAGAAAAGCTAGATATGATAGATCTCTGGAGAAAATGTAATGGAGACAGAAAGGAATACACTTTCTTTTCAGCAGTTCATGGAACCTATACAAAAATTGACCATATATTAGGACATAAAAACCTCAAACTCAAATGTAGTAAGGCAGAAATAGTACATGCATCCTTTTCAGACCACGATGCAATGAAAATTACATTCAACAAAAAAGCAGGGGGAAGTAGACCAAAAAACAATTGGAAACTAAATAATCTCATACTAAAGAATGATTGGGTAAAACAGCAAATCATAGACATAATTAATAACTTCACCCAAGAAAACGATAATAATGAGACATCATACCAAAATGTATGGGATGCAGCCAAAGCGGTAATAAGGGGAAATTTCATATCTCTAGAGGCCTATTTGTATAAAATAGAGAAAGAGAAGGTCAATGAATTGGGTCTGCAATTAAAAATGCTAGAAAAGGAACAAATTAAAAACCCCCAGTCAAACACTAAACTTGAAATTCTAAAAGTAAAAGGTGAGATCAATAAAATTGAAAGTAAAAAAACTATTGAATTGATTAATAAAACTAAGAGTTGGTTCTATGAAAAAACCAACAAAATAGACAAACCCTTAGTAAATCTGATTAAAAAAAGGAAAGAGGAAAATCAAATTGTTAGTCTTAAAAATGAAAAGGGAGAACTCACCACTAACGAAGAGGAAATTAGAGCAATAATTAGGAGTTACTTTGCCCAACTTTATGCCAATAAATTCGACAACTTAAATGAAATAGAAAAATACCTCCAAAAATACAGCTTGCCCAAACTAACAGAGGAAGAAGTAAATATCCTAAACAGTCCCATCTCAGAAAAAGAAATAGAACAAACTATCAATCAACTCCCTAAGAAAAAATCCCCAGGACCAGATGGATTTACATGTGAATTCTACCAAACATTTAAAGAACAATTAACTCCAATGTTATATAAACTATTTGAAAAAATAGGGATTGAAGGAGTCCTACCAAACTCCTTTTATGACACAGATATGGTACTGATACCTAAACCAGGTAGGCTGAAAACAGAGAAAGAAAATTATAGACCAATCTCCCTAATGAATATTGATGCTAAAATCTTAAATAAAATATTAGCAAAAAGATTACAGAAAATTGTCACCAGGATAATACACTATGACCAAGTAGGATTTATACCAGGAATGCAGGGCTGGTTCAATATTAGGAAAACTATTAACATAATTGACTATATCAATAACCAAACAAACAAAAACCACATGATCATCTCAATAGATGCAGAAAAAGCATTTGATAAAATCCAACATCCATTCCTAATAAAAACACTTGAGAGCATAGGAATAAATGGACTTTTCCTTAAATAGTCAGGAGCATATATTTAAAACCATCAGTAAGCATCATATGCAATGGGGAAAAACTGGAACCTTTCCCAGTAAGATCTGGAGTGAAGCAAGGTTGCCCACTATCACCATTATTATTTAATATCGTATTAGAAACACTAGCCTCGGCAATAAGAGTCGAGAAAGATATAAAAGGAATTAGAGTAGGCAATGAGGAAACCAAACTATCACTCTTTGCAGATGATATGATGGTATACCTAGAGAACCCCAGAGATTCTACCAAAAAGCTATTGGAAATAATTCATAATTTTAGCAAAGTAGCTGGCTACAAAATAAATCCCCATAAATCCTCAGCATTTTTATACATCACCAACAAAACCCAACAGCAAGAGATACAAAGAGAAATTCCATTCAGAATAACTGTTGATACCATAAAATATTTGGGAATCTATCTACCAAAGGAAAGTCAGGAATTATATGAGCAAAATTATAAAAAAGTCTCCACACAAATAAAGTCAGACTTAAATAATTGGAAAAATATTAAGTGCTCTTGGATCGGCCGAGCGAACATAATAAAGATGACAATACTCCCTAAACTAATCTATTTATTTAGTGCTATACCAATCAGACTTCCAAGAAAATATTTTATTGATCTAGAAAAAATAACAACAAAATTCATATGGAACAATAAAAAGTCGAGAATCTCAAGGGAATTAATGAAAAAAAAATCAAATGAAGGTGGCCTAGCTGTACCTGATCTAAAATTATATTATAAAGCAGCAGTCACCAAAACCATTTGGTATTGGCTAAGAAATAGATTAGTGGATCAGTGGAAAAGGCTAGGCTCACAAGACAGAATAGTCAACTATAGCAATCTAGTGTTTGACAAACCCAAAGCCCCTAACTTCTGGGAAAGAATTCATTATTTGATAAAAACTGCTGGGATAATTGGAAATTAGTATGGCAGAAATTAGGCATGGACCCACACTTAACACCATATACCAAGATAAGATCAAAATGGGTCTATGACCTAGGCATAAAGAACGAGACTATAAATAAATTAGAGGAACATAGAATAGTTTATCTCTCAGACTTGTGGAGGAGAAAGAAATTTGTGACCAAAGATGAACTAGAGACCATTACTGATCACAGAATAGAAAATTTCGATTACATCAAATTAAAAAGCCTTTGTACAAATAAAACTAATGCAAACAAGATTAGAAGGGAAGCGACAAACTGGGAAAACATTTTCACAGTTAAAGGTTCTGATAAAGGCCTCATTTCCAAAATATATAGAGAACTGACTCAAATTTATAAGAAATCAAGCCATTCTCCAATTGATAAATGGTCAAAGGATATGAACAGACAATTTTCAGAGGATGAGATTGAAACTATTACCACTCATATGAAAGAGTGTTCCAAATCATTATTGATCAGAGAAATGCAAATTAAGACAACTCTGAGATACCACTACACACCTGTCAGATTGGCTAAGATGACAGGAAAAAATAATGATGAATGTTGGAGGGGATGCGGGAAAACTGGGACACTAATGCATTGTTGGTGGAGTTGTGAACGAATCCAACCATTCTGGAGAGCAATCTGGAATTATGCCCAAAAAATTATCAAAATGTGCATATCCTTTGATCCAGCAGTGTTTCTATTGGGCTTATATCCCAAAGAAATACTAAAGAAGGGAAAGGGACCTGTATGTGCCAAAATGTTTGTAGCAGCCCTGTTTGTAGTGGCTAGAAACTGGAAAATGAATGGATGCCCATCAATTGGAGAATGGCTGGGTAAATTGTGGTATATGAATGTTATGGAATATTATTGTTCTGTAAGAAATGACCAGCAGGATGAATACAGAGAGGCTTGGAGAGACCTACATGAACTGATGCTAAGTGAAATGAGCAGAACCAGGAGATCATTATACACTTCGACAACGATATTGTATGAGGACATATTTTGATGGAAGTGGATTTCTTTGACAAAGAGACCTGAGTTTCAATTGATAAATGACGGACAAAAGCAGCTACACCCAAAGAAAGAACACTGGAAACGAATGTGAACTATCTACATTTTGTTTCTCTTCCCGGATTATTTATACCTTCTGAACCCAATTCTCCCTATGCAACAAGAGAACTGTTCGGTTCTGCAAACATATATTGTATCTAGGATATACTGCAACATATCCAACATATAAAGGACTGCTTGCCATCTAGGGGAGGGGGTGGAGGGAGGGAGGGGAAAAAAAAAATCGGAACAGAAATGAGTGTAAATATAATGTAATTATTAAATAAAAAAAATTAATTTAAAAAAAAAAAAAAAAAAAAAAAAAGAATATGTTATAGTTACCAAACAAACAAAGCCAAAAAGCAAAAAAAAAAAACCCAAAACAAAAAACATTTACAGTAAATTTTGCATTTTCCATATCTCATCATTGCTCCTGGCAACCCCATTATCTAAAATTCCTCTATAGACAGTGAGCTCTCCTTTATAAAAAACTTCCTAGTATAGTGATTATTCCCTCAGCATTCCCCTAGAAGGAATGAACAGCTATCCACATTTCAAGTATCACTAAAAAACAATAAAAAATTAAGTGTTTGCTCATTGAATACCTACTACATTCAAAATACATCGTGATTGGGGACGGGATTGTACAATAATGAATAAAACTCATTTTCTATTCTTAAAAAGATTACAAGCTAGTGGGAATTTGTGATCTTATAAAGGTGTGCCAGAATGGAGAGAAAACATGAAGCAGTTGCACAATGAGCAAATATCTTGGCTTTTTTTTTCTGATTCCTACAGAATTGATTTCTTCAGGAACATTATCACAGGGTTATGGTCCTAGCTCTTTTAATCACTAATTGTTTAACAACAATAATAAATCTCCTACTATATACCAGGCACTGTGCTTAGTAATTATATATAATGTTGTCCTCATTGTCCCCAAAACAAGCCTGGGAGGTAGTATTATCCCCATTTTATATATAAAGAGGCAAACATTAAATTATTTGACCAAGGTTGCATAGCTAATAAATATCTGAAGCCAAATTTGAACACAGTTCTTTCTGACTCCAGGTTTGGCACTTGAATCATTGTACCACCTAGTTTCAAGTGACATATTTCATTTGGACCTTAGTTTCCTCATCTATAAAATGATAGGGTTGTCCCAGATAAGTTTGAATGCCCTTTCCACCTCTAACATTCTAGGATTTCTTCTAGAGATAAATATCTTAATCTGATTTTTACTCCCAACTTAGCCTGGCTGCCAGAGTCTTTCACTGAGAAAGTAGAATCCAAGTTGTGTTCTTAACAGCAACATAAAATGAGGGAAGCCTGTTGCTGGGGAACAAAGAGATGGTAAAGAATCCCAGACTGCAATGGGAAAGAGTAATTCTTGTGGAGGCATGCCCAGGAATTTCAAATGCCTTTGGGAAATCAGGAGAAAAAGAAAACACTTCAGGATGTGCTAGACTGAGGAAGACATCACTGTTGAGGAAAGGAATTTTGTTTTCAGGTTTCAAAGAGGGTGCCCAAAACAATGGAGGCTAAGCACTTCATGGTTTCCTTTGGAAGGAGGAGGCAATACCAATTGCAGAATCTCTTTGTACTTTGAACTTTTCACCAGGAAATTCATTTTGCTGTGTTGGACAAAGGAAAGCCTCTGTGCATTAGGGCAGGGAGGCATGGGGGTTCTCATGGACTTAGAAGCAAAATGTTCATTGGGCTCTTATTTAAAGGATGCATTTGAAAATGAATCATTGTAAAGAGTAAGGAATTATTGTGGAAAAGATCTAAATGGGTTCCTTGTGGTCTTACATGATTAGAGAAAATAAAATAAAGGCTCAGTGGATTGTGCAGAGGACCTCAAAAACAATCAGAAGTCCTCGTATTACTAACTTCCTGTCCAATTAGGTAGCTATCTCACCTCAGGTCTCAGTTTCCTCTTACATAATATTGAGATATACCACCAACTCAAGCCTTTAGGCTGGTGAAAGAAAACTGGTAAAATATCTGAAGTATATTACTTAAGAGCAAAATGCTATTCATAAAAAAAACTGACTAATTGGCCTTCCCTTCTCCCCTTTGCATTTTGAACTCTGATTGGAGCTATATTCACTTCTCTTCCTCCACATCCATCTATGCTATCTCTTTTTTCTCTCCCTTCACTTACCTTCCCTTCTCTTGTTGTTATAGGAATATTTTACTAATTGGTGAGGTCCTAGTAAAATGTCCTTAGGGGTCCAATATTTAAACTTACTGTGCTGCTGAAAAAGATAATCTTCTAGGATCAGTGAGGTGGAAGTAGGAAAAAAATATTTAATGTCCAGTAAATGAAATTTGTTTTAATTTTGTCCTTAAAACTGTGGCAAGTCAAGATTGGTACTTCATGTTTTCTCATTTCTTTAGCATTGATTTATTCAACAATTAAGTGCCTGCCTAAGTGTCAGGCTCTTTGTTAGTTATTACACAGGATCCAAAGATATGTAAGACATAGTTTAAAGTTCATACCCTATGTGGCAAGTGATCTATTTTTGTGAGGGGAAATGTTTTCCTGAGTGTCCATTGCTCTGTATGTGAATATATGTGGTACATGAATGAATCATGTTGTCTGAAAAGTAGCATAGTATACCAGACTTGGATTAATGGCCTGGGCCAAAATCTCACCTTGGACACTTACTGAATCATCCTTGACAAGTCACTTAGCTTCTCATATTAGACTCACTTTTCTTAACTATTTAAAAAGGGGAGATCAATTAATTAATTAGGTAATTAATAGCACCTATCTTAAGGGTTTTTTGTTGAGATAGTGTATGTAAAGTGTTTGGTACATCTTGAAGTATTTTATAAATGTGAGTTATTATTAATTGCTTGATTGTGCATAGAAATGTGTCAAACTGTGTTTGTAACATGCCTGTCCTGTCACTGCTTTCAATTCTCCTCTCTACCTTAGACTCATGGTCTTTGGCTGGTTACCCTTGCGCTGTAACCCTTTTAGAGATGTCCTGTAAAGACTGCAAGGAACCCTGAGGGACCAGCTCAACCTAGATCCTCCAGATCAAAAGAGGTTATGTATGTAAAGTACTTGGCAAAAATTAAAGAGATGTGAAAATTAGCTATCATTATCATCAAACATCTATTAAATACTTCAATGTTATTCTGAACATTACAGAAAATAATCTAAATATATTGTTATTAATAAATTAATATTATAATTATAATTTATAACACATATGATAAATATATTAAAATAATAAACATATCAATAAATAAAAATAAAAAATAATCTAAATGGATATCTTGTCCTCTTGGAGCTTAATGTCATAAATATTAGAGCAAGCCGTTGAAAAATGGGTAAACACATGTAGGAATTATCTGTGATTTCATCAACATAAAGACGTATCTCTACTAACATACAGGATGTGAAATATATTTATTTTTTGGTTTTAGGAGCTAAGTTATAGAAAATTTATTGAGGCAAATAAAATTTAAGTAACTTGACCAGGGTCACAGCTAGTAAGTGTAAGATATAAGATATAGAATTAAAACTTTGGTCTCCCTGACTATCCTTAACACTAAAAAAACACTTAGCTTACCACGAAGAAATTTCTACTTGCCTCTTAAACAAAGCTAAGTGTGTAACAAAAAGTGTAGTGCAGAGAGTCAGAACTCTGGAGAAGTATATTTGAAGCAAAGTGTTAACTCAGAGGAATTGATGAGACAATGGTTATCTAGTTTACATATACTAAGTACTTAACATGGTAATATAATAGTTCTCTAGTTCACATGTGCATAGTGTGCTGTAATGATATAATTGTAATAGAGTATATAAGGACCAACAAGGACTAGAAGAGAGCCATTCCATTTCCCATTCTGGTGGCTCTCCTGCCTCCTGCATTCCTCCACTAAGGAGACCAAGGCCCATCTAAAGGTCCCCCAGAAAGCTAACCTGGCCCCAGGTGAAGGAGACAGACTGTGAAGGAGACAATAAAGGTTTTGGACTTTATTCCTGACTATTCTTGTGTGATTATTCTGCTGAGACTAAGGCTGGTCAGCTAATCAGAACATTACAATGTAGTAAAAGAAAAACAAAAAAGCACCATTTAAAAACAATGTAGTGATATGGAATCACTCACAGTCTAGAAAGTTGAAAATTATTGTTCATATTGATAACTGACACATATATTACTTTAAGGTTTATAAAGCATACATATATGATTATATATACATATATATTTACATATATATGTATATATTCCAATGATCCCCAAAATGAACTTGTGAGGTGTTTTACAATTATCATTATATTCATTTCACAGATAGGAAAATATCTTAAAGAAAGCCTAAGTGACTTACTCAAAGTCAAAAAGTCAAAACTCAAAAGTTAAAGTCAAACAGCTACTGAGTATCTGAGACAGGATTTGAATTCATATTTTTCCTGATTTTCAAAAGTTTTGAAAACTTTTTCCAGTTTTGAGATTTCAGGAATCATCAACTACTTCTAAAACATTTCCTATTTATTTTAAATTATGCTAAGTGCTGGAATGTAGCATGGGGCAAAGTAGAGAAAATGTACAAGAGAAAGAACCATTTGACAGAAAGGAATAGAAAGAGCTTGACAAGCTGGTGAAAGAAGGGAAAGTTCTACATAGGATATACCCTGAGTCAGGTCTTGGTGTTAGTAATCGTATAATGAGATGAGTCAAGATTCTTGGCAAGGGTGGAGCAGACTGGAAAGTGAGGTCATCTTTGACAATTTAGTTATGAGCAGTGTAAGGAAGTGCTTTTTGACCCATGGTGCAAGAGGCATAAACTGAAGTGCCCTAGGGAAGAGGGAGCATCATGTTATAAGAAATAGAGAGATGAGAGAGTTTAAAGGTATAATTGAGGATTGCCTCGAAGGGAGAAATGAAGATAGGAACATAGTAAGAAAGCCATTGAAATGATGTTAATGAGAAGGCCAGTACTAAGGAGTATTGTGGGAAATGAAGAGAAATGGGCAAATTTAGAAAGTTGTAAAAATCATAGAATCATCAAATATTAGTTTTAGAGGCCTCCAAGATCATGTAGTCTAAAATATGCCTGAAATATCCAGCCTTCTCTTGAAAATTTCCTATGGTGAGCCATTCATAACCTCTCAAAGGAATCTATACCACTTTTAGACAGCTCCAAATATTAGGAGCTTTCCCTTGTTATCAGGCTTAATTTAGCCTTTTTACAAAATATATTTTGTTTCTGGTTATTTCTTCTGGGGAAAATCAAAATGAATCTTATTGTCTTCCATATGACAATCCTTTATATATTTGAATATAGCTTTCTTGTCCTTCAAAAATCCTCTCCTTTTAAAGCAAACTATATGATATGGGATTCAGTTAAAGGAATAAGGGAAACACATCTAGTTACTTTAACTGAACCCTGCTTCATATAGTCTCCAGTTCCTTCACAATTTTTTTTCACCTTCAGAGAAGACTTCATTTTGACAAAAAGAAAAATAGCCAAACTTGGAAGTTTGCCAAATTAATGGAGTAAAGTATGATGGTCATAATAATGGATGTTTACATAGGCCTTTAAGGTTTACAAAGTACTTTATATACATTATATAATTTGGATCTCACACATAACCTTGGGAGTAGACAGAATAGACATTATTTTCATACCTATTACATGAGACTAAAAGAGGTTAATGGCCTTACCTATGGTCACATAGCTAAGTATGTGTCAATGGCAATATCTAAATTCAGGTCTTTAAATACACCACTAAAAGCACACCAGCTTTTAAGAAACTGTAAATTCCTCTTTGGCTTCTAATTGCTCACTTTATGAGGAAGAAAGCACAGGACAAAAGTTACAAAGAAAATAAGCAACCCTGTTCCCACCCCCCTGGTTATAGGGATTTGAGCTGGCAATGAAATAGCAATTTGAAGAATCATATAGACAGAATTTTGTGCTATTCTGGCCTGAGAAGGGAAGCGGGGAAACATCAGAAGTTAACTGATAAACTAATATGCATGACAACATAACAAAGGAACTTTTGAAATAATAATAATAACTCACATAATAATAACGGATAGCATTTTTATTACTGTGTTCAACAAGATATTTTAGATATGCTATTTTATTTATTTTTAATTTATTATTTTATATTGTAAGATTTTATTATCTGCATTTTGCTACAGATATTTGAGAACTTGCCACAGTCACAGAGCCAGTAAGTGTGTGAGGCAGGATGAAAACTCAAGTATTCCTAACTCTAAGCTCATCACTCTATCCATTATGCCAGTGTTGTCAAACTCAAAAAGAAACAAGGGCTACTCATCCATATATAAGAATCCCTGCCAGACACATTTTGATTTAGACAAAACACAAAATAGTGTGACTATAGTGATGGCTTTTTATTCACCAAGCTCCATCCACAGGAACAATAAAGATCAGTGAGAGATGAATATTTCCACACACTGTGGCCCAGTCTGGTTGTTTTCTTTCTACTACTTTTCAACAAATCCATTAACAACAGAGACAAGCATGGAGATGGAGTATGCCCAAAGACCATATGGTAGTGAGAAAATTGTAGGTAGATACTAGGAATAGAAACTCTCCTGAAAGCAAATGTCCAAGAATGTACAGAAGAAGAAATGGTAATAATGTCAATCACAATGTTACATTATATTTTTATTTATTTTGTTTAATATTTCCAATTATGTTGCTTTTTTTTTTGGCAAAGCAATTGAGGGTCATACAGCTAATAAGTATTAGGTGAGATCAGATTTGAACTCAAGTCCTTTTGATTTCAGGGACAGTGTTCTATCCCCTATTCCATCTAGCTGTTCCCCTCCTCTCCTCCCCCCTTACATTTTGATCTGATTTGGACCCTATTTATAGGTGTTGTGGGCTTAATGTTTGGCATCTCTGCATTATAATTTTCAGCCATAGTAGTATCAATATTATTTTCCCAATTTCGATATGAGGAAATTAAGATTCAGAGGAATAAAGTAAGTTATGGTAGAAGGAAGATTTTCCATAGGCTTTTTAGGGAGTGGGTATTGTATAATAGAAAGAAGATCAGCCTGGAATCAGTGGGTCTGAGTTCAAGTTCTAGCTTTCCTATTTCCTATTCAGGTAACCATAGAAGATTGCAATTACCCTGAGTTACCCAGTTAGATCAACTGTATTGAGTTTTGAAAAGATTGGATCTCCTAAGATCCCTTTCAATTTCATGAGCTATTTCTGGGATATGCTTAGAGAGGAGGATGCCCAAAGGCCATATGGTGGTGAGAAAAATGATGGGGAGGTGAATATAGACATGTTGAACAAATTAAGTATGGAAACTCTCCTGGAAGCAAAGGTCATAGGAATATATGGAAGAAGCAATGGTGAATAAGATCAAAAACCACAGGGATACTAAAGATCAAGATAGAGAAATATCTGTGAAAGGAGTTCTGAGTAATAGTTGTACACCTGCTTCTCTGCTGTTAATGGATTTGTTGAAAAGTAGAAGAAAGGGAACAATTGAACTGGGCCACTGTCTGTGGAAATATTCCTCTCTCACTGATCCTTATTGTCCCTGTGGATGGGGCTTGGTGAATAATAAGCCGTCACCATGGACAGCAGCCTTTCCCAGCCCTGACACTTGCAGACGGATGGGCTGAGCTGCAAATGCCTGTAAAATGAGACAATGAGGCTGGGTTTGATTTCTTTTGATACCACCTTTACCTATTCTGCATCTGACTTATTTACAATCCTAATGCACAAAGGCTTTGTCCCAGAGTCTGTAATAAAGCTGGGCCTATTGTTCTCCTTCATTTCTGTCTTACAGTGCTTCCCTGACCCCTTGGGAACCATATTAAATTATTCTCTAGAGATACTTACACATAAAATTAGAAGTTCTCCGTGTGTGTGTGTGTATGTGTGTGTGTGTGTGTGTGTGTGTAACTAATTTTTCTCAAAACAAAAAAATTGATTTGTGACTGCAAATTATCCCTTGCCTAACTATAAATCTGAGTGCTAGGTATTTTGGATTTTGCAATGTATGACACTCACTATTATGCAGGACTAAGAATATATTCTAGGAGGTACAATAAGTAAAATATGCAAAACCTGTCTTAGAAAAAAATAACATTGCTGCCTATATATTTATTTTTAATCCAGTAGATATTAAATTTGGAAAATCTTATTTCTCCTTACATTATGCAAGCAAGATACTTGGTATCCAGGATTAGTGTAGGTAGTTTCTTCATTTCTTGAAAATAACTGATATTTGCCCAGAATCTTCATTTCCTATAAACTTCTCTGATTTCCTCTTATGACAGGAACAGTTCTCTTTTGTGAAAGAATTGCCACAAATAAGAAAACACATTTTGCAGAGCTTTATTTTTCAAGTCAGTCAAATCCTGTGATGCTGTTTTTTTTTCATGAGATTGTCAGAGGGGAGGAATGATTCATTATGTTATTCCTTACATATAATAAAGACTCAATATATATATTTTGTGTGTGTGTGGGGAAATTGTTCACATTTATATAGTACTTCAAAGCATGTGAAGTACTTCCCTCACAACAACCCTTCAGAGTAAAGAGGGCCAAGGTTCCTATCCTTTTACAGATGAAGAAATTGAATATCATCAAATTTAAGTGACTTAATAAAGGTAACAAAGCCAACAAGAACCACATCTAAGCTTCTACCATTTAACTTAGTGCTTTTTACTGTTTGAAGTTTTGAATTAGGATTGATGGTTATCAAAACTATAGGAATCTTTCCAACTGAAAATGAACATATTATATGTGTGAGCCCTCAACCGGAGTGACATGGATCATGTAACTTTTTGTCACAATATGGTGTATGACTTTGAGTCGAATGCTCTAGTTCTGCCCCTGACTGAGTTAGCAAATATGGCCATAAGCAAATCATGTAATTTCTGGATTTCCTTCTCGGCAAAATGAGAATGTTGGAATACATGAACTCCAAAGTCTATTATAACATTAAAATTATTTGATTCTGTGAGTAGGGACTTTTTCTTTTGTATTTGGCAGGGTCAAAATGGATGTGTATTTATATCTATGTGTGTGTGAGTACAATGTGCATACATGCATGAACAAAAAATGCACGTTTAAGGATTTTCTTGTATGTTAGGAAGAAGGGAGTGCATTTCATTGAAGGTGCTTTTCTTTATTCTCTGTGTAATCATGTCTGCATAGAGTAGTTCACCTTTGCTCCATCTCCACTTCTTCACCTTCCACATAGTAGAAAAAATAAGAATTGTTTAAGCATATTCCTTTAATTAAAAATGCTTTCTATTTAACAAGAATTTGTTTCCTCACACATTGAAAAATAAGATTCTTGTAACAAATATACATGGCCAAACAAAACAAATTTCCACACTCATGAAGTCCAAAAAATGCTCTGACTTGGAAGGTATGTGGGATTCTTCACCACTGTATCAGAAATTATGACTGGTCACTTCATGGATCAGATTTCTTATGTCTTTTGAAGCTGTTTGGTTTTTTTTCCAATGTTGTCATTTTAGTATAAATCATTCTCCTGGTTTTACTCACTCCATTCATCATCAGTTCATTAAAGTTTTCCAGGTTTCTCTGAAACCTTTATTTCTTATAGCACAGTAGTACTCAATTGTATGAATGTGACACAATTTGGCCAGCCAATCTTCAATCTATGGGCTAGAGAGATGAAGCATAAAAATGAATTTAAAGTCAAAATACTTAAGAGTCAAGTTTTGGCTTGCTATCTGTGTTACTGTTGCTATCTCTGTGATTGTGGTTAAGTAGGTAGGTTTCTCTGGTTCTTGGTTTCTTAAAAGTTTTATTTTTTATTAATGTTCTTTTTACCTTATCATAATAATTTTTATATAAAGCCTTCCCTCTACCCTCCTTAGATTGCATTCTCTCTTATAACAAATAAAAACAGCTTAGGTATTATTGATACACTCATTCTTTGAAACATTTTGGTTTTATAGACTCCTGCCACTGCACAGAAGAGGGAAGCAAATTTTATTATCCTATTTCCTGGAAAACAGTTACAAATTTAAATAGCTTTGCTTTTTTTCCAGATATGCAGAATGGCAATGGTAGGTTGCTTTAAAAGATTGTAAGAAAGCTTCAGTATTTTGGAGGGGTGGAGTAAGCAATCAGGATTATGTGACTTGCCCATGGTCATATGAATAATAAGTGTCAAATTTGAACTCAGGCCTTAATGATTCTAGGACCTGTACTCTATAGGATTTACAGTTTGAGGTGTCCAGTAGGCAGTGGGAGATATCAAAATGGAGTTCAGAAAGAAATCTAACTAGAGAAGTAGATTTGAAAGTCATCTGAATAAGGTCAGTTCTAATAGTCTTGTGATGGAGAAAGTCATCTGCACCTAGAGAGGGAACTGTGGGAACTGAATGTGGATCATAAGATAGTATTTTCACTTTTTGGTTGTTGTTTGTTTGCATTTTGTTTTCTTTCTAATTTTTCTTGTGCAGCATGATAATTCTGGAAATGTTTAGAAGAATTGCATATCTTTAACATATATTGGATTACTTGCTGTCTAGGGGAGGGTAGGAGAAAAGGAGGGAGAAAAAATTTGGAACACAAGGTTTTGCAAGGGTGAAAGATGAAAACCATGTATTTATTTTAAAATAAAAAGATTTTTTAAAAAGAAAGTCATCTGAATAATGGTGATAATTAAATCCATGGGAGTTGATAAGATAACTAAACGAAATAGTATATAAAGAGAGAGTCTTGGGGAGACCTATATTTAATCAAGATGACTCAGGTGAGGATCCATCAAAGAATACTGAGGACAAGTAAGATGGGTAAGAGAACCAGGAGAAGGCAATGCAAACAACAAAGGAAAACAAAACAAAGACTCTAAAGGATGAGAGTCATGGACAGTGTCAAAGATTGAACATAAAGTGAGGTTTGAGAAGACTGTTAGTAGATATAGCAAATAAGAGATCATTGATAAACTTGAAGAGAGTGACTTCAGGTGAATAATGAGATTGGAAATCATACTGCAAAAAGTTAAGGAGAGAGGGAGAGGAAAGAAAATCAAGGCATTGATTTTTCTCAAGTAGTTTAGTTACAATAGAATGGAGAGATATAGGATGATAGCTAATAGAAATGAGTGGATGAAGTGAGAGCTTTTTTAGTAATAGATTTTTTCCAAATACATGCAAAGATAGTTTTCATCATTCACCCTTGTGAAATCTTACGTTCCAAATTTTTCTCCCTTCCTTTCCTTCATCTCCCTCCCCTAGACAGCAAATAATTCAATATAGTTAAACATGTGCAATTCTTCTAAATATATTTTCATATTTATCATGCTGTACAAGAAAAATCAATCAAAAAGGAAAAAAAATAAGGAAAAAAAAAACAAATAGCAACAAAAAGGATGAAAATACTGTGTTGTGAGCCACATTCAGTTCCCTTGGTACTCTCTCTGGATGCAAATGGCTCTTTCCATCACAAGTCTTTTGAAATTGGCCTGAATCACCTCATTGTTGAAAAGATGAAAATATCAGAGTTGATCATCCCATAATCTTGTTGTTGTGTACAATGTTCTCTTGATTCTACTCACTTCACTTAGCATCAGTTCATGTAAGTCTCTCCAGAACTTTTTAAAATCATCCTGCTGATCATTTTTATAGAACAATAATATTCTATTACATTCATATACCATAACTTATTCAGCCATTCCCCAATCCACTTTCCAATTCCATAATTTTTTAAGGATGATTTTCCCATTTTTGTAGGCAAGAGAGAAGCAGCCAGTAGTCAGAGAGTCTAAGGATTGCTAAGAGTCACCTAACCCTATTTATCTAAGTTTCTTCATCTGTAAGATGAGCTGGAGAAGAAATCTTTTCCCAGGATCTTTGCCAAGAAAATCCCAAATGGGGTCAGGAAGAATCAGACATGACTAAAATGACTGAACAACAGTTGCAATATACAATGATGATAATAAAGAATAGAATATAATATCATATAAGAGGCACAAAGTGCTATGTAGGTTCAGAAGTATTTTTCCAGTTAAATCATGGCTAAGCCAATATATTAGCAGAGACTTTCACAAGCTAGAGTGCATTGAGAACATATAACTGGAAGAACCTGGTAATGTCTGTTTAACGAAAGAAAGTTAATGGAGTTATCATCTCTTAAAGTATTTCAGGGGCTGTTATGTAAAAAAAGTGTACAGATTAATTCTTCTTATACCTACAAGAAAAAACTAGAAGCAATATGTGGAAGCTATAAGGAGACATTTGTCAATTATGTATGGAAAAACTTTCTAACTATTGGAACTTTTGTCAAGTGGAATAGCCAGCCTCCAGATGTAAATTTCCCCTCATTGAACATCGCCAGTAAAAATTTCAATGACAAGGTACCAAGATTGTTGGTCTAGATGATTTCTGAGGACTCTTCTTTAATGTAGAATCATAGAATCTAACAACATCACAACTGAAGGTCTTAGAAAGGATCTAGCCCAACTTCTTTTGACTAATGAGGAAAATGAAAACTGAGAAGTTATCATTTGCTCAAGGTCTCATGCTAGTTACTACCAGCTCCATTAACTCATATAAATCATTAATTAATTTGTTAATTAATTAATCTATCTATTCATTTATTCAATTTTAATTAATTAATTTATATCTCTCATTGTCTCTCCTCTCTCTTCCTTTCTCTCTTTCTCTCTTCCTCCATCTCTCTCTTTCTTCATTTATCTTAGAAAAAAAAAGAATAAATAAAACATTTCACATTGATTTTGATGCCCTATTAACTGCCACAATCATGAGTGACTCCCTGGATTGTGAGTCGAAAGATTGTGAATCTTGACTCTGACATTTTACCAGTCATAGAACTTTAGTCAAGTCACTTACATTTCTAGATCTGGGATTAATTCATCTGTGAACAAAAATTATTCTAATTTTTCTAATCACTGGGTGCCCTTTACTTTCCCAATCACTTCCTTCCTGCCAAAAGAACCCAGAAATGCTATGTAGTAGGAAGACCTGCTACCACCAAGGATGTTCTCTCCTCACTGCCATTGTCCCAGAATTTCTTTTTAACAAGAATAATCAGGTTGGCTTCCAGTTAAGATGGCGGAGAGGAGGCTCACAGTTGCATAAGCTCCGCGCTTTCTCTCACTATCCACTTCATTACAAGCCTCTGAATCAATGCTTGACTGAAAAAAACCCACATATAGTTACCAAGAGAAGCCATCCTTGAGATCCGCCAAGAAAGGTCTGTCTTTACTGGAGGGCTGGGACGGTTTTAGATCGGGCGCAGACTGAGGGCAGCGGCAGTGAGAGCACGGGAGCAGACTGGAGAGGGGGTGGGGAGGGATCGCAGCCGTCTCTGTGGGGAGAGCTTCGCTACAGGTTTGGATACTTTACTCCAGCAGCAAGTCAGCAGCCCAGCAGAGAAGCTAAAAACACCGGGGCTGAAGAACACAACCCCAAACAGCTGGAGTCTCTCGGGACCTGGCCGCCCCCCCCCCTTCCCCCCCCACAGTGACTCAGCACGCTCTGGGATCTCAGAGCGCAGGCGCAGCACAGTCCTGCTAGTGCCTCACTGCTGCCCCCTGCAGTCTGTAGAGGAAGCTCGATAACATACCCAACCCCTCCCCCAAAGAAAGACTCCAGTTTTTTCTGTTTTTCTTTGGTAGTTTGTCTCTGATTAATAGACAGAATGAGCAAGAAGCTGAAGAGGACTTTAACCCTTGACAGCTTCTACACAGATAGAGAGCAGACTCTAAATCCTGAGGAGACTAAAAACAGGCAGTCCCCAGGTGATTCCCCAAAGGAGGAGACCATCTGTTCCTCAGCACAGATGAACCTCATAGAAGTGATTAAAAAGGCTCTCACAAGGGAGCTAGAAGAAAAATGGGGAAAGCAGAGTGAGGCTTGACAAAAGGAGAGAGAAGCTTGGGAAAAGGAGAGGGAGGCTTGGCAAAAGAGCCTGGAGAAAGTTAAAGAGAGAGTGGATAAAGAAGTAAAATCCTTGAAAAATAGGATTAGTGAACTGGAAACAGAAAACAGCTCTCTAAAAAACAAAATTGGCGAAATGGAAAAAAATTCCACAGAACAAAAGAACTCAATTGGACAATTAGAAAAAGATTTTTAAAAAGTGAGTGAAGAGAACACTTCACTGAAAATCAGACTTGAACAAGTGGAATTGAATGACTCGAGGAGACAAGAAGAATCAGTCAAGCAAATCCAAAAAAATCAAACAATGGAGAAAAATGTGAAATACCTTCTGGGGAAGACAACAGACCTGGAAAACAGATCCAGGAGAGAAAATCTGAGAATCATTGGACTTCCAGAAAAACATGATGAAAAAAAGAGCCTGGACACTATCTTCCAGGAAATTATCAAAGAGAACTGCCCAGAAGTCATAGGAACAGAGGAAAAAATAAACATTGAAAGGATTCATCGATCACCCACTGAAAGGGATCCTAAAATCAAAACACCAAGGAATATAGTGGCCAAATGCCAGAACCCTCAGATGAAGGAAAAAATATTGCAAGCGGCTAGAAAAACCCAATTCAAGTATCAAGGAGCCACAATAAGGATCACCCAGGATCTGGCAGCATCCACATTAAAAGATCGAAGGGCCTGGAATATGATATTCCGAAAGGCTAAGGAACTTGGTATGCAACCAAAAATAACTTACCCAGCGAGAATGAGCATCTTTTTCCAGGGAAGAAGATGGACATTCAACGAAGTAAGCGAATTTCATCTATTTCTGATGAAAAAACCAGAACTTAACAAAAAGTTTGATCTACAAATATAGAACTCAAGAGAAATCTAAAAAGGTAAAGATTAATCTTGGGAACTATATTTTGACTATATAGATGTATAAAGAACACATGTATACCTTGTTCTAGAAATTGATGTGGAAAGGACATTGTATCAGAAAAAGGGTAAAGTGGGGGTAGTACATCTCATGAAGAGGCATAGGAAACCTATTATATCTGAGAGAAAGAATGGAGGGGGATGAATATAGTGGGTATCTTACTGCCTTCAGAATTGGCTTTAAGTGAAAAATCTTAAGACATATTCAATCTATGGTAAAACTTCTCCCACCTCATTGAAAAGTGAGAAGGGAAAAGTGAAAAGGGAAGGAATAAGCTAAGCGGAAGGGAATACTGGAACTGGGAGGGAAAGGGGTAAGATAGGGGGAGGAACTCTAAGGTGGGGGGAGGGATACTAAAAAGGGAGAGCTGTGAGAAGCAAGTGGTGCTCACAAGCTTAATACTGGGAAGGGGGGGAAAGGGGAAAGAAGGGAGAAAAGCATAAACCGGGGTTAACAAGATGGCAAGTAATACAGAATTGGTCATTCTAACCATAAACGTGAATGGGGTAAACTCCCCCATAAAGAGGAAGCGGTTAGCAGAATGGATTAAAAGCCAGAATCCTACAATATGTTGTTTACAGGAAACACACCTGAAGCGGGGAGATACATGCAGGTTAAAGGTAAAAGGTTGGAGCAAAATCTACTATGCTTCAGGTGAAGTCAAAAAAGCAGGGGTAGCCATCCTGATCTCAGATCAAGCTAAAGCAAAAATTGACCTAATTAAAAGAGATAAGGAAGGACACTATATCTTGCTAAAGGGTAGCATGGATAATGAAGCACTATCTATATTAAACATATATGCACCAAGTGGGGTAGCATCTAAATTCTTAAAAGAGAAACTAAGAGAGCTGCAAGAAGAAATAGACAGTAAAACTATAATAGTGGGAGATCTCAACCTTGCACTCTCAGAATTAGATAAATCAAACCACAAAATAAATAAGAAAGAAGTCAAAGAGGTAAATAGAATACTAGAAAAGTTAGATATGATAGATCTCTGGAGAAAATGTAATGGAGACAGAAAGGAATACACTTTCTTTTCAGCAGTTCATGGAACCTATACAAAAATTGACCATATATTAGGACATAAAAACCTCAAACTCAAATGCAGTAAGGCAGAAATAGTAAATGCATCCTTTTCAGACCACGATGCAATGAAAATTACATTCAACAAAAAACCAGGGGAAGTAGACCAAAAAATAATTGGAAACTAAATAATCTCATACTAAAGAATGATTGGGTGAAACAGCAAATCATAGACATAATTAATAACTTCACCCAAGAAAACGATAATAATGAGACATCATACCAAAATGTATGGGATGCAGCCAAAGCGGTAATAAGGGGAAATTTCATATCTCTAGAGGCCTATTTGTATAAAATAGAGAAAGAGAAGATCAATGAATTGGGTTTGCAATTAAAAATGCTAGAAAAGGAACAAATTAAAAACCCCCAGTCAAACACTAAACTTGAAATTCTAAAAATAAAAGGTGAGATCAATAAAATTGAAAGTAAAAAAACTATTGAATTGATTAATAAAACTAAGAGTTGGTTCTACGAAAAAACCAACAAAATAGACAAACCCTTAGTAAATCTGATTAAAAAAAGGAAAGAGGAAAATCAAATTGTTAGTCTTAAAAATGAAAAGGGAGAACTCGCCACTAACGAAGAGGAAATTAGAGCAATAATTAGGAGTTACTTTGCCCAACTTTATGCCAATAAATTCGACAACTTAAATGAAATAGAAAAATACCTCCAAAAATATAGCTTGCCCAAACTAACAGAGGAAGAAGTAAATATCCTAAACAGTCCCATCTCAGAAAAAGAAATAGAACAAACTATCAATCAACTCCCTAAGAAAAAGTCCCCAGGACCAGATGGATTTACATGTGAATTCTACCAAACATTTAAAGAACAATTAACTCCAATGTTATATAAACTATTTGAAAAAATAGGGATTGAAGGAGTCCTACCAAACTCCTTTTATGACACAGACATGGTACTGATACCTAAACCAGGTAGGCTGAAAACAGAGAAAGAAAATTATAGACCAATCTCCCTAATGAATATTGATGCTAAAATCTTAAATAAAATATTAGCAAAAAGATTACAGAAAATCATCACCAGGATAATACACTATGACCAAGTAGGATTTATACCAGGAATGCAGGGCTGGTTCAATATTAGGAAAACTATTAGCATAATTGACTATATCAATAACCAAACAAACAAAAACCATATGATCATCTCAATAGATGCAGAAAAAGCATTTGATAAAATCCAACATCCATTCCTAATAAAAACACTTGAGAGCATAGGAATAAATGGACTTTTCCTTAAAATAGTCAGGAGCATATATTTAAAACCATCAGTAAGCATCATATGCAATGGGGAAAAACTGGAACCTTTCCCAGTAAGATCTGGAGTGAAGCAAGGTTGCCCACTATCACCATTATTATTTAATATCGTATTAGAAACACTAGCCTCGGCAATAAGAGTCGAGAAAGAAATTAAAGGAATTAGAGTAGGCAATGAGGAAACCAAACTATCACTCTTTGCAGATGATATGATGGTATACCTAGAGAACCCCAGAGATTCTACTAAAAAGCTATTGGAAATAATTCATAATTTTAGCAAAGTAGCTGGCTACAAAATAAATCCCCATAAATCCTCAGCATTTTTATACATCACCAACAAAACCCAACAGCAAGAGATACAAAGAGAAATTCCATTAAGAATAACTGTTGATACCATAAAATATTTGGGAATCTATCTACCAAAGGAAAGTCAGGAATTATATGAGCAAAATTATAAAAAAGTCTCCACACAAATAAAGTCAGACTTAAATAATTGGAAAAACATTAAGTGCTCTTGGATAGGCCGAGCGAACATAATAAAGATGACAATACTCCCTAAACTAATCTATTTATTTAGTGCTATACCAATCAGACTTCCAAGAAAATATTTTATTGATCTAGAAAAAAATAACAACAAAATTCATATGGAACAATAAAAAGTCGAGAATCTCAAGGGAATTAATGAAAAAAAAATCAAATGAAGGTGGCCTAGCTGTACCTGATCTAAAATTATATTATAAAGCAGCAGTCACCAAAACCATTTGGTATTGGCTAAGAAATAGATTAGTGGATCAGTGGAAAAGGCTAGGTTCACAAGACAGAATAGTCAATTATAGCAATCTAGTGTTTGACAAACCCAAAGCCCCTAACTTCTGGGAAAAGAATTCATTATTTGATAAAAACTGCTGGGATAATTGGAAATTAGTATGGCAGAAATTAGGCATGGACCCACACTTAACACCATATACCAAGATAAGATCAAAATGGGTCTATGACCTAGGCATAAAGAACGAGATTATGAATAAATTAGAGGAACATAGAATAGTTTATCTCTCAGACTTGTGGAGGAGAAAGAAATTTGTGACTAAAGATGAACTAGAGACCATTACTGATCACAAAACCAGAACTTAACAAAAAGTTTGATCTACAAATATAGAACTCAAGAGAAATCTAAAAAGGTAAAGATTAATCTTGGGAACTATATTTTGACTATATAGATGTATAAAGAACACATGTATACCTTGTTCTAGAAATTGATGTGGAAAGGACATTGTATCAGAAAAAGGGTAAAGTGGGGGTAGTACATCTCATGAAGAGGCATAGGAAACCTATTATATCTGAGAGAAAGAATGGAGGGGGATGAATATAGTGGGTATCTTACTGCCTTCAGAATTGGCTTTAAGTGAAAAATCTTAAGACATATTCAATCTATGGTAAAACTTCTCCCACCTCATTGAAAAGTGAGAAGGGAAAAGTGAAAAGGGAAGGAATAAGCTAAGCGGAAGGGAATACGGGAACTGGGAGGGAAAGGGGTAAGATAGGGGGAGGAACTCTAAGGTGGGGGGAGGGATACTAAAAAGGGAGAGCTGTGAGAAGCAAGTAGTGCTCACAAGCTTAATACTGGGAAGGGGGGGAAAGGGGAAAGAAGGGAGAAAAGCATAAACCGGGGTTAACAAGATGGCAAGTAATACAGAATTTCAATTACATCAAATTAAAAAGCCTTTGTACAAATAAAACTAATGCAAACAAGATTAGAAGGGAAGCAACAAACTGGGAAAACATTTTCACAGTTAAAGGTCCTGATAAAGGCCTCATTTCCAAAATATATAGAGAACTGACTCAAATTTATAAGAAATCAAGCCATTCTCCAATTGATAAATGGTCAAAGGATATGAACAGACAATTTTCAGAGGATGAAATTGAAACTATTACCACTCATATGAAAGAGTGTTCCAAATCATTATTGATCAGAGAAATGCAAATTAAGACAACTCTGAGATACCACTACACACCTGTCAGATTGGCTAAGATGACAGGAAAAAATAATGATGAATGTTGGAGGGGATGCGGGAAAACTGGGACACTATTGCATTGTTGGTGGAGTTGTGAACGAATCCAACCATTCTGGAGAGCAATCTGGAATTATGCCCAAAAAATTATCAAATTGCGCATACCCTTTGATCCAGCAGTGTTTCTATTGGGCTTATATCCCAAAGAAATACTAAAGAAGGGAAAGGGACCTGTATGTGCCAAAATGTTTGTAGCAGCCCTGTTTGTAGTGGCTAGAAACTGGAAAATGAATGGATGCCCATCAATTGGAGAATGGCTGGGTAAATTGTGGTATATGAATGTTATGGAATATTATTGTTCTGTAAGAAATGACCAGCAGGATGAATACAGAGAGGACTGGCGAGACTTACATGAACTGATGCTAAGTGAAATGAGCAGAACCAGGAGATCATTATACACTTCGACAACGATATTGTATGAGGACATATTTTGATGGAAGGGGATTTCTTTGACAAAGAGATCTGAGTTTCAATTGATAAATGACGGACAAAAGCAGCTACACCCAAAGAAAGAACACTGGGAAACGAATGTGAACTATCTGCATTTTTGTTTTTCTTCCCGGGTTATTTATACCTTCTGAATCCAATTCTCCCTATGCAACAAGAGAACTGTTCGGTTCTGCAAACATATATTGTATCTAGGATATACTGCAACATATCCAACATATAAAGGACTGCTTGCCATCTAGGGGAGGGGGTGGAGGGAGGGAGGGAAAAAAAAATTGGAACAGAAACGAGTGTCAATATAAAGTAATTATTAAATAAAAATTAAAAAAAAAAGAATAATCAGGTTGTAGGAATACCTGTTACCATAGAGGATTCCTGCCCTAGAAGTTTGACAATTCATACAAGATAATATGGAAATCATGGATTTTCTTCCTTCTTGTGAGGAATAGAGACCACCAGGCTTTACTATTTGCTCTGACACTGCTTCCTATAGTCCCATAATACTTAACATCTATTCTACAGGTCATGTCCCACCAATCTCCCTCCCCCCCAAAAAAACCTAGAAATGCTAGAGAGTGAGAAGACCTGCTACTGCTAAGGATATTCTCTCCTCATGGCTCCCCCCCAACTTCTCCTTAAGAAGAATGGCTAGATGTAAGGAATACTTGCCACAAAAAAAGGATATCCTATACTAACAGCATGACTCCTCACACAAGATGAGATAAAATTCACAAGGTTTATTCCTTCCTGTGAGATGGGGAACTACCAGACCTTACCATTTTCCCTATCACTATAAGAAACTTTTGATTCCTGTAGTTTTCTAATCTTCCCCACCTGTCCTACAATCACTCAGTAATATATCATTTGATCTACTTAGGTAGCTTTAAAGACTCCTGGGCCTTGCATTGGTTTTCTTTTGTGTATTGTCTCCCCCAGTTAGAACATGGGCTCCTTGAAAGCACAAACTGCCATGATATTTCTATTTGTGCCCCCAACATTGATTACAGTACTTGACATATAGTGCTTAATGAATTTTTTTCCATCCTTTCATTCAGTCACATACTACATACCTCATGGGACTGCTGTGATGAAATTACTCTTAATTCTAAAGCATGGTTTTAAAAATTCATTAATGATGAGTTGTTCTTATTTCTAATGAAAGGAAAAACAGGGTGTTAAATCTGAGTCACAGAATTTCATTGATGAGCAAATCATGTTGAACTCACCTGTCAACACTGCATCTTTTCCCTTTTATTCTTTTGTTTTTTTTAGCTGCAGGGCTGTTCCCCATTAATCAATTTCTTCCCACTCCTGCTGGTTACCTCCTATTGTGTGGCAATCAACTGAAATGAGGTGATGAATGCTGTATCTTTTTTATTAAATAACTAAGCATATTCAGATCATAAAAATGATGCACTACCAATGGGAAGTTACTTCATCATCCAAACACACCAAAGAAGTCCTATACTTGGGAGGCAAAATACCAAAGTTCTGGCTTATCAGAATACATGAGTTCAGGATCTGACTCTTGCTAGCAATGTGATCTTGGGCAAATCATTTGGTCTCTCTTTTATCTTCAGTTTCTTATCTATAAAATGAGGGAGTTGAACCAAGTGTCCTCTCACATTTCTTACTCTGACATTCTGAAGTTCCTCTAACATTTTCTCATTTATATTAAGAGGCCTGTGATTAAATACTTGTGGAGATCAGCTGTTCTCCTCCCTTTTCCAGTGTTGAATTTAGGATAGGACTGAGGAAATATTAGTCAGGAAACTCTATATGTGAATTATGTGTGTTTGTGAATATACACGTGTGTGTGTATGTGTGTGCATAAGCTCTTTAAGGCTAGGGGTCATGTTTTATACTTCCACATAAGTCCTTTCCCCCTAATGCTATGCACAGCATCTCAGCCAAAGATCCATACTTGCTGAATGAATGAATGAGAGCAATGAATGAGAGAAAGTGAGAGATAGGTGAAAGGAGAATAGGTGGGATATAGTTTGACAATTACATAAATAAACAGAATAATTTTTCATGGTTGTCAAAACATCAATTGTCCTATGTAATAATTAATAAATAAACCCATCCTATAACATTTGCATATACAATGTCCATACACTTTCAACCTACAATGGGCATTTTTGAATTCACAAATGATTTGGAATTGGAAGGATGATCTAGAATTTTTCTTTCCGATGTAAGAATTTTGTGAAATAACAAAATACAGATTAAGGGAAATCTATTTTTCCTCCTCAATCTAACTTGAAATTTGTTTATCCATATTTGTACCCTTATTAGTTATACCCCAGGATCATGTAGACTGAACATTCTCTTTCTGGATAAGCAAATAGACCCAGAACCTGAAGTAAGATTGTTTAATCTACTTATCTTGTTTTATTTGAACCCTGGGCCATGGAAGACAGGGACAGTTTTGTGTGCCTGTTTGCTTGGAGAGGAGATTGATTAATTATGTGCTTCTGGGAAAGAAAAATCTCACCACAATCTGGATCCTCTCTCTCTTAGATTCCAACGGGCCTTTTCTGGACATTTCTGTTAGATTTGCTATGAATAGCTTGTATGCAAACAAGTGCACTAATGCCATCTAATTGTTCAGTAAGATGGGAGTCTGGGATTTTGGAGTTTTCTTAAGTATTGTTACTATGTATTATTACAGTTCACTTTTAAATCTTCTTTGGCTGAAGTTTAGACGCCTCTGACATTGACAGCAAGCCTCAGGAGGGAATATATATTCACAGCATTGCTCCTGGTCTGGAGAGACGTTTTAAGGTTGCAATCCTTTCTATCCTTTATCTTCTCCTCCTTTAATATGATGGAAAATGATGAAAGCATTTGTCTTCTAGTAGAAGTATCTCCTTTGCCCAATGACTTCAATTCTGTATTAGTTGTATTAAGCCCTTTAAGAAATACTTTCACATGGGTCCTATTTGAAGACCCTCTGGAAATCTTTTGGAAGTTTAGTCTTCTTTCCATTTGCCCACTTCCTAATATCTTGCCTCCTTGGCATCTTATTGTGCATCTGTTCTTAAGTGTGCTAACTTTCTGAAGGAAATGGACATTACACTCAACCACCGCCCCCCACAACCCCTCCTCTGTGGGAACTTACATCTCTCTCTCTCTCTAATTAATGGATTTTTCTTTCTTTCTTTCTTTTTTTTTGTTCAAAGCCATCTGCCTATTTCTTGGGGTGGGGGATAGCACATGATTAATGGGCTGTTGATGTTCCTTGTATCCCGCATACCTTACTGTATATCCAAGTCTCTGTTGGCTTTGAAATAGACTTTTTTTTAAAAAGAGGGATAGAAACTTCGAATTAATATTAGCATTGCACTTCATGTGACCTTAGGTTTGCAGTTTCTAAACAATCTCTCTCTAATAATGTGACTCATTAATGCAAGCTGATCTCGGTAGAGATTCTGTCGAAGCCAAAATGACATACACTTTAATAAACTAAGTCAGCTTTATCACAGTATCATCCCCTACTTTGGCCTCTTAATTAGGGCTGCTTTTTCTTCAGCCTGTTATCTCTTGGGATTGGACAATCTGGCAGGCCAGTATCTGAGCCCTGCCATGCAATCACTGGGTTAAGGCACAGTTTAAAAAAAAAAACAAACAAAAACAAATACCAATTGAACATAGTTATTACACAGGGATGATTGGATCTTTTCCAGGTTATCAGAAAAGCTCTTCTATCAGGGATCCCCATCCAACAGACCATTTAAAATAAATCTTTCAGAACAATTTTTCCTGTGCTTTTTATTCATCTCAGATTATGCTCTTTTTCTTGAAAATCATTCTTATTTTCTTGATCACATGGACCTATTCATACAGATCTAGAAAAAATACTCCATTTGAGTAAGAAGATATGCCCTAAGCCAATATCCTGTGAAAATTATCAGTAGAAGAACATCCATTTCTCTATCATAAACCATTAATTAGACACCTGCTTATCACCAAGCAAATGCAAAGATAATTGAGACTTGGCCCCATCCTCATGGTGTTTCCAATCTAATTGAGGGTGGAGTGGATATGACAAATACACATATATACAATGCCATACAATAATAAGGAAGAAGAGATTATAATAAGAACATACAGAGGTATAAAGTGCTCTATGAGGTCAAAGGAAATATCTTTTTGCTTAACTCAGGACTAAGCTTTTGACACAGTGACTCATTCCATCTTTAAAGGACATATTTGAAGTATCTTCCACTAAGAAGATCTTTGAATCCAGTGGGACATTTTCTACATTGGGAGAGTCTTTGGATGGTCTCTAAATACTGCTCTACTTAGTCTCTCTTCTGGATAGAAACAAGAAAACACTGAATTAGCTCTAGGGGTCATTAGACTGTTTGAATTCCTAACTCCAAGAAGGAAGTATGTTTTTCCCTTTCTGTTTTGCATAGACATATTATGAAAATCACAGACTCAACTAGTTCCCTCTGAAGAGTAGTTCGCAGCTGGCTTTGGACAGCTATAATATTTTGAAGTGGCACTAGGAAGAAGAAAAGGGACCCTAGTTCTCCAAATGATTTCTGCGAAGTTAGCTGCTCCTAATTCAAACAAACTAAAAAGAGTGAAAAAAATGGAAGAAAATTTGAAATACCTCATTGGAAAAACACCAACCTAGAAAATAGATCCAGAAGAGATAATTTAAAAAATATTGGCCTACCTAAAGAACTTGACCAAAAAAAGAGCCTGGATAACATTCCATAAGAGATCACTAAGGAAAATTGTCCAGTATTCTAGAAACAGAGGGGGAAATACTGATTGAAAGAATCCATTGATCACTTTCAGAAAGAGATCCCACAAGGAAAACCCCAAGGAACATTGTTGTCAAACTCCAAAGCTACAATCTCAAAGAAAAAGTAGCACAAGCTGTCAGACAAAAACAATTCAAATTTCAAGGAGCAACTGTCATAATTACCCAGGATCTGGCGACAGCTACAATAAAGGATCAGATGGCCTGGAAAACCATATTCCAGAAGACCAAAGCTAGGGTTCCAACGAAGAATTAACTACCCAGCAAGATTCAGCATCATCTTCCAGGGAAGGTATTGGAGCTTTAATGAAGTAAGAGACTTTCAATCATTTCTATTGAAAAACAATTAAATTTAATTTAATTTGCAACCACAGGTTTCATGAGAAACATAAAAAATTAAACAGAGAGGAAAATATATATTATTTAAAGATTAAACTGTTTACATCCCTAGATGGGAAAATAATATCTGTAACTCTTGAGAACTATATCTGTAACTGGGACAGAGAGAGGGGAGGTATCACATGGACTGAATGGACTCTGATGTGATGACATCAAGAAAAAGACATTAAGAGGTGGAAAGAGGTCTGTACTGGAAAAAGAGGAAAGAGGAGATATAATGGGAAAATTCACATGAAGAGGTACAAAAGGCCTGTTATAATCAAGGGAGACAAGGGAGGAGAATAAGAATCGAAATTTGATCTCATCAGTTTTGGCTCTAAGAGGAAATAACTTAATTATTCAGTTGAGTCTAGAAATTTATCTAGCTCTATACAGAAGGAGGAGGAGAAAGAGGAAAAGAAAAGGGAAGGATAGGATAGAAGGGAAGGTTAAAACACTAGGGGAAAAGGTCAGAGAAGGAGGTAAGAGTTGATAGAAGATAAGGTAATGGGTGGAATGGATTTAAAAAACATTACTAAGAGAATGAGGGAAGAGTGATAGGAGATAAAGTAGTGGGTGGAGTGGGTAAAAAAAGCTCAAGTAAGAAAAGGGGGAGGGATGAAAGGAGATAAGGTAGTGAGTGGGATGAATAAAAAAAACAACACAGGACTGAGGACAGTGTGGAAAGAGAGAATAAAGCATATATAGGGGAAAAAATAGGATGGAGGGAAATACAGAACTGGTAATCATAACTATGAATGTGAATGGGATGAACTCTCCCATAAAATGGAAGTGAATAGCAGAGTGGATTTAAAAAAAGGATCCCACAATATGTTGTTTACAAGAAACACATTTGATACAAAGAGACACATATAGAGTAAAGGTTAAAGGCTGGAACAGAATTTATTATGCTTCAGCTAAAGTAAAGAAAAGCAAGGGTAGCAATTCTAATCTCAGATAAAGCAAAAGCAAAAATAGATCTTATTAAAAGAGATAGAGAAGGAAAGAACATCTTAATAAAGGGTACCATAAATAATGAAGTGATAATGATGTGTATGCACCAAGTGATACAGCAGGTAAATTCCTAGAGAAGATTTTAAGCTAGTTAAAGAAAGAAATAGACAGCAAAACTCTTCTAGTGGGAGACATAAATGTCTCCTCTCAGCATCAAACAAATCTAACCACAAAATAAACAAGAAAGAAACTAGGGAGGTTAATAGAATCCTAGAAAACCTAGATATGATAGATCTCTGGACAAAATTGACTAGGGACAGAAAGGAATACACCTTCTTTTCAGCAGTACATGGTATCTACACAAAAATTGGTGATATATTAGAGCATTAACATGTCACAATCAAATACAGAAAGGCAGAAATAGTAAATGCTTCTTTTTCAGACCACAATGTAATAAAAATCACATTCAACAAAGGGCTAGAGAAAGATAGACTAAAAACCAACTGGAAGTTAAATAATCTAATTATAAAGAATAAGTGGGTCAAACAACAAATCACAGAAACAATCCATAATTTCATTCAAGAGAATGACAATAATGCCATAATATACCAAAACCTATGAGATTCAGCCAAAGCAGTTCTTAGGGGAAATTTTATATCATTAAATAGCTACAGTAATAAAATAGAGAAAGAGGAGATCAATGAATTAGGCAATGAACTAAAAAAGCTAGAAAAAACAAATTAACCCCAACCTCAGTTAAATACCAAATTAAAAATTCTGGAACTCAATGGAGAGATTAATAAAATAGAAACTAAGAAAACTATTGAACTAATAAATAAAACGAAGAGTTGCTTTTATGAGAAAACCAACAAAATAAATAAGTCTTTGTTTAACTTAATCAGAAAAAGGAAAGAAAAAAATACAAATCACCAGCATCAAAAATGAAAAGGGTGAATTTATCACCAATGAAAAAGAAATTAAAGCTATAGTTAGGAGCTATTTTATGGCAGCTGTATGCAGCAGCTGTAACAATTTAACTGAAATGAATGAATATTTACAAAACTATAAATTATCCATATTAACAGAAGAGGAAATAAATTACTTAAATAGTCCCATTTTAGAAAAAGAAATTGAACAAGTCATTAATGAATTCCCTAAGAAAAAATCTCTAGAGCCAAATGGATTCAAATTTAAAGAACAATTAATTCCAATGCTATGTAAGCTATTTAAAAAAAATAGGTTTAAAAAAGATTACTGACAAATTCCTTCTATGATACAAATATAGTACTGATACCTAAATAGGAAAAACTAAAACATAAAAAGAAATTTACAGACCAATTTCCCTAATGAATGTTGATGCAAAAAATTTCAACAAAATATTAGTAAAGCAATCACAGCAACTTAGCAGCTTGATAATACACTATTACCAAGGGGGATTTATACCAAGAGTACAGGGCTGATTCAATATCAGTAAAACTATTATCATCATCAACCTTATCAATAACAAAACCAACAGAAATCATATGATGTGATGACCACGTATTTAAAATCAGCCAGAGTCTGGAATTCAGGTTAAGGGAAAAATCTTCAATCTTTATTCTCAGTAGAGGTGAAGAAAGCAATATGGGCAGTTGTGACAGGAAGCCAGTTAGCAGAGGGAGATCGGAGGTGAAGGGCGGTAGCAGCTGTGACAAAACGCCAGCCAGCAGTCTCTCTTTCTGCTTCCCTTTCCACTCCCTTGCCTCCACCCACCAAAATCGTCATTTCCTATACAACACATCAGGATTTGCACAAAGAGTGGGTGGGGGCCATTCTTTCTCCAAGCATATATATTAATAGAATATGGTCCAATTACTATTTAGCCTCATGTGCTTGGGACCTCAGTGCATCAACTCAAGCCTCAGCCCATTACATTTCCCACTTTCTTTTGTTTTAGAACACAAGTGGTCATGCCATCCCTGACTCCTCAGGGAGGTCAGAGCCCCCAAGGGGAGGTGATCACACCCTCCCTTACTTCTCAGGAAAGGAGGTGAAAGCACAGAAAAGGAGGTGATCATGACCCCCCTGACTTCTCAGGAAGGGAGGTGAAAGCACTAAAAAGGAGATAATCACGCCCTCCCTGACATCTCAGGAAGGGAGATGAAAAACACCAAAGGGAAGTGGGGGTTGCTAACAGGTTTCTGAGCTGAAGGTTCTTATGAGAAACAGGTATGCACAAACCCATCAGCATGCAGGTATTACACAAGCACATAGCAATAATGCAGAGGCTATTAGTGATGACCCTCCCCACAGTCAGTGCAGGTTCTATGTGGTGTAACAAACATGAATTGTACATGCAAGTAATGGTATAACAAACAATATAAATCAACATGGTATTTGTAAAAGATTGCCAGAAGTCTTAGAAGTAAGAGTATGTAAACAGCAGTCACACATACACCTTCTTCAGCAGCCAAGAGATAGTCCAAAACCAATCTATTGTCCATTGCTTCACATGTCAGGGAATCTAATGATACCCCCCCTCAAGTTTTTGAAGTCCTGCAAAAGTCTTTTTATGTGTTAGGGAATCCAATGATTCCAGCAGATTTTGAAGTCCTGCAACTGTCTTAACATTTCTCAGAAAATCCAATGATTCCTGAGGGATTTCAAGTCTTACAACAGTCTTATGTCTCAGGAAATCCAATGATTCCTGAGGGTTTTCAAGTCCTACAACAATCTTATGTCTCAGAGAAGCCAATGATTCCTGAGGATTTTGAAGTCCTACAACAATCTTATCATGTCTCAGAGAATCCAATGATTCCTGAAGGTTTTGAAGTCCAACAATTTTCTATGTCCATGAGTCAAATGCCATAACTGCCATGCTCTTTCAATGGTGAGCACAATCAGCAACAGAACCACCCGATATTTCTTGGGTCTTCTCCTTCGTTTCAAGGGGCTGCTCCATCTCTCTGCAATGGACAAGGCAAATACGGCTCGTTGGCACCCATCTGATTCCTTCTCCTCCTGTAAAAATACAAGCAAACCCTCTTCCCCAAGCAGTTAACCTATCTAATTCCCTTCTATTGACCACTTTCTGGATCTCTCCATATCACCTGGCAATTATCTAGAGATAGTGGAGCTATTTGCACTGGACACTGCCCTGTTGTATTAAAAGGCCTGTAACCTCCCCAACTGTAACCCTGATTGTTTTTCTGTTGGTTGATGACATCAGTCCTGAATTTCTAAAGACTCTCTGTTGCTATCATGCCCCACCTATCTTTTGATTGATACCTTGGAGCTGGGCCCTGCCTCTCATTTGTCTGGGTCAGTCTACATTCAGAGGCCCAGTGAACGCCTCGGTTACATTTTGGACACGGGGTTTGGGGTTTTATTCTCTCACCCTGTCTTCTCATTCTATCTCCATATCTACAATGAGCTCTCAAATGTCCAACTTTTCCACACTGAAAGCATCTACGAGTTTCTCTAGAAGTCCCTTGCCAAGAGGGACCCTGTCTTTCCATGTTCATCATAGTTTGGGTATAATAAGCATTTGTGCCCACTGTGGCACAGTGTCTTATGAGCTCCTCTAAAGGAGCATCCTTGTGCAGTCCTAGTATAATTCTTCTGCAAACCTCATTACCATTTTCCTTAGCAATTTGCCTTATCAAAATGTGTGTTATTGCATTTTCCCCATTTGTTCTTGTGATAGCTGTCTGCAAATGTCCCACAAAGTCAGCAAATGGTTCATTTGGCCTTTGTGTTATTTTTGTGAAGGCCCCACTCTTGTCATCTTTATTGTGGAGAGAAGCCCACACTTTGATAGCATTAGCAGCAATTTGCTCATATGCTGCTATGGAATAATTAATCTGTACTGCAACGTCTGCATAGAAACCTACACCTGTTAGTAGGTCACAGGTGATTGTAGCATGAACTCCACTTTGATTATTTTGTTGGGCTTGTATCTTACAGAGCTCACTATATTCAGAAAGCCACAAGTAGTTTTGTCCAGGTTCTAGGCATATCCTTGCTATAGATTTCCAGTCATTAGAGGTCAAGATTTCAAAAGCCAAATTCTGTAATAACATCTTAACATAAGCTGATGTAGTTCCATAAAGAGTGCAAGCCTTTTTCAGGTCTTTGAGGATTTCTATATCAAAAGGAGTGTATTTTCTACTTTCTTGACCTGAAGAATTAAACTGCTGAATTACAGGAAAAATGTGGGGTTGAAATTCTGATACATCTCTCACTTCTGCTTTGGCCTTAATTAGTTCCTTTTGCAATCTAGTCATAGGAGTGACTGGATGCTGGGGAAGGTGCCGGTGCTGTCACTGCTCTCTCCCCCCCCCCCCACTACCCTTCCTCCCTTCATCCCAGAGGGTGGAGTTGATGGAGGGGAGTCAATTACCTGCTCCTTAGGTGGGGCTGAAACAGCCTCAGATTCACCACACGCTTGAGCCTCACTTAAGTCTCCATGCCCTGTAGGGATATGGTCATTAATCTGTTCATTATCTTCCTCCTTTATCTCAGGCTTCCCCATTTGGCTATTCCTAGAGTTTTTTCCTTTTCTTCTATAACGTATATGGTTTCTTAAGGCCAACTGTATTATATTGTATAAACAGAATGCCTCAATGGAAATTGAATGAGGATCGTTTTCATTGTAATATGTGGAGAGCTGTCACCCAATTAATGTCCAATTATCTGGAGAGATTTGCTCTTCCTCTAAGAACCAAGGGGAGGTGCGTTTTAATGTACCAAGAAGTCTAGCTGTCTGTTCCCAAGTTATAAGTAGCCCTTAATCTTTTATCAGCTTAAGCATGCTTTCTATAGCACCACTCCTGGGTGGGAGTGGGGGTGGGAGGATTGGGATGGAGGATGGAGAATCTTTAGCTAGGATCTGTCCCATTTCAGCCAAAAAAGGTTACTAGTTTAGTCTTTAAGAAAATAAGTTCCCTGTTTGTCTATAATACTCACCTAAGTTCCTGGTCACTGGAGACTTCTTCAGTGAAAGTAGGATCCTTGGTTCCCATGCTTGGGCGCCAAATGTGATGACCGCGTATTTAAAATCAGTTGGAGTCAGGAATTCAAGTTAATTCTGGAGAGCAATTTGGATCTATGCTCAAAAAGTTATCAAACTATGCTTATCCTTTGATCCAGCAGTGTTTCTACTGGGTTTATACCCCAAAGAGATACTAAAGAAGGGAAAGGGACCTGTATGTGCCAAAATGTTTGTGGCAGCCCTGTTTGTAGTGGTTAGAAGCTGGAAAATGAACGGATGCCCATCAATTGGAGAATAATTGAGTAAATTGTGGTATATGAATGTTATGGAATATTATTGTTCTGTAAGGAATGACCAGCAGGATGAATACAGAGAGGACTGGCAAGACTTACATGAACTAATGCTAAGTGAAATGAGCAGAACCAGGAGATCATTATATACCTCAACAATGATACTGTTTGAGGATGTATTCTGATGGAAATGGATCTCTTCGATAAAGAGAACTAATTCCATTTCAATTGATCAAGGATGGACAGAAGCAGCTACACCCAAAGAAAGAACACTGGGAAATGAATATAAACTGCTTGCAATTCTGTTTTTCTTCTTGGGTTACTTATACCTTCTGAATCCAATTCTCCCTGTGCAACAAGAAAACTGTTCGGTTCTGCACACATATATTGTATCTAGGATATACTGTAACCTATTTAACATGTAAAGGACTGCTTGCCATCTGGGGGAGGGGGTGGAGGGAGGGAGGGGAAAAATCGGAACAGAAGTAAGTGCAAGGGATAATGCTGTAAAAAAATTATCCTGGCATGGGTTCTGTCAATAAAAAGTTATTTAAAAAAAAAAAAGGAATTCAGGTTAAAGGAAAAATCTTCAATCTTTATTCTCAGTAGAGGTGAAGAAAGCAATATGGGCAGCTGCGACAGGAAGCCAGCTAGCAGAGGGGGATTGGAGGTGAAGGGCGGTAGCAATAGCAATGCGAGCAGCTGTGACAAGACACCAGCCAGCAGTCTCTCTTTCCGCTTCCCTTTCCACTCCCTTGCCTCCACCCACCAAAATCGTCATTTCCTATACAACACATCAGGACTTGCACAAAGAGTGAGAGGGGGCTATTCTTTCTCCAAGCATATATATTAATAGAGTATGGTCCAATTACTATTTAGCCTCACGTGCTTGGGACCTCAGTGCATCAACTCAAACCTCAGCCCATTACAATATGATCATCTCCATAAATGCTGAAAAAGTTTTTTTTTTTTTTTTTTACAAAATACAGCACCTGTTCCTATTAACAAATCACTAGAGAGCCCAAGGATAAAAGAAGCTTTCCTTAAAATGATAAGCTACATGTATCTAAAACCTATAGCATTATTTGTAATGGAGAGAAGCTGGATGCATTTCTAATAAAATCAGGGATGAAATAAGAATGTCCATTATCATCACTATTATTCAACAATGTACTAGAAATGCTGGCTTTAGCAATAAGAAAAAGAAAGAAATTAAAGGAATTAGAATAGACAATGAGGAAATAAAGCTATTACTCTTTGCAGATGATTCACTTAGAGAATCCTAGAAAATCATCCAAAAACCTATTGGGAACATTCACAGCTTTCGCAAAGTTATAGGATATAAAATCAACCCATACAAATCATCAGCATTTCCATATATTACTTACAAAGTCCATCACCAAGAGATAGAAGGACATATTCCATTTAAAATTATGGTAGACAAAATAAAATATTTGGGAGTCTACCTATTAAGGCAAACCCAAGAGCTATATGAACACAATTATAAAACACTTCTCACACAAATAAAGTCAGATTTAAATAATTGGAAAACTATCCACTGTTCATGGCGATGCCAAACTAATATAATAAAAATGACAATTCTTCCTAAATTAGTCTATTTGTTCAGTGCCATACCAATTAAACTGTTAAAACATTATTTTGTAGGATTAGAAAAAAATAACAAAATTTATCTAGAAGAATGAAAGGTCAAGAATATCAAAGGAATTAATGAAAAAAAATGCAAAGGACAATGGCTTAGCAGTATCAAACCTTAAACTGTATTATAAAGCAGCAATTATCAAAACCATGTTACTGCCTAAGAAACAGAGTGGTGGATCAGTGGAATAGATTCAATATACATGATACAATAATCAAGGCCTTTAGCAATCTATCATTTGATAAACTTCCAAACTCTAGCTTCTGAAATAAGAACTCACTGTGTGACAAAAATTTCTGGGGATAACTGGAAACTCAGCATAGACCTACATCTCACACTCTATACCAAAATAAAGTCAAAATGGGTACATGATTTGGGAATAAAGGATGATACCATAAACAAATTAGGAGAACAAGGGATAATTTATTTATCACATCTTTGAAGAAGAGAGGAATTTATGACTAAAAAGTAGGGAACATCATGAAAGGTAAAATGGACAACTTTGATTACATTAAACTAAAAAGATTTTGCACAAACAAAACCAACAGAAACAAAATTAAAAGAGAAGTATAAAGCTGTGAAAAAATCTTTATAGCCAGTATTTATGATAAAGGTCTCATTTCTAAAATATATAAAGAACTTTGTGAAATTTATAAGAATACAAGTCATTCCCAATTGATAAATGGTCAAAGGATATGAACAGTTTTCAGATAATGAAATTAAAGCTATCTGAGGCCATATGAAAAAAATGTTCTAAATCATTATTGATTAGAGAAATGCAAATTAAAATAATTGTAAGACACCAGCTCACACCTCTCAGATTGGCTAAGATGTCAGGAAAAGATGATAAATTTTGAAGAGGATGTGGGAAAATTGGGATACTAATGCATTGTTGGTGGACTTGTGAAATGATCTAACTATTCTGGAAAGCAATTTGGAACTATGCCCAAAGAGCTATTAAAAACTGTGTGCATACCCTTTGACTTAGCAATGCTATTACTTGGTCTGTATCCCAAAGAAATCATAAAGGAGGGGAAAGGACCAACATATGCAAAAATGTCTGTAGCAGCTCTTTTTGTGGTAGCAAAGAATTGGAAAATGAGTAGATGCTCATCAACTGGGTAATGGCTGAACAAGTTATTGTATATGAAAGTAATGGAATATTATTATTCTATAAAAATGATAAACAGGCTGATTTTAGAAAGGCCTGAAAAGATTTACCCAAACTCATACTGAGCAAAACAAGCAGAACCAGGAATACATTGTACACAATAATATCAAGAATGTGTGATGATCAACTATGAAAGACTTGATTCATTTCAGTGGTTCAATGATTCAAAGCAATCCCAATAGACTTTGGACAGAAAATGCTATCTGCATCTAGAAAAAGAACTAAGGAGACTGAATGTAAATCAACACATACTATGCTCACTTCTTTTTTCTGTTTTTTAAAATCTCTCCCATAGTTTTTCCCTTTTGCTCTGATTTTTCTTTCCCAACATTAAATCATAAAGCAATGTGTATTAAAATAAACAAATGAATAAAAAAAAATGAAAGATTTCACTGGATAGAGATGAGAGATAAATAAGCATAAGGCATAACATAAACAAAGGCAAGAAAGCCCGGGACAAGGGGAAAAGTGTTCTGTTTTGCCTAGAGCATAAAGGGATTAAAAAGTAGTAGTAGAAAGTGAATCTGGAAAAGTAGATTGTATAGAGCTTTAACTGCCAAGCTAAAGAATTTTACTGAATTACTAGGAAAGAGAAACTCCTGAAAGTTTTAGGTCTGGGCAGTATGGTGGTCACCCCTGTGCATTAGGATTATTATTTTTGGTAGGCATGTGAAGGGTAGAGAGGAGAATAAATTAGAGTTGAGAAATCCAGTCAAAAGGCTATTTTCAGTGATCTAAGGAAAAGTTGATGAGGGCCTGGATTATGGAATTGTGCTTGAAATAGGAAAAAAAGGTGAGATATGTGATACATAAAATGTATCACATAAAATGGATTTTAAATAAAGTAATTGGATACCTGATGAGAAAGGAGACTGACTCCGAAGTTTTAAATCTGGTTGACTATAGTAAGAGAATGAGAATACCAATGACAAAAAAGGGGAGTAAGGAGACATATGAAATTTGAGAAGGATAATTTTGAAAATAGTTTTTGATAAACTGGGTTTAAATTATTGGCAGAGAATTTAAGTAGAGAGGTCTAGAAGGCAGTTGGAAGGTTGAGATTGGTTCAAGGTAGAGACTAAAACTAGAAATAAAGATGTGAGAACCATCAGCAGAGAGATAATTATTGAGCTATGGGAGAGGATGAGATAGGAAAGATAATGAACTGAGAGAAGATACAGAGAGAAGAAATTTGGGGGTACCTGCACCAAGGTTTAGAGGGAGGAAGAGAAAGCAGTAAAAATGATTGAGAAAAGAATGGTCAGGGATAGAGAACCAAAATAAAGCAGTTTCATGGTAGACAATGAAGAGGAGAGTATTGTCAAGTGGTTGGCAGTATTAAATGTTGTCGAAAGGTTAAGGTTGGAGATGAAGACTGAAAAGAAGTCATTGTAATTTGGCAATTGGGAGTTCATTGGTGAATTTGGGAATGGCTGCTTCAGTAGAGTGGTGGAAACAGAGGCCAGATTGTAGGAGGCTAAAGAGTAAGTGGCTTAAGAAGTGTAAAAGCACTTTCCCAGAAGTTTAGTAATAAGGAGGAGAAGAGAAATAAACTAAAGGAGGCCTAGACTGAGCATTTTTATGGTTAAAGGGAAAGAGGTCAGTGGAGGGAAAGTAATAGTAATGATAATAGTTCCTTCTCTATCTTTGTCCTTGATCAAAAATCTATACAAACCCGTTATCACACTACCATTATGCTCAAAAATCCTTTCTCATGAATTGTTTTGGCTCTTTTCTGGAACTACATGTCATCCTTTTCTACTATAACCTCTGCAGACATAGTATCCTTAGTTCTTGCTCAGAGAATTATGTGGTACTCCTAGCTAAAGTTCAAACCATCATTTGTTTTCTTTGATCCCATTCCCTACTATCTCTTCTGGGACTATCTCCTTGTCTTTCTCTGTCTCTGTCTGTCTGTCTCTTTGTCTCTTTCTCTGTCCCTCTTTCCTTTGATGAAGGATCTAGAGAAGAACATGGATAATGTGATCTGACATAACAACAGAAAGTACAGTCCATTGAAGCACTATAAAGTATGTGGGGCAAGACAAGGATTCTTCTGAAAACTAGATCTTTTACAAAGGAGCCTCGAGGAAGGGAAACTTCTCTCTTTCCAAAAACACCACATAAACCTTTGTCTTTGTCTCTGTTTCTCTGTCTTTCTTGTATACATTTAGTAACTCCCACAACACATATTCTCAAACAAAAACACACAGAAATACAGAAATACAAAGAGTCCTAGAAAATTGGCATTCCACAGCCAACCTCTGGGGCCCTTTTAATAACCCCTGAGACTTGGGCCTCCAATTGGAACCTGAAAAAGTAAAAGTTAATGATAGTAGTTAACTCATTGGATCACAGGGTCATGCTGCTCTGACTTCCTCCCTTCAGGAAGAGAAAATATAGGACTTGGGAAAGGAAATGTGCCCTCTAGTACTTCTTCCACACCCACAGCACCATGATGGGAAAACAGTATGTTCAGTATGTTTTTGGCAGAACATTAACAGATGTGGAGTCCCATTTCTCTCCTATCTCTCTTTTTCTGTCTCTCTCTCCCTCCCTCCCTTCCTTTCCTTTTCCTTCCCCTTGTCATATCAACACTGAATCCTTAAAAACTATTCTTGGAGCATGATCAATTGAGTTGGAATCCATCTAATTGTATTGTCACTTAATTTGAATCACTCCATACTCTTCACAAAAAATTATGAGATATTTTATCAAAATTTTTGCTAAAATCTGGGTAAATTATATCCACAGAGTCCTTTTCATCCATGAGCATGGGGATTGAAAGAATGATGATTTGACCAAACAGGATATTTAGGAAGAGAAGTAGATCTAGGGAAAAAGTAATGAATTTTATCACAGAAATTATCTGGGTCCTTCAAGCAAAGTTGCAGTAGTGTGCCCATTTCCATGGGAAAGTACCCTTCAGAGGCATACAGGGCCATATCCTGTAATTTCATCAGATTAACTGTAGAACTCATTTAGGTATTCAACCTACCTCATGTGGTTATCATAGTCCCCTCTTTTGAGATGCATATGAAGGAATTTAAAGGCAAATTTTAATCTCACTCTCCCATCTGTAACCTCTATAGTACTTTACTTGTCTATATACCTAGATACTAAAATACTAGGCTCCAATTGAAATCAGCAGCTCTGACTTAATTCCTGTCTGATGGGGATAGAAGATTGGATCCCACTAATTTTTCATTCATTCTACAAAAATTTGTCGAGGACTACCAGATGCAGTCACTGCCTCAAGCATGTCCCTCCTCCAATTCATCTTGCACATTACTATCAAATTATTCTTCATAAAATATTACAGCTAGGTCCTGATTAGTGTGATTAATAAATCCCATGAAGTGGTTCCATTATTCAAATTAGCAGTGTATATTTCCACTGGGCTACAACTAATGAATCATATTTTAAATAATCATAACTTCAAATAGTGAAAATTTAAATACATGCAACAATTTATGGCTATTCATTATTCATATTAATCAGTAACTAACTGTATTTTCATTATCACTTACCTGCTCCAGAACTTTGAATACCTCCCAATTAAAAAGAAGTTTAAAATATTTAGTTATTAAAATTTTGTCCCTAATTTCTATTCAAACATCATCTAGGCCTATCTCTATAATGCTCTTTTTTTTAGAAAACCAACTCTAAATATGTTTTATATTTTCCTGCCTCCATATATTTGTTCATACTATTTCTTCTCCCTGAAATAGATTCCTTTTCCCTCCTCGTTGCCTATCCACATTTTACCCAATTTATAGGTTGACTCATTTAATAAGGTCCTTGAGGTTGGAGGTCTTGCCTTATTTCTACTTGTGTCTTCCTCTGTTCCCCACCATGTCTAACACATCACACCATATTTTAAACACAGGAGATATTTAAATGTTTGTTGACTATCCATCTGAAGTTCCCTGTGGTCTTTGAATTCCAGAGCACTTGTTTCTTATATACCACTTGCTATACTGCTATCTACTTTTCAATTGCATGTTTTATCTCTATAACTAGACTATAGGCAACTTGAATGTAATGCTTATCTCTTAAATTTCCTTGTATTCCTTATTACTCACATGTGGTAAGTGCTAAATGCATAGCCAATGATTGATAGATTTTTATATTAGACACAGTGTACTCTACACATAGAACACAATATTTTGAACTATTAGACAAAGGCATACCATTGTATAATTTGTACCCATCATCAAAATTCTTGGAAAGGTGTAACAAAAAAGAGCAGATATTACATTTGAGGACGAGAGGGTCAGTTCCATGGAAGTCTTTGGAAGTCTTTCCCATTTGTGTTAGGCTGTTGAGTACTGATGTCAGGAGTGGAGATGAAAAATTGTGTTTAGATCCTGAAGAGCTGAGCTATAAAGTTTTCAAAAGTATGTGAAAATGGATGTGTGGGAAATTATAGCTTTGTTGCAGGAAATAAGGGACAGGAGTAGTGGTGGAAGAGAAAGCAAGGAAGGAAAATAGCAATTAGGTTTGTTCATATGTATCTTTCTGTTGACCCTTTCAATGTCTTATGGATTAGGGATGTTACTAGCACCATTATCTTATTATAGCTAGTAATTATAGAAATACACATTCCTGTGAAAATATAACCCTAATAGTGAAAATGATACAGTATGAGTAGAATTGTAGGGAAGGTAGATACTAAAGAAAGACCAAATTAGAAAACAATTAAATGCCTATTATTTCCATATAATTATTGTATGCCATAAGCACTCTGTTGTAGTTATAAGGACACAGCATATAGCAGTGGAAGGAAAGACCAATGTTTTAATCTTGCTTCTCATTTTTTCTAAACAGGTCACAAACCTTATAGTTCTGAAAAATAAAAACCTGCAAATGGAAATAGTGAGATCGCAAGCATTTATAAGTACCTACTATGTGCCGAACACTTTCCTAAGCACTGAGGGTACAAAGACAAGCAAAAACCAGTCTCTGCTCTCAAGGAGTTGAATTTAAAAGAGAACTATTTTATTTCTGTCTTTCCATTTAGAACACTTCAGATTGTGCTGGGCAGTAATAAATGCTTAACGGCTTTTGTTGAATTTAATTGTGAGGAAAGTGCTTGTTAAGATTAAAGATCTCTACAGATGTGAGCTCTTTATAGTCTTATTTGTTTTGAAAAAGGCAATTATTCATCATTATTATAAACCTTAATTAAGTGTTCAAGGTGTGGTGTAGATGATACAGTTAAATATGGACTCTATCCAGGGAGGGTCACCACCTCAATAAGTCTTTGGCACTTAAATCAACCATTGTATTTCAATGTTTCACACCTCCCTTTCATTCCCCAGCAAAAGGCCTGTTCCAGGTCTAAGTCTTTGCTAAATTTCCAATAGAGCTTCTGTCCTCCAGCAAAGCTACTTGGACACAATTGAAGTTCTTTAAGCCTAAATGATTTAGAGAGGAATAGTTAATATGTAGTCAACTCCAAGGCTCAGGGATAGTTAACTTGGGAAAGTATTCTAGGAACATTTGATGGGAATTTCTTTTGGATGACAATACTATCTATTTACTCAGAAAGTTGACAAATAAAGAAAAAATTATTTTGACTTGGTAAAACTACTAAAGCCATTCATCCAACAAAACATTTAGCTACTTTCATAGTTCCCATTAAAAGCAACAAGTATCCAAGACTTAGTCCTCTTTATTTTCTTTTGAATATTGAGTCATATTTTCCAACATACTTTTCCCTGTCTCTCCCTTGGCATTCAAGTCAACTATTGCTAAAGTTCATATTGATTTAATTTGAAGAGTCCAATCCAATTCTTCATGGAATTTTGAGGTATGTTTGTAGCAGAGAGCTGGCAGTTATGGTATGAAAACCTGGGTTCAAATTTTGTTTCTGACATATAATGAATGTGACCTCCAGACAAGTCACTCAACCTCTCTGTGTTTTGAGTATCACTAGGTAATTCTCTAAAACTTCAAGTTTTCAAGGTTCTAAGAAATTTCTTACTGAGAATAAATTTCTAAGAATTTAAGTAATTCTAAGAATTACTAAGAATAAATTTCTTACTGAGAGTTCTACGTACCAATTAAGTCATGGGCCCCAATCCTACCCTATTTCAGACTTCTTTACAAGAGATATAATGGACATTTGTTTCTAAGAGGCAATAACTTCCATGATGGTCCTTTTGGCAAATGTTCAAGATAAGCACTGCAAACACAGGATAATCAAGTATTCCATAAAATGGCATTTCTTTTTGTCTTTGGACACATGACATAATCAATTTTATTAATTTTTTATTTGTGTCTCTAAGGGAAATCTACAAGATACCTATAAAAACCTTCTAGTTTGCTGAAATATCCTTCTGTCTTCCAATTTTACTTATAGTGAGAATTTTAAAATCAATATGATTCAGTTTCTCCAGTAGTATATCGATTCATTAGTCACTGGACAAAGATATCTCTGTTAGAATACCAACAATTAAGTTTATGTTTATAGACAATCCCCAAACTGTGTGTCTCAGCACCCTTCACCTTCTCATTTCCACCATTTTCCTATAGTCACTTAAGAAGTAGAAAAGAGATACATAGTATTTGGGTGCTATTTTGTGTTTTTTTTTTTTTTCATGGTTTGCCAAGACCAAATAATTAATCATTTAGTAGTGTCCAATCAACTAGTGATGAGAGTCTTGATGTATTGAGGCTGGCTCTCAGAAGACAGGCACAGTCTATCACTGGAGTCAAGTTGAAAATCTTTTGAACACTATTCAATTTGACTGAGCTTGTATTCCTCTAGCATTGTCTTTAAGATCCCTGGGTCTTCTCCACACCATGACAAAACATTGGAGAACTATTATGGAGATAGATGTATGGGATAAACTGAGTGAAGACCTTTCATAAGGATGTGGCTTTGACCTATGCCCTAATTGTGATTTAAGACTTTGCAATAACAAGTTCAGGTATAGCTAAAATCTGCCGGTGTTCAATTATCTTAGATAAACAAACCTTTAACTCCTATCTCTCCCCCTCCCTTTTCATTAGTATAATGAAATAATACATTTTAATGTATTTAATGTATTATACACTTTAATACATTAAAGTGTGTTATGGGGTCCATATTTAGCCTCTGGGTAAATTAGAACTCTCCAACCTATGGGAAAAAAGGTCAAGGGGTGGAGGCTTTTGATCTATAAATCTTATGTTTTTCAGTCTGTGCTTTGCACTCCTTAACTGATGATACTTTGTCTATTAGGAGTTGCTCTTTTTCCACAAGATTGTAATAAATCCCTTTTTGCTATTTCTTACCTCGAGTCTCTGATTGTGGTCACTTCTGTCCCCCACATAGGTATGTATACAACAAGTAAATATAACAATGTATCTAAGTGTGAAGAAAAGCTGTGTTACTGGTAAGCCCAAATGGCTTAATCTAGGTTTTGCCTTTGCTTGAGGGAATGGACACTTTCTAGGCATGTAGGGAGAAAAGAGACTTGTTTATCCCAATACAAAGGAAGTTTGTCTCTTGAGGTCTTTTTCCTTGTATTGAAATAGCCAACAAGCAAAATTCTAAACATGGGACTGACTAGAGATTCATCAGTTAGCTCCATTTTAATCTTTTCCTTCAGGTCTGTTTATGAACCCATTTATGTATATATTGTCTTTTCTAATAGAATGTAAACTTCTTGAAGGCAAGGATTATTATTGCTTTTTCTTTGTAGCCATAAAGACTCTTCACAAAGAGTAACACCTAGCACATAATAATTGCTGAATTATTGATGAAGGCAGAATTCAAATGGAAGCAATTTAAGTACTGAATCTGTCTTTCAATAAGCTGAATCCATTTCACAAATTTATTTGGGAATATTTGGGAAGATAGTTTGTAATATATAATAGAAAAATCATTAGAATGAAATTCAGTAAGTCTTGCCTTTGGATTCTACTTCAGACACTAGCTGTGTAACTTTTGGGAAGTCACTTATATACTCTGCAATTTGATTTTTTTTGTCTAAAAAATAAAGATGTTAGATTTGATGATTTCCAAGATCCCCATTAGCTTTAAATCTGTGTATCTAATACTAGATAGTATCTAAACTCTCATCCTACTTAAAGGACCTCTATGATAGAAAGATCAGCATTAATCAGCCAGCTAAGTTAATTTTATTTCAATTAAGCTAATACCTAAATAGTGTCCAATGGTCAGCAATAAAATTTAAGGTTGTTTGTTCATCCCTCATTGCACTTGGATTAGATTTATTTCGAGAGAGAGTTAAATGATCTAAATTTTAAAAAGTCATTCATCATTTGTGAATGAACCATACCTGGGTGAACTTGGAACATTAACAGGAAGTAGTTTAGACCTGTAAACCCAGCCTTCTGCTGCAACAAGATTTGAAATATGTCTATAGCATTATAAATTTCACACTTCTACTGTTATGTGCTCTTAAAATGAAAACCATGTCTATCATTTTCCTCTGTATAGACAACTGTTAATAACTTTCTGAGGGTTGGCATTTTTTGGTCATATTTCTCTCAATGATTTATCCTGGCATTTAATCATATGATATGAAGTTCTCAGACTGTACCTGTTTATATTCCTTCTTCTTTCCAACACCTCCCTCTCTCCTCTTTATTTTGCATGATAGTTTGCCCCTAAGTATTCTTGAGTAGATTGTAACTTATTGGGTTCCAAAGGTGTGCTGGAGCCAGTTCCTGAAAACTGATTGTTAATTGTTCAGAGTAAGCATTTATTTACACCTTGGAACTCAACAAATCTATAAATCATGGCTTGACTTATTATTTTGTTGTTTTTCTAGACTTAAAAAAGTGATAGAGAAAATGTAAATGATGTGTGTCATGCCTATTTGGGGACGTGGGGAGAAGATCAATCAGTTGTTAAACATTTTACCAGTATAATTATGGAATTTATAACCCTAGAAGAACTTTTCTGGTCTCTAAGATCACAAATCTATAGGTGGAAGGGCCTTACTGTCTCAGTAAGGGACTCAGAAAGGTTGGTTATCTCAAGAGATAGTGTCACTTCTTTGCACCAGAAATTTTCAAGAAGGTAGGGCTAAATGATGTCCTGCTAGTAATGTTGTTGAAAAGGACTTCAGATGGTATGAAATGGATTCTAAGGTCCCTTCCTACTCTGAGATTCTGTAACCTGGCTTAACCCTTCCATTCATTTATTATATAATTGGGGACAAGTAACATAAATAGTCTTCTTGAATCTAAGTTTGCTCATTGGGAAAATAGATTTAATAATAATACTACTTCTCATTGTAAAGGATTGTTACAATAAAAATAACTAGAAAAAAATCATAGGAGTTAAAGCTAGAATAAGCATTGGTGATCATTTATTCTAATGATTCTTGGCCTATTTTTGTGTATGTCATGGACTCCTTTCCAATCTGTTAAATTTAGGGACCCTTGCCTAGAATGTTGTCAAATGCATAAAGTAAAATAAATAGGATCAAAAGAAAACCAATCATGTTGAAAGAGTCATCAAAATATTTTTAAAGTTCATGGACCCCCAAGTGAAGAACCTTGGATTTGGTTCAATTCCTTCATTTTAAACAAGGAGAAATCAAAATGGGAGAAATGTGTTATTTGAGTCAAATGCCAATCAGGATTTGAATCATGACTTCTGCTGTCAATCAATGCTTTCTCCACAGAAGTAGGGAAAATAGAAAAAATTCCCAAAATAGAAAATACTTTATTTATAATAATAAATATAATATAATAATAAGTAAAATATAATAAAATAAATGAAATAATATAATTACCTGATCTAACCTGTTTCTTGCTCTTTCAAACATTTCAATATTCAATTCAATACCAATACACAAAGAAAACTTGGACAAAAAGGTCTAATGTTGTTGGAGATTGTCTTATCTTGACATGGCCCTTTGTTCACATGTAGAAGTTTAATCTTTTAGATGGTAAGTTTAAGGTTGATAGAAGGAAAAGTCTAGTTAATAAAATGACAGTCTCAATTTGACTGCCTTAATTTGATTGGAAGAGAGGCATGAATAGATACATCTCTAAAGATTTCTCCCTTACCCTTCTTCAAAGGAACAAAACAACTCCAAGAACAAGTGGTCACTTTGTTCTATTCAAAGAGAAGGGGTGCTGGTTTAGAATTTTGTACTTTAAATATTATTATTTAATATTTAGTCCAGAGAATATGGTTTTTAGGTTCATACTAAACTCTTGAGTACTACTTCTTAATGGGAAAAAAGGACTCCAAGCTCTATATTCATGGCTTGACTCCCTTCCTACCGATAATGAACACATATAGAAAATAAGAAAGAGATCCATTTAGCCAAGTTGATAGCAAAATAAAAATCAGAGAAAATATACATATGAGAAAAGTGCCAGACAATATTCTTTGAAGGAGTTCTCCTATTGGGAGTGAAGTAAGTTAGTGACAAACACACAGACACAGACAGACACAGACACAGACACACACACATACACACACACACACACACACACACACACACACACACATGCACACATATACACACACACCAGAAAGAGAGATTTGCAGAAGGAGAGACCAAGAGAGAAAGAGAAAGAATTGAAACTTCACCCAAAGGGAAAATTCACCAAAGTTTCTATTATAACAAGTTGAGAATAAAAACATGATTGAGACCGCCAGCTCCTCTCATGAAGCTTTTCCCAGTGTTTTTCTCCCCCCTCCCCCACCTACCTATTCCCTCAAAGCTTGAAGCCAGAAGAGAAATTTACAAAGGAATATTTACACCAAAAGATAATCACAAATATATAAATTTATTCCCTCAACATGTTAGAGGCAGAGTTCAGTTCATGGCATCTGTTCTGTGGATAAATATACAGTAGAAAAGAAGATACAGGAAATAGTTGTCATAAAGAGCGAGAATCTTGCAAGTTTTAAAGAAACTGGCAGTCAATCAAAGATGGCTACCCCCAGTCACATGGTAGGGGATGCAGAAGCCTCCATGTTGAGCAATCTTCAAAGGTCATTCAAAATCCTCTCCATGATAGGTAAACTGGGCATGTTTGGAGATTACACTAGCTAAACAAAGATGGGATTAGTTGCGTTGGCAGGTAGTAAATTCCTCCTCCATGGAGAAGTTCAAGCAAGGACTAAAAGACTTTTACTTATCTTTTTAGATATGTTTTAGATAATTTTAGATAAATTATTATTCAAGTTGATTGGATTGCATAGCCAATAACTTTTCTTCCATTTCATAGATTAGCCCTGTTAGTCCCTTTAAAACTTGGTCTCAATCTGGTCTCTGACTTAACTCTAGAGAATTGAGAGAGTTTATTCCTTTATCTCAATAATTTGTATCCTTGCAAACATACCCATACACCACTCACATACATGCATACACCATAATATTTAAAATGAATGATTTCAACTCTTATAATTGACATTATATAACACAGCTCTGTTATAAAGTCAGAAAAACCTGCCATCTATGTAATCCTGCATAAGTCTCTTAACTGCTCAGTGCTCTTGTTAACTCTCTAAGACTGAAACTTAGAGAACAAGTGCTATTTTGCATTGCTACAGTGAATTCTATTACAAGAAGTTCTCTATACCAATGAAATAATAGTTCCAGTCCAAGAAAATAAAAATTACATTAATGTTGGCCTCCTGCTGTCTGATTTATTTCAGTAATGGGTTACACCAAAAATAATAATTTTTTTCCATATTCTTTTGCCTCTTCATGAATCCCTTTGGCCATCTTTTCTCACTCTGTTATGTTCCCACCCTTTCCCCCTCTTTGAAGACATTGTCTGCTTGACCAAAAAAAATGTGCTTTATTAAGTCTAGTGAAACAAAGGAAATTAACCCATATGTCAAATAGAAAATAATAAATTACATAAGGAGCCTATTTCTTCTTTCGCACAGGAAGATCCTAGGATCGTGTTCTCCTGAGCACAGAAGGAAAAAAATTCCTTTTCCCTCCTCCCTATTCCATCCCTTTTATTCACATAGCTGATATATAAGAGGTCAAGTTCCAAAGTCAACAGTGTTTAAGAAGTATATGCAGAGACCAGGGGACAGAAGTGGTGACATTAAAATAGTGTTAGTAAGTATACAAATGTTGGCAATAATAATTCATATTCAATTGTCAAAAATTTTACAAATAACTCTCTCTATATATCATTTGATCTTCAGTACAGCCCTGTGAAGTGGGTTCTATTATGATTCCCATTTTACAAATAAGGAAACTTTGGCTCAGAAAGGTTGGGTGATTAGCCCAAGATTACATAGTTAGTAAGTATCTGAGATGAAGACTAGAAAGTTAATCTTGTGTCTGAGTTCAACACTCTAATCACTATACCAAACTGCCAGCCTAGATAGAAACTTTGTAATAAATAGTATCACGTGAATGTTAGATAGTACATGCTTATATGTCTACCCCTGTTTAGAGAAGAGAAGGATTAAGTATGGCAGAAAGAGAACAATACTGGATAGAACCTACACTTTGGCCCTGGCTCTACCATTCAGTAGTTATACAGTCTTGAGAAATTTCTTTAAACCCTTGTTAACTAACCACAAAATGTTCAAACATAGTTCATTGAACTATGGATCATTCCATTGTTGCATGCTTCAGTTTTCCCTTCCATCAAATGGGGATAATAATTCTCACAATTTTATTACTATAGTCTCTGTAAAGAAATATTGAGAATATTAAATAATGAATGAATAGGAAAAACATTTATTAATGCTAAGTGCCACTTTCTGTGTGCAAAACATTATTGTAAGCTCTTGGGGATACAAAAACAAAGGAGAAACAAAACCTCCCCTTAAGGAGTTTATATTCTAACCAAGGAAGACAATATATGTATTTATGTGGTGACCTATAAAGGATATTTTTAGTCCGGAAAGTTACAAGGATGGTAAAGAGGAGTCATGAGCAGTTAATCTACAGAAGCTTTTGAGAAGCAATGATAATGCTGATTTGACTACCACTCTCAGAACCAGAGATGGGAAGGGGAAAGGGTACTGTGGATTAACTTGGTTAAATGATCAATGTGGAGAAGCAGAGTTAGGAATAGACTCACTAATCAGGACAGCATGGGCCTTAGATGGGAATTGGCTTAGTTCAATTATGGTGTGATCTTTGAAATTCTATATACTTTCAGAACAATGTTTCTATATAAATGTAAATAAATATCCATATTCTATATTTTTCAGTGCTTTGTTTATGTACCCTTTCTGAACTGAGAATGCTTTGAATGTGAATGCAAAGTCTATACTTCTATGCATATACATGCACACATATACTACTCCAGACCAGTCAGGATGGCCAGCTGACATCCCTCAGCAGGACATTCTACTCCAATCTACACAGATAAGAATGAAAAATATTGCATCACTTCACTTGTAAACCTCAAGGTGAAAGGAGGATTCTAAATGTATATATTCAGACACATACATATTCATCTACCTATCTATGTTTATCTATCACTATTTCTTCATTCTAGCATAATACAAGAGGGCACTGAAGAGTTACATGATGGGTGTGAGAAAGTGGCTACATACAATCAATGAAAAACTTTAAAGAATAAGAATATATAAAATGTTAACAAGGAAATACGTGCTAGATAAAGAAGATGGACTGATCAGGTACCAGATAAAGGGATGACAAGCAGAATGCCCAAGTATTCCCTGGTATCTTCACAATGTCAAGAAATATCAAGGAAGGCCTCCAGAATGTCATATGGACTACCTGTAATGAACTAATTGAAAGACCTAAACAGGAGTCCTATAGGATAGGCATACATGGTCAATTTGCAATCTAGACTATGCAGGTAAAAGAGATCAGAAATTCATTTGAGTATTTGAGAAAACACAGAGAATGGGGCTGAGTATATAGAAAACATTTGATAAATATGAAATATGTATTGACTGATTGTTGTTGTTTGCCCTTCATTCTTGAAGAGGAAAAAAGACATCAGGAGGGTGATGTCTTGACTTGCAAATGAATTGGACTTGAATGAGGCAGAGTTGTGCAAAATCATCAGCTTTAATCTTTCCTCCAGAATTATAGGAGCCCAATGTCAACACATAAGTCAAGACAATTGATGATGGACCAGCTGTATTGTTTAATTCTAGATACAAATAATAGTCCTATTGTTATACTTCTTTGAAAGATGGTGGTGCTACAACTATCACTTTAAAAACAATCACTTACTTCATGGAATATTATTACTTGGACAATTAATGGCCAGATGTTGGTAACATCTGTTATTTCCCTAGAAATCTGATGAGATCAGATTTTTGACAATAATGCCCACTATGTTCCAGGTACATTTAGCAAGTAATCTGGAAACAAAGAAATTGGAATTAATTCTGTTGTTATTGTTGTTTTTCCCTAAAGCCTAAATAAGGATGAGGAAGGTATTTTAGGAATGATGCCAGCATTACTGGAATTTCGAATCACAATGGAATTGGAAGGTGTCTAAAAGCTTGTTTTATAAATTATGAACCTGAGAATAACATGTTTTAGTGGCAGTGGCCTGGAGTTAGTTTTATCAGAATCATTAAGTATACCTGGATTGGGATTCATCATTAAAGTAAGAATATATTTAAGATGAAAAACTGGTCCTGTATGTCATTGGCCTGCTGAGAAGAAATAGATGCTTTCAATTTAAGAGACAATGAGGTGGTACATTATGGAGGAGAAAAAGATCTCTCAAACCCAATGACTTCTGAGAACAACTAAATGTTAGTCGAAGTCTCTATAACCACAAAAGCTTGTTTCTTCCCTTTTCCTCTCCCAACTACAAAAGAACTTCCTTCCCCTTGCTTCACATTCTCCCTATCTCCTGAACTCTGCTCTGAGGGATTCAGAATTTAGCAGCTATAAGACTGAAAGAAGAATTCACATTGGCCTATCTGGGGCAAGTTTGGGGATTTGGAACTTCTGCTTTCTCAGGCTTTCCACTGACACTTCCTTGGGTACCTGGCTTTGGTGACTAAGTCTTCTACAAGGGTGGGGCTAAAAGGGTACTACTGCTTGAGGGCAGAGCAATGTGGGAAAAATAGGCAAGGAAATTGTTCCCACTGTAAGAAAACCAATCTTCCACATGATAGGCAAAGTGTACATAAACCCAAGACTATGGTTCAAAAGCACTCTTCTTTTTCTCCCTTGACGAACAGTTTGTACCTTCAACTACTTGGGGAATGAACACTCACATCTCCCCATTGAACATGGATCCATGTGGGGTGGAAGTTAACTCATATGCCCTTATCCATTTTAAGAGCTATTCTATCCCAAGAAATGACCCTCTCTTTCTCCTGGCTTCTCAGGATGACCAGCTGACATCTCTCAGCAGGACATCTCACTCCTTTCTACACAAATAAGAATGAAAAATATTGCATCATTTTACTTATAAGCCTCACCAGAATATGGCGAAAGGAGTGTTTCCTATCTTCCAGTTTTAGCTGTGCAAATATGAACTTCTGAACTAATTTATAAGCTACTTCAAATGGTTTAGATTTCTAAGAAGGCATAGTCTATCCCTCTTCCTCATCTGCTCATATCTGCTGCCAGAAATTCCACTATTAATTCCTTTGAGTTTAGGAATTTAAATTTTCTCCTTGAAATTCAAATTTTCCTTGGGAGGGATAATTCATTAAGCCATTTTCCCCATTGTATAAGTTTTAGGGTTACTTTCTTCCAGGTGAAAAGATCCAATGAAGCATTTGAAATCTGGATCCTGAAAGGAGGGTGGTGGTAAGAGAGAGAGGGTGTGGAAAAAGGTTAACAAAAGGGACACTGGTTCCCAGAAGACTTTTTCATCTATTTCATAACTCTACTCTGGGCTGGTCTTACCTGTCTATTTACAGGCTTACCAAATGCCGAGAGGCACAAATGATTTTAAAGTAAAGGCAAAATGTCATAGGAATCTGATTCAGACAAGATTCTGAGAGTCAAGCATCTTTGCAAGCTTCTTGGTCACCTGTCTGTATTCTCACCAAGACAAGTTAATTCTCTAAGAAACCCTGATTGCACATATGTATTACAGGATGCCCCAATATGACCTTGTTTATAGGGTCTGTCAAAGATAAAACAACTCCTTTTCTGAGGTAATGACAAAAGTCCCTGACCCCAGTCAAAGCCCCATGCATCTCCAACAGTATAAGAAGGAGGAAGAAGTTACCCATGGAAGAAAGGGTTGCATTCTTCAAATTCTGTAGTCCTACCAGACAATCACAATCCAGCATAGCTCAGATTTGGAACAAGAACAACAAACAATTTGATTATTTCAATGAGTTGCACCAGTTAGATTGGCAGAGATAATAACTAACAATGACTGGTGCCTAATCATGTGTTTTTAAAGTGCTTACCAACAACTGAAAGGACAGATGCTGATAACCATACTCTTGAAAGACCCTTCTCTGTTGATTTTAGCTCCAAGGGTTCTCATCCTATAGGTAGATGATTCCTCTCAAGGTGGCCCTGTGATTAGAATTACTTCCAGAAAAGATTCAAACCCATTGTCAGATATACACTTTGAAGACATTGTGAGAATCTACCATTTTGCAAAGCCCCAAATGATCACTTTTGGAAACAGCAATGTAAAGCATGCTAACAGGAAAGACCAATGAAAGTAGGACTGGGAATGGGTAAAGAACAGAATGAGTGGGAAGGGAGCATCAGGTGAGATTCTAGAGCTAGAGGACCATCATAATTGAACTTTGAATAGAATGGGATCACATTTCAGGGCCTTAAAAATCTCATTTGAGAGGCCATTAAGACAAAATTTAGGCTGGGTAAGCTCCCTGTCAACTTCTTCAATATCTTGTTAAAAACTTACTGTAATATCCTAGGGAAATCGTCCTGCAGCAATGTGGTTGCACTGCAGTCTGGAGATATTACTGACAGTCGTTTTAATAGATTTTTCCTCAGCTCAGCTGCAGTCCCCCTTAATGAGCTGTACCCTGGAGCAGCCTTTCAGACCTACTTTCAGTCATCATACTTTGGATTTGCTGGGCATTTTTCCTTCAAAGATATATTCCAGCATTTCCTTGTTCATTCTCACGATTCCATCTCAGAGCAACAATGAACCCTGTCTGCTTACTTAACCTTGGATGGGGGTCGTTTGCTTGTTGATTGGTTGGTTAGTTTATATTTTTAACTAACACATGTACATACAGCCCCAAAGCTATTAGAAATAGGGAGAAAATTTTAGAACTTATTAAGGTCAGATCTGGGTTTAGCTATTGTGGACAGGGCAAACATGAATCCATTCAATCTGTGTAGCAGAGGTGGAAGAAGGGCCTTCCCATAAGTTCCACAAGCTTTTCCAGTAGGAATTAAACATTCTAGATTCATTTTTTTCTACTATCATATCTATATATATAAAATTTTGAATGAAATGTCCACTTTGAAAATGCTCAGAATATTAACATCCTCATATTCTTTCTGTCTAAACAAAGAAGATAATTGTATTTTCCAGGGAGACTTTTGACTACTTCAAGTTATAATCTGGAGTTTCTCAAACCATTTATTATCCCAGTGAGGGCCAAAACATGGAAATAAAGTGTGAACATTCAAGTTAATTTCATATGCTTAAGTATGCTACTAGCTACAGACACCATTCAGGAATCACAAAGACAATCAGTTAATAAACATTCATTGACTGCTTACTATGCACCAGACACTATGCTAAATGCTGGGATTACAAAGAAAATAGTCCCAATCTCAAAGAGCTCACAGTCTAATGAAGAATATAGCATGCGAATTAACCACACACATACATATGTAACAAATTAGAAGGAGCTAGGAACTGGGAAAATTAAGGAAAATACAAGAAGGTAAGGTAAGATTTGGGCTGAGTCTTGAAGGAAAACAGGAAGTCATAGAAAGAAGTGAGGAAGGAGAACATTCTAAGTGTGGAGGATAGCCAACAACAAGGTTCGGATTTGGGATATCAAGTGCAAGGAACAATAAGCAAGTAATATCAATGGATTATAAATTGGTAGAAGAAAGTCATAAGAAGTTTGGGAAGATAGGGAGAGACCTGGTTATCAAGGGCTTACAAATTCCAATAAGCATTTTATATTTGATCTTGGAGGTATAAGGAAGGACTGGAGTTTACTTGTAGGACTTGATATGATCAAACCTCTCCTTTAGAAAAAGCATTTTGGCAACCAAATGAAGGATAGACTGTAGTGGAGGGAAACCTAAATGAGGGAGATCAATGAGAAGACTGTTGAAATAATTTGGCCCTGAGAGGATGAAGATCGGCATCAAAGTCATATTTTTGTGAGTAGAGAGGAGAACACATATCAAAGCAGTTTTAAATATAGGTATTTTTCGAGAAGAGATTTTCTGGAATAAAAACCAGGGAATGGCCTGGAATACTTGGAACGCATAGACCTAAAAGTTTTAATGTAGTTTCAGTCTTTTATAGTTTAAAACAAGTATATACTTGAATACTTCTATATTTTTCTGCTTTCACTAAAGATCAATAGGCCCGGAGCAAGGACCTCTGGATGTGTCATTCCTTGGCTACTGGGAGCTGTATGAACTTGGAAAAGTCACTTAACTTCTCTTAACTTCATCTATAAAATGGTAGTAATTATATCACTACAGGATTGCAGTAAACATCAAGTAAGATAATAAATATAAAGTCATTTTGTAAGCTATAAAAAATGATGTAGGCTATTATTACTATCATTGCTTTAATTTGTTGAAACATTGAAGGATTGCTTCAATATTTCAAAGATAATGTTTTTGTTGATGTGAGCATTCCTGCCACTGATGAAAACTGCAGGCTCTCTCTGAGTTAGAACAACTTTAGATAGTTCTTGGCACTGGGGAATTCATCATTTGGCCACCAGATGGGTATTGGGGCTCTGAACTTTCAGTCTGAGGCTAGTCCCTGGAGATTAGGGCTATACTTGGAGCCTTCCTGCGTTGCAGGACCTGCCAGAGCTTGTGATATCTTGGCAGAGCCTTTAAGAACTGAGGGTTATTTCCATGCCATGATGAAGCATTAAAGCGAGACTTTAATAGAAGGTTCCTTCTATTAGTACTAATATCTCATGTGCCACAAGATGAACTATGGTCTGCTTTGTCTACAAATGGAGAAGTTGAAGCCCAGAGGGGTTATAAATTGTACAGGTGGAGCCCCCTTTCTATCTAGCCCTAGAAGAAATGCACCTTCTGACCCAGAAGAACTGGAATTAGGCCAAGTATCCCAGGAACTATTCCCAACCAATAGAGTTTCAGCTTCTTCCCAACAAGTGAATAAAGGCAGCTCTTTGAGCGTCACCAATTAGTACAACCTATAAATTAGAGAGCAGAGGCCTGCCAAATTCTTGCTCACTAGCTTCCAAAGTTACTTTGATGTGTCTTAACCTGTTCTGTGTAATTGCTGTCTGAACTCCCTTTAGAGTAACTTCAAAACTATTCCAAAATCCTCAATGAAATTGGAGTTGTATTACAAGCACTGCAAATTCCTAGGTATGAAATGTTGGGTTTGTTGTCTCCTCTGGGGCTACCTCCTCACCTGAAAAAGTTAAGGAAGAACATTCTTCATGACAGGGATAGGCTGAATTTTGTGGTGATGTCATTTGTCCCTAATGAGTCTCAGAGATTTGGTTCAGAATTTTAAGTTAGACTTAAATCTTTCAAAATCTTCAACTTTACATTCTTTTAGCAAAACTTGTCTTAGAGTGGGAGGGAAAAAAACCAAATGAGATTTTAAAAGGCTTTAAAAGAAACCCTTAAATAGGTCTTGAAAAGGAAATAGTTTTAAAGCAGAATTATGACAGTTTAGTGGTTTATTTAAAATAAACATTTTTCAGTGGTTTATTTAAAATAAACATTTGATCATAAAAAGGGGAAATACATGTAGCAGCCCTTTTTGTAGTGGCAAGGAACTGGAATTGAGCAGATGCCCATCAATTAGAGAATGGTTGAACAAGCTAGGGTATATGAATGTGATGGAACATTATTGTGCTGTAAGAAATGATCAGCAGAACTATTTCAGAGAGGACTGTGGGGACTGAGTGTGGATCACAAAATGGCATTTTCATTTTTTGGTTGTTGTTTTTTGTTGCTTGCATTTTGTTCTTTCTAATTTTTTTTCCCTTTTTGATCTGATTTTTCTTATGCAGCATGATAATTGTGGAAGTATGTATAGAAGAATTGCACATGTTTAACATATCGGATTACTTGCCATGTAGGGGAGAGGTGGGGGAAAGGGAGGGAGAAAAAAAAATTGGAACATAAGGTTTTGCAAGGGTGAATCTTGAAGACTATCCATGTACATATTTTGAAAATAAAAAGCTTTAATTAAAATAATTCATATCTTAGAATCTCAAAGTTGAGAGTTCTTCTTGTCCAATTCCCTGTTTAAGGTACCAATTATTTCTAAAACTACAATTCAGTTTAATAAACATATCTTCAATACTTTCAACATAAAGGATGAAATGATCCCTGGCTTCAGAATCAGAATATCCAGTCAATCAAGACTGATAACTTATCAGCTATATGATCTTGGACAATCCACATAACCTATCTAAATTTCAGTTTTATTATCTTCAAAATAGGAATAATAATACTCACCTCATAATGTGGTTCTGAAGAGAGTGCTTTGTAAATTGTAAAGTGTTTTGGTGCAAATCCAGAGGTTTAAATTACCCTAAACATTTGAGTTTAAAAAATCCACTTATTTTGCATCTCTCTGACCAAACTCTCAGAATGCAGACCAGTAAGCAATATTAATCTGTTCACATGGCCCCTATTAACATTAATTGAAGCCAATATGATTGTAATTTATGTGTGGCCAAGACAGTTTTCTGGCAGGAGACAAAACAGGACATTTCAGGGAACCTAACAGAAGTCAATCTGGCCATAGATTTTTCAGATGTATTTAATACAGACACCAAAACCAAATGGAGTCCAGGGGTTACAACAGCAAGACTAGACCAATGGTTTCTTATGTAGCCTTGGGCAAGCTACATCATCTTACAATCCTCAGTTTTTCCATCTGTGAAGTGGGATAATAAAGCTTCCCATCTACCTTATAGGGATGCTCAGAGGATTATTAATGAGCTAATTTTCACAAACCCCTTTGAGGTACTTGGATGAAAGGTGCTATTTAAATGGAAAGTGCTTATTAGTCTGTTAGATGACATTCTGGTCCCCACTGAAGATTCTTTATTATCATGTAATTAAGTCCATCTGCTCACTGACATCCCCTTGATTTTCTTTCAGACATAGTTGGTTATATTCCAGAAGGACTGAAAAACATGTTGTTCCCTGGGACAGAAGAAGAGTATCACAAAGTGCTACTGTGTGGCTACTAGGCTGTTAATGTAGACCACACTTGATTATCTGCATGAATGAGATTGAGGGTCATCTTGTAGAGATAATTGAGAAGGACCAAATAATCTGCAGACTGCTTCTAAATAAATAGTTATAAACTTCTCCATTAAATCTTTTATCAAAGGAGATTTCTTCCTACCCTTTTATATGCTTACCCATTCCCAAGAAATGTGTCTGTTCCTGAAGCACAGAGGAGAATCTGTTTCAGTTCTTGCTAGAACAAATCTATTGGCAGCTGAGGTTAGTGGATGACACCTTGAATGCTGGCAATGTGTAAGACAGATTCAGGACAAACAAAGACACAAATGAGTAATACGTTGGCATATGGTGAGAGGTTATAATGTACACAAGGAACTTCTCTTCCTGTATGTGAATTTGGTAGCAATTTAATCGTCAAAATTTGCACTCTTGAATTTAAAAGGAGGAAGTGGAGTTTGAGCTTGCTTGATAGGAATCATTTTTCTTGTGGGCAAAGTGAAGATTTTTCCAGTAGGACGATATGGCAAAGATACTGTTAATAAGATAACAATAACAACAAAACACATATAAGGGCAGCTAGGTGACATAGTGAATGGAACGCTGGCCCTGGTGTCAAGAGGATCTGTGTTCAAATGTAAATTCAGATGCTTACTAGCTATGTGATCCTGGATAAGTCATTTAACCCTGTTTGCCTCAGTTCCTCATCTATAAAATGAGCTGGAGAAGGAAATGGTTAAAAAAAAGGAAAAAAAAAACTAATATCTTTGCCAAGAAAACCTTAAATGGGGTCACAGTGACATGACTAAAATACTCATCTAACAACAACATATGACTTGTATGATATATTCAATTTACTTTTTTTTGGCAATGCAATTAGGTTAAGTCACTTGTCCAGGGTCACATAGCTAGTAAGTTTTAAGTGTCTAAGGTAAAATTTGAATTCAGGTCCTCCTGACTCCAGAGCCAGTGCTCTATTCACCAGGCCATTTAGCTGCCCATATTTAATTCATTTAAAAATAGAAATGTCCCTGAGTTAGATACTGAAGATGCAGACATATAAGATCTAGTTGTAAGAGATAAGACAGACACACGGAGAAGTATGATACAGATTAGAGTGAGCAAGATGAACACCAGTCATAAGCCTCATCTGCTTCCCACTGTAACACTGGGCTACTTCCCTCAATCTCACAGCTTTGATAAGTAAACTTTGGTCTTTTCTTGCTGAGAACCAGTTGCTATTTGATGCTATTCTGACTACACTTCATCCTATCCAATCCCCTGCTTTCTAACTTTTCTTTATGTGTTAGCTTCCTTCATTAGAGTGTAGGCTTCTTGATTCTTTTGCTTGCTTGTATTTATATTCACATTTAGTCGAGTGTTTGGCACATAGTATGCATTTAATAAATGTTTTCTCTCTCTTCCTCCTTCTCTCTCTCTCTCTCTCTCTCTCTCTCTTTCTTTCTCTCTCTCTCTCTCTTTCTCTTGTCTCTGTCTCTTCATCCCTCTATGTCTCTCTCTAGTCTCTGTCTCTTTATTTCTCTATTTCTGTCTCTCTCTGTCTCTGTCTTTCTTTGTCTGTCTTTCTGTTTCTTTCTCATATGTTTATAAAAATAAGAGGGCACTTCCTTTTGGAGGATATTTGGAGGAATGCAGAACTGCATTCAATTAGCTAAATGAGGGGCAGCTAGGTGGTACAGTGGATAGAGCATCAACCCTGAAGTCAGGAGGATCTGAATTCAAATCTAGCCTCAGACACTTAATGCTTCCTTAATACAAATCCTAGGCAAGTCACTTAACCCTGATTGCCTCAGCAAAAAAAGAAAAAAAAAAGAAGCCAAGTATAAATGTACTTGAATGGTAAGGGAGATGTCAAGGAAAAAAAAAACACCAGGGAAGCCAAAGTTATTCTAGGAGTAAATTAGTTCATTACTTATGTTCCTACAACAGAAAATGTTTTAAAAGCCTGGCATGATGTTTTTATAGGTGAATATTTAAAATGAGTCCTTTCCTAGAAGTTCTACAAATAACCCTATTATCACCATCATCATTATCAAGTTAATTAGTGACTATTTTAAAAATGCTATTAGAGTTTAACCATTTTGTTAGCTCCCATTTGAATCTGGAAATGCTTAGATAAAAGCAATTTTTTATTGAAGACAAACTATTTTTCCTCTATATAGTCTTTCAAGAGCATTCGTTAATTGTCATACAATTTGCTGTTCTCTACAAAAGGAAATGATCTCTCAACTGATATCCTACCATTTATGAAATGTCATTTTAAAAAAAGTATATAAAAAGGCTTTCATTTATGAGAATGCTGTGATGGTGAGTAAGTAAAAGCTGGAATAAAGTGCATTGCCCAAGAGTGTCACCTTTTAGCCTCTGGGCTAACTTTGGACCCCAAATAAAATGTTCTCAACTGAATTCTCTGCTATTCAGCCTGCAGACTGACTCTGTGTCAAGACTGAGGAATGTGAAGTCTGAGTGGCTTGTCTTTGAAGCTGTGCATGGCTGGTTGTTCACCTAATCTTGACATGTCACAACGAGGCTTTCCGGCTACATCTTACTCATAAGGAAGTGACTGACATACCTTTCAATTTCCAGGCAATGTTCATACTTCTGCAGCAGTCTTATTCATGTAGCATTTGGGAAGACTTACTTACTCATTTGGATTAAAATTAGAAACTTTTAGCCCATTGGCTAGTGATCAATGGCCCTGCGGAGTGATTTTGCATTCATTGGTGTCCTAGACACTCCTCATCTCTGCTAACATTTGCTTCCGGGGAAGCCTTTGCAATCACATCACCGTTGCTACCTTTGATGGCTCATTCTCAAGTCACTAGCAAATTTCATAGGATCTTCAGAGACCTCTTTTATTCTTTGTAAACTCTGAAGACTATGAATATTTTTTCTCTATCTTTTTTTATACACCTCCCTTCTTAATTTTGCTTCCAGGCATTGAAAAATGATATGGTAGAGCCAAAATCCAACACGAATTCCCAAAGAATTATAGTATATCAGAGTCGGAATAGAATCAATCGCCATCTAGTACATTCTATACATAAATTTTCATAGTCCAATAGAATTTAAAGTATGGAAGCTAGGTAGCAGAGAGTTGGACTGGGGATTAGGAAGACCCAAACTTAAATGCAGCCTCAGATGCTTCCTCTCCATTTTAGTATTGCTAAATCACTTTACCACTCAATCTCAGTGTCTTAATCTGTAAAATGAGGGAAATTAGATGTGATGTTTTATTTTATTTTAAAACTATGATCCTATAGTAATCCAATCTGTGTTATGTTCCTCTGATTTCCCGAAGCAGCTCATTCTATACTTTTGAATAGCTCTAGTTATTAGGATTTCCCCCCTTTTCATCTAACTTTGTATCTTGTTCAGTTCTACCAATTATAACTTGGTCCTCTTGGTCCAAACAGTTCAAGTTTTTTGTAACCCCTTTGTGATTAGAGCTCAGTAACCTCTTTTAGAACTCAGTTACCCCCAGTGAAACTATACAATGCTTAGTGATCCAGTGTTACCAAGTGATAGGGATAAATTATGTGCAGGGTTCATAGCACAAGTTGGGGAGAGGAAAAAAAGGAAATGAACATTTTCTATGTCAAGCAAAGCAAGAATATATCTGATTAATAGATGAAAATTGTAAAGATCTGAAGTTGATAGATTGGAACTTGATTCTTTATTGGTGAAATTAAAGCAAAATACTTAGATAAGCAGGAATTGAAATAAGTCATTGTTTTGTGGAAAGGCTGGCAGAAGTTGAGACAGCTAGAGACCAAGAACAATCAATCAGGCAAGGTAGATATGAGCCAATGTTGTCTCAGCATCAATGTTAGCCCAGTGATCTTATTGCTTGAAATGAAAACAACTATTTTTCTTTTATCTCTGATAGCAAAGGTCTTCTTGTGGCAATCTTTGTGAGAGTCCTTTAGATGAGAAGTTCTTAACAATTTTTGTGTTATGTACCTTTTTGACAGTCTGGTGACCTCTCCTCAGAACATCGTTTTTAAATACATAAAATAAGATTAAAAGGATTATAAAAGAAATCCGTTTTATTGAACTAAAGATGTATTTTTCCCATCCAAGTCATAAAAACCTTAGAAAACATCCATGTGTGCCTTGGAGGCCTCCAAACCCCAGGTTAAGAATTTTTGCTCTAGATCTTAGAGGGCCCAGATCTGTTGAGGTGAAAACAAATATTTGGGGGAAAGTGGAAAAATTGGAACACCAATTTATTGTTGGTGGAATTATGAAATGATCCAGCCATTTTGTAGAACAATCTGGAATTATGCTCAAAGAGTTATTAAACTGCCTATACTGACAAGATTAGAAGGAAAGTAGAAAACTAGGAAAAAATCTTTACATCCAAGGGTTCTGATAAAGGCCTCATATTTAAAATATATAGAGAACTGACTCAAATTTATAAGAATATAAAACATTCTCCAAATGATAAATGCTTAAAGGATATAGACAGACAATTTTCAGATAAAGAAATTAAAACTATTTCTAATCATATGAAAAAATGCTCTAAACCACTATTGATAAGAGAAATGCAAATTAAAACAACTCCGAGGTACCACTACATACCTCTCAGATTGACTTATATGACAGGAAAAAATATTGGAGGGGATGTGAAAAAATTGAGACACTAATACATTGTTGTGAACTAATCCAGCCATTCTGGAGAGCAATTTGGAACTATGACCAAAGGGCTATCACACAGTGATAGTCTTTGATTCAGCAATTTCACTACTAAGCCTATATTCCAAAGAGATCACAAAAAAGGGAAAAGGACCATATGTGTAAAAATGTTTGTAGTGGCAAGAAACTGGAAACTGATTGGATGCCCATCAGTTGGGGAATGGTTGAATAAGTTATAGTATACAAATGTTATGGGATATTGTTGTTCTATAAGAAATGATCAGCAGGATGGTTTTAGAAAAGCCTGGAGAGATTTACATGTACTAATGCTAAGTGAAGTGAGCAGAACCAAGAGAGCATTGTACACAGCAACAAGATGCAATAATCCATTCTGATGGATGAGAATCTTTTCAATAATGAGATGATTCAGGCAAATTCCAATAGATTTGTGATGGAGAGAGCCATCTGCACTCAGAGAGAGGATTGTAGAGACTGAATGTGGATCACAACAAAATTTTTTGATCTTTTTGTTATTGTTGTTGTTTGCTTCCTTTTTTTTCCTCATTTTTCCTTTTTGGTCTGATTTTTGTGTGTATGTATGTGTGTAGCATGATAATTGTGGGAATATGTATGAAAGAATTACACATGTTTAACATATATTAAATTACTTGCCATCCAGGAGATAAGGTTTAGGGAAGGGAGGAAGAAAAATTTGGAACACAATGTTTTGCAAGGGTGAATGTTGAAAACTATGTTTGTAATATATTTGAAAATAAAAAATTATTATTTAAATATAAATAACTAAATAAAAACAAACTGCCTATACTTTTGATACAGAAATACCATTTCTAGGTCTATTTTGCAGGATTCTTATTTCATCAGTGGTGCTGGGGTAAGTATATTGGCATTGTAAAATCTGACAAGAGGAAAAAGAAAAAAAAGAAAGAGAAAGACAAAATGAAAGAAGAGAAGAGAAAGAAATTAGAGAGTTGGTGTGACTTCTGTCACCACTTCATAGGTTTAGTTTTGCAAGGCTAATACTTCAGTAAGAGCTTATTTCTTCCTAAGTACTATAATTGAAATTCAAATTTCTGGCAGCACCAGATAAATGGTGGTTCCATAGACTATGTCTGTGTATACAAATGGTAGGCTTTCTCCAGGAGGGGAAATTTAATGCCATAAAAATACAATTTAGTCAATTATTATTTTTTGCCCCCCAAAATCTACAAAAACCAGAAAAAATTATTCATGTCCAATACTTGATACTAATGTTTAATACAAAAAAGTGATGTAGTATTTAGAATAAGATCTAAAAAATACAAATATATAGGTACAAATTAAAAACCAATCTAACTTAAACTTCAATCATTTTAAATTACTATTGAATCTAACCTATTTTTAATTCTGGTTTTTTATGTCAGTCATCTAGCATTTATTAAGTGAATACTACATTATTAGACTAGGCTGAAAAGTTTTATTTTTTTAAAAATTAATATAAATCTATTTTTTATTTCCTCCCAACTACTACATACCTGCCCTATATGGAACAAATGCATGTTGTTACAAAGAAAAACAAATTATTTGTAACAAATAAGCACAATCAAGCAAAATAACATCTTTCATTATTCATATTAAATGTGTGTGTGTGTGTGTGTGTGTGTGTGTGTGTGTGTGTGTATGTCTCTGCATCTTGAATCTATTACCTCCTTGTTAGGAGACAGATTGCATGCTTTATCAGTCTTCTATACTCATGAATGTTCATCATGTTGATCAGAATTCTTACGGCTTTAAAAGTTGTTTCTCTTTATAGCATTGCTATTACTATAAAAATTGATTTCCATGTTCTTCTTATCAGTTTTTGAAAGTCTTCAAAACTGTTTTTGTAATATTGATCTTACTGTATAATTTCTTCTTCAGCATCTGCTTGTTTTACTCTGCATCAATCCATACAAGTCTTTTATATCTATTTGAAATATATTTATTCTTTTTTTTTTTTTAGCAAAATAGTATTCTATTACATTCATATACCATGACTTGCTTAACTATTTCCTAACTGGTGGTCATCTCTTTAGTTTCAAGTATTTTACTATTACAAAAAGACATGCTATAAATTACACACTTACTCTATTTTAAGAAGAAAAGATTAGTTTTCTATCATTTAAACTCTGGATAATGAAAAAAAAGTCTTATATAAAATTTTTCAATTACTTTTGTGCTTCAGTATAATTTAATAACAAAAACTCTTAGATATTTATTTGCAAATTATCAGTGAAAATTCACCTTTTGTAGGACAGGGCACATAGAATGCTACCAATATACAAAGGTATCACTCTTGATTCCAATGCTATTTAATGCCATAAGCTGATTACTCCTAGTAAAACATAGCTTCAGAACTACTGTAAGCTTTTGAAAAAAACAGGCTTTTTGAAAACCAAAAGGGAAAGAATGAAAGATTTATAACTCAAAACTTTACATGTGCCATCAGTCTGTCTCAATAGATAGTCAAAAGGGTTTTTTTTTTAAATCATCACTTAATAAGCCAACAGGAAACAGAGGACACCTGTATGTACTCTGTTGGGGCATGAGGAGGAAATGTCCCTTCCATTGCACATGCCTATTAAAAAAATTGATGAAATTTCATGAGAATTAGAATCAGGCAAGAAATATTACAGATTCATTGAGAACTAGGCCCTCAGCAGCCCTGTTTGTAGTGGCTAGAAGCTGGAAAATGAATGGATGCCCATAAATTGGAGAATGGTTGAGTAAATTGTGGTATATGAACATTATGGAATATTATTGTTCTGTAAGAAATGACCAGCAGGATGAATACAGAGAGGACTGGCGAGACTAACATGAACTGATGCTAAGTGAAATGAACAGAACCAGGAGATCATTATATACTTCAACAACGATACTGTTTGAGGATGTATTCTGATGGAAGTGGATCTCTTCGATAAAGAGAGCTAATTCAGTTTCAATTGATCAATGATGGACAGAAACAGCTACACCCAAAGAAAGAACACTGGGAAATGAATATAAACTGCTTGCATTTTTGCTTTTCTTCCCGAGTTATTTATATCTTCTGAATCCAATTCTCCCTATGCAACAAGAGAACTGTTTGGTTCTGCATACATATATTGTATCTAGGATATACTGTAACCTATTTAACATGTAAAGGACTGCTTGCCATCTGGGGGAGGGGAAAAATCGGAACAGAAGTGAGTGCAAGAGATAATGCTGTAAAAAATTACCCTGGCATGGGTTCTGTCAATAAAAAGTTATTAAAAAAAATAGAGAGAAAGAACTAGGTCCTCAGTGGTTATTCTTCCTATTATACATATGCATACATGTGGTTTCCATTACAGAATGTAAGTACCTTGAGGGCATGAACTTTTATTTTTCTCTTTGTTTTCCTAACATCAAATTGTGTACTATAAGAGAGGGAGTAACCCAACCATTAGATATATCACGCTCAAAAGAGAAGTTGGTACAAGGAATATTGGTAGTAGCCACTTTTAGTTTGAGTCTGCTACTTTCAATGATCCCAATAGCAAAGAAAAGGTAGCTTCTGATTTGTGAAGTTTGATTATTTTAACTGGAGATCTGCTCTATCTTTTCACTAAATACTCTTGGCAGAAGCTAATTAATGTTATTTGATTAAATGATATTGAGAAAACATATAAAAGAGTTGTAAATTGGTCATTGAAATTGGGTAAATCACACCAAATTAGAACTTTGGTGTTATAGTACTAGAGAAATAGTCTTACCTTCTCAGTGTTACTCCTAGAACTGAATGTAATCTGCTGGTTTGATTTATGAGTCTTAGGAGGGAGAATGAACCCAGAGTTCTTATGCTATGAATAGCTTCCAAGTTAATAAAGAGAAGCAAAATAGCACACTGCATAACCATATAATAGAGACAGGGACAAAACTTGTGATTTCATTGGTATAAGGGAATTTCATTGGTTTTGGCTGTACCAAAACAGGTCAGCACTTTGTTTGCAACTTACAGTTTTGGAGAGTTACCTTTAGTACAGGAAGATTAAATAATTTGCCTAGGATCAAATAATAGACTTGATATATGTGGACTTGAACCCATATCCCCTTGACTTCAAGACTGGCACTAGATACTCAGGTATCTAGATATATTTGATATATATGTCTATGCAAGAACAAACAACATATCCTACTTATAAGGAGTCCATGGTATCATAAGCAATGCTTATAAAATGTACATATATATTTTGAAAGTGATCTTGAAATTTTGAAATAATAAACATGAATAATGAAGATAACATCAAAATAACAGATATGCGGGTAATTAAGATATGTTCTGAAGCATATGTATATTCAAACATAAAAACATACATTTGGGGTATTTTGTATAAATTTGTGTGCATTTCCATGTAGTTGGATATATATTTTTAGAGAAATTGATGCCCCCCAAAATTTATATTTGCACTTTTTCCAAAGTGATTGGTGTTCAAAGGTTAGTTTTGTGTGACTTCCTTACAGTTCACTTCTGACAATAATCTCAAAATGTGTCTATTTGAACAGGGTAAACATTGTAGAAACAAGGAAATGTTCAATTCAAGATTTTACTGAAAAGTGAGAGGCATTCCTCCCAAGCATTTGAGAGGGCTCAGACCCTAGGTTTTTGGGGGAGGGGACGGGAGAGACTGCAATGACAGCTGGTGAGTTGTGGTCATCTCTGTAGAACCCATCATCCCTTCATGGAAACAGAGGTAAATTAGCAATTCCCTAAGGTCAGACGCTATTACATCTTTCCCAGGATTCTATCTGCCCTCCACCCACAGCAGGAAGATAAGCAAATGTCCCATGTGTTGTCTTCACTCAAAAAGCCCACAGTGTCCTGGACAGAACCGGAAGGACACAACCACTACCAAGGGGCAATAATGGCAAACTTGGGAGGAAGTTCTGGCAAATGGTGGCTAGATTCAGTAGGAATTTAGATCAAAAGACTATAGCTGTGAGAAGACTTTAGTGGACTGAGGAGGGGTCCTGTATACTGGGACTGGAAGAAGGACCATTCCTTTAGTCATCAGAACTGGAGCCAGAGAACTCTAAAGAAGTGATAAGTGTAAAGGATATGATCACTAATCATTGGAATACTTCAAACAGAAGCAGCTGAACATTAGCACTTCACCTGGAATGGAGAGCCCAAATCCTGGGAGCTTGCTTTAGAAAGTGTTTGTTTTATTTTGAATGTTTCAGTCTTCATTATTGTTGTCTCCTTATGGATTCCCTAGCATGTGGCACTCCAGGGGTTAATTGGGTTAGCTGCATTTACATAGGAATTCCTGAGTAGCACTAAATCATGCTCTTTATCCCTCTGTGTTATAAGAGAACATAAACGGTAATCAATACATCAGAGATAATATGAGCTCAGCACTAGAGAGATCTGGGTGGTTTTTCCTTCTAAAGCAAAATGAGCAAGTCTGATCATTTTTTGAATCCCAAAAGCATTTATTTACATCCTAAAAATACCACATTGGACATTTATTTTTGTCATAGATACACAGGAAGCAAAACTCCTCTTTGGCTGGCAACCAGACCAACAACTAACTCATGTAATGACATCTAATGAGTGAGAGATGAAATCTAAAAGAACCCCCAGTGACCTGGCTCCCAGTTCAGTCTTTTGAAATTGTTCTAGAATCCATGAAACTTTTAGTCAACAGGCATTAGGTTGTGCCCAGTACTATTCTAGGCACTATGGGGAATACAAAAGAAGCATAAGGCATAGTCTCTGTCCTGGAATTGCTTGCTGTTTAGTTGAAGAGCTAAGGCAGAAATTCAACTAAGCAATAAGTATTGATTGAACACCTACTGTGTGCTAGACTTGAAACAGAACATAAGTAAGTATATGAGCCAATAATAGATGTTATATTACAGGATAGAGGTCCAAAAGGATTTCAGAGAATGGAAATACAATAGTTTAGAGTAGGCAGGGAAAGCTTGTTGGAAGAGATTGTTATCAAGGTAGCTCTTGAAGAATAGGTAGGATTTCAATTAGTGGCAAAGGTGGAGAGAGCATTTCAAGCAGTGAGAACAAAATGAACAAAAGAAACAGAAAGGTAAAAGTACAGTGTATTTTGTCCAAAAAGTCTGCTCTTATTAAAGTAGGCAGAACAGTGGGAAATAGGGTGAAATTCAAAAAGTGGCATTGAATGCTGGACTGTCTTAACTTGAAGATGGTGTTCTAACTACAGGAAATAAGAAAATTTGGAAAGGAAAAGTAGAGAGAAAGGATACTCAATCGGAAACTATGGGACATTTAGATAATAGTTCATTGGTCATTAGAATTGAAAATTCAGGTAAGAGCGAGCCATTAAAACCAGATGATAATATAGGTTACAGAGCCATCCCTAAGCAGAAAATAACTAATACTATGTGAATGAGTGGGCTCATTGATTGAGGGATTTATGAATTAATGAGCATAGGAAATTTCATGTTTAAAGAAAATCCCTTTTGCCAATGCAGGTTGGTGCCTTCTCTATAACTTATGGTGTCCAGACCACTGATAGATTTAATGATTTGTTCAGCGTCACACAGCCAATATATCTAAAAGGCATGACTTGAACTACCTGGTCCTGAGGCAGGCTCTTTATCAATTATATCATGTTTCAACCAAAGTGATTTAGAAAAATGAAATATCAGCCTCAAAATGACATCTATAACATTCAAAAGAATAATTTTTATGTAACTCAATGGAAGGTTAGGTGGTATAATGATTATACCAAGCACTAGGCTTGGAATCAGGAAGACAACTTTGTGAGTTCAAATCAGACCTCAGACACTAACTGTGTGAACCTAGGGAAGTCACTTAATCCTGTTTGCCTCAGCTCCTCATATGTAAAATGATCTGGAGAAGGAGATGATAAACCACTCCAGTATCTCTGTGAAGGAAACCCCAGAATGGGGTCATGGAGAGTTGGAGGTGACTGAACAAAAACTATAACTGAAAAAATAGACTATTTTATGACAATAACTTACAGATATAAATGAATGATAAACTACAACTTTACAAGGAATTATAAACATTTTGCATGCTTCTCAGTTTTGTCTTAAATAAGATGTTCTTTTGACAAGTAAATTAACTGAAACAAAATAAACAATTTCCAGATTTTGCATTAAGTATGCACTTAAAAATAATTTTGTAATCATTCATTCAACTGCTCTACATTCCAACCAAATTAGAGTAGAGAAGTTGATTTTTCCCAAATTCATTATGCAATTTTTCACCTGTACTCATTTGCACAGAAAGTTCCCCATATCTTGAATTCACTCTTTTCTCATTTCTACCTGTCAAAATATTTTCCTTCTTTTAAGGCTGAACTGAGGTATGACCTCTATGTAAGGCCTTTCCTGATTCCCCCAAATGAATACATTTTTTCTCTTTTCAAATTTCACTATCATATATTATCTGGAACTCTCTTTTGCTTCCTCAAAATCTATTCTGTCCAGTTATATGCAATTTCCACTGTAGAAGATAATGTCCTTGAGAAAAAAGTTATTTTAAAAACTTTTCACTCTTGTACATCATATAGTGGAGCAGATAAGTGGTGAGTAGATAGTTCTCTGGGCCTGTCATCAGGAAGACTATGATCCCAAATGCTTCCTTAGCTGTGTGACTGTGCCATATTGTTTAAACTCTATTTGCCTTAGTTTCTCAGCTGTAAAATGAGGATATAACAGTGCTTACCTTAGAGGGTTGTTGTGAGGATCAAATGAGAGAAAATCACTTAGCATAATATTTGCCATACAGTAGGAGTTATATAAGTGTTTATTTCCTTTTCTTTCCCCTTAATAAATGTTTATTGAATATAATGAAATTAGATATTTCAAAATATTAGAATTGAATTGAATTTTTATGTGCCAAATAGTTGGAAGTGTTTGGAGATATAAAATAAAGAAAAGAGATAGAAAAGAAAGAAAACTGACAAAAGAATATTGAATTTATTTGAGAGTAGGTCAGTGGGTGGCATTTGTCACCGAATCTGTGACTTTGTTGAATGCATTATGTATATAGAGCCCCTTGCAATGCAAAATGAATGTAGATAGAGTTGGATTTTAGTAAGGATTGGACTAGGTGACCCACAAGGTTATATTTTATGATTTTTTAATAGGTAGTAGAGGCTCGTTATAGGTTTTTTGAGCAAAGAGACAAATAAGGAGGAAGATCAATTTAGCAATAATGTACAGAATGGATTAGAAAGGAGAGTTTAGAGGCTGGGAACCTGGCTGTCCTACATTTCACATAGGGCACTTGAAAGAAGAGTTTCCTAGAAATAAAGGTTTCTAAATTTTGAAATCTTACAGGACCATATCCTCTTGCAAATGATTTGTGACTTATTTATTCATAGTATCCTTTAAAAACTATTCAGGAGTAATGCAAACAATCATCACTTCCCCCTATATTAAATAGATTACAGGGATGAGAAATTGGTTTGCCTGCCCTTTTTACCATCTCTGTTTTATGTAATCTGTTGACAGCAATGTAACAAGAAAACTAAGGTTTTGAGTTTGCTCATACTGCTGGAGTCAATTGTGGGAAGACTGCTTATGTGGAAGTTATGGTGAGTTGATTAAAACTATCCAGTGATACAAGAAGAAAAAATACCTTAAATGGTCACATATGAGGTCTCAGATGAAAGTAAGAATAATTTCCTAATGACATTGTAGAACACCAGAACAGAAATAGATGTAGGGTTTCCTTTGGGCATCTTTAGAGGAGGCATTTTCTTCCAAGGTTAAACTCTGTGTGAGTCTGCATGGAAATCTACCCCTCCCCTCAATTTTGCAAGTTATCATATATAAAAACATAACCAAGTTTCTTCTTTGAGAGTCTTTATTTTGCTGGATTGAATACATGGGGCCAGGGAATTTTCCACCTGCTTGTTCCTGTTGAGAATTATCTTGTTTGGAAATATTACTGAATTTGCTTATGCTGCTGGCAACTTCATAGGGTGAATACCACTTTCCTTCAAACAGGAAACTGACCATGCAGTTTCAAAACCAAAGACTAGGAAATAAAATATCAAATCCATTAAAACTCAATTCATGATAATAAATCTTTAATTCTATAAATAAATTCTTAATATAGAACCTGATCATCACATAACCCCTCTGGGCAAATGCAATTCTGAAAAGCAAAGCTGATACAATAGATAAATATCCCAGTTCAGAGTCAGAAGGGGGCAGGAGAGGGAGGGGGGGAAGGGGAGGTGTGCGAGGATTGAAGTCATGCTTCTAATACATACTAGCAGAATGATGCTGGATAATTCAAAAACATCTATGAAGTAGTTATTATGTGCAAGGCACAGTCAAAAGTCCTTGTTCTCAAGAAGCTTACAATGTAATGGATAAATCATTTAACAGTACCTTGCTTTATTCTCTTTGACCATAAGCTTCAGAGCAGGTGCTGTTATGAATTAGTAGAGATAGTATCTTTACTGGAAATTATAATAATAATAATAGTTAAGTTTTATAGTACTTCACACATATTATTTCATGTTATATTCATGACAACCCTAGAGGGTAGGTGCTATTATTATCTTTGTTTTACAAATGAAGGAACAAAACCTGAGAGATATTTAGTGCCTTACTCATAGCCACAGCTAATAAATATCTGCAAAAGGATCTGAAATAAAGGTTTCCTGATTTCCAGCAGACAGCTAAGTGGCACAGAGGATGGAACAAGGCTTGAAATCTGTAAAACTCTTCTTCTGTTCAAATCTGGTCTCAGACACTTGCTAGCTGTGTGATCCTGGGCATATCACTTAACCATATTTGCCTCAGTTTCCTCATCTGTAAAATGAGCTAGAGAAAGAAATGGAAAACCACTCCACCCCTACCCCTAGTCAAATCCAATTCTCATTCTGAAAACCTGACTCAGCAGTCACTGTTTCAGAGCTTCCAGTTCAGTTTGTCACCTCTACTTTAACATTGAATATAATCCACAACTATAATATTTTAGGCTGCAATTTCCAAGTTTTCTAAAAAATAATATGCCTACTTATTCTATGAAATTCTATGAAAATGAAATAAATTTTAAAGGGGAACCAGAATTTTTCTTTTTCTCCCAATTATCTTTATGTTTTTATCTTTTTGCTCCTTTCAGTTCTTTTCAATGGCACCTGTGTTGCTGAGCCAGAAAAAGCTTTAGAATGGGCCTGAGAGAAATGAGTTTAGAAATCTTTTTTTAATGAAATTTGCAGCTATCAGCTCACCTAGTTGTTTCTCTTATTTAAAAAAAAAACATATTCTTCTGAACATCTGTGATTTTTAGTGTTGGCTTACTATTGTCATAATCATGTTGCCTGAAAATGTACTTTAGCTTTTCTTCCTATTCCACTACAATGTATTAGCTATAAATCTCCATAGTTATTGACTGGTTTTGGCTTGTAAACAATTTAAAAAGTCATTTAGTAATTTCTCAAAATGACTTTGTAAGAGCTATGAACTGCAGGACCTCTCAGAGGGCCAATTGCCCCTGGTGCTTGCCTTGCCTTGCCTTCTTAGCAGCCTAAATAGATCTTCACACAAGTTGAGATTAGGGTAGAATAGTGGCAAGAATGAGTTTATGATCAGCCATTAGCAAGGCACACAAGGATAAATGGCATCCCCTAAAGACCTTTCCATTTAAGCCTGTATGTAGTCTTTCTGGGACAGCATTCTGCAAGACCAATCACCACAAAAGGAAGACATCTGCCTAACTCTTCTCCCAAAGGTAAAAAAAAATATGCCATCAAAACTTGTGGGAATCTGTTCCATGAATTTATCAATTTATTTGTTAATTTATTTATAAATTAATTATTTTTATTTGTTTATTTATTTTTTTCTTGATCTTTCCTCCTGGTAGAAAGTAAGCTTTTTGAGAGAAAATTCTTGCTTCTATCACTTCTGTCTATATGACTTTTGACAAGTCACTTTGTCTTTCTTAATTCAGTGTCCTCATATGTTAAGTGAGAGGATTGAACTAGATACTATCTAAGGTGTCTTCTAAGTCTAAATATATAGTGGTAATGTCCAGGATTTTATATCTCCATTGTAGATTTTATACTTCCATTGTAGGTGTTCAATCAATATTGAATTGAACTATAGAGTAACTCCCTATAGGTATATAGATTGAGCAAAGCAGCCAAACAAACTCAAAACTATGTACTTTCATCCTAGATTAAGACCATCATCCCAAGTTAACATAATAGTTCCAAAATTTGGCATATGCAATATAATTTCCTATTAGCATGAAATAGAGCCTGGTGCTGAAGTTCTGATTGCTAGTTACAATCCTGTCATTAGCTAGAGGGTCATAAATAGAAATATCTTTTGATTAGTTGTCTATCGTGTAGCATCTCTGAACCTCAGTTTCTTCTTCTGCAAACAAAAAGTAAGGACACCTGCCTGGACTATTTTATAAGGTCAAATGAGATACTGTGTTGGAAAATTTTTTGATGACTATAAAATTGTTATACATAGATAAAATATTTTAAGGCTATCTTTATAGCCTATCACTTCTTTAAGTGGAGATTTTCCCATTTTTACCCTATTGTAAATTAGAAAATAAGACAAATCTTAAATATCCTACTTCAGTAATAGAAGAGGTGTTGTGTTCAACAATATACCATTATCAGTCACAGAATCATAGGCTTTCATAATTGGAAGGGACCTCAGGAGTTATCTACTTTACCTAACATTTGAAGAAAAATTACATCATAATCTAGCATCATACTCAAATGATTTTTGCTTTGGAAAATTACTTTTTGCTTGGAAAACTACTCAGGGAAGAAACCTGCCACCTCCCAAGAAATCCCTTCCACTTTAGGGCAACTGGAATTTTAAGAAAGTTGCAAGCTTAAATTTCTCTCTCCCTCCCTTCCTCCCTTCATTGTCCTCTTCCTCTTCTTCTTTCTTCTTTCTCTCTGTCTCTGTCTCTCTGTCTCCCTCTCCCCCACCTGTTGTTCTTAGTTCTGTCCCCGGGGGTTAAACAGAACAAGTCTCAACTGTCTTCCATATTACAGAATTTCAAATACTTAAAAAGAACTATCATGTTCCTACCTCCCCCCGCCAATCACCCAGGTTTTTGCTTCTTCGGGCTAATGATCCTCAGTTCCTTTAAATGATTCTTATATGACATGAACTGAAGGCTTTTGATTACTTTGGTTGCCCTCCTCTGGTATTTTGGGTCAGGTTTATCAATGTCCTTTCTAAAACGTGGTGCCCTGAATTGAACCCAATACTGTAAAGGGGCTCTGACCAGGGCAGGGTACAGAGAGTCTATCAGTTCCTTATCACTGGAAGCTTTTACTTTCTTAATGCATTCTAAGATTTCCTTAACTTTTTTTTTTTGCTGCCATATTACAATGTTGATGCACATTGAGTCAATATTTTAAAAAAACATGTTCTTTTCCCCTTGATTACTATCTAACTATGCCTTTTTTCAGTTTATACTTATGAGGTCAATAGTTTGAATCTAAGTTTTAGGATTTAGATTGATGATTATTAAATTTAATTTTATTAGATTTGGTCCAATAATCTAAGATTTAAGATATTTAGGAGTCCTTGCTGTGGTTCATTGTGTTAGCCATCCTTTCCAGCTTTGTGATATTTACTTATAAGGAGTACCATGGAGACCCATCATCATTAACCTATTCTCTGAATTGTGTTTCCAAGAGGAGGGATGGGTTATCCCCAACCCTTTTGACAAGCATATTATATTTGCAAAACAGCTGTCTGGGATTAGGGGTATAGAACATGCCTATGGTGCAAGGATTTTCTCTATATGAAGCAAATGATCCCACATTGGGATCAAAATGAAATCTTAGCCTCAACAACTACCCTATCATAATGAATGAAGAGCAGGTCTGGCGAATGACATACCAAGTGCCAGACTACAATATAGACTGACACTCATTTCAACTCATTTATCATCACTTCCCTTGTCTAAACTCAGAGGTAGAGGCTTAATACCAGACACAGCTGCTATCATAGATTTGCAAAGATCTTCTTTGGATATTGACAGTAAGAGTATTGATGATGCTTTCAAATGTGCCTGGGCATGTGGTCTCCTAGCACTTAATTTAGTGTCTCCTAATGGACTGAGTTTTACTTTTAAATATAGTCAAGACCATGAATTCCACCACTGAACTTCTAGAATATTCCACATTAATTTATGAGAATCATCAAGCCTCCTTATTTGCCAATTCTTCCTTAGTATTTGTAGAATAGACATGTCTCCCACCAAGACAGATAGAAAGAAGAAAAGATATATTTACCTTTTGTGAAAGAAAGCTATGGAGTTTTTTAGTTCTAAATGCCAGAATTTCCCAATATGAAGCTCACATTCATCCAAGAAAGGTCAAGGTATTTAGAAGGAGAAAGAAGATACCATTTTCAATGGAGATTAGAAAATTTCAGAACTTGTAAGAAAAACACTTTCCACATAATTAAGGATTAATGTTTGTCAAATCAATGAATGATTGATAGGAAAGATAAGAAGCCAAGAAAACAGTTCAAATGAAATCTATTTAATTGAATAGCCTTATAAAAATTAGCTAAAAACTCTAAATTTAATACAGTTGAAGTGACTGCAAGTTCTGATGACCCAAAAATCAGAGATTGTCACAATCATAGAATGTCAAGAGATTGCCTTAGTCAAGGCTCCCCTTTCGCAGATATAGCAACCAAGGACTAGACAGGGGAAATATTTGCACAAGATCACAGAGTTAATGAGTAGTGAAGTCAAATTAAACCCAGATCTATTAATTCTTAGGCCAATGTCCATTTTTTACTTATTTTTTTATATAAAGACTTTCTGTTCCATATAATGAAGGATTTGTAACAATTTGTCATTATTGCTTTAGTTAATTCCTAATGGTAGGCAATTCCTGTGTGAACTAATCTAAGAAATAAATACAAAATCCAAACTTCTTCCACACTTTTCAGCAGAAACATGATTGAAAATGTTGGTACCAGGGCAAATTCATTTGGTTGTGGAGGTGTCAGATGATGTTTGTAATGATTTGGTGGTGATGAAAAAGCCCACTTTTTCAAGCTGGCAACTCTTTTGCCTCTTTCTGAATCAGTCACAGACTACTTGAGTGAAAAATCCTTTTCCCTGCTACTATTTATTAATCTCTTATCCCCATTCACCTCAGTTTACCCTCTCCCCATCCTAACTTGTACTTCTTTTGCCTCTGCAATGTCATCCAATGTCCTCTACTTCCACTACCATTTTTAATATCTTCCATGCTTTAGCACAGTGGTTAGTATAGAGCTTTTTCATGTTGAACAATTTACCATCAGAGTAGTATCTGACTTTGATACAAATTTGATACATAATAAACAAATATGACAATATTTGTCCTCTTAGAAGGATTTCAACAATGTGCCTGAAAACATCATGCTAAAGTGCATGGGAACAAGCACACAGCATTATTTCACCCATTGGTTACTGAGAAAGCTCAAGAGTATTGTCCATTGTCCAAAATCCAGGCAAAAATGCCATCATGAAATGGATATACTATACTGATGACCTTCTCTGGATAACTAAATTTTGTCATAATTTTCCATAAGTCTTTATGATTGACAGCATCAAAGGCATTGTTCATATTTATAAATGTTATATGAAGACCTTTTTCTTGTCCAAGCATTTCTCCTGAAGCTATTGAGCAGCAAACACTATGTAAACTGTTCCTCAGACTCTTCTGAAGCCCCACTAGCTTTCAGGTAGATGATCTTCTTCCAGCCATGGGATTAGCTTATTAAAGAGGACTCTGTCAAGAATCTTCAATCCATTCCCTTTACCTTTATGAGACAGACGGTGGAGGCATCCTTGAACTCTTGGGGCATAACTTTCTCTTTCCATATAATCTGGAAAATTTCAGTCAGCTTTTATATGAGCAATGGACTCTCCTTCCTCCCCCCAGACCTTGTAAATCCCAGCTAAAATAGAATCAGTACCAGAAACTCTGCCACACAAAAGTAGCCTAATGGTCTTCAAAGTCTCTTCTTTAGTTGAACCTTCAGCTAGGTAGTGATTGATTTCAATCTGAGGTAAATGAGTGGCTTCAGCACTGATTGATAATGATCTATGGCAGTATTCAGCCCATTTCAGTGAGATCAAGGCCTTATCATTAATCAATATGGCTCCACCAACACTGAATAGTTGAGGTGCACCATAGATCTTTGGTCTACAAAAATAACCTGCAGTGCATCATAAAAGTGCTTGGGATTGTTTCTATCAGCATAAAATTGAATTTCATCTGCCTTGTTACTGAATCCAGAATCCTACATCTCTTTAAGTATCTATTGTACTTTCTTTTGTTAGAATCGAATGCTATCTTCTTACAAATGAATGAATTCTTCTGCTGGTGCATCCTGTAGAAGGAACATTGGTATATGACTTTTTCTTTACAGATGATTGTGCAATATATCACAATATAGCCTCCAAAGCTGAGATGCAACAAAGTATGAATAGATTCTCTGTTGCTTGTCCTAATTTTTGCCTAACAATTAATACCTAGAAAACACTGGTGTTCCATCAGCCAGCATTATGCCATCTATATGTGGAACCATTAGTTACAACAAATAGAGAAGTTTTGAATTCTATGGATAAGTTCATATATACAAGTAGTATACTTGCCAAGGATGTCCTCATTGATAATGAGGTTGTTGAACTAGCTTAGTGTTTAGGAGGTATAAGAAAAGTAAGACATTAGACTGACTACCAAATTGAAGGTCTACAGAACAATTGTGTTGACCCCATTGTTGTATGTCTGTAAAGCCTGGATAGTGTACAAGTACCATGCCAGAAAATCACTTCCATATGAATTGTCTTAGGAAGATTCTGAAGATCATCTGACAGGATAAGATACCAGACACTGAGGTTCTTTCTCAAACTAAACTGCCAAGCATTTAAATTCTACTTCAGAGAGCATAAATCCATTGCTTTAGCCACATTACTCAAATGCCAAATGCATGCTTGACAAAAAGACTATTTTTGAAGAACTTAAACAGAGAAAGTGCCCACAAGGTGGTCATAAAAAAGTTAAGATCTCTCTTAAAAACTTTAGACTTGATTATATGACATTGGAGATACTTGTGCAAGACCACCTAGCTTGACACACCCTCATCAGAGAAGGTATTGTGCTTTATGAGCAAAGCAGAATTGAATTAGCTCAGAAAAAAATGCAAGATATGCAAAGTTAGAGAATCTACCCCAAATATTTATAGGAACTATTTGTGTCTGACCTGTGGCAGTGTATTCTGAACTCTGATCAACCAGCGTTGGCAGACTAACTTGAGCCTAATATAGTCATGTATAACTTTGGTCCTCTTCAAAAACAGAGGATAACAACTGACCCACCAACCAGTTGGCACACAATATAGTATGAATAAAGGTTTGTTGATTGATTTATTGGTTGGAACAAAAAGAGCCCTACTGACAAAAACAAAAACATCCCAAGATAGCATCACTAATAAGATACTGTCTTCTTTGCTACCTTGTTCAGTCAGCAATGGGTGTACTTTCCCTCATTTCTTACTAGCACATTGAACCTGAAGCTTCTCTCTCATTCTTCCTTTCTCAAAAATATATCACTTCACTGAGTCTTCCTTTTAACACATTCCCCTATTCATTTACTTGGAGACTTGAATAAACATATTTATGTCTACTCAAAAACTTTGGCCTCATCATAACTTACTCTCTTCTCCCCCTAACATCCTATGAAGCAAGAGGGAGGGAACCATTGACCAACCTCAAGGTAGCTCTAGAGGTGTCCCTCTCTGAGGCACTGCATGGAAGCTCACTGTTTATCCCTCATCTATAAGGCAACAATTGTTAAATAAGAATCCTTCTATCTTCTCTGATAAGTCTATTTCTCATCTATTGTACTCAAGAACCCTGAAAAGATACAAGTACACCATGTTTGTATCTTGTGACATCAACAGTCAAGAACCTCATTCTCAACCTCTTCCTGGGGTTACTCTCCCCTGCAACCCTTAAGGAGACATTAATATTAAAGCAATCTTCATTAGCTAGTAACCTCCATCCCTTTCTCCTGAGACTCTTTTTCCCTTTAATCTTACTCTTAATATGGCAGTGAATATAATAAGGTAACAGAACTGAAAACTTCAGACTGTAGCAGAAAGGAAGTGGTGATGTTCCTGGATGTCAGTATCTATGTTAAGACTCAAAGTGCCCCTTCCCTAGTTACAACTCTGATCTCAATCCTCCTGCTATGTACAAACTTAAGTTCCAGATGTGGAGAAAAATTGTAGATCATGTAAAAAATCAAAATTGCTCCAGTGATACTTTCCATACTTTGATTCTAGAAAAACTCTTAGATCAAAGATGACAAGGTGATATGTATATATAATCACAAAATATAATTTATGAAAATGTGTGGTCAGACAAGAACTTCTAAAGAAAAATATAGTAAACTTAAGATTTAAAGGCAGAAGTGATTTTAGGTTTTATCTAGTTCTTTCTTCTCTGTGAGAAAATTGAAGTTCAAAATAATAAAGCAAAAAAATAGGGTGGCCCAGGGAATAGAACATCAGCCTTGGAATAAGAAGGATCTGAGTTCAAATGTAGCCTCAGACCCGATCTTGGGCAAATCAGTTGAGGCTCCAAATTTCCAAGTCTAACTCCAAATCTTCTGTTCTTTCTACTTTATCTTATTACCCTGGATAGCCTGGGAGGTAGTGGCAAGAAATGGGAAAGTTGCTCCTCATGAACAGGTCAATTTTGAGTTAAAGATAGACATAAATAACAGATTTTTGAAAGAAAACTGAAAGCTACAGACAAAAGAACAGTCTTCACATGTACATATGGGAGAGAGAACTGGGGGTGATACATTGGGCTTTTCCACTGTACTTGCTGCCCTCACAGATGTCGGCTGCTGCAGGCTATATTTATGTGTATAGCTTGGGGTGCACAGAAAGTTTGAGTGGGAGGAATTTTTTTTAAATACCATTCATAATGAGGGATATGAAGATTGAATAGTTCTCTGAAGGTTTATGAATTCACTTTTTAAAGCCCATTTAGAACTAAACTAAATTATCTCGATCTCTTTATATTTCAGAAAGAAATTCCAAATATATTGTAGTTATAACTATGTGCACATATATACATATTCACACACATATATAACTATATTTATACTTATGTCTCTTTATGTACATATATTTATGTATATCTAGACCTAAATATATATTATCTGAGTTCCTTATATTTATGTCTTAGTTTGTACACATTTCTGTATCTATATTCACATATATCTAATCTATAGATTTATATACTTTTATATAACCACATTTATAACTACTTATAACTATATCTATGTCTCAGTGTCTCCTCTCTCTCTCTCTCTCTATATATATATATAGAGAGAGAGAGAGAGAGAGAGAGAGACAGAGAGAGAGAGAGAGATATGCCTATATATCTATATATATATCATCTATGTGAAAGAAGTCTTTATATCTATGTGTAAGCCTATGCCAGTTTCTGAATCTGTATCTACATATATCTCATCTATAGCTATAACTATACCTATATATATATTTCATCTATCTCTATACAGATAACTTTAACTTTGGTTGTATTTTATCTATATTTATGTCTCTATATAATTATAGTTATATCTATATCTTAAGTGCTATGTATTGTTACTGTATTTGCATGTATATTTATATCTGTAGAATTGTAACTGTAGCTGGCGCTGGAAGTGGAACTCTAGGACTGAAACTATGTATCTATAACTGTATCTATATCACTATCTGTAGCCACAGCGGTAGCTGGTACTGCAGCTATGGCAGTTATGGACAAGAAGAGCAGGAGTTTCTGAGTCTTCTTTGCCACTTTGGCCACTATGACATTTTCATTGTGTGGTAAATTTTCATTGCTTGGTGATAGCAGCCATAGCAGGGAATATGGCTCCTCGTCTTTCAAGCTTACCAAAATTCCACTTTTTTAAAATGTATATTCACTCTCCTGCTCTCACTTCTACCTCAACCTTTCAGCCTGCCTTGCCATTCACCTTTTCTAGGTCACTGTAGCACCAGGAGATGCTTAGGAAGAAAAGGAAGATATCTAGGATTTGATTCTGCCAAAAAAAAAAACAAAACAAAAAAAACCCACAACAACATGGCAATTGAATACAAGAGGTTTGGCTTTAATCAACCAATCACTAACAGTGAATTCAAGGAATTGAAGAATAAGACCCCTTTCTCCCCTTCAACAACATTGAAACATTCAAAGGAAATCCCAGGAAGCATTGATGAGAACACTAATTACTATTATGACATTTAACTGGTTGTCAGCCTCATTCCAAGTGTAACATTTATGTTGAATATCTCATTATTTCCGTATGCAGTTGAGGCCAGAGACAAGGGTCTAGTGAGGTCCTACAGAAAGAGAACAAGGATTGCCAATGCTATGTCTCCATGGTAGCACTGCTAATCTGGCAAGATCGCCAAGCACACACAGAGGAGGAGAGGTTATTGACAAAGCTATCTTTGATACAGGGACTCTGCAGAGAGGAAAACAGTCCAGGAAATCCATTTCTAAAGGATGTTCTAACCCTTTAAATATAGCCTTTGCAGAGAAAGAGAGACTTTGAGGTAGTGGGGGTGGGGGTGGGGGCAGAGAAGCATTCCATTTTCAGGAGAACTTTTTGGTTTGGCCTGGGCTTGTTTTTGTTATAGTGCTCTCAAATGGCACTGGCAATCACATTAGTGGTTGTGTGCATTGTGGCCACTTCAATCAAGGCTTTTTGTTTGGGATCACCTGCCTTGCTTCATGGCAGTCTTTTATTCTATGGGCTGCTTTGCAGAGATCTAATCTGGCCTCGTGTTTAAAGAAGTGAGCAAGAAAGCAAGGGGGAAGAGATACCACTTTTCTCATGCATGTTAGGGTGGGCAAAGCACACATAACCTTACCCACCCAAATAGGGGGCTAATCTCTGCCCAGAGTCAGTTTACTCTAGGATGAAAATAAAATCAAACTCTACTGGTTTTAAATAATGAAACAATAACACTGAATAAGTGTGTGTGTATGTGTGTGTGTGTATGTGTGTGTACTCATTAGGTCAAATGACAATGACCGGTTGAATTTATGGGAAATGAAATTCACTGGGAAAAATGTAAAACTTTGAGACTTAAAAAAAATAAATTTTGCAACAAGATCCCAATTAATACAAATAAAGAATCCCACGAAGAGATCATATAATTCAAATTCACTCTGCATATTCCATTGAGTTGAAATCAGTTATTGAATTTTATATAATGATAATGCTATATTGTACAAATCTGAATGCATTGAGTACTTCATGGAATTCATTATTCTTTCTAATTGGGCATAGTTGTCTACATACTAGGGTAGGTAAAGTTGAATAGGCAAGAGTTCACATAAAAAACTAAAAATTCTAGTGTACCACACGTTCACATGAATCAACAGAACAACCTGCTAGCTAAAAAGTAAATATAATTTTAGATTACATTCATAGAAGCATTAGAGATCAATTATAAGAATTCTCCTCTCTCGTCTCAAAAATGTTCAGAGCAATGGAAGTGATAATCTTATTGTACTTTATCTTAGGCAGATCATATATGAGTTTTTTTTGAAAGGGTTACTAAGCTAGGCAAATGTAGATACAGATAGAATTTGATCATATTAGCTAAGTTAGCATACTGCTAAATTCAGCTCATATTTTTTAGCATTTGACAAAGTTTCTCACACTATCTTTTTTCCTGAAAAATTTAGGGGGACTTGAAACTGATTAAGTAGGCATACTCAAAGTACAGTCATTAATGCTTTCATGTAAATTTGGAAGGAGCTTTTTAATGGAGTGTCCTCAGGACAGGTGCTTGACCAATGCTATTTACTTTCTTTTTTCTTTTCTTTTTAAAAAAATTATTTAAAATTAAAGACAAAATAAGAAAAAAATCAAACAGAAAAAGAATGACAGAAAAAGGAAAAAACAAAACATTGTCATGTGCTCAGCAGAGCATCAAGGAAGATTCAAAATATGTAACAATCAATTTCCATTTCAAGAAAGCGTATATAATAATAGAAGACATTATATTCATGACCGTTCATCTTTTTTTGCTTCCTTGTAGATTATTCTTTTGCTCTTTGTTATGAACTTTTTACTTCATTCTTTTTTTCCCTTTCATATCCTCCCATCTTCCCAACCAGCATTTAAGCATGGATATATCTATATATACATTTACACATATACCCATACCTGCATACCCATCCACATACATGCATCTATGTGCATGCATGTACACACAGTGCATGTGTGTATACAGACACACATATACACATACACATTTACATATGCATGGGCATGCATCAAAAATAATATTAATATGGCTAAGAAATAATGTAGATTTCTCTCTTGATTGAACCTTTAAATGACTGAGATCAACAATTGCTAGCCCTATTTTTCTTCTAATAAGTTCTCCTGTTTTACGTTGTGTTTGTATATAACTCTTATTTCCTATCCCTGTTAACTCTTCTACTTTAGATCTACCCCTGGACTTGCCTTGTTATTACTTAACCTCCCCCTTCCCATGGCTCTCTCTATTATCTTCCCCCCACTCCATCCTTTCCCTTCCATTTATCCCATTCTCATTAATCTATATACCTTATCCCTTTCCTATTAATCTATACATCTTGTCCCACTAAACTCCCTTCTATATCCCGTTTTATCCTATTCCCTCCCTTTTTCTTTCTTTCTTTTCTTTTCTATTCTTTTCTTATTTTTTAGTGAGGCAATTGGGGTTAAGCGACTTGCTCAAGGTCACACAGCTAGGAAGTATTACGTGTTTGAGATCAGATTTGAACTCAGATCCTTCTGACTTTCAAGACTGATACTCTGTCCACTGTGCCACCTAGCTGCCCCTCCCCTTTTATTTCTTTATAGATTTTGGAGGATGGTATTCTCTTCATGATATATATACATATATAAATGTGCACACATATATTGTGTGTATGTATTGTTCCCTATTTAACCTATTTCCAATGTAAGTAGATTTTTAGAACTAATATAGCATGATTACTATTTTTGCATAAACAATTTTTCTTTGCTGAGTCCCTTGAAATAAGTGTTTGATCTTGGTTCTTTTTTTGTTAAAAAAAAAAAAACTCTTTAGGTTTGATAGAGACAAAATGTTGAAAACTTGCGAAAATATCCACTTTTTTCATTCAATATTATGGTTAGTTTTGCTGGCTATGATATTTTTGATTGCAGGCCTAATTATTTTGATTGTCAATATATAACATTTCAGGACCTGTGGTCTTTTATTGTAGCTGTTGATAAATTCTGTACAATCCTAATTGTAGCTCAAGTATATTTGAATTGATGGGGTTTTGTTGTTTGTTCCTTTGTTTGTTTCTTGTAAAATTTTCTCTTTGATCTGTGTTTTCAAAATTTAGCAATAATCATCCAATATGTTTTACTTGTATAAGATCTCTTTAAGGTAGTAATTAATGGATTTTTTCCATTTCTATTTTCACTTCTTGTTCTATCACTTTAGGACAATTTTCTTGATTATTTCTTGCATTATTGTGTCAAAATTCTTTTTTGGGTCATAGCTTTCAGATAGTCCAGTTACACTTGTTTTCTTTTCTTGATCTGTTCTGCAGATTTGTTGTTTTTCTTATAAGATGTTTCACATTCTGTTCTATTTTTTCTTTCTTTATATGTTGTTTTATTATTTCTTGCTTTCTTACAGCTTTTCTGTTTTCCCCTTGCTCAATTTTAATTCACAAAAAATTATTTTCTTCTTTAAGACTGGATCTCCTTTTCTAATTGGTTTGCTTTCTTTTTATAATCTCCTTGTTTTTCTTGGATGGTCCTTTTTTGGTTTTAAATTTTTCCTCAATCTCTCATTTGATTTTTAAAGTCTATTGAGTTCTTCTATAAATTCTTTCTTGGCAGATAAACATTTGATGTTACTCTTTGGAGTAGGAAAGGCTTCCCCCTATTCCCATATTAAACTTCTATGTTCATTCTAAGATGCAATTTTGTTTTGTTTATAGGGGAAATCTGGAGAGTTTGGAATTTTCTGACCTATTCCACTATCTCCCCAGAATCCTCTTCTGACCTGTGCTATTTAACACAGTAAGTATCTAAGGAAGGATTTGAGCTCAGGTCTTCCTGTTTCCAAGAACATGCTTCATCTAATTCACTGTAACACTTGCTTACTCTGTAATATCATCCCATGAAGAAATAGATAAAAAGAGAGGTAACATGGCATGATTCATTGGGGGCTAATATCAGAGTGAGGAAAACATTCATTCAAGTATCCTTTCTTAAACATCCTGGCTGTGTGACACTAAGCAAGTCATTTGACTTCTATATAACACTCTAAGATTATAAGATGCATTGAAGGCACTGACCTACATCAGGTCAAATATAAGGTATTTTTTTCCTCATCAAAATCTCCTATGTCAATAAAATCAAAGGTTCAGTTTTTCTCCTTAGAAATGAGAAAAGTGTGCTGGGATAACTGGAAATTAGTATGGCAGAAATTAGGCAAGGACCCACACTTAACACCACATACCAAGATAAGATCAAAATGGGTCCATGACCTAGGCATAAAGAACGAGATTATAAATAAATTAGAGGAACATAGGATAGTTTATCTCTCAGATTTGTGGAGGAGAAAGAAATTTGTGACCAAAGATGAACTAGAGACCATTACCAATCACAAAATAGAAAATTTTGATTATATCAAATTAAAAAGCCTTTGTACAAACAGAACGAATGCAAACAAGATTAGTAGGGAAGTAACAAACTGGGAAAACATCTTTACAATTAAAGGTTCTGATAAAGGCCTCATTTCCAAAATATATAGAGAACTGACTCAAATTTATAAAAAATCAAGCCATTCTCCAATTGATAAATGGTCAAAGGATATGAACAGACAATTTTCAGATGAAGAAATTGAAACTATTACCACTCACATGAAAGAGTGTTCCAAATCACTATTGATCAGAGAAATGCAAATTAAGACAACTCTGAGATATCACTACACACCTGTCAGATTGGCTAAGATGACAGGAAAAAACAATGATGAATGTTGGAGGGGATGCGGGAAAACGGGGACATTGATGCATTGTTGGTGGAGTAGTGAACGAATCCAGCCATTCTGGAGAGCGATCTGGAATTATGCCCAAAAAGTTATCAAACTGTGCATACCCTTTGATCCAGCAGTGTTTCTATTGGGCTTATACCCCAAAGAGATACTAAAAAAGGGAAGGGGACCTGTATGTGCCAAAATGTTTGTAGCAGCCCTGTTTGTAGTGGCTAGAAACTGGAAAATGAATGGATGCCCATCAATTGGAGAATGGCTGGGTAAATTGTGGTATATGAATGTTATGGAATATTATTGCTCTGTAAGGAATGACCAGCAGGATGAATACAGAGAGGCTTGGAGAGACCTACATGGACTGATGCTAAGTGAGATGAGCAGAACCAGGAGATCATTATACACTTCGACAACGATATTGTATGAGGATGTATTCTGATGGAAGTGGATTTCTCTGACAAAGAGACTTAACTGAGTTTCATTGGAGAAATGATGGACAGAAACAGCTACACCCAAAGAAGGAATACTGGGAAATGAATGTGAACTATTTGCATTTTTGATTTTCTTCCCGAGTTATTTTTACCTTCTGAATCCAATTCTCCCTGTGCAACAAGAGAACTGTTCGGTTCTGCAAATATGTATTGTATCTAGGATATACTGCAACATGTTTAGCATATATAGGACTGCTTGCCATCCTGGGGGGGGGGAGGAGGGAGGGAGGGGAAAAAACGAAACATAAGTGATTGCAAGGGATAATGTCGTGTAGAAATTATCCTGGCATGGATTCTGTCAATGCGAAGTTATTATTAAATAAAATAAAATTTATTAAAAAAAAAAAAAAAAGAATTGAGAAAAGTGATGGCTAAAGCAATTTGCCTACGAGGATGATAATGAACTCCAGGGGTAGAATTTAAACCTAGCTCTGTATGACCTCAAATTCAGCTGTCTTGATCTTGGCTTACCCAGGAAACATCTCTATAGTTGGATTTGGGAATCTTGCAGCATTTTGATGTGTATGAAAGCATTAAAAGGTATCAGGAATGGTGAGTACCAAATGACATCATAAAAATGAAACTATATCTTAATAGAAAATGATTGAAAATTTTTATGGGATTCATATAAGAATCCTATAAGAGACATTTGTTTCTATCCATTTTGGAGCTTGCAAATTATTTTACTGATTAAAATGATTTTTAAAAGTATTCATAAACATTAAGCCCCAAATTATTGTGATACCTTTCAATAAATTTGGGGAATTATTTCTAAAGCCTGTCTTTTTTCTTCTCACAGTTTTATCACAGATACAGTGCAATAATGAATAGTAATAATTAAGAAATAATGTTTCTCCATTTTTTCCATTCTTTTAATATCTTCTTCTCTCTGAACTATCTTATTTAAGAAAATCTCTCATTGTACTCAAGATTACATCATCTTCAGAATAGAATTTCTCACTCTGTTCTTAATCTTGTCCATGTGCTCCTCCCCACTTCCATTTCAATTTCCTCTTTAAGCATATTGAGAAAATTGCATATTTGATGATTCCCTTATCACTGTTGATAAAAGAAAAACAAACAAAAAAATTGTTGCATTTTTCATCTGTTGTTCTCCTGCCTGTTTCTTCTTGGAATTCTTCTTGAGATAGAATAACTTAGTTGGGGGTCAAGCAAAGTTTCTGTAGATTTGTCTTTCATTATTTGTGGTAATACTAGTTATAATCTTTTCCCATACTTCTCTGTTGTATTTTACAAATAACTTTCAATTTTAATCTGCTGTTGTTGCTTTCAGCTATGATATTTCACCATTGGGAAAAAAATGCCAGGGGACCTGCTCCTGGGCATTCAGGGAGACACAACAGTCCTCCTCTTTTGCCTATAACTAGAAAAATGAAGCACAAGCCAGTGACTAGAGTCAAGTCTTCAGGATTTTGAGGTACACAAAGACTTTGCTGCATATCACCTCATGTTATGGGTGGGATTTTCAATTCAGCTTTAACTCAAAAAGGAACTCAATTAAATATTTTTAAAAGAGCATATAGCAACCTGTGTCTTTGAAGGCCTAATAACCCTGGTCAAAGTAGTCTCCAGACTGTTTAATGAAATATGAGGCATTCTGCCAAGGGCAGATAGGTGGAAAGCTCCTGTAGACTCTCTGTAAATGCCCCTCCTCTCCAAATGACTACAGAGACTAGCTTTCCTCTGGCTGATGCTTGTTGTGACTTGTTTGTTCATGATCTCTACTAGTACCCCCTAACTTGGATATTGTGCTAACCCAGGGAATATTGGCCAAGAGAGGTCTTAATCCTATAGCACCAACCACTTTCAGCTGATCTTTAATCTAAATACTAACCAGACTTGACTTGAGTTAGCTCCTAAGATTAGTTGAATTTTCTTTTTGTCTTTTAGCATATCCATACTATGCCAATCTATTTTTTTTTGCTAAAAAAATCTTAATTTGACATTTTAGATACATATTATTTCACACATTTCTAGATAAAGTGTTCAGAAAAACTAAGGATCTTAACCCAAACTTATTTTGTTAGCAAGTTAATCATACCTACACTAACTTTACGGTCACCAAAAATATCCATATTTTCATAGTTTATTGTGGTTCATTTTGGAATGTCATCTCTTGGTTTTTAAAGAAAAGAGGCTTTTAATGGCAAGATTTATGCCAAATGATCCTTCATCTTTCAAGCTTATTTTCCATGTCTTTACAAAATAAAACTTGTCCTGTTTCAGCATTTCATGATGTCCTTCACTAAGCTTGAGATCATACTAGAGCTACTTTACCTTGAAATGTCAGGGATTGAACTGTTAAGCTGCTTTACTCTCACAACCTGGTTTATTGACCTCTAGTTCCATTAAACTCAGATTATAGTATATCACACACACACACACACACACACACACACACACACGACAAACTGAGTTTCTACTCTTATTCAGGAGAACTTTCTCTCTAATATTCAAGTTTTCTTGGAAATGTTTCCTGCAGCAGGGTTCATTCTAAATAGCTTCTACTAACTCTTCTTCTTGTTGCTAACTACTTTGGTGAGACCTTTTCTGTGCTCCTGTCTTCCTTTTCTGTAGTTCGGGCATTCTTCAGGTATATAGGATGTAATATGGTCAAAAACTTGAATCAGACACAGCACCAGCTGAATGCTTGGGTGGTAACTGTTTCAAAATGGTACTAGCACATAGCCATTCTTTGTCCCATAACCTGTGCATAAAACATGCACCTCTGTAATTAATGCTTACTTCATTGGCAAGAGTTTATTGCTAAGAAATCTGGGATTTGACCATTGACCATTTGTCTATTGACTATTGACTATTATTGGAATATAATCCATATTCATTTGACTTAGATAATTTCTAGATGAGGCTATTAAATTTAGTCCTTTCCTGGAGAATTCCTGAAACATATTGAGAAAATTTTCATTTCTTAATTTGAAAACAGAGATCAAAATAGATGAACTTATTGTTACTTTCACCTTAAATTGGTCACTACTGGGATCAACTGAGACTTGCATCAAAGGAAGTCTCATTTTAATCTAGATTCTGGATGATATAAAATTATTCAATTTGCAAGAAAAAAACATTAAGGCAGAGCTCCAAGCCAATAGAACTTCTTAAAAAGAGGTCTATGGCCTTCTCTGATAAAGTGAACCCCAGATCTTCCTAATGATCTGAGATGCCTCTAGTCCCAGGACTCCATTTTTAAAGGGTTTGATACTGGTTTCAATACCTATACACCTTGGAGAAGCAGCACAAAATCTCACTGGATGAAATCAATGATGGCAGTCAGGTCATAGGTTGGCCAAAATATGGGGTATCTCTGCTAAGTGATCATAAAATGGGTAATGCAAGAATCATCTCCAATGACTCAGTAGTCATAAAATGACCACCTGCTCTTGGACAAGAAAGAGTGATCCAGAGGCACAAAAAATTAGTTGGGAGATTTTCCAAATCAAACTATCCCACCCATACTAAGCTTGGACATGGATTTTGAATAAAACAGGATGGAGATATCTTTGCATTATTATGGTTGTACAAATGAATTTCATAACTGGTAAACAAGTAATAAACGTAACATTAAAGTTTGAAGTCCACCAAAAAAAAATGTCAAATATTTTCTGGCTAAGACAAGTTTTGAACATTTTTGGCCTCCTGATTTTGGTGACTGATTTATGTCAGTTAAGTTTTCACAAGATATTTATTTTTTATTTATTTATTTATTACAGACCAGATTTTATTGTATTTTATTTTCTCAATAGCATTTTTTTTGCAAATATATGTAAAGATATTTTTCAACATTCATTTTTGAAAGACATGTTCCATTTTTTTCTCTCTTCTTCCCTTCCCCACTCCCTAAGATAGCAAGCAGTCTTATATAGGTTAAACATGTGCAAAGCCTTATTTCCATATTCCATGTTCCATATTCCATATTGTGCAAGAAAAATTAGACCAAGTGGGAAAAAACCAAGAAAGAAAAAGCAAGCAAGCAACAATAATAAAAATACTATCCGAAAACACTATCCAACCTACATTCAGCTTCTATAGTACTCTTTCTGATGTGAATAGCATTTTCCACGCCAAGTCTATTGGAATTATCTTGAATTACTTCATTGCTGAAAAGAGTCAAATCCGTAACATTTGATTATCACATAATCTAGCTTAATAGCTAGATTATGTACAACTCTGTACAATGTTCTCCTGGTTCTACTCACTTCACTCAGCTTCAGTTCATGAAAGTCTTTCCAGTTTTTCTGAAATCAGCTGCTTATCATTTCTTATAGAACAATAATATTCTATTACCTTCATATAACATAACTTATTCACCCATTCTCTAACTTATGGACATCCACTCAATTTCTAACTGCTTACCCCTACAAAAAGAGCTGCTACAAACATTTTTGCACATGTGGATCCTTTTTCTTCTTTTATGATCTTTTTGTGATACAGACTCAGTAATGACACTGCTGGAACAAAGGGCATGCTCAGTTTTATAGCTCTTTGGGCATAATTTCAAATTGTTCTCCAGAATTGTTGGATGATTTCACACCACCAACAATACATAGTGTCCCAGTTTTCCCACATCCCCTCCAACATTTATTATTATCTTTTCTGTCACCTCAGCCAGTCTAAAAGGTATTTCACAGGATATTTAAATAAATTATTATATTCTTTTCCAATTCCAGTTTTATGGCATCAGCAGCTTTTTTTTTTTTGAAAAAATAGATCTGGTTTAAAATATTGTAATTATTCAAGTGTCTTTTTATTTTTATCCGTTCTCCTAATTTGATGATGATTTAGTTTTAATTAATAAGCTGGTTATATGACCATGTAAAGACATATGATTCAAATATGAATCCCATAGCAATCATTTTTGATGCTATTTGGCATTCATCATAACTGGAATGACAGGGAAAATATTTAATATAAGCTTACCATAATCAAAGCACTATGCTAAGTGATGGGAATACAAAGAGAAAAGCAAAATAGTCCCTGCTTTTGAGTAGCTTATATTCTAATGGGGTAGAGAACATACAGAGATATGAGTTACAAATCAAATAAAAATATCCCATGGTCCTTAGTGAACAAAGCAGATGGTAATGCATATTCTTTAATTTTTACTAATAATTGTTTTCTTGTTAAAACATTTAACAGTATTATGTTTTTAGTGGAGAGAACTTGATCTTCTTAGTTATTTGTGACTACTGCAGCTGTAGAAGCAAGGGCTACAGAATCAATAGAAGTCCTTGCCAGATCACATTTCCCCAGGGATTGCAATCAGGATGATTACTTTGAGGGATAGACTAGAAGGTGCTGTTGCTTCTAGGGCATTTAATAATATGTATCTGATGATAGCAGTTGGTCATTGTCTGGTGTTGGTGATGGCAAGGAAAAGAGGTGCCTGCTCCATGATGATTTCACTTGTCAATGATGGCTATGTACCCTGCCCTGGAAGCAGTGCTGTTCTCAAGGTTCTTGGGTTCAGTGTCCTGGGCTATTTGCATTATGATCAGAAAGGAGATGTTGATCAAGACAGTAGTAATTTGACTTGCCTGGTACATCCTGCCCTGTTTCTATTTGTTTACAACATATATTCATGAGGCTTCTGAAGAATCTATGTATATATTATCTGTGTATATGTTCCCTACCAGTGTTTTCTATTTTGGTGTATACATATGCTACCAATAATTTTTGTATTTATAGGAAAGTTTACCTCCAGGGTTAGGGGAGTTCTGGATAATTTTCTGAGCTACTATTCGTATTCTGTTATATTTGTAAATACTTTTACTAAATAAACTGTGTCAACAGATCAATTATTAAAGGTCAGAATATTAGGGGGGCTTGTCAGTTATAGTTTTAGAAGATTGGACCCATGAATTACCTTTGAATCTTGAAGTAGTAATTATCTCCTTAAGAATCAATCTATGAATATTAATGTTGATTTTCGGAAATAGCCCCCAGAGGAGATGTTTTATGTCTAATATGATTCCTAGAGACTAGATTTCATAATCTTTTTCTTTATTACTTTTCTTAAGAAAAAATTATCCTAACAATTCTCTTATTTTTCTGTTCATTCTTATTCAAATTAATGAATATTTTCTATTTTAAAAATACTTCTGACCAATGAGATACTTACCAAATCACTTTTGATCTCAAAGAATTGAGAAGCTTCCTGCATATTTGAATACTGAAGCTGATATCAGTCATAATGTAAGAAACCCTAAAATTAGTTTGGGTCCCTTAAGTAGATATAACTCCAGAAATAAGAAACTGATATCCCGACTTTATTTTGATCTGGCGCTTGAAAATATGTGATGCATTATAAGAAATAGGTAGCACAATTTAAGGACAGTGATAAAATGTATAACATTTAGAGGAGAGTAATCAAAATAGTAAAGCCTGTCATATAAAAACTAGTTAAGGAAACTGTGAATGTTTAGCCTGGAGAAGAGAAGCTGGAGGCCACAAGAACTATCTTAAAGAGTACTATTTTAAGATTTTTCGTATAGGAAAAAAATAAGACTTGTGGGGGGAGGGACCAGAGGGAACTGAGAGCAATGAAATTGGAATTGTAAAGGAGTGAATTTAGTCTTGAGGTTAAAATAGCTTCCTAAAAATTAGGAAAATATAAAGTTAAATGGAGTGACCCAATTGGTAGTGAGCTCATCTTCACTGAGAGGTCAGAATTCAAACAAGCCTGGATAAATACTTATTGTAATTGATATAATGGTAAAATCATTCTTAAGAATGAGGTAGGCTAGATTACTAATGAGGTCCTTTCTAATTCAAAAATTCTTTGATTCTGCGAATCAATTTTTTATTTGAGTACATATACATTATGAATAAAAACAATTGTTCTTTTTACCTAATAAGATTGTTATGAGTATTGAATCAGATAGAATATTGGAAACTGTTTTGAAAACTGAAAAATACTGTACAAAATTAAGGCATCATAGTTGTGATCATCCTAAGACTAGAGAAGAGAAAAGTATTCCAATCTCTGTGGTATTCAATTCCATTTCCCCAACTAGGATATTTCTTTAGGCTATTCTTAAAAATAAGTGGACAAAACAGAAATTACTCAGCCAACTTGGCAGCAATACTATTTGTATTATGATAGATTTGTTAAAACTTTTAGATATATCCCCACATATAATAAAATTTTATGACAATAATTTTATGATAGAAAAGATACTCAGTTAAAGAAAGACTATATAATGGTGCACAAATGTAATAAAATATCACTTCAGTGTAAAAATGATAAAGTGAATACAGAGATGTACAGAAAGACTTGCATGAACCAATGTGAAATAAAGTGAACAGTCAAGAACACAAAATATATCGTGCCTTCAATGGTGTAAACAGAAAGAATGATAACCACAAAACAATAGAAGTAAACGTAATTATAAAGAATAAACATGGTCCCAAAATAAATATAAATTACTCTTTGGCAGAGATGAGTGGTCCATGGGAGTAGACCATGGCATTTGTTTTCATATTGTTTTGCTGTATTGATTGATTTAATTATTTTTTTTCTCTCCATCCTCATTTTCTTAAAAAAAACTTTTTGTGTTTTATAGGATGACTATGGGAGGAGGAAGGGAAAAGGCACAGGCAAATCTTTGGCAATGTAAAAACCAAAGATATCAATATCTTTTATTTTCAATGTTAAAAAATTATAAATTTTTAGAGGTGTGCAAAGATTTGGTACTAAACCACTATCACCAGTTTGTTTGAAAGTAGCTAGTCTCCCCTCCTAAAGATAGCTAGCCCTCATTCTATGATATGCCATCTGGAACAAAGCACTATTCTCACCAAAGAATCTTTTTATGTACCAGAATAATAGACCCGAAAAGGACCTCCTAGATCAGCTAGTTCATCAGCCATATTTTACAGCTGAGGAAGCAGGTCCAGGTGGATTCAGTGATTTCTTATTTTAATCAAACAACTAAGTGGCAGAACTCAGATCCAGGTGACTAGAATTTTCATTCAGGGTTCTCTCCATTATTTCATAAGTCTTCTACCTTCTTAGGGTCCTTTTGATAGTCCGCAAGTTGACCTTTCCACCAGTGAAGAGGAAATTAGAGTAGTAATTAGGAGCTATTTTGCCTAACTATATGTCAATAAATTTGATAATCTAAGTGAAATGGAAGAACATCTACAAAAATATAGATTGCCTAGGTTAATAAAAGAGGAAACAAATTATTTAGATAGTCCACAAGTCTCCCAGAATTACAGAGAGGAAAGAATCCTGTTCCACTGTTCTCCTGGTGGAGCAAATGATAGAAAGGAGGTATGGGGGATGGGGAGTGAATTTTTTTAGGTAAGAGAATAGGGCAAGCGTTGTGTTTGTCCATCCTGGGTTTCCAGAAGGTCACAAAAAAGGACACAGGCTTAATCCTACCATTGACATCAAAAGAAACTCTGGGCCCAGAAGAGGAGGTTTCAGCAGCCAAAAAATCTAGCCTACCTCTGTCATAGAGCTTTGCCCAGGAAATTCTGGTATTGTCCTCAACATTGCAGCCTTGTGTTTTCCTGCCAAACATTTGAAAAGGAGGCAGCTCATCCAGGGACCTACAGAGGTTTTCCAAAGTGCTAAGCAGACTCTGTTCTACAGTTTTAATTATTTTCCAAGGCTTTGGCACATCTCTTAACAATCTCTTCTCCTCCACACTCCCAACCTCTACCCCATGACAAGTTTCTACAGTCTAGTCATTTTGAGACTCAGTCTATATATTGCTACAATGATTATTTGGTGAACTCATTGTAACCTTCAAGAAGGGATTTAGAAGGCTGACGCCACGTGACTCAGCAAGTAAAGCATCGATCCAGTGAGAGCAATATAATTGCAGAAATTCCTGGGGCATGGAGAGAATAATGACTACATCTCTGCTGACAATTTCCTCAGTGTGTCCTGCATTACAATCTGAAAACAACCTGAAGTGAAATTGATCCTGGCACAAAAATCACTAGGGGATCTAGGAAATGCAGTGAAAGAAAAAAAAAATGAGTTATGTAAGTTAACTTGAAATGCTAAATGCATAATTTATCTTGCTGTATAGGAAAGAGGAAGATGAATTCTGAAAGCAAAGGGTTTTAAAAGCACAAGGAGGCTAAATCAATTAGCCTTTAAGTCATTGTCTTTCAAGGAAATGATGTACAATAGAAAATTGTTTCTGATAATATCGGACTGATTGCTACTCTGTGGCAAAGACTAAAAGGCAGAGAATTATAGTACTCATCAAAACATATAAAAGGGAATTGTGAAACTTAACAGACACCAATGGCCACTGAATATAGAAAATTGCCAACTTTACACATCCTTCTCCACATAAGACCAGTACATTTTTTTGTGTGTCAAACCAAAGCATGGGATAAAGGACTGCTTTATTTTATATACATGTGACATTATTACATTGAAATTAAAACTGGAGGACAAAGGAAGGAGAGGATATAAATATTTTCTGGGCTTGAACCACTTACATAATGTGATTGAGTCAGCCATGATCTTCTGTTCCCTAATATTTACTTGTTTAGTCCAACATTCCCTTTGATATCTTGCATGGTTTGGGCCATTCCTACACATTTTGGCAAAATTTGAACAGAGAGATAGGAGGGACTCGTGTTATCAGGCATGTCCAGAATCCACATTTGGCTTTAGTTTTATTGCTGCATCTGTTATTTCTTCACCATTCTTTCCCTGGACCTGTATCAGGCTCTCTTAAAATCTAATCTCCATTGTAGCATCCCGTTCATTATCCCAGAGGACTCCAAACCCATGTTTTTAGTCTCTATATATACTACCATAACTAGACAACACAGACATTGGCAACTGTATTTGGGTAGAAAACCATAAAAATTTGCAAGGACCTACATGAAGCCAGAAATGTTATTAGTTCAATAAGCAAAGAACACCTTTATAAGTAGGCATCCCCAGAAGGTTTTAAGCAGGCATATAGTATATGATAATTTGGTTTGACTTGGAATTCCCACTTCAATGAGAAGTACAAATGATTAAACTCATGTTGCTTCTGCTGGCAAAATGAAGAGTGTATTGTGGTAAGAGTCAGAGAACATGAACTGGAATCTCATTTCTGGCAAAATCATTTAACATATCTGAGTCTCATTTTCCCCATTTGTAAAATGTAAAATGTAAAATGTAAAACTAGATGATGTCTAAGTCCCTTAAAGGTCAAATTATATGTATTTGAGACATATCCTTTCTTTTTTTCTTTCTCTTTATCTCTCTTCTCTCTCTCATTCTCTTTCTAATTGCCCTCTTTCCTCTTCTCCCCTTTTTCTCTTTCCCTCCTCTCTCTCCTTCCATTTTTCTTTCTTTTCACCATCTCTCTCTGTCTCGGTATCTTCATTTTTTTCTGCCTCTATTTCTCTCTGTCTCTATCTATCCATTTCTTTGTCTCTGTGTCTCTGTTTCCATTATCTCTCTTTGCAATAATTTTCATGCTCATTGAACCTAACCAGTGATGCTAAGAACTATACACAGATTGAGCCAGTATTATGCTTATTAGCATTCATGAGAGGTCTTCTAGCCAAGTAGTGAATGTGACCCAGATGTGATGCCAAAGGAATGCTGCCTCCACATACAGGCCTTAGGATTAGATTTGGAATACAAGCTAATGACAGATGGCAAAGAAAATATTTCTTTGAAGCAGAAGAGCCCCTTGTTAAGTCAATTTGGGGCAAGTCCTCTATGACTAAATCAATCAGAATAAACCAATACTAACCAACAGGGAAGGAGAATTATTATCTTAAGCATTTCTTCATATTATATATCCATAGTTTCTCCTTGACATTGCTTAAGGGACTATTTTTTTTTACTTGTCGTCTTCCGAATAAAGATCATTGAATAATAATTTTAAATTTGAAGAGAGCTTAGAAGTCTTGTAATCAGTTCAATTCAAAAGACATTTATTAAGCATTTATTATGTTCAAGGTATTGTGCTAGAAATTAGAAATGCAAAGACAAAACCCTTGGCTGGAAGACAGAATGTGTAAAGGTAGTAATATGAAAGCTTTGGAAGGTAGGTGGGAGTTATGCAAAATTTGTATTTTTATATCAGAGACAATAGTGAGCCAATGGATATTTCTGAGCAGGAGACTAACATGTTCAGTTATCTATACACATATTAATTTGACAGCTGTGTAGAGAATAGATTAAAGAAGCAAGAGATAAGGAAGCCAATTAGGAGGCAAATGCAACAGTTCAGGCAAAAAGTAATGTGTATCCTGAACTGTGTGAATGGAAGAGAGAGACAGATGAAAGATGGATAATGGAAGTAGAATCAATAAAACTCAGAGCTTGAAGCTGAGTAAATAATCAAAGATGATTCCAAGGCTGCAAACTTGGGTGACACTCAATAAACATTTATTAATCATCTAATATATACCAGACACTTTTTATGGGGGGAAAAGAGGCAAAAAAAATCTATTCTCAAGGAACCCACAATTGAATGAGAGAGATAATAAACAAACACATATGTACTCTCTCTCTCTCTCTCTCTCTCTCTCTCTCTCTCTCTCTCTGTAAATGATAGATTTTGTTGTTCTTCAGTCATTTTTCAATCATGTCTAACCCTTCATGACACCATTTGGGATTTTCTTGGCAAAGGTACTGGGATGGTTTGCCTTTTATTTCCAACTTATTTTAAAGATGAGGAAACTGAGACAAATAGGTTCAAATAATTTGTCCAAGGTCCCACAACAAGTAAGTGTCAAAGGCCAGATTTCAACTCATTAACATAAGTCTTTCTGACTCTAGACCTAGTTCTCTAATCACTATGCCATCTAGCTGCAGTTCTTCCAATGACTATATAGGAAATAATTAAATGAGAAAAGTCACTAGAATTTTAAAAGTTGGGAAAAGGCTTCCTATAAAATATGAGATTTTAATTGGAACTTGAAGGAATAAAGAGAATTCAGTAGAGAGATGGGGAAGGAAAAGCATTAATGAAATATAACCAGAAAAAATATCCTGAGCTAAGAGATGGAGGGTCTTATTTATGGAAGAGCAAGAAAGCTAGTATCAGCAGAATGAAGAATAAAATATAAGGAAACTGGAAAGATTTGTTTGTGGAGGAAGGCGTTAAGAAGAGTTTTGATTGCTCAACAAAGGATTTTGTATTTTATAATAGAGATATGGAGCTTATTGAGGGGAGCTTATAGAGTCAAACCTGTACTTTAAGAAAAATCATTAGGTTGGACGAATTAGAATTGAGAGAGGCATGAGGCAGGGAGACCAAATGTAGGGAATAAGGGCCTGTATCAGATATTAACAATGTCAGAGGAGAAAAGAGAGTTAAAGTTGAAATCAACAGAAGTTAAAGAGGAAACAATGTAACCATCATCATATTCTATTCCATCTTCTCCAGCAGTTTGTCCCCTTTACCATCTTCATTCCCTCATTAATCTTTAATCTTTCCCTACATATTTGCTACTTCCCTGATGAGAAGATTTCACCATCTATTATTAGTTATTACCTAAATATATTTTTCCTTTCATGGTTAAACTCCTCAAAAAGCCCATCTACATTCAATGCTTCCACTTCTTTCTTTTTATTTAACTCTATGTAATCTAGTTTTTAAGTTCATCATTTCTCTAAAACTCCTTTCCAAAGTTACCAACAATCTCTCAATTTCTGAAGCTAGTAATTTTCCCTCATTTTCATCCTTCTTGATCTCTCTCACTCCTTGACACTCTCAATCATACTCTGCTTCTTGATATTTCTAGGTTTTAATGATACTGCTTACTCCTCTTTTCTTCCTACCTGTTTAAATGTTCCTTCTTGTTTTCCTTTACTTGTTTCCTCCAGGTCATAACCACTAACCATAGAAATCCTCTAATGGTCTGTTATTGACTCTTGTCTATTCTCCTTCTATATTGTCTCATTTGGTGGTATTTTCAGTTCTCATGCATTCAATGATCAGCTCTATTCAAGTAGTAGTTAAGAGAACTGCCAATATTTAGCTTGGACTTATGAGAGAAATGCCATCTTCAAATATTTGAAGAGTTGTCACATAGAAGAGAAATTTGACTTATTCTTTTTTCATCCCCGAAATTTTAATAAGAGCAATGATGGAAATACTGGAGGCAAATTTTATTTTTATAAAGGAAAAACATCTTAACATTGTGAGCTGGCCAAAGAGACAGCTGGGTGGTTCAATGGATAAAACACTGGGTGTGGGGGCTGGAAGATGAGTTTAAATATGGCCATAGACATTTAACATAGTTACATTATCTAGCCTTGGTCACTTCCTAACCTCCAGTCTCACATCACTAACTGTACATTCAACATCCCAAACTAAATATCTCAAAGAAATTTCCAACTCAACATATCTAAAACAAAGCACATTTTATATCCCCAAATATTCCCTTCATCTATACTATCAAGAATATTTAGTAAATGCTAGTTGACTAAGTGACATGGTTATTGCCCTTTGTTCTCAAAGAGGACCAAAATGATATCACTATGTTAGAGTCAAGTTACAGTGTGTCCAACTGTGACTGATCAGACCAATATGAGCTCAGAATGCTCTGCCACAGGTTGAACACAAATAGTCCCTATAAACATTTGGGATTGCGCACCTCACATTTCTTATGAGCTAATTCAATTCTGGTTTGTTCATTGAGCATAGCACCTTCTCTGGTAAGGGTACACCATGCTGGACAGTCCTATGCTAGTATCTCTCAGATCATGCAATCAATTCTAAAAATTAAAATTTCTTGCTAAGTGACACTTTAATTCAGAAATATCTGATGGCACAATTGATAGAGTGCTAGATCTAGAGTCAGGGCCTTTCAAGTTTTCAAAGAGCCTCATACTTCCTTATTTTAGCCTCATAATAATTCTGGAAGATAGTGATGAAAGGTACTTTTATAACATTCATTTTACAGTTGAGGAAGCTAAGGCTCCAGGAAGCAAAGTTATGATAATATAGTCATGAGGCAAGATTCAAACCAAGGTTTTTCTTATTCCAAATTCAGTATTATACATAATACACATACTATCTTGAATTTCAACAACTAAAAGTTTTCTTTTTGCTCTGGAGTGATTCTGGAAGTTTATATACATATTTCTACACAATATAACAAAGTAGACTAGATGGTCAAAGTTAAAACATGCTCAACTTCAGAGAATCATGTAATCTACCCTGATCTCAAGCAGAGTCACTTCTTTCCTCCCTCACTGCTAACAGCAGTCCCAAGTGCCCATCCAACCTCCATGGAAAACCTCTCCAGTTCAGCTCAGCTAACTTTTAAAAAACAATTATTTATTATAAGTACCTACTATGTGTCTTTCATTGTGGTAAGCATTTTACAAATGTCTCATTTTATTCTCACAATAACCCTGAGTGATAGCTAACATTTATATAACACTTTAAGGTAGCTGGGTTGTACAATAAATAGATAGAAGACTGGACTTGGAATCAGGAAGCTCTGATTCAGTCTCAAACAATTATTAGCTGTGTGACCTTAAGCAAGTCACTTAACCCCTGTTTACTTCAGTTCCTCATCTATAAAATGGGAACATACTAGAGAAGGAAATGGCAACCTACTGCAGTATTTTTGCCAAGGAAACCCTATGGACAAAAGTCCATGGAGTTACATAGAATCAGATATGACTCAACAGCAACAACAAATGGCACTTTACCATTTGCAAAGCACTTTACAGATATTATTTCAATTTAGCTTCACAACAATCCTGAAAAGTAGATGCTATTCTTAAATTTTAAAGATGAGGAAAGTGAGGAAAACAAATTATTTAACTTGCCCAAGGTCATAATAGCTCTATTAAAGGCCTGAGTCTGAATTTCAACTGAGATAATCATTTCTACATCTAGCATTCTCACCACTGTACCAATGAGCTGTTGTGAACCTTTATCATCCTGTTTCTTATTAGTGAGCTTTAATCCACTAAAACTTTTCATCTTTTATATGTAAACTTTTATCTAAATGTACCTCCAGCCAGCTGGTGACTCTGAGCCTTGATAGTTTGCACCCAAATGTAGCATCTGGAGCCATCACTGACAAAAGAATTTGCCTATAGAGGCCAGAAATCCTTGAGAGGAATTTTCACTCTCACTTGGGAACAGACCAAATGAAGGCAACTAAGAGGGTTTGTAGAGGCTCTAAGAGATTTGTCTTATGTCAATATTGCCTTACAAAGTTTACAGAACTAGTTTTGCTTTCTCAGATGGAATTCTCAAAAGAAATCAACTCCTTTCTGAGATAATGAACCATTATGACAAGGCTATAAATAAATGAGTGCGAGTCTTTCCCCTTTGGTTTGGTGAGTGGACCTGTTTTGACCTGTTGTGGAAAATTCTTTAAGTCTTTCAGGAAGGAGACTGTCTCTCAACCATGTTCATGCTTAAGGTCACATAATACTGCCCTTGATTTGGATTGTTCCCTGTTTAATTCCTCAAAATGGAGTTGCTTCTCCCATAGGCATTTTCTGGTTGGGTTACCTGGGTCCTGCTGTAGGTCTATGTGACATAGGCTCCTAACCAGTTTTAGGAGTTCCTTTGAATCTGGCTTATGGACATCAATGACTAAAATACAGCAATGCTACACCCAAAACAAGGCAGAAATTAGAAAGGGGAGAGTTGTGGGGTAACAACAAGAGTCTTGGAGCTGTACTCATAGATTTGTAATTGGAAGAGACTTTCTGAGAAAGAGATAAGGCAAATATTGGTTTCTATTGTACCATGTGAGAACTATATAAGCAAAATGGGATGAGGAAGAATGGGTAGATGGAGTTCCAACACTTTAAAATGTGCCTTGCAGATCACATTACAGCTCCTAAAGGAAGCTTACAAGCTCTAAATATCTTCTTTCCTAATGATTTCCCATTGACATTAAACTTGAAGCAGAGTGCTTTAGATTTGTCATAAAAAATTGGATTCTAATCCTAACTGATATACTTGATAGTTTCAAATGCTGAGGAATAAAACTTCACTCTTTTGAGTCTTAGTTTCTTCATCTTAAAAATGAAGCACACTAATATTTGCCATATCTGTCATATAGGGATATTGAGAGGCACAAGATTTACTTTTTTTTTTAAATGATTCCTCATATGGAACATAAAAGGGTTGAACTGGATCATCTCCGAGGTCTATGAATGATACATAATCCCTCTTTCTTTAGTTAGTTCAAAGTAAACTCTTCTGGTCCAAGTTTTATCTGAATGACTACAAATTCAATTAAATCTGAATGACGCAACCAACAAGCATTTATTAAACATTGATTGTATCCCAACTGCTATGTAAGGGGCTGGTGACCCAAAAGAAAGACAGAAGTGAAAATGTTTCTTACTCTCAAATTGCTTGTAAACTAGCTGAAGGAAGAATTACATACATATTTAGGAATATAAAATAGACATAAAAGTAATTAAGGGATAGTGGGGAAGCACTAGCTGATGAGGATTTCAGGAAAGGCTTTATGTAGAAGGTAGTGATTAGGCTGAACCTTGAAGAAATAGAAGGATTCAGAGAGATGGAAGTTAGAAGGAGGTACTTTCTGGGTATAAAGAACAGTTAATACAAAGGCACAGAGGTGGTACACACAACTATACTGTGTATGAGAAACTATAACAATGCCAGTTGGTTGGACTTCAGGGCACATGAAGAAGAGTAATGTGCAATGAAACAGGAAAGATAAGTTGGGGCCAGGCCATAAAGGACTTAAAATTCTTCACAGAGTTTATATTTTATACAATAGATAAGAATAGAATACTGTATTTTGTTGAGTTTTATTGAATGACACAGGCAGACTGTATTTACTTCAGGTATTTATCTAAAGAATTAAAAGGTATGTTTTTTTAAAAGGGAAAATCATAAGTTGCCCAGGTTATATTTCTATGATGATAGTACATATGTGATTGACTAGAAAGGCCTATCCTTTTTAATCTCTCAGTTTTTCCACTGAATTGAGAGTATTTATATTTGTTAATCATCCAACTAATTGTGAAATGGGACAAGGCTGGATTTCTTAATGCAAACTATCTCAAATTTTTGTGTATTTGGTCTTCATCTACTATACTAATGTATCTTAATATATAACTTGGGCTTTCTCTTTTATACTTAACTTACAAATTCTCCATCAAAGTCATTTTCTGTCAGCCTCTCTGAGTCTCACCCTTTCTGTTTTCTTTACTTGTTTCTATGTGGCCAATGGAATGTCCAAATGTTTCAGTGGTTGTGAAATTTATTCAGAAGTAAAGAATCATTTCCCTTACTCAGAACCTATTTGACATATTTATTTATTTTTCTTTAAAGCACAGCTCTTATACTTTAAAAAAAAAATGACTCAGGAATTCCTCTTTTTCTGTTTCCAGGCAGACAGCTTGAGCACATTTGGAAAATGATGCCTCTAGGGTGACAAATGGAGAGGTCCCAGATAATCATCTGCTATTTTGGCTCTTGAAATTGCCAATTATAGGATTGGAACTGCAGTCAATTCTCAATTTACCTACATGTCGATTATACATTGAAAAATTGTATTCTTCCACTTCCCCCTCCACCTAGCAGATTTTGAAGCATGCCCCTTTCCACTTCCCCTTTCTACTAACTATCTATCACTCCCATTTTTAATGAATGAAATTGGCTCAATTTGGTGAATTTTTCCAATATTGCTCAGCAGTCTGGGCTCAGGAATGAAGAAATTAAGTGGTAGTGCTTCGCCAGAGATATGAATTAAGACATTGGGAAGAGTGATGGGTTACACTGTAGAGAAGAAAACAAACATTAAAAGTACTACATCATTAAGGTGGGGCAAGACAGTAAGTAATGCTAAAGTGGCGAAGATGGACTGAGAATATAGAGAAGAATCAAAGCACTAGAGATTATGTGAGTAGAGAACAAGTTTAATACGAACTCATGGAAGAGATGGATGGAGAGGACACTCCCATCAGTCATTATATGTTCAGAAAATGGACTCACTAATTTTCCTAAATCAGACATAATTAGGAAGTTAAGTTAAATATAATACATACATATCTATATACATACATATATGTATATACATGTATAGATATAATTTATCTACATTTGAGAGACAATTAAAAAAAGAGAATTCTGTATTGTTTCTGTTTCATGTTTTTCCATAGATCCTCTATAGAAGACCTGACAAACATTCCATGTTCCAGATGACATTCCTCTAGTAATTTTTATACTTCATCAGACAAAGGGGAATAATTGGGCACTCTCTCTCTTTTCCCTTTCTTTTCACTCTCTCCCCTCTTTTTCTCATATATACACAATTAGGTATAAGATATGAAACATGAGTATATAGATTGAATAGATATATGTGATGTCCCAAAAATCTTGGTGCACTTTAAAGCTTTAATAACTTCAGAAGTATACATGTTGCTAATTTACCCTCCCAAATTTAACTAAGTATTTAGAAGTTTTAACTACATATATACCATTTATTAAAATTCAACATAATCTTCAGCATATACTTTACTCGTTTATTTCTGAACTGTATAAAAACTTTTGTCAGCTGCTACTCAATGGCCAAAAGGGTTACATTTGTTGTATTAGCTTCAAAATTATCCAAAGAAGTATATGTTACTTTTGACAAGATCTTACAAGAAAAGACTTACTGGAGGTGACCAAAGTAGCCCAGCACGATATTGTATTATACTCTCCTATTCTGTGAAAGTGTCATTCAGAAATTATCATACATGTCAATGCATAATGACACAGTACTTTGTCTTGTAAAAATACAAATATTATTGTTAAAAATTCCCAAAACTAAATGCGTTAAGAACTTTAAATAAGCCTGCAAATGATTTTTGGTAAGTTTGTGGCATTTATACTTTTGGGAAATTATTAAAGCTTTAAATTGCACCAAGACTTTTTGGATATCATATATATATATATATATATATATATATATATATATATATACATAATATATATATATATATTACACACAACAATATATGCATAAATATGTGTATATATATGGGAAAATAATTGTTATTGTTATAACTCTTTAAGGTTTGCAAAATGTTTTAATATAATATCCTATTTGAAGTATCTATTATTAGTACAGAGAGTTCTTAGTAAAGAATTTTTTTTTACTAATAAAGGTTAGTATTTTATCTACATCTTATAAAGTTAAAGCATGGGAGAAGCAGCCACACTAAGAAGTCACATGGTATATGTGTGGTCTGGTGGAGCTTTCTATGTTACATTTATACTTTAGGTATATGTATCTGTGTATGTATGTATACTTCCAAAAAGTAAGCAGTATACTTAAAATGCAATGATTTTTGAAACAATGGATCTGTATTTGAATCTTGGTTTTTTAATTTATCACCTGAATAACCTTGGACAGGTTGTCTGGCTTTTCTGGCTTTTAGTTTCCACTTTTCTAAAAAGGAAGGAGTTGGGTTAGGACATCTGCAAAGTCTGTTTCGAGTCTACAAGTCTAACTGACTTAGAAATAAGACCTATTGTTATATGAGCTATGTTTCTGTTCCCACTAATTTGAATGTATAACTTAGTTCACTGTATAATAGGAAAGTTATTTTTCCCTCTGCTTGCCTTTTAAGTATGTTTTATCCCTGCAGCTGTATCTTAATTAGTCCAGGAAGAGACTGAAAAGTATAATATAAGTGTTTTCCTATTCAGAAGTACCATCACTGGTCCAACTGCTCTCAAATCATTCAAGGAAAGAAGTTGGGAAGATGGGGGTGGGGTGAGGAGAAAAATTTCCACCATGCATGATGACCTATGATGATGAAACTCTATCACCTCCATTCCTCTTCTTGGCTTTGCTGATACTTTCTGTTTGTACATCTGAAGCTGTTCTTTTCTGCCTCTTCTCCCCTGTGGTATAGAAGTAGTTATGGAGGGATGGGAGCATCTCTGTGTCATCTATTGGGAAATGGTAGGGTTAGCTTTGGAGGTTATGAAACCTCCCTTGATTGGCTTGTGTTCATCACAGTGGAAAGAATTTCTGAGTTAATTCTCAAAGACCAGCAAGCAAATAAATTCATCATTCCTAGGGGACTCCTCTGGGTTTTCCTTTCAGTCAATCAATCAATCAAAAGCATTTATTAAGCAGCTACTACATGCCAGTCATTGTGCAAAGCATGGAAGATCAAAAACAAAAATAAAATAAAATTATCTACACTTTTAAAGAGGTTGAATGTTATCAGGGAAACTATATGTACATGAGTATACACAGAATAAATAAATACAAAATAAATGTACAATCACAATAAGGCGGTTTGAAAGGAAGGATAGTATCAAAATGGGGAAGGAGGTTGCATGTTCATTACGGGCTTTCTTTAGAAGGTAATGCTTATGCTTCATCTTGAAAGGAGAGGGAACCTATGATTTAGAGGTGAGGCGTGAGTAGATTCCAAGCTTCAGGAACAGCTGGTGCAGAGGCAGAGAGAAAATGAAGTACTATGTTCTTAGAATAAATAGAAGGCTGATTTGGCTGGATTTGACACTGTGGAAAAGAAAATAAGATATAAGAATGGAATGCAAGGTAAAGGACAAGTTGTGAAGGGTTTTAAAAGACAAACTGAAATTTATACATTATCCTAGGAGTAACAGGGTCAAATCTGTCCTTAAGAAAAATCGATTTAGCACCTAGGATAAATTAGAATGGGAAAATAAATCAGGAGAACAATTAGAAGGCCATGGTAATGGTCTATGTATAAAGCTATAGAGACTTAAACTAAGTTTGTGATTGTGTGAATTGAAAGAAATGGTTGGTTATAAAAAATATTGTACAGGGTAAAGTAGCAAGATTTAGTAACCATCTGGTTATTTGGAGTAAAGGAGAGTCAGGAGTCAAGGATGATATTGGCATTAAAAAACTGAGCCAAAAGATAAAAAATATTTTGATTAAAGTAGTAAAGTTTAGAATCTGAGCTGTTTGGGGGAAAAATAATGAGTTATAGATATATTGAATTCAAGATGCCAATGAAGCATTTTGCTTAAAGCTATCCAACAGACATTTGGTGATGAGGTTAAAACTCAGGAAAGAGAATTATATGAATAGATCTGTCCCACACCTTCACCATTTTTCACTTTCCTTTTTTTAATATTAGTCAATCAGAAGCTTAAGTCTTTGGATTTATCAAGCAGTAGATTCTTATAGTCATTTACTACTGGGTCTTTAATAACCATTGATCCACCAGTCTACTTATTAGCCAGTACCAGATAGTTTTGATTACTGTCTTAAGATATAGTTTGTGGCAAGGCCACCTACCTTTGCATTCTTGTTTTTATTAATTCCCTTGATATTCTTTGATGTTTTGGTATTTTTCTAGCTCTATAAAATATTTTGATAGCTTGATTGGTATGGCACTGAATAAACAAATTAATTTGTATAAAATTGTCATTTTCATTAAATTAATTCTACCTACTTATGAGCAATTGATAATTTTCCAGTTATTTAGATCTGATTTTATTTGTGTAAAAAGTATTTTGTTATTGTGTTCATAGAGTTCCCAGATTTGTCTTAACAAGTAGACTCCAAATATTTTATATTGTCTACAATTCTTTTAAATGAAATTTTTCTTTCCATTTTATGCTGCTGAGCTTTGTTGGTAATATGTAAATAAGTTGATGATTTACATGCGTTAATTTTATATCCTGTGACTTTGCTAAAGTTGTTAATTGTTGTGAGAATCTTTTTAGTTGATTCTCTAGAATTCTTTAAGTCTACTCATTGCCTATTCTAATTTGTTCAATGTCTTTTTCTTCTCTTATTGCCAAAGACAACATTCCTAGTAAAATACTGAATAATAAGAATGACGATGAGCATCCTTGCTTCACCAGTAAGCTCATTGGGAAGGCTTCTAGCTTATCTCTATTACAGACAATGCTTGCTGATTGTACTTACCATTTTAAGGAAATTTGTTTCATTTATTCTTATGCTTCCTAGTGTTTTTAATAGGAATAAGTGCTATATTTTGTTGAGCTTTTTCTGCATCTATTAAGATAATCGTATGATTTTTGTTGATTTTTTAAAAGATATAATCAGTTATGGTGACAATTTTCCTAATATTGAACCAGTCCTGCATTCTTGTTATAAATCCCAGCTGGTAATAGTAGTATTATCTTGTTGATAAAGTGCTGTAATGTCTTTGCTAATGTTTTATTTAAAATTTTTAGATCAATATTCATTAGGGAAATTGGTGTATTTTCTTTTTCTTTTTTTTTAAAAATAACTTTTTATTGACAATCCATGCCAGGGTAATTTTTTACAGCATTATCCCTTGCACTCACTTCTGTTCCGATTTTTCCCCTCCCTCCCTCCATCCCCTCCCCCAGATGGCAAGCAGTCCTTTACATGTTAAATAAGTTACAGTATATATACAGTATATTTTAATATATGTATGGAGAACCGAACAGTTCTCTTGTTGCACAGGGAGAATAGGATTCAGAAGATATAAATAACCCGGGAAGAAAAACAAAAATGCAAGCAGTTTATATTCATTTCCCAGTGTTCTTTCTTTGGGTGTAGCTGCTTCTGTCCATCTTTAATCAATTGAAACTGAATTAGCTCTCTTTATCGAAGAGATCCACTTCCATCAGAATACATCCTCAAACAGTATCGTTGTTGAGGTTTATAATGATCTCCTGGTTCTGCTCATTTTACTTAGCATCAGTTCATGTAAGTCTCACCAGTCCTCTCTGTATTCATCCTGCTGGTCATTTCTTATGGAACAATAATATTCCATAACGTTCATATACCACAATTTACTCAACCATTCTCTAATTGATGGGCATCCATTCATTTTCCAGCTTCTAGCCACTACAAACAGGGCTGCCACAAACATTTTGGCACATACAGGTCCCTTTCCCTTCTTTAGTATCTCTTTGGGGTATAAGCTCAGTAGAAACACTGCTGGATCAAAGGGTATGCACAGTTTGATAACTTTTTGAGCATAGTTCCAAATTGCTCTCCAGAATGTCTTCTGTTCACAATTCCCCCAACAATGTTTCAGAGTCCCTGTTTTTCCACATCCCCTCCAACATTCCGCATTATCTTTCCCTGTCATTCTAGCCAATCTGACAGGTGTGTAGTGGTATCTCAGAGTTGTCTTAATCTGTATTTCTCTGATTAATAATGATTTGGAGCATATTTTCATATGGCTATAGTTTTAATTTCTTCATCTGAGAATTGTCTGTTCATATCCTTTGATCACTTATCAATTGGAGAATGGCTTGATTTCTTATAAATTAGAGTCAGTTCTTTATATATTTTGGAAATGAGGCCTTTATCAAAACCTTTGACTATAAAAATGTTTTCCCAGTTTATTGTTTCCTTTCTAATCTTGTCTGCATTAGTTTTGTTTGTACAAAAACTTTTCAATTTGATATAATCAAAATTTTCTATTTTGTGGTCAATAGTGATCTCTAGTTCTTCTTTGGTCATAAATTCCTCCTCTTTCATAGGTCTGAGAGGTAAACTATCCTATGCTCTTGAAATTGGTGTATTTTTTTTTCTGATTTAGGTTTTAGCACAATATTTATATCATAAAAGTAATTTGATAAAACTCCTTCTTCACTTATTTTTACAAATTGTTTATCTAGGATTAGAATTAATTATTGTTTAAATGTTTGGTAGAATACACTTTTTAAAAATTTTTATTTAATAATTACTTTATATTGACACTCGTTTCTGTTCCGATTTTTTTCCCTCCCTCCCTCCACCCCCTCCCCTAGATGGCAAGCAGTCCTTTATATGTTGGATATGTTGCAGTATATCCTAGATACAATATATGTTTGCAGAGCCGAACAGTTCTCTTGTTGCATAGGGAGAATTGGATTCAGAAAGTATAAATAACCCGGGAAGAAAAACAAAAATGCAGATAGTTCACATTCGTTTCCCAGTGTTCTTTCTTTGGGTGTAGCTGCTTTTGTCTGTCATTTATCAATTGAAACTCAGTTAGGTCTCTTTGTCAAAGAAATCCACTTCCATCAAAATATGTCCTCATACAATATCGTTGTCGAAGTGTATAATGATCTCCTGGTTCTGCTCATTTCACTTAGCATCAGTTCATGTAAGTCTCACCAGTCCTCTCTGTATTCATCCTGCTAGTCATTTCTTACAGAACAATAATAGGTAGAATACACTTTTAGGCCAGAAGATTTTTTCTTAGGGAGTTCATTGATGGCTTGTTCAAATTCTTTTTCTAAAATGAAGATATTTGGATATCTTATTTCCTCTTCTATTAAACTGAATTTTGTATTATTGTAAATATTTGTCCACTTCACTTATTTTGTCAGATTTACTAGAATGCCATTGGACAAAATAGCTCCTAATGATTGATTTAATTTTTTCTTGATTACTCTTTTTATTTTTGATATAGGTAATTTGTTTTTCTTCTTTCCTTTTTTTAAACAAATTAACCAAAAGTTTATTTATTTTATTGTTTTTTTCATAAAATCAATTCTTAGTTTTATTTATTAATTCAATAATTTTCTTCCTTTCAATTTTATTAATTTCTCCTTTGCATTTCAGAATTTCTAATTTTTTATTAAATTGAGGGATTTTGTTTATTTTTCTAGCTTTTTAAAATTTCATGCCCACTTCACTGATCTGCTCTTTATTTTACTCATGTAAGCATTTAGAGAAATGAAATTTTTCCTAAGTATTGCTTCAGCTATATCCCACAAAATTTGCCATGTTTTCTAATAATTGTCATTCTCTTTGATGTAAGTGATTATTTCTCTGTTTTGTTGTTTTGATCCACTCTTTTTTTGGATTAAATGATTTAATTTTTAAATTTATCTTTCTGTAACCGTCTATTACATGTAATTTTTATTGCATCAATATCTGAAAATGTTGTACTTAATATTTCTGCCCTTCTGCAGTTGATTGTATGTCCTAATACTTTGTCAGTTTTTGCAGAGGTGCCATATACTGTTGAGAAAAGGTATATTCTTTTTTGTTTTCACTCAATTTTCTCCAGTGATCTATCACATTTGACTTTTTTTTAAAATATGTTCATCTCCTTAACTTCTTGTTTATTTTGTGGCTAGATTTATCTAATTCTGATAGGAAGAGGTTGAGATCCCCATTAGTATAGTTTTTTGGTCTGTTTCTTCTTGTATCTCATTTGACTTTTCCTTTAAGAATTCGGATGCTATACTACTTGGTACATATATGTTTAGTATTGCTATTACTTCATTGTCGATAGTACCCTTAAGCAAGGTGCAGTTTCCTTTCTTATCTCTTTTAATTAGAACTGTTTTTTGCTTTTGTATTGTCAGAGATCAGGATTGCTACCCTGCTTTTTTTTTTTCAGCTGAAGCATAATATATTTTGCTCCAGCCTTTTACTTTTACTCTGTGCATGTCTCTTTGCTTCAAATGTGTTTCTTTTAAATGACATATCCCAGGATTCTGGTTTTTAATCCACTCTGCTAACTGCTATTTTATGGGAGAGTCCACCCCATTGACATTCATAGCCTTGATTACTGTGTATTTCCCTCCATCCTGATTTCCCTTTGCTTAGACTTTTCTTTCTTTATTCACCCTATCCTTCCTCCTTATTGTTTTGCTTTTGACCACTTCTTCTCTTCTATCAGTTCCCTATTTTCTTTTCCCCTTCCCCTTCCCTACTTCCCTACTTACAAGATAGATTTCTTTACCCAAGTGTGTATATGTTATTCCTTTTTTGAGCCAAATCCAATGAGAGTAAGATTCAAACAATACTCACCTTCTTTCTTCTCTCCCTTTATTGTAATAGGTCTTTTATGTCTCTTTAAGTGATATAATTTACTCCATTCTGTCTGCCCCTTTCCTCTTCTCCAGTATAATTTTTTTCACTTCTTAATTCATCAGGAAAGTTTGAAAATCCCTTATTTCATTGAATGTTCATCTTTTCCCCTAAAAGATAATGTTCAGTTTATTGGATAGTTGATTCTTGGTTGTAATCCAAGCTTCTTTGCTTTCCAGAATATTATATTCCAAATCCTCTGATCTTTTAGTGTAGAAGCTGATAAATCCTTTGTAGTCATAATTGTGGCTCCTTGATATTTGAATTGTCTCTTTCTGGCTGCTTGCAGTATTTTCTCCTTAACCTGAGAGTCCTGGAATTTGGCTATAATACCCTTGTAGTTTTTATTGGGGATCTTTTTCAAAAGGTTATCAGTGGATTCTTTCTGGTTCTAGAATTTCCAGGCAGGTTTTTTTTTTTTGATGCTTTCTTAAAAGATGCTATCCAGGTTCCTTTTTGATCATGGTTTTCAGATAGTTTTATAATTATTGTAATATCTCTCATGAATCTATTTTCCAAATCAGGTGTTTTTCAAATGAGGAATTTTATATTTTCTTCTATTTTGTTTCCATTCTTTTGATTTTGCTTAATGATTTTGATATCTCATAGAGTCATTAACTTTCACTTGCCCAATTCTAATTTTTAAGGAATTATTTTCTTTAGTTAGCTTTTTTACCTCCTTTTTTATTTGGCCAATTCTATCTTTTAAAGGATTGTTCTGTTCTGTCAATTTTTGTGCTTTCTTTTCCAAGCTGTTGACTTCTTTTTCATAATTCCCTTGCATAACTCTCATTTCTTTTCCACCTCTCTTATTTAATTTTTAAAATCCTCTTTGAGCTCCTCCAAGAGAATTTTTGGGCTTGAGGCCAATTTGTATTTTTCTTTGAGACTTTACATATAGTTATTTCGGCATTATTGTTCTCTTCTGAGTTTGTGTTTGGAGTTTCCCTCTCACCATAGTAGTGGTCAGATCTTTTCATTTTTTGCTCATTTTTAAAAGTTGAACTCTGCTCCTGGGACACAGGGGTCAATTGCCTTAAGCTTGTTGCACTGGGATCCAGATGATGGATAGAATATATGGTGAAAAAGGGAACTTTTTGCCATCTCTGTCCCCCACAAATACTAAATACTTCAAAATCTTGCTAAGGAAAACCTTTAGAGGCTACCACAAGACTTGGAGCTAGACCTATGGTCACATCTTTGTTTGTTTGTTTTTTTTTTGTCATTGTTTATTTTGAGTGCTCTTTTAAAAAAATGAATCAAATTCTAGATTCTCACCACTACCACTCCCCTTCCCCATCCAATGATAAGGCAAACAATATGATATAAATATATATGAAATCATTCAAAATATATTTTAGCCATATCACAAAACAAAGCAAAAAAAGATATAGAACATAAGAAGATGAAACTTCAATTTGCACTCAGCATTCATCAGTTTTCTGTCTGGAGGTATATAGCATTTTTTAAATCAAGGATCTTATGGAATTGTTTTGGATCATTATATTGATCAGAGATACTGGAATGATTGGATCAATTCATCATTATACCAATAATACCTTAATATACTTATTTCACCTCATTCCCTCTAGCATTTTTTCATTTCTGATAGGTGTAAAATGGTACCTAAGAGTTTTTTTAAATTTACCTTTCTCTAATCAGTGGTGATTTAGGGTATTTTTTTCAGATGACTATAGACAGCTTTGATTTATTCTTCTGAGAATAGCTTGTTCATTACTTTTGACAATTTATCAACTAGAAAATGGCTTCTTTTTTTTTAAACAAAAGATTCAGATTCCTATATATTTGAGAAATGAGGTCTTTATCAGAAAAAGAGAAAGTTTTAAAATATATATATTATTTTATTGTCTGTGGTCCTTAGTATATAACAGAGTATTGGATTATGGTTTTAATCCATTCTGTTATTCACTTCTGATTTATGGACAAGCTCATCCCATTCCTATTCACAGTCATGATTACTAACTGTATATTTCTCCATTTTTTCCTATTTTCTTTTATCCTGTTCTTCCTCAAAATTCTGCTTTGCTTCTGATTACTGCCTCTCTTAATCTGTTTTCCCTTTTATCATTCCCTCTCCCCCCTGCCCAATGTTTCTTATTCCTTTCCCCTCCTATTTCCTGATTGGATAAGGTAGATTTCTATATCCAAGTTTGTGTATATATAATCTTCCCTCTTTGAACCAATTCTAATAAGAGTGAAGTTCAAGTGTTTCCTACCATACCACTCCAGCCCTATTTTTTCTTTCCACTATTCATTTATTCTTTTAATACCCCCATATAATTCTATGAGATTATAAGTTATAGATTTATTGATCTATTTCTGTAGTGGGAATTTTCATGTTTGGAGCTCTAAAACAAAGAAATCACAGGTCTGGACCACAAAAAGCTGACATTACTTCAGGGAAATTTACTAGAACTCAGAAAGACAGTAATTTAGAACAGAATGCCCCCAAAAGAAAATTTACTAAAATTCCAAAATATGTCCCTACTCTGCCTTTCCCAAGAGATGTATACGAATCAAAATAAAGTCTAAGAATTGTCTCTCTAACTGGACTACTAGTACAAGACTGAACAAATAATTCCCATTTTTCCTATCTCAGCTTTATGATAAGAACTATATGTACTTGAGCTGGGATCAAAGGAGAAATATTCACATACCAAAAAATGTGTATTTGAAGGAAATGAGAGCAAGAACATTTTAAATACAAGACTATAATGTCCTTTGAAGTCATATCTATACTGACCAAATACTGTATCCCAAACTATTTACACAATCAAAGCCTCAAATTCACGATTAATCTAGCTTTGTCTTCTTGGTGGATTTGCAATGAGACAAATGAAAATTGTTTTTAATAGATAATACAACATGAGAAAATTGTGTTTTGGGAATTCTGCATGTGATCTAGACTGAGAGATTAACTCTAAATTGTGATATTTGATGAGGGAAAAAACCCAACCTCTATCATCTTGTATGTGCTACATTTTTAGAAATCAAAATTTTATGAATGTGACAAGCAGATGGTCACAACCAAGTCAATCTGCCAGGTGTTTTAATGAGTCTTAGCCCCAAATCTAGCATTGCATTATGGGACTAGAACATAATTCCAAGAGTTACCTAGGATACCTCCAGGTTGGCATCTTTATTAAATAACAGCCTTTGGCATGTGAGAATGCCTCAGGTGAAACACTTGAAAAGCTGCGTGAATATTATCATGACAAAGAGACCAACCAACTGGGGGTATATTCCATATTTCTTTTCCCCCTCCATTGCTTTGTTAGACAAGGAAGATGACTTCTTTTTAAAAGAATCATCTTGGTAATCTTTGCTCTGATTTCGTAGCTAAATCCAAGGCTTTATACCTAAAATAGATGTTGTTTATAATGATTCATCCAGGTTACCTTCAAAATTGCCCAGATGATTTCTTTATGTAACTAGATGAGTAAATCTTCCCCTCCCCCTTGTTCTTAAAGGGATAATGAGCTGCTATCATTCAGTAGTCCTCTTTCACTGATTACTGCTTATTAAGCTTCAGCATGAGGCAAAGCCTGTGTTTCTACCCAGCCTTTTTTTTTTTAATCTCCTAATGTGTGTGCACACCATGCATATTATGATACGAAAATGCTCATTTTCTCTGCCTGGCCAAATCACCAAGAGAACCCTTGGATGTGCTCAAAGGCAGGCAACCCTACCGCAATTTATATTGACTGGGAGACAGGACTTGATTCATGGGAAGTTTCTAAACAGGGAACAGCATCTGTAGAAGCAGTTGGGTGGTTTTTTTGAAGTATGAGAGAAACATAATCCTTAATACAATATTCAATTCAACTCAATTCAACAAATACTTATTTAAAAATTAGGCATATATCAGTCATTGTTCAAGGTTCAGAGACTACAAGGAAAGGAAAAACAGTCCTTGCCTTCAACAAGCTTACTAGAAGTCAACCTTAGAAAGCCAGGATAGAATACTGTGCTTTCATATACCTGCTAGGACTATAAATAAAAGGCATTTATTTCCATTTGTCTCACAAAAAACTTACTGCCTTACTCTATAATCAGACCACATATATCTTGAGTCCAGAACTCATTCTAATGCTAGGCCAGTAGAATTTTAACAGAAGTCAATTTTATTATTATATAATAATCAATATATTATTATATATTTAAATAAATTATTTATTTATATTAAACATAAATAATATTTATAATTATCAATAATAATTTATAATTACATAATGACTTACAAATTGGTTTGTAAATGATTATATAAAATACAAATGATTTATAATGATAATTATTCACATTTTATTTTATTTAAAGGTTTATAAGTAAGCAACCTGGTATAGTGCAATGTTTTTAAAACCCTGAATCAAAACTATTTTCATAATAACATTAAGACAAAATTTGACTATTTAAGTAGTCAAAATAGATATCTATGTGAGGCTGGATCTTCTTCACATATCTCAACCAAAATAAGAAATCACAGCAGATTGAATACAGAAGCATGAATAAGAATCTAGCTGTCTTTCAATGAAGCCAGACATTAAAGACATTTGCAAAAATATGTTAAATAACACCACTCTTCTCAATAATTTTTTGTATTGAAAAATGCAGTCATTTTTCATTAAATATGTTATTTACACTAACATATAAATGGTTGTTATTGTTATTTTTAAATGAATTACTAGATAAATCCTTTTAAATTTTTTATCAGTTTTAATTTCTAATGTGGTATATATTGATAGATATGATTCAAAAGCTCTTTGGAGTCTTCAGTTTTTGAGAGTACTTTTAGAATCATGGGCATAGTAGATAAAGAAACTATTTTGGAGGCAAAATTACCTTGGAAGATGTCTTACCTCTTATACTTCCTGAGTGTGAGATCCTGAGCCAGTCCCTTAAATCCTAAGTGTCCCAGATGGCTCTCTAGAAATGTTAAGTTGCAGAATCAAGATCTACTTTGGTTGTGATTTGTATTTCTTAAACCCAGCTTCATACTACAATAATGAATCAAAGGTCTGGTCTCCCCAAAAGGCTTATAAAGCATTTTCCTCAAACATGACAACCTATGAGATAGGCAGTGCTGTGATGATAAAAGTGTGTCCCTTTTATAGATAAGGAAAGTGAGACTTTAAAAGTCCCACAATCAAGAAACAGGTGAAACTAGAATTAAATCCAGGTGTTCTGACAATACACTATTTTGCTCTCCAGCATCCATATTCTGGGATTCCCATTATGATACCTTCTGCTTTTATAATTTACCCCCTAGGCTCATTTTCTCATTTATAAAATTAGGCATTTTAATCAAATGACCCCCAAGGCCCTTTCTGGTCCTTAGAGGTATATTACTACAATCTTTCCTTTAAATGTTCAGAAGTGAGAGAAAAGATAATCTGTAGATAGTCTTCATTCTAATTTCTGGGACTCCTAGGGAATATCTTTTACTGAGCTGGAAAAATATTTTTAAATATTGGAGATAGCATGACAATTAAAGGAAACATGAGAATTACTGGAAAAGAACATACATTTTGATTCTTGAAGTATAGGTTTCCCCAAGATATTCAATCAATATTTCTCCACCCAACCTGGCTTTATGTAGGGATTAGGGCTGCTCAAATGATGAGCAGAAAATACTGGAAATGTCCAATCAATATGGCAGAGCACATAAATTCAAAATAGCTATTTGATGGAATTATTTCATCTGGTCATTTTCATTCTCTCATGGAAAAGTACTCATGGAAAATTGTCTATACCAACTTTGGCCTTCACATGAGAGAGGAGAGAGAGTTCATCATCATTTGGATTTGACCGATTTTTTCTTCACAAATCCAACAATCTTGGAGATGGAAGTTAAGACTGTTTTTACTCATTCAGAGTCTCAGAGATTTTTTGGTGGGCTGGGCTGTGTTTCCAAATTTCCTTCCTCCCTTAGTTTTTCTTGAAGAACTTTACAGAAATGTTTGAGGCTACCCCTTATTCAATGAAACTAAGCTGACCCATTAAAATATATATCTTAATTTGTGCAAATTCTTCATGAAGATACTATGAATTCTGGAGTTTTTGAAAGAACACTTGAAGGAGAGGAACAGAAAAACTTGATCAGCTCATAGAACTCTTTGCCTAAATTTGGACTAGCATGCATTCAGCTGCAGTAGACATTTTGTTGATATCTTGCCAGTTAGTCTTACTAATATTCCAAAAGTCATTTCCAACTAGGATGATTTTGGTATGAGAAAGGCAGGCCACAAATATTTTCTTTGTAGCTAAGAAAGCCTCTTTTCCTGGCAGTGTTCTTCTCTACCCCACAGATGGTTGGATCTATACACTATTAGAGTTCTATTTTCTGTATATTCTATGTAGTTTACATACATATTATACATATACAATGGTATGTGTGATTTATTATTTAGACATTATAGTTTGGGAAACCCTTATTTTAGTTATGTTATAGTAGTGATATACCCAACATTTTTTTGCAATACCTACTTAATTCAAAGGAAAGAATTCACATCCAAAATAAATTCTAAAAGTAATGTTAATACTTATCACCGGGAAACAAACTATAATTTTCAGATTTGGGAAAGTTCACGATTGACAAATCGAATCTTTTACATTCAGAAATCATTGTGTTCTGAAGAATCACTTCTAATTTCCTAAAACTACAATACAGCTTACTAGTCCTTTTGTTATTGAATGGAAAGTTCTCAATTAGGAATTCTGATTTGTGTCAGTAATAAGCTCTCATCAAGGACTCTGATAAATACCTCAAAGCTTTTTTGCAAGTATCCAAAATATCTATTTTAAACCTGTTTCCTAATTTTGGATTTATAGTTTCCAGGGTATATAACAGAAAGACCTCTAGTTTTGCAGTCTGAGGACTTGGGTTAAAAAATGATTTTACTATTTATTACTCCTTTGACCTTAGGCAAAACACTTTATCTCTCTGAACTTCAAGTTCTTTCTCTACAAAATGAGAAGGTTAGAGTAGAAAGTCTCTGAAGCCTCTTCTAATTTAAAATCTATGATATATAAATGGAGAGGCCCCAACCTTCCAGGTCACAAATATCCCCTATGTCTAAAACCATATTCCTACTATTAATTGAAGTCTTCCAAAACCGTTTCTTTCATGTACTATTTCTACTTAAGGATTTTATTTCATGGTCTGATTCAAACCCATGTTTCCAGGCCAATTTCATAACATTCCCCCTTTAAACTTTAACAATAGGAGGGCAAGTGGTTTGTCCTATTTGCTGTTCCATGAAATCAGTAGTCTTTCTCCTACTCTCATACTGAACCCCATGCCTGAAATATACTTCCCCATCCTCTCTACCTGTTAGAAACCCTAGCTTTCTTCAAGAGGCAACTCAGGTGCCACTTCCTATTGGAAACTATCCTTTATCCCTTAACTTACTTTTTGGTACTGTTTCCCAAAATTGTCGTGTATATTTTCCATTTCTTTTTATTTCTATCCCCAATAGAAAGTAAGTTCCTGGAGTATAAAATCTTTTTCGCTTTATCTTTTTGTTCCTAAGTGCCTTACACATACTTGTTGGATTACAAATACTTATTGTATTGAATTGGAGTATTCTTTGCAGTCTCTCACTCCTTAAATTCCTCATAGAATGTCACTGGAACCTTTACAATGCACTTATAAGATCCCTTCTTGGTATTACAGCTGTTCATATACATATACATATATATATATATATGTATGTGTGTGTGTATGTATGTGTATATATATATATATATATATATATATATATATATATATATATATCTTTTCCTCCTCTTTATATTATGAGCTCTTCTAAAACAAATACTTTCCTATCTTTTTCTGTATCCCCAAGAGTCAGTATAAAATCTTGTGCCAAATAGATGCTTGATAAATATTTACTTAACCAAATTAGCTGAATCATATGAGTAATGACTTAAATTGTTTTACACACAGAGTTATAATGAAAAAAATTAATCCTCCATTCTCTTGAACAGAGGAAAAGAACAAAGGCTATAATATGAAAAATATATTAATCTGAGAAATAATTTCCTGCCTTTTAGTGGGATTTAGTATTAGAATGGGTTAATGAGGGTGTTTTTGCAATTTCCTTTTCTAGAGATTTCATCTTATATTTTGGGGGTAGTTACAATAGGTTCCTTTTTGAAGATAGAAAGATGGACTTTCTATCTGACTCTCTAATTCAATATTCTTGCACATATATCTTTCCATGCATGAAGTAGTATAGAAGAGAGAAGTCAAATACCTTATTCATCAATGAACTTTTTCCTCTAGATAAGAACATTGAAGTATAGCCAACAAACCTCAGTACTGAGTGACTTAGTGGAAAGACTGTTAGCTTTGAGGTCAGAGAACCTGGACTTAAATTCCCCCTCTGATGCTTGCTACTTAAGTGACCTTGGGCAAATGACTTGGTCTCCTTCCATATTCTCATCTGGAAAATGAACAGATTGGAATCAATGGCCTCTAAATCTATAATTCTATGACTTTCCTATAAGGGATATGAATGATTCTTTTCCTATAGAAACTCTGACTTGCAAATTGCTAAGGGAAGGGGGAGCAAGCACAACGCTGAATGGATTGTTGAGCAAATCAGGAAGTTATGAACTATCAGGACCTATAGGGAGAGATCAAGAGAGCAGGCATAAGGCACTCTGAGTTATAAAGGAGGCCTTCCTAATGGAGGAAGTTACTCCCTTTCCATGCACGTCTCTCAAGAGGACATTGCTAATTTGCTGCTGGCAAAGGTACAAACAATACATTGCCTTTTGCCAATCAGGAAGAGCAAATAAGACCTGTCCAAAAGACCAGGCAACTTCATGTGACTGAAATGGGAAGAGAAACAATGTTTTACATTTTTTTCTTCCTTGCAAAAAGTTCGTCCTAACCTCTTGAGAGATTGAGGATAGGAAAGGAGGAAAGAACTGAAAGACTGTTGTCAATGGCAGATCTTTGTTCCCAGAAGAGAGATAAAAAGGGGGATTTCCTAATGTTCTCTTTTAGGGCCAAGGGCCTTAGGCAGCAACTATATAAGTGACTCTCAATCTTGTTGAAATTATGATACCCAAGTTTTATTTCTTTTTGTTTCATAATCTTTATAACAGTGAGGGATTGTCATATAGTCATTAAAATACATTAAAGTAAGATGAAAACAAATTGATATAGAGCTCTATTTATTTATTTCATGATGCTCTGGAATTATTGCCAAACTCAATTTGGGGAATTATTTACATAATTACGTAGATTTGGATGAAAATGAAAAAACTCAGTAAAAAAAATTAATCCCTTAAGAATATGTATCAAACAGTTTTTCAAACCTCTAGAGTTTAATTAAAGTTTTCATGAGAATCTTCCACCTAGAACTGGATAGGACTTAAAAGGTCATGTACTCCCAAGCCTTCATTTTATAGAAGAAAAAACTGAGCATTTGAGATATTAAGTAATTTGCTCAAGATCATTCAGTTAGCAATGGTAGAATTCACACGCAGGTCCTTTGATTCAAACTGTTGTCCTTTTTTAATGGTACCCTGCTGTCCCACTTCTCTTCAGCTTTATATAGATGTTGCATTATTACGCTACCAAGGACAATTGATTCAACCTGAGCACTTGTACTAATGCTAGTGAAGAACAAGTTCTCTTCATAAGGTTCTCATGCTGTACCAAGCATCTGGATACCCAGTTTCTAACTGAGGTCTACTACAGAACTTATCAGATATTCCCCATCCCTGTCCAAGTTTTCTTATCTGCAAGATTGAGAATATTTCAACCTATTTCCACTCTAAGGTATTATAGGTAATAAGTATTAATTAGTTAGTGCTTATTTGTAGGAAAGACCCTCAGTAAGCAGAATATGAAATGAATTCATATCATATCATATGAAATAAATTCATATCATAAAAGATGTGAAAAAAGCCGCTATGTTGAATTATTGGACCACGGAATTCTGAAAGTGAAGACAGGGAGAGTAAGAATAAAATCAGATACTGTCTGAAATGCTTCCATAGCTGACTAGATATAAATAAAGCAGATATAAATAACTGGATGTATTTTTAGCCAAAATCTTAGTGTATATTTTCTCTTTTCAAAGTGGGATTGCTTAGTAAGGCAATGATTTGAAAAGTCATGAACTGATTGCATGAGATTGAGCATAAGAACTATTTGTAGTATATAGAATACAAGAATTCTACAATTTTCCAATGTCATATCTCAAAATATGACCCAATTTCTCTACTCAAACAATTATCATACTAGTTTTGTTGGTAATCCTCTGAATTTCTTTCTCCACCATAAGCTCATACAAGAACTTTCCTGGTCTCTCTATTCTCAACTCTCTAGTTTAAAAAATACAAAGTAAGAAGACACCATTACTTCAAAAAGTGTTCACAAATTCTACTGATTTAAGAGATAAGATAAAGATTAGGAAAAACTCTACTTTCTTAGCATCAGTGGGTATATACTATAGCATCTTTGTGAGGTTTCTTCTTGAACAAATGAGTGAACCTTGGCTAGTTCACAAGTATCAAAGGTGTTGTGACTACTAAAGAAATAATCACTTCTCCAGGATGCTAGAAAATGGACATTTTATAAATAGGCCAAAGCAATAAAGATTATGTATACAAATGGAATCACAAGCTTGTGATTGTGTCGGAATTGGCCAATCAGGAAAAAAAATTAAATGGTAGGATTTCTGAGTCTATTACACTTTCCTCTTAAACTGGCAAGAGCGTTTTACTCTTCAAATTGGATTTTCCACTTATAAAATGAGGGTGATCATGCTAGCCTAGCGAATGTATCACCAATGTCATATTGAAGCCCAATGCTATCTATTGTTTGGCTTAATTGATTAATATGGTGCTCAATGTTAGTTAATCAACAACCATTTATTAAATACTTTCAAGGTTCTAGGTACTGTGCTAAGTTCTCAGGCTCTTGTAAGCAAAAAATGCTTCTTTTCTTACCCAGATCTATGGTTTTATATAGAGAACCCTCAGAAAGATTTCCTCCATCAAATCAGCTTTTCACATGCAATATGGAGTCTTGGAGATTTATTTATCTGTGTATAGAGATTTTGAATGATTTATACACAGTCATTGTCAGGATGTACCAACACTGGCATTTGAATCAAGGACTTCCTAGCTTCCTGATTCTGAGGCTAGTTTTTTTTTTCCTGTTGTACATCATGCTAACTTCTAGGAAACATATGGAAAATATAATTTGCTCTTTGTTAACAACAAAATAAACATCATCTATGCCTCTGAAATGGAGAATTTCTTGAGCTCCCATTGGATAGTGAGACTGCTTAGATTTTTGTCTCTGAGTATGCTCTGAAAAGTATTTGAATGTATTATAGCATATATATTATATGTAGTGATAAAATGTCATAGATATATCATGTACATGATATATATGTATGTCTATATATACATAGATATATATACAGATATATTATTTATTGAGAAAAAGAGAGAGAGACAAAGAGAGAAAGAGAGAGAGAGAAAGAGAAAGAGAGAAAGAGAGAGAGAGAGAGAGAGAGAGAGAGAGAGAGAAAGAAAGAGAGAGAGAGAGAGAGGATTGTAAAAGTTAAAAGTAGAAGGGAACCTAGACTCTGATCCTTTAGGGCAGTCATCTATTGTTATTCTCATTTCATGGGTGAGGCAAAAATGTTCCTAACATGTTTAATCTATATTCTCAACTCCCATAAGTATGAGTTGTATTGTAATTTTCTCACAGTTCCATTAATCTGCAGCAAATCATCTACTTATATGTCAAAATTGGAGTCAGTAAAACTTGAGTTCAAATCCCATCTTAGATCTTTATTAGCTGGATGACTATGAGCAAAGTCACTAAATCTGTTTATGCCTGTTTTCTCTTTTTTTTTTTTTTTTGAGTGTTTTTATTTTTTCTTCACTTTTAAAAGCTTTTTATTTTCAAAACATATGCATAGATAATTTTCATCTGTCAGCTTTGCAAAATCTTGCATTCCAAATTTTTTTCCCTCCTTTCCCCCACCCATTCCCCTAAATGGCAAGGAATCCAATATTTGTAAATACGTATATACCTCAGTTTTCTCATCTGTAAAATTAAAGGTTTATATTTGATGGCTTCCATGTCCTTTTACAGGTCCTATATATAAACACATAGATATGTATTTATATGCATAAATCCATGATCCCATGAATATAAGGATGGGAAGCTAGTTGGATAAGGGACAGAGCACCTGACCTGGAAATGGGAAAACTCATCTTCAGTTCACATCCATTCTCATACATTGTGACCCAAGATAAGTCATTTAATCCTATTTGCCTCAGTTTCCTCATCTGTAAAATGAGCTGGAGAAGGAAATGGCCAACCACTCAAGTATCTCTGCATCCCTCCCCCAGACCCTGGCCTTGCTTCTAGCCCAGCCATCATTCAATTCAGGAAAGCAGTCACTATACACATTCTACTGACCACTTCTCTTGCAGGTCCTAAATACTCCACTTCTTCTTCACTCACAGTTACTGAAGGCTCAGAAAAAAGCTTCTCCTATCAAAGTCCTCAGGGCTGTGAAATGATTCCATTTTTAAAAAATGGATATGACTTTTCCCATAGAAATTACATTAAAGATGTTATTACTGTCTGCTTTTGCTTCTTCATAGCAAGGACTATGGGACTTTTCCATCTGGTTTTTAGCTTCTCTGTCTTATCTCTGCATTAGAATATGGAGAAATGTCTCCAATTTTCTATTTGTATCCCAATTTAGAGCACAGTACTTTGCACATAGTAAATGCTTATAAATACTAATTCATTCATTCATTCCTATTGTTGCCAGCATGAACAAATAGGTTGACAGCACAGTGTTAAGCCCATTTGTAGAGTAGCTTGTTGTCTGGGTCAGAGCTCCCCTAAAAGCCAGGATATACAAGAGGGAAAGGAGCCAAGTTGAGTCAGCAGAAAAGAGGGATGAGCCAGCAACAGCCTTCATCCCAGGTTCTTTTTGGCCATCTGTGGTGATGTCATCCTTGGTGTCCTGTGCTGGCAGATCCCAGTTCTGGGACTGGAGGGTCACAGGGCACAGCAACACTTCCCAGAACATAATCTCACTCAGCAGCTCCACACTGGAGGGAGGTTCCCCTGCTCTGTGATCACTAAGATAACAGGAACATCCAAAGCCATGGCCTTGAAGGGTAGCTTTACCTATTTGAATAAAACATGAACTGAAACATTTTGAAAACCTATCTAGTGAATAAAACTTTTAGCCAAGCTCCAGGAGGTAGAAGAGCTGACTTGTATTAAGTCATAGAGAGGTGCCCTCCACTGATTCTCACGGGGGGGGGGGGGGGGGGGAGGTCAGACTATGAGGAGAACAGGCATGTGTTGTGAATTTTGAGGATGAAATGGGTTTCAGTTTGAATTTTTTTGATGGATGGGAATTGGCACAAGGTCTTTTCCTCCTCTCCCCTTAAACTAAGAAAGAGCTGGCTTGAACTGAGAATGCATAGGTTAAACAATAAAAGCCTGCCAATAATCATGGGGTTCCATGATTGGCTGAGAGTGATACTGTCTTTACAAATAAGGCAAATTCACATTCTTCCAAGTGTACAAGTGGGCCAGTCCCAAATCAAGGGGCGGTAGTTTGGAAAGAGTATTCTCTTTATTGGATCAACCAAGGAAATACCAGAGGGAAACTGCATAGATTCAGTATTCAACCCAGAACCTTAGACAATTTAGGATAGAATTACCCAATCTATTATGCCTATTGTCTTTTTACCTTGCTCTTGTGTCTATTAACTTGAAAACTGAAAATGGCACTGTTGAGAAGAAATATAAAGGTTAAAGAAAAATCTTTATTTGTGGTATGATTTTTAATTCTTTTATATATGTAACCACTCCAAACACTTTACATTTTATTTAATTTAATTACTTGTAAATAAACACACATATTTTGATTATGTATAGTATCAAATTTAAATATTGTTGGTTGTCTGTATACACACATGTATATGTACATATACACTCTGCAGATAAATACACACATATATACACTTGTGTTATATCTATATGTTTTTGGAGGTGTTGACTTGCATTTATAGATAAAGAACTCTTATCCAGGAGTTCTCAATACCAAACAATAAAATCACAAGTCTGTTCCCTGGTCACAAAACTATGTATATATGTGTGTATGTATGTACATATACATGGATATATACATATATAAATATGTGTATTAATCTACTTGCTTTGTTGATTTAAATTCTGTCTTAAATCTTCAAATTCACACTTTCATCTAATGGGTGAACATTGTTTTGGGGAGATTTCCATGTTCCAAGAAACCTCATATAACTCAAATCTAGGACTTTTTCACAAAACTAAACCATACTATCACTAAAATATCAGATCACTTGTTTAAATTTTCTATTTGGAACTTCTTTTGTTGATTGTTTTTTGTCTGTTAAGTTTTGCTTGGGCTTTATTTCAGTTTGTTTATATGATTTTATCTTTTTTTTTCTGTGAGTGACCAACATATAGCAAGTACTTAATGCTTGTTGGTTGAATGGCACAAGGAAAGACAATGGCCAAGAAAAACTGGAAGCAGGTATTTATGGATCACTCCTAATGGATCTTTGAAGTCAGAGATCCAAAGTAGCTTGGAGACATGAAGATCAAAGACACTTCAGACCATAAATTAGAATATGGTAAGAAAAGATCTCTGAGAAAATGATTTCCTGGGATAATGAAGTCTTTAGCTGGGCTTAGACCTAAGGCAGTTCTAGATGAAGGAAAATGAAGGCTCCAGGACCTCCTGGCCTTGTTATACTACAGCTAGTAATGCACTCACTTCTTGGAACCATAATTTAAGAAGGCCATTAATAAATTATAGAGAGACTAGAGTAAGGAGGAGGGTTCCTTTTGACCAATATAGCCCAGGTGGATTTAAGGTTATACTATCCAAGATGTGATATAGAAATTGATAATGTTTAGCAAAAACTTAGAGAAATGATAGTGGTCTTTGAAATATTTCATGAAAAAAAAAAACAATTAGATGATTTCTGCTTATCCCAAAGGGAGAATTTAAAAAAACAATAAAGTTCATTCCTTCACAGTGAAGTTGTCCCATAGGGGAGAATAAGGAGCAAAGGATAGAACTTTCAGAAAAGCATTTTAATTTGATAATTAGAGTTATTTAAGTATGTGATGCTCTGCCTAAAGAGGTTAATGTCCTTCTTACTTGAGATGTTCAAAGGCAGGTCAGATGGTCAGGTTGATATGGTGTAGAGGTGTTTCTCAAAGAGATGTGAGCTGGAATAAATAAGTTCAGACTTTTTGAAGTCAAATATCAGAATCTCAGTTTACTTATTTGTAAAATGGAAAGAAAAATGATATAACCTAATCTCACAGAGTTGTAAAGATCAAATGAAGCCATTTATGTGAGTTTACTTTGGAATGGGAAAATGCTATCGTAATGATATCTAATACTAGTAAAAACAACAATCCACGATACAATTTTTTTAAACTAAGTTATCCAAGTTGTGTGATATGCAAAGCATCCCAAAAATCTTAGGGCAGTGAAATCTTATCTGGCCCCCTTTTACATGACTACTGCCTTTCCTCACAGGCATTTATTAAGCTTTATTGAAGGTCAACTTGCATCAAGATTTGAGATGCTCAACATTTCTTTAAGGTCGCAGAAGATAAGTTTTATAATTTTGGCTCCTCAGGATTTGATAATTATAATTTTGAGCATTGGTTACAGAGTAGAGAAGGAAAGATTGAAGTTATAAGACACTGAAGTCTCTTCCTGCTGAGTTGTTTTTTGCATAAGGTATTTGGGTCCATCATGGACACTATTAAAAGAGATTGTTTTTCTGAAACACCAAGAAGACCTCATTATAAAGCTATTTCCTTGAAAAAAGAGTATTATGTCATGGTTCTTGAAGAGGTTCATTTACCAGTTCAAAGACCATATCCTTCTCCTCCTCCTCCTTCTTTTCCTTAACTTCCTGCTTCTTTGCCTTCTCACCACAGCATAATGTTTTAAGGCTTAAAAAGTTCTTTATATATAGTATTGCATTTGAACTTCACAACAACTCTGTGAAGGATATTATTATTACCTTCATTTTATAAAGGAAAAAATCAATATAAAATATATAAATCAAATAGCTATTAAATATCTGAAAAAGAAATTGAAAACTTAGGTCTTCCTGATTCAGAGTCTTCCATGAAACTCTCCTTGAAATGATCTTCAGACCTTAAAGTAACATTTTATTATATTTCTCATATTCTGATCCTGTTGAGAAATGGATTGGGACAGTTTAAATTATAATTACAAATCCTATCTCTTATTAAATTGACATTTTCATTTGTTAATCATCCAATAAACATTTATTAAATACCTACAATATGCCAGACCCCATGCTAAGCCTTAGAGATACAAAGAAAACAAATGAAACCATCTCTTCCCTAAGAGTTTACATTTACATTCTAATGAAGGACTCTCTCTCTTCTCTCTCTCCATATATATACATACATACACACACAAAGAATACACACACACATATATTCATTTTGTTTGTATATTCAAATATACACGAATATACAAACAAAATGAATCCAAAGTAATTTGGAGAGAGAAAGCAATTAGAAACTTGAGGATCAAGAAAAGCTATGTGTTAAAGTTGGCATTTTTATCTCATTTTTGATAGAAAGCAGGGATTATAAGAAATGGAAATTAGAATGGAAAACATTCCATATATGGGAAGCAGTCTTTGACTGAAGGCTGAATCACTCAGAAAATGTGTTTCATTTAATTTTTTTAATTTAAATTTTATTTTATTTAATAATAACTTTGTATTGACAGAATCCATGCCAGGATAATATTTTTACATTATCCCTTGCACTTGCTTATGTTTCATTTTTTCCCCTCCCTCCAAGATGGCAAGCAGTCCTATATATGTTAAATATGTTGCAGTATATCCTAGATACAATACATATTTGCAGAACTGAACAGTTCTCCTGTTGCACAGGGAGAATTGGATTCAGAAGGTAAAAATAACTCAGGAAGAAAATCAAAAATGCAAATAGTTCACATTCATTTCCCAGTGTTCCTTCTTTGGGTGTAGCTGTTTCTGTCCATCATTTATCCATTGAAACTCAGTTAGGTCTCTTTGTCATAGAAATCCACTTCCATCAGAATACATCCTCATACAATATCGTTGTCGAAGTGTATAATGATCTCCTGGTTCTGCTCATCTCACTTAGCATCAGTCCATGTAGGTCTCTCCAAGCCTCTCTGTATTCATCCTGCTGGTCATTCCTTACAGAGCAATAATATTCCATAACATTCATATACCACAATTTACCCAGCCATTCTCCAATTGATGGGCATCCATTCAATTTCCAGTTTCTAGCCACTACAAACAGGGCTGCTACAAACATTTTGGCACATACAGGTCCCCTTCCCTTTTTTAGTATCTCTTTGGGGTATAAGCCCAATAGAAACACTGCTGGATCAAAGGGTATGCACAGTTTGATAACTTTTGGGGCATAATTCCAGATTGCTCTCCAGAATGGCTGGATTCGTTCACAACTCCACCAACAATGCATCAGTGTCCCCGTTTTCCCGCATCCCCACCAACATTCATCATTATTTTTTCCTGTCATCTTAGCCAATCTGACAGGTGTGTAGTGATATCTCAGAGTTGTCTTAATTTGCATTTCTCTGATCAATAGTGATTTGGAACACTCTTTCATGTGAGTGGTAATAGTTTCAATTTCTTCATCTGAAAATTGTCTGTTCATATCCTTTGACCATTTATCAATTGGACAATGGCTTGATTTTTTATAAATTTGAGTCAGTTCTCTATATATTTTGGAAATGAGGCCTTTATCAGAACCTTTAATTGTAAAGATGTTTTCCCAGTTTGTTGCTTCCCTACTAATCTTGTTTGCATTCGTTCTATTTGTACAAAGGCTTTTTAATTTGATATAATCAAAATTTTCTATTTTGTGATCGGTAATGGTCTCTAGTTCATCTTTGGTCACAAATTTCTTTCTCCTCCACAAGTCTGAGAGATAAACTATCCTATGTTCCTCTAATTTATTTATAATCTCGTTCTTTATGCCTAGGTCATAGACCCATTTTGATCTTATCTTGGTATATGGTGTTAAGTGTGGGTCCTTGCCTAATTTCTGCCATACTAATTTCCAGTTATCCCAGCAGTTTTTATCAAATAATGAAATCTTATCCCAAAAGTTAGAAACTTTGGGTTTGTCAAACACTAGATTGCTATAGTTGACTATTCTGTCTTGTGAACCTAACCTTTTCTACTGATCCACTAATCTATTTCTTAGCCAATACCAAATGGTTTTGGTGACTGCTGCTTTATAATATAATTTTAGATCAGGTACAGCTAGACCACCTTCATTTGATTTTTTTTTTCATTAATTCCCTTGAGATTCTCGACTTTTTATTGTTCCATATGAATTTTGTTGTTATTTTTTCTAAATCGTTAAAATATTTTCTTGGAAGTCTGATTGGTATAGCACTAAATAAATAGATTAGTTTAGGGAGTATTGTCATCTTTATTATATTCGCTCGGCCTATCCAAGAGCACTTAATATTTTTCCAATTATTTAAGTCTGACTTTATTTGTGTGGAAACTTTTTTGTAATTTTGCTCAAATAATTCCTAACTTTCCTTTGGTAGGTAGATTCCCAAATATTTTATGCTATCAACAATTATTTTGAATGGAATTTCTCTTTGTATCTCTTGCTCTTGGATTTTGTTGGTGGTATATAAAAATGCTGAGGATTTATGGGGATTTATTTTGTATCCTGCTACTTTGCTAAAATTATGAATTATTTCTAATAGCTTTTTAGTAGAATCTCTGGGGTTCTCTAGGTATACCATCATATCATCTGCAAAGAGTGATAGTTTGGTTTCCTCATTGCCTACTCTAATTCCTTTAATATCTTTCTCGACTCTTATTGCAGAGGCTAGTGTTTCTAATACGATATTAAATAATAATGGTGATAGTGGGCAACCTTGCTTCACTCCAGATCTTACTGGGAAAGGTTCCAGTTTTTCCCCATTGCATATGATGCTTACTGAAGGTTTTAAATATATGCTCCTAACTATTTTAAGGAAAAGTCCTTTTATTCCTATGCTCTCAAGTGTTTTTATTAGGAATGACTGTTGGATTTTATCAAATGCTTTTTCTGCATCTATTGAGATGATCATATGGTTTTTGTTTGGTTGGTTGTTGATATAGTCAATTAAGTTAATAGTTTTCCTAATATTGAACCAGCCCTGCATTCCTGGTATAAATCCTACTTGGTCATAGTGTATTATCCTGGGGATGATTTTCTGTAATCTTTTTGCTAATATTTTATTTAAGATTTTAGCATCAATATTCATTAGGGAGATTGGTCTATAATTTTCTTTCTCTGTTTTCAGCCTACCTGGTTTAGGTATCAATACCATATCTGTGTCATAAAAGGAGTTTGGTAGGACTCCTTCAATCCCTACTTTTTCAAATAGTTTATTTAGCATTGGAGTTAATTGATCTTTAAATGTTTGATAGAATTCAGATGTAAATCCATCTGGTCTTGGGGATTTTTTCTTAGGGAGTTGATTGATAGTTTGTTCTATTTCTTTTTCTGAGATAGGAGTGTTTAGGATATTTACTTCTTCCTCTGTTAGTTTAGGCAAGCTATATTTTTGGAGGTATTCTTCTATTTCATTTAAGTTGTCGAATTTATTGGTGTAAAGTTGGGCAAAGTAACTCCTAATTATTGCTCTAATTTCCTCTTCGTTAGTGGTGAGTTCTCCCTTTTCATTTTTAAGACTAACAATTTGATTTTCCTCTTTCCTTTTTTTAATCAGATTTACTAAGGGTTTGTCTATTTTGTTGGTTTTTTCATAGAACCAACTCTTAGTTTTATTAATTAATTCAATGGTTTTTTTACTTTCAATTTTATTGATCTCTCCTTTTATTTTTAGAATTTCAAGTTTAGTGTTTGACTGGGTTGTTAAAATTGTTCCTTTTCTAGCATTTTTAGTTGCAAACCCAATTCATTGACCTTCTCTTTCTCTATTTTATACAAATAGGCCTCTAGAGATATGAGATTTCCCCTTATTACCGCTTTGGCTGCATCCATACATTTTGGTATGATGTCTCATTATTATCGTTTTCTTGGATGAAGTTATTAATTATGTCTATAATTTGCTGTTTCACCCAATCATTCTTTAGTATGAGATTATTTAGTTTCCAATTATTTTTTGGTCTACTTTCCCGTGGCTTTTTATTGAATGTAATTTTCAATGCATCGTGGTCTGAAAAGGATGCATTCACTATTTCTGCCTTACTGCATTTGAGTTTGAGGTTTTTATGTCCTAATATATGGTCAATTTTTGTATAAGTTCCATGAACTGCTGAAAAGAAGGTGTACTCCTTTCTGTCCCCATTACATTTTCTCCAGAGATCTATCATATATAATTTTTCTAGTATTCTATTTATCTCTTTGACTTCTTTCTTATTTATTTTGTGATTTGATTTATCTAATTCTGAGAGTGCAAGGTTGAGATCTCCCACTATTATAGTTTTACTGTCTATTTCTTCTTGCAGCTCTCTTAATTTCTCTTTTAAGAATTTAGATGCTACACTACTTGGTGAATATATGTTTAATATAGATACTGCTTCATTATTCATTCTACCCTTTAGCAAGATATAGTGCCCTTCCTTATCTCTTTTGATTAGATTAATTTTTGCTTTAGCTTGATCTGAGATCAGGATGGCTACCCCTGCTTTTTTGACTTCATCTGAAGCATAGTAGATTTTGCTCCAACCTTTTACCTTTAACCTGCATGTATCACCCCGCTTCAGGTGTGTTTCCTGTAAACAACATATTGTAGGATTCTGGCTTTTAATCCATTCTGCTAACCGCTTCCTTTTTATAGAGGAGTTTACCCGTTTCACATTTATGGTTAAAATGACCAATTCTGTATTACTTGCCATCTTGTTAACCCCGGTTTATGCTTTTCTCCCTTCTTACTCCCTTACCCCCCTTCCCAGTATTAAGCTTGTGAGCACCACTTGCTTCTCACAGCCCTCCCTTTTTTAGTATCCCTCTCCCCCCTTAGAGTTCCTCCCCCTATCTTACCCCTTTCCCTCCCAGTTACCGTATTCCCTTCCACTTAGCTTATTCCTTCCCTTTTCACTTTTCCCTTCTCACTTTTCAATGACGTGGGAGAAATTTCACCATAGATTGAATATGTCTAAAATTTTTTTCTTAATGACAATTCTGAAAGCAGTAAAATACTCACTATATTCATCCCTCTCCATTCTTTCTCTCAGATATAATAGGTTTTCTTTGCCTCTTCATGAAATGTAGTACCCCCACTTTCCCCTTTTTCTGATACAATGTCCTTTCCACATCAATTTCTAGAACAAGGTATACATGTATTCTTTATACATCTTTATAGCAGAAATATAGTTCCCAAGATTTATTTTTACCTTTTTAGGTTTCTCTTGAGTTCTATATTTGTAGATCAAACTTTTTGTTAAGTTCTGGTTTTTTCATCAAAAATAGGTGAAATTTGCTTACTTCATTGAATGTCCATCTTCTTCCCTGGAAAAAGATGCTCATTCTAGCTGGGTAAGTTATTTTTGGTTGCATACCAAGTTCCTTAGCCTTTCAGAATATCATATTCCAGGCCCTTCGATCCTTTAATGTGGATGCTGCCAGATCCTGGGTGATCCTTATTGTGGCTCCTTGATACTTGAATTGGGTTTTTCTAGCTGCTTGCAGTATTTTTTCCTTCGTCTGAGGGTTCTGCATTTGGCCACTATATTTCTTGGTGTTTTGATTTTAGGATCCCTTTCAGTAGGGGATTGATGAATTCTTTCAATGTCTATTTTACCCTCTATTTCTATGACTTCTGGGCAGTTCTCTTTGATAATTTCCTGGAAAATAGTGTCCAGGCTCTTTTTTTCATCATACTTTTCTGGGAGTCCGATGATTCTCAGGTTGTCTCTCCTGGATCTGTTTTCCAGGTCTGTTATCTTCCCCAGAAGGTATTTCACATTCTTTTCCATTGTTTGATTTTTTTGGATTTGCTTGACTGATTCTTCTTGTCTCCTCGAGTCATTCAATTCCATGTGTTCGACCCTGAATTTCAGTGAAGTATTTTCTTCACTCACTTTTTTAATATCTTTTTCTAATTGTCCAATTGAGTTCTTTTGTTCTGTGGAATTTTTTTCCATTTCGCCAATTTTGTTTTTTAGAGAGCTATTTTCTGTTTCCAGTTCACCAATCCTATTTTTCAAGGATTTGATTTCTTTATCCACTCTCTCTTTAACTGAGTGGGATGACTTCTCCAGACTCTTTTGCCAAGCCTCCCTCTCCTTTTGCCAAGTCTCCCTCTCCTTTTGCAAAGCCTCACTCTGCTTTTGCCAAGTCTCCCTCTCCTTTTGCAAAGCCTCACTCTGCTTTTGCCAAGTCTCCCTCTCCTTTTGCAAAGCCTCACTCTGCTTTTCCCATTTTTCTTCTAGCTCTCTTGTGAGAGCCTTTCTAATTTCCTCCGTGAGATTCATCTGTGCTGAGGAACAGATGATCTCCTCCTTTGGGGATTCACCTGGGGACTGTTTGTTTTTAGTCTCCTCAGGATTTGGAGTGTGCTCTTTATCTGTATAGAAGCTGTCAAGGGTTAAAGTCTTTTTCAGTTTCTTGCTCATTCTGTCTAATAATCAAATACAAACTATCAAAGAAACAGAAGGAAAAAACCCTTGGATGGAGGCTGCTTTCTTTGGGGGAGGGGCTGGGTGGTGTTACCGAGCTTTTTCTACAGACTGAGGGCAGTAGTGAGGCCCTAACAGGACAGCGATGGCTGTGCTACGTCTGCGCTCTGAGATCCGAGAGCATGCTGAGACACTGTGGAGGAGGGTTGGCCAGGTCCCGAGAGACTCCAGCTGTTTGGGGTTGTATTCTTCACCCTCGATGTTTTTAGCTTCTCTGCTGGGCTGCTGACTTGCTGCCGGAGCAAAGTATCTAATCCTGTAGCAAAGCTCTCCCCGCAGAGACTGCTGCAATCACACCCCACCCCCTCTCTGCTCTGCTCGGCTCTGAGCCGGCTTCCGTGCTCTCACTGCAGCTGCTGCCCGCAGCCTGCTTCCGATCTAATAACCATCCCTGCCCTCGCGCAAAAACAGACCTTTCTTGACGAGTCTCAAGGATGGTTTCTCTTGGTAAGTAATTGTATGTTTTTTTTTTTTCAGTCGAGCATTAATTCAGAGGCATGAAATGAAATGGATAGTGAGAGAAAAACGCGGAGGTTACACAGCAGTGTGCCTCCTCTCCACCATCTTGGCCGGAAGTCTGATAATATCGTTTTATTTAATTTTTGCATTTACTCAAGTATCTAACATATGGGTAATAGGCACTTAATTCTGCATTGGACATTTACTAACAGCTATTGAAGTGACTTTTCAGAAAAAATAATATTCAATTCATTAGTAAAAAAAAAAAAAAAAGCTGATGGACTCCTGCTTTAAGATAAGAACAGGTCCAAGAATTAAGAGCAAGCACTTTGAGGACTGATCTTGCCATTTACCAGCCAATAAAGTTCATTCCTTTACACTGAAGTTGGAAAGCACAGTGTTGCCAAATGAAGGTTTAATCAATTCAGAACAGAAGCCAGTTCCTTCTCACTAATTCTGAATTCTTGGAAACCCCCTTAAAAGTTCAATGCCCTGTTTTCATCATATTACCTTCTTTTTGCTGGTTCAGTCCTGTAGAGTATACATTAGGATCACAAAGTTTTGAACTTATTGTGACTCATACATATGGGAAAACAATGTATGTGCCTTTGCTTTCTTGGAGGAGCAGAAACTCAATTGTAGATACCAAATAAAGCAAGTAAAAGCTAGAGACCTCAAGGAACCAGATAAATGACAAAGTATCATCAAGAGACTTTTTAAAGATGTGTTCTTCATGAATAGATCTCTACATGAAGACATTTTTTAAATAATAAAACTTTACATTTGGACAGAGCTTTTACCTTAGTTGTTAGCAGTCAGTCTAGAGTCTTTCTATCTCCATGAAGTGAAGAAGAATACAAACACGCTTCTGAAATTACCCATTCTGCTTTCTCTCTCATTAGAGATCAGCCTATTATTATCAACTTTCATGGAAAGCATTCAGTTATAGTTGGGTTCTCTTATGTAAGCAGAATTACAGAACAAGGAAAACTTAAAAAATTCTTGTTTGAGGACATAATTTAATTTTGAAAGCACAGATTTACTCAGATTTACTTCTTGAGAATCAAGACATCAAAAATGAAAAATAACCTATAGTATGACTTTTTACTGTCTTAAAAATCATCTTTTTTCTGATTCTTAGGTAACATAATTTCTGGAAAGACAGTGCTAAACCATTCTTTTTACTTTTTTTTCTTTTTAAATCATGATGACTACAAAAAGTTATGTGCTTGAGAATTTGCTGTATACTATTACAATAAAAGAGAGAGTAAACCAATGGGTTAAGGGGGTGGCAGAGCACTAACTATAACTAAATGTGAAGAGGCAGTTATGGGATTAGAATGCAGAGGAAGCAGAGTCCCCCATGCTAGGGTCCTAGCAAGGGCAGTCTGTCCTGCCAAATGGTTAGACCCTAAGTTATGGTAAAAGATGAATACCAAGAATTCTTTGGGTAAATAATTTGGCAGACCCCAACTTCTGCCAATGGGCACTAAGTTCAGTTTAATTTGATAAAAGTCATGCCTACTGGGCAGCTAAGTAGAGCAATAGATAGAGCACCAGTCCTGAAGTCAGGAGGACCTGAGTTCAAATCTGGCCTCAGACACAACTCTGGATGAGAAGAGAGCATGCTGGGAAAGGAGAGGTGGAGGATAGAGAGTATTTGTGTAAACTTATGGAGTCAAAAAATGAGATCTTGGTTTTAGCAAATAAGTGGTAGCCCAACTTTCAAGCCTATGTAAAGACAAGAAGGAATATGTCTATTTTATGTTCTGAAACTTTGTCTCAACTAGGCTGGAAGTGCCAAGGCTATTCGTGGAACTAGTTCCATCTCTGATTGGCATAGGATCTTTGACATTATTCCTTTCAACCTGCACCAATTTTTCCTATTTCCAGCCAACCAAGTGATCCCATGCCCACCATATTTATGCCAAATTTAGAACAATCATTTAGCTTATCCCATTCCTGAGTTCAAAAAGTCCAATAATCTCAGCCTTTCTGGTAGCTTAAATCATAGGTGTACATCATCATGTCCAGCAACTGCTTATGTTTTAGAATTAATAATTGGGGAGGAAGAATCAGTATGATGTAACAGCTAGAGAGTAGGTTCTGGGATCAATAAGACTCGATTTTAAGACCCATCCCTGATATACTGCCTTTGTATTCTTTGCAAATCACTTGATGGCCTAGACAATTCTTTTAAAATTATAAATTGTATTGGTAGAGGAAGTTTCCACCCTGAAAAAATCCTATGTACAAAGTCAAAAGTCTGGATCAAACAAACCTAATCCTAGGAAACATGCCATCAAGTTCCTGTCCTTGGGAAATCCCAAGTTTGGGAAACTACCTTGTGGCCCTTAATGTTACATAAAACTATGTCCATCTCCTACTATTTACTGTGTACATTCAGTTTTGCTGTCACCAGTATTACTGCAAATGAAAATAATATCCCTACATTAGCCTTCCTGTATTTTCTAGAGACAAGCAATACCACAACTGAAGGAAATTGTGCCTATAGTGGTGCATTCTCCCTTACTGCTACATCAAATTGCTAAATAAGGGTAGATCAGGGAGACCACTAAAATATTAAAAATTAGCATGTTTTATGCTAGGGTAGAAGACTGTGAGGATGGTACAGTTTGATCAATTGAAATGTTGTCTTTTATCTCTGTTTTTTAAAAGTATGATTATAGAGGAGGGAAAGGTATTTGTTTAGAAACTAAGGTGGTTTCGGGGGAGAATAAGCATTCATCTCATTTGATTCTCACAACAGTCCTGTGGTTATTATGTCCATTTTGCAAATTGAGGAAACTGAGATAAGGAGAGCTGAAGTGTACAAATAGGAAGTATATAAAGGTGGATTTGAACTCAGGTCTTGATTCCAGGACTAGTGTTTTATCCACTGTGCTCCCTAGCCGCAAACTTTTTATCTATCTCTCCATCCATCCATCCATCCATTCATCATTTATCTATCTATCTATCTATCTAGATATACAAAGAAAAGTAAAAACAGTTACTGCTCACAAAAAGTCTATGTTCTATTGAGCCCAGTATGTATGCAATATTTGGTAGAGGTACTCGCTAGGAAAAAAAGATTTTCTTCCTATACTCAGAGCATTATTCTCAGATAGCATGGCATATGTCAGCAAAGGGGCAGCAGAGCACTACAACTTTATGGTTTGATTTAATCTTGTTTGATTCTATGATGAGAAAAGGGAACCTTGGAAGGGAGGAATCCCTGAGAACTCTGTTGGGATTTTTTGTTTGTTTTTTTTTTGTCTGCTTTGGAGGGAGTATAACCTACTATACACCATTCATCCCATGTTGAAAATGCTGGCTCAGGCACTGTGGTTCTGTTTTCTGAAAGCTGGTATAATAATGGCTGAGCTGTTGATGAATACTAATAGCAGCACTGTATATTTACACAGTTGGTCGAGTTGTGCTTGCTCAATAGCAGGCTTTTGAGGCCTTTACCTCAATGGAAATTACCTGGCTTCTGCATTCAGAGCATCAAGGACTGCATGAGGCTGCAGAGTTGGCTCCAGGTGCCATTTCAACAATGCAAAAATGACTCATGGCCCTAATTATGTGCACGGGTGTAGGATCTTCCAGGTGCTCCTAATACCCATTCTGAGAACCCAGTGATAAGAAGTGGCCCAGATTCCTGTAGGAATGAAAGAGAGACAAAAAGAGAGAAAAAAGAGAAAAAATGGAACAAAAAAGAAAAGACACAGAGATAGAGATAGAAACAGAAAGATACACACCTATGCATGCATACACACACACAGAGAAACGGAGAGAGACAATGACAGAGAGAGAGAGAGAGAGAGAGAGAGAGAGAGAGAGAAAGAGAGAGAAACAATGACAGAAATAATAGTACCAGGAACAAAGGACTCAGGCTTGGCCTCTGGGTCCTGGGGGTTGAATCCCAGCAGTGTCATTTCTGTGAATTTGGGTACTTAACCTTTTGGTCACTTAACCCCTCAGTTAAATAGGAAATCATGTTCAAGTTTTCTATTTTGTAGGATAAAAGGTTTAGATTAAATGGCCTTTAAAGTCACTTCTAGATCCAAATTTATAATCCTTAAACAAGAAAAACAAGGTCAACTATTTATCTGCAAAATTGAAAATCAGAGCTTCTACTTGTGGGCTTGAGTTTTTAAAAAGCACAAGATCTGAACTGGAGGGGGGACCTATACTTAGATTCTCAGTGAAGTAGGCTTAGGCTTCCTTCTGAAAGTGAAGGGAGCACCCCCCCATCCTGATCTTTTACCTTCTTAAAGCTGCTTTTGATCACCACAGGGAAGCTGGTTTATCTCATCCTAGAGTGAATATATTCACTTTTTTCACTTTCATATTTGGATTAGGTCAAACTTGTGGAAAGATTAGGAAAGAACCTGGTTTCCAGGGCATCTTTTGTACAGTGACAGTCACTACCAAAGTATTTCTGACTGTTATAAAAGCCCTTCCCAATCAAAACAAGTGCTCGTGCCCAGGACTGTTCCCAAGTCTCCCCTCCCTGCTTCTTCCTGCACCTCAGGCTCCTTGGAGGGCCTGGTAGCTTAGTCATCTCTTGAAGTTGAACTCTATAAAGATAGACATATAGACCCAACACCTGGTCCTTTCAACTTGCCTGTTCAAGTGAATGTGTGACTGGGTGATTGTGTACGTGCAACTAAGCCTGTAGAAAAGGGGGCAGGAAGCAACATGGTGACTGAGACTGGAATAATCCCAGATGGTGTCCAAATTTAAAATTTTCTAAATGTATTCTTATATAGGAATATAGATATATTCAATACAATACATATCACATATTCTATGCATAAATATATATTTTCAAAAATAATATTATACTGCTTTACATGTGTGTAGTAGTTTACACTTTTAGAAATATTTTTTGGGATGAGAAAAGAAAAAAAGAAATTTATATGATATCTATTATATATTGAAAAATATCAAGTTGTAGATAATAAATTTGCAGTTTCATGAGCAATCTTTTGTTTTTTATTAAACTATATCATGGAAGTGTTTATTTTATTCTACCAATTAAAAATAAAATAAATTTAAAATTAAAAATATATTCACATGCATTATTTCATTGTATATTATTAGCTGGTCTTTCCTTTATACACAGAATTAGTACTATTGACTAGCTGCACCCATGTAGAATGATAGATCTGGAAGGGACCTTAGAAATGAATCTAATCCCTTCGTTTTATGGATTCATCAGCAAGTATTTTTTTCCTAATAAATTTTTTGATTTAAATATCCATTGCTTTCTGAATCATGTTGGGAAAGAAAAATCAGAATAAAAGGGAAAAACATAGGAGAGAGAAAAAAAACAGAAAAAAGAAGTGATCATAACATGTGTTGATTTATATTCAATTTCCTTAGTTCTTTTTTCTGGATGCAGATGGCATTTTCTGTCCAAAGTCTATTGGGATTGCTTTGGATCACTGAACTATCAAAAAGATCCCAAGTCTTTCATAGTTGATTATTACACATTCTTGCTCTTATTGTGTGCAATGTAGTCCTGGTTCTGTTTTGCTCAGCATCAGTTCATGTAAATCTTTCCAAACCTTTTTAAAATCAGCTTGTTCATCATTTTTTATAGAACAATTACATACCATTATTTTCATATACCATAACTTGTTCAGCCATTCCTCAATTGATGGGCATTTTTCATTTTTCTTTGCTGCCACAAAAATAGCTTCAGCAAGCATTTATTATATTCCTCTTAAATGCCAAGCATGGGTACAGGAAAAGCAAAAAAAGTTTCCCACATTCTAGTGATAAAAATCAGCAAGGACACATAAATACATATGTTCACATAAAATATGTGAAAAAATAATCAAAACATATTGGAGTGAGGAAAAGCAGGGATATTAGCAGCTAGAGGGGATCAGGAAAAACATCAGTTAAGAGGATGCTAAGAGATGGGGATTTACTAAAAGGCTACACAAGTAGCATCAGACCTAGGATTTAATACAATAATAATAATAATGCTAGAATTTATATGGCATGTATAAATATATATGCTAAATACATCATTATGTTGCTGCTGTTTGTTCTTTAATTTTTGTAGACAACACATAAAGTTATAGGCTTTACTCTCTTGACTAGTGTCATCAACATCCAGAGGCAAGATAACTGGTTTACTGGGGTGTGTCCACTATGCAGGCTACACCTTCTTGGGAGAGTTGAATGTCGGGTTGAAACCAAAAATGGGTGAACAAACTTGGAAAAGCCTTGGAAAGCCCTCACACTAAAGGTGTAAGTCCTCCCTCAATATCTACATATTTCCATATAGTATAGATACATATAACATATAGTATGTGTGTGTGCATATATAGCATCTATATTAAGAGGTACTAACATTTCTCAGATTGGCTAAAATAACAAGAAAAGAAAATGATAAATATTGGAGGGGATTGTGGAAATGGGAACACTGATGCATTGTTGGTGGAGTTGTGAAATGATCCAACCATTCTGGAGAGCAATCTGGAACTATGCCCAAAGGGCTGTAAAACTGTGCAACCCTTTGACCCAGCAGTACCATTACTGAGTCTGTATCCCAAAAATATCATAAAGGAGGGAAAAGGACCCACATATGTAAAAATGTTTTTATTAGCTCTTTTTGTGGTAACAAAGAACTGAGAAATGAGTAGATGTCCATCATTTGGGGAGTAGCTGAATAAGCTCTGCTATATAAAGGTAATGGAATATTGTTGTTCTACAATCTACAAAGCTGAATTTAGAAAGGCCTGGAAAGATTTACACAAACTGATTCTGAGTGAAACAAGCAGAACCAAAAATACATTTTACATAATAAGAGCAAGAATGTGAGATGATCAGCTACAAAAGACTTGGTTCTTCTCAGTGGTTCAGTGATACATAGCAATCCCAATAGACTTTGGACAGAAAATACCATCTGCATCCAGAAAAAGAACTATAGAGATTGAATTTAAATCAACACATGTTATGTTCACTTTTTCTATTTTTTTCTCTCTCATGGATTTTCCCTTTTATTCTGATTTTTCTCTCCCAGCATGATTCATAAAGCAGTATATACTAAAATAAATAAATTTAAACTTGGGCCAGCCACTGAGTTAATCATTTTACAAATTTTAGCTCATTTGATCCTCACAAAAACCCTGTGAGGTAAAGAGTTAGTATCATTATTCCCATTTTATAATTGAGGAAACCAATGAAAATAGAATTTAAGTCATTAATTTAAAGTTATAGACCTAATAAATATCTGAGGGTGGATTTGAACTCAGGTTCAGGTTCAGGCGTAGCGTTCTATCGACTGTATGACCTTGTTGCCTTGTGGCACATGCCTACAATCCCTGCTACCAGAGAACCTGAGGTTGTAGATTGCTTGAGCTCAAATGTTCTGTGCTGCATTGGAGAAACCCAATCAAGGCAATTGTAATAAATTTGGCATTAATATAGAATTCTCCCCAGGATGATCAGCCCATCAAGTTGCCAAGGAAGAACAAACTGGCCCTTGACAGAAACATAGTAGGCCCAACCTCCTGTGCCAATCAGAGGTGGTACTGAAATCATCAATAATTGTTGCACTTCCAGCCTGGGTGATATAGGGAGACCCAATTTTTAAAAAAAGTAAGCAAATAAACTAGGTCTTCTGACTTCAAACCGGCATCCTTTTTATTATCCTAGGGATGAGGATCCCTTTTTTTAAGATTCAAAAATTTCATAGAAAGCTCTACCCTTGACTGATATTTTTTATACACAATAGTGGCTAAGAATAATATAGGAATCAGTTCAATTCAATGAATAATAACTAATCATTATCCACTGAGCCATCTAGTTTCCTATATAAATGCTAGTTGTTATTACATAGGATACTGAATCAGATTGTATTTTTGTCAAAGGTAAATAATAATCCAAATTACAATGTTAGATGCAGGTATATATCCACATACCCCTTACAATGCATCTGCCAAGACAGGAAACCATTGTAATATATATGCTTTGGTGTGTGTGTGTGTGTGTGTGTGTGTGTGTGTGTGTGTGTGTGTTTCCTGGCAATAATATTGGCTCACCAATTTAGTCCAATTCTCTCATTTTATAGATCAGGATACTAAAGCTTTTTTAAAAAGTCATTTATTAGGGTCACATAGAGAATATAGGATTCAGGTTCCAAATCCAGATCCTACTAGGTTCTGATCCCAAATCTTTCAAGTCCCATACTTGTCCCATTCTACCATAGTGCCTCAAAAAATTAAGGAAAGCCAGAGGATTTATCAGTGCCTCCAAATGAATACCTGGCACTTAACCAGAAGGAACCAGGTACCCGGACCAAGATATGCTCACTCAGGATCTAGACTTAACTCACTGCCCATCCTTATCATTGAGTAATTTTAGTTGCAGTGAAGATGCCTGGATGAATAGTGTCTTCTCAAAGCTCATCAGCCCACAGCTGTCAGGAAGGCATAAAGATGCAAACTCAACTGGGGGAAGATAATGAGGCTGGGTCATCAGTACTTGGCACCTATGCATGTGTAGACTCTGACTCTTTCATCTGATCAGCTGAAGGCCCACTATAGTGTCTAGCTCTATTGTGCCCATTTTCACAAGGCAGCATCTCTCCATTAGTTTTGAGTCCTGGCCTTGGCTCTGAGGAGCCTTTACAAAGCAAACAGCTGAGAATTCAATAATAGAACTCATTTTTTGGCTTCAGCTTCTTTTACTTTTGTCCACTTTAGGATATGTGCCAAGAAAAAGGAGTGGAGGTAATTCCCACCTCCATTTATAAACATTTCAAAGATGGAATCCAGGCTCTTCTCAATTTATGAAAGCCACTTGTGATCTTTAGGATTTTTACTGAAACTGGAAATTAAGACATAAATTCAAATTAATTATAGCTAAATCAACAAGGAAACTCAAAGATAAATAAAATCAAGATGTGATAATACCCCAAAACACCCCAAAACACTGGTAAAATCCAAAAGGATGCTTGGAAATCTAGAGGCCTAGGAATCCCCACAAATAAAATCACAAAAATTTAGGACTAAAAGGACAGAGAGCCCGTTGTTTGACCATCTCATTATAGGTCAGGAGACTGAGGTTAAGAAGAGTTGTGACCTGCCCAATATCAAAAACCAAGTTTGTATCAGAGCTGAGACTCTACCCCCAACATCCTGAGACCCAGATGTCTTTCTGATACACTACACTACCAATTTTTTTCTCACATCATAGTATGGTGACAAAACCTGAAGTCAACTGAGACCAAGAGCTTCTGAGAACCAGGAATGAATATTTTGTTCTGTATTTCTACAATGAGGACAAAAAAATATCATTTCATAGATAAAATGGTAGCATTTTTCTTTTTTTCTATACTATCTACTCATCTTTACTAAAGATTAGTAAAAATAATGATAACTGGCAAATATTTAATGTTTTAAGTTTTGCAGACTATTTTACAGATGTTATCTCATTTTATCCTAACAAGAACTCTAGGAGGTTGGTGCTATTGTTAACCCTATTTTATGGATGAGGAAACTTAGGCAGATAGGAGTTAAGTGATTGCCTAATGACACAGAGCTAATTAATTAACATCTGAAACTGGATTTGAACTCAAGTCTTCCTGACACCAGGTCTAGAACTCTTTCCTCTGAAACATTTTAATGCTTCTAGCTGATATTGGATGTAAAAAAGGGGAGGCTGGCTGCTCTGCTCCAGTCTTTCACAAAACTAAGGACAATGGGTGAAAGTTGAAAATTTCATTTCAGTTTAAGGAGGAAAAAATCCCAAATTTCCTAATCACTGTCCAAAAATATAATGAGCTTCTAGATGATAGGTCAAATCTATCACTTATCACTGAAAAGTCTTCAAGTAGAAGCTGACTGACCACTTATCCAGTGCATTATCAAGCAGATTCTCATGCAGGAGCAAGTTGGCTTTTGAGGTCTGAGATTCTAGTTCTAAGATTTTGGGGAAAGAATAGCACCTAAAACATAAGAACATCCTAAAACTCTTTGGTACAATAACTGGACCTCTCCTTTATTAGGGACATGATGGTTTTTTATGAATAAAGCAATCTATCTTCTTAGAATTTAGGTTTTAGGGAGAAATATTATGACCTCCACCCTAAACCAAAATGTCTAAGCTGTGCTCTTTAATAGCAGACTAAGCTATGAGGTAGTACCTCTGTGACCTTATTGTCCAGTCATTCACATATTTTTGGACTATCCTATGGATAATCGGTGCCTAGAAAACATGAAACTGGAAGAGATGATGTTATAAGGGATAATTCCAAAGAAACAATGTGGTATAAAATGGAGACCCTAAACTGGAAATCAGAAGATTCGGGTCACTGAATGATCTTTTTTTAAAATTTTATTTCATTTAATAATAACTTTATATTGACAGAATCCATGCCAGGGTAATTTTTCACATTATCCCTTGCACTCGCTTCTGTTTCAATTTTTCCCCTCCCTCCCTCCACCCCCTCCCCTAGATGGCAAACAGTCCTATATATGTTAGATATGTTGCAGTATATCCTAGATACAATATATGTTTGCAGAACCGAACAGTTCTCTTCTTGCACAGGGAGAATTGGATTCAGAAGGTAAAAATAACTCGGGAAGAAAATCAAAAATGCAAATAGTTCATATTCGTTTCCCAGTGTTCTTTCTTTGGGTGTAGCTGCTTCTGTCCATCATTTATCCATTAAAACTCAGTTAGGTCTCTTTGTCAAAGAAATCCACTTCCATCAGAATACATCCTCATACAATATCGTTGTCGAAGTGTATAATGATCTCCTGGTTCTGCTCATTTCACTTAGCATCAGTTCATGTAGGTCTCTCCAAGCCTCTCTGTATTCATCCTGCTGGTCATTTCTTACAGAACAATAATATTCCATAACATTCATATACCACAATTTACTCAACCATTCTCCAATTGATGGGCATCCATTCATTTTCCAGTTTCTAGCCACTACAAACAGGGCTGCCACAAATATTTTGGCACATACAGGTCCTTTTCCCTTCTTTAGTATCTCTTTGGGGTATAAGCCCAGTTCACTGAAGGATCTTAAACAAGCTATTTTATCTGTATGAACTTTAGATTTCTCTTCATTAGAAACTAAAGTCTCTTTTGGCTCGATTAGCATGACTATGAGTGAATATTATAAATAGACATTTGACTAAATAACATGGATTTATATTGAAATTTGCTTACAAATTATAAATGTTAGCAGCATTATTATGAGAGTATATCTATCATCCCTCAAGTAAGAATCATGAATAAGGGAAATACCAACTTCTGGTTCCCAAAATCTGCCTGCCAACTTCCCTATTTCTCTTGATCATCATTTATGTCTTGAGCACCATTTTCCCAGTCGCCTAAGCTTGATATCCTAGTGCCATCTTTAATTCTTCATTTGATCACATCAACTACATCCAATGGCCAAGCCTCAACAATTCTATTTCTGATACCTTTCATTTATAGCTCTTTTTCTCTATTCATATGCCTACTACGCTATTTTAGACCTTCATTATCCTTTGCCAGATCTATTGAAATCATTTCCTAAATGGCCTTCAATCTATCCCTCATACAACTGCTCAAATAATGTTCATAATGCACATAATTAGCCATGTCCTTTTCTGGCTCAGAACCTTAAATTTATTTCATTACCTATAAGATGAATAGCAAATTCTTTAACCTAGAACTTAAGGCCCCTCAAGACATGGCTCCAAACCTCTCTTTCCTAGTTTTTTTTTTTTTTTTCATTCTGTGCTCTAAACAAATTGGATTATTAATGCTTCCCTGATCTTGTTTTGCTTTCTTTTATCAATGTGCATTTGGATAGGTTATCCCCAATATCTAGATTGTATTCTCACCATATCTTTGTCTGTTGAAATCTATTGTTTCTCCCTAACGTTTTACATCCTGCTATATACTCTCGCCCCCAACTTTCAAGTGGTCTCTTCCTCCTTGTATTTGCTATAGTGTTTAATCTAAACCCTACCCTTTGCCTTTCTATGTTGTCTCAACCACTTGAATGTATGTTCCTGAAAGTAAGAACTGTTTTATTTTTCTCTTTGTAATTCAAGCATTTAACACAATATTTTGTATATAATAATTTTTTTATAAATAAAAAGTAAATGCTTCATTCATGCATACATGTTTTAGTTCAAAATTTGCAAAGAAGATGCTGACATGCACTAGTAGAAGCATTTTCCTTACCTGAAGGTTGGAATCATAAGTTCAGTATTTTTCTCTGTCCTTGTTGCTTATTTTTTAATTAACTAGCTAATTAATTTGTTGATTTTTTATTTGATCATTAATTCTTTCATTTTTTTAAATTTTCAAATTCAAAATTTCTCCCTCTTTCAAAACTCTTCCCACATTGACAAGGCAAGTTATATGATATTCATTATATATGTAAAATCATGCAAAACATATTTCCATATTAACCATATTGCCAAAAACAAGAAATATAAAGAAAGTGAAAAAAGCATGCTTCAATCTGCACTCAGTGTTCATCAGTTCTCTCCCTCTGGAGAGAGATAGCATTTATTTTCAACATGAGTCCTTTGAAATTGAAAGTTAATCGTATTGATCAGAGTAGCTAAGTCTTTCACATTTGATCATTATTACAATATTGTTTCTGCCTCTTTAATCTATCAGGCACTGTGCTAAGTTGGTGCTATAAAGACAAAAGTGAAACTGCTGATTTTATCAATGCAAGTGGGTTAGAGGAAGGGGCAAAGTTCTCTTAATTTTTAGGTTAATGGACAATTTGGGTATTTCAGCAAGAGAATCAAATCATATCTCTAAACATAGGCAGCTTTTTTTCATACTGTCCTTCTCTAGCAATCATACTAAAGGCTTAGTTTATCCTGTGATCAGCCAGCCCTATTGAAAAACCTACTCCCTAAGACATTCATGAGATCATATATCTATAATTGGAAGGGATCACTTACTGGGTCATCTAGTCCAAATTCCCCTTATTTCACAGATGAGGAAACTGAGGCTGGGGTCAGATCACTTCCCTGAGGTCATATAGGTAGTAAGTGCCAGAATAGGGAGTGAATCTGGGTCCCTTAGAGACTGAATCCAGACCCCCTGACCAGAAATTCAGCACTCTGTCCTCTATATAAAGTGCAATCTTCCCTGACCATGGGTCAGTCACTCTGGGTCTAGAAGGCTCTGTCCAGACTTGATTGAGTCCCTGTCATCCCCATGGCTTCCTCTCTTCTCTTTGCAGTGATGAAGAAAAGACAATAAGGAGCTGCATTCTCTACCCCACACCAAAGCTCTGCTATGGAACTCCCTTTGGATGCTAAATTTTCGGGAACTTGCCAGCTCATTTTCTAACTTGTTTTGTGATGTGGCAACAGCCTCAAATTACAGCCGCCTGAACAGCCCAGTAAATATTTACACAAACCTGCTGCTGATGGTAGGAGCTGACATGCATCCCCCTTTGTGCCCATGGTGGTGGTAGAGGGGAGGGAAAGAGGAGGGGGGAGACACTGTATTAAGAGCCAACCAGCTAATGAACCTGATCCCGGCCACAGCTCAATACAGATGGCTCTTTCAATATTGGTGGCTTTCAAGCTACAGAGAGCATAAACTCAATAGCCGTCTTTAGAAGCCTGGTTTAAAGCCCCTGAATTTTGTTTGCTAGAGGCTAGGGCTGCCCTATCTTTGTGCAACCAGCAGCTGGCTCTGGCTTAGTGGTTTTGCATTTAGAAATAGTTCCCTCATGCCATCCTTGATTTTTCCCCTCTTTATAAAGGCACCAAAGGTAACAAATAAACTCTTTTCTTTATAGATTATACTAAATGGACATATGGTTCTTTAAAATGACCAAAACATGATCTCTAGGAGGTCAAAAAACACAGGCTCAGTCATTGTGCAATTAGAAACAGGTCTCCAATATCCTTCTGCTTCAGTCCTCCTGCTAAATATGTTTTATTCATTGCAACCATCATCAATAATAATAACAGTTATTTAATAACCATTATAAATAATCATTTATAATTATTAAATAGGTTTATAATCATAGTTACTATATTTACATTTAATATAAATATTAAAACAATTATATTATAATTATTAAATGTACTTATATTCATGCATCAAATATATAGGTATTTATATAATAAACTTGTAATCATAAAATAATTATTGTTTATTATTATTGATAATGATAGTAAAAATATTTAATACTTAATATTTTCCAGTATAAATGTCCTCAAAACCCTGGGATAGAGGAAGGAAAAGAGGGTTGGAGGAGTATTATTATCTCCCACCATATGTTTGTTATGCCTAAGGGTCAGGACCACAGAATCAGGGGGAACACAAAAGATTTAGCTTCAAAAGTCTAGAATCCTCAGTTTTGGGGCTTTGCTTGAGTGAGTTTGGAGTAAATGCTCCTCCCCCTCACTCTTGACAACCTTCTATAAAACTGATTCATTTAATAAGAATTTATTGGTGTCTTCTCAGTATGATGTTCTGTATTACATTCAATATAGAAACAGTAGAAAACCCGTCCCTGTCCTCAAAGGGATTATTATCCAAGAAGAATTAGGAAAGAGACTTCAATCAATAATCAATGAACAGATGAGGAAGTTCACTGTACAACGGGAAGTGGAATGTAGGTCCAATAATTTGTGGGCCAGTGAATTGTGAATTGCCCTGAACTATATAATCAAATCACTGGCATGGGAAAGTGGAATTGTGTGCTTTTTGAGCCTTCTTTGTTTTCTCTAACACTATGTGACAAAGTTTAAATGGGGATGGACTTTTGGAGTTCTTCATTCAGAGAGTTGTCCTTGGCAATTTCCATAGGTTATGACAAAGGGGAAATGGGAGTTAATGAGCCATTTGGAGGAAGCACACTAGCCCTGAATAGTGACCCAGTACCTACACCCATACCTGTATAATGATGGCTGATAAGGAAATATGGTTGAGTGATCTGCACTTGCCCAAAAGATCTGGAAATTGTGAATCATAGTTTGGTTGGCAAGAGCATATAATGATCCAGTATTTGGGGAGATGACAATGGGTATAGATTAAAGATCATTGTGGAGTAAGTAGGCAGGAGAGTGAATGGAGTATGCAAGCACTGTTCTAAATGGTGGGAGCACAAATAAAAAGTCAGATAGTCTCTGCTTTCAAACAACTCACATTTTAATTGGGGGTAAATAACATATAGAAGAATTTAGCTGCTAGGAAGATGACACAGCCGAGGTGCCCTTAGGGTATAGGACATCATGGTTGGATCTGAGCTGATAGGGTTCAGGACCGGTAGTTGGAAATCATAGAAGTTCTGAAGCAGTCTCTACCATGTTGGGTTGAGAAGTAAATGAAATGACATATGTAAAATGCTTTATAAATCGTAAGGCACTATATAATTGCTGGATTTTTATGGTTATTGCCATGCTTCTTTTTTGTGAAATGAGAACTGCAGAGGGCGAAGGTTCAAGCTGAAATGAATATGCATGTACAATGAGCTAAAGGCAATGGCTAAGAATACCGAAAAAAAAATAAAAATAAGACTGGAAAGTCAATATGATGTCCCAAGATAAGGATCACATCCATATGATGAAGGCTGGCCTTTTAACTGTGTGAGAAATGCAATGTGTAGTACAGCTCGGTTCCAATTAGCACAAATAACACATATCCTGAAGGAGTAGCATGCATTTGACTTTGAACTATTTGAAGTTATAATTATGTAAAATATGGTAATTGGTTGCAGCCTAATGGAAATATGTAATGTGTATTTGAATAATGCGACAAACTCATTGTTCATACTAATAGAGATCCAAGGAACATAGAATATTAGAGCTGGGAGGGAGTTTAATTAGAGATGACTGTGTCTAACTGTCTATTAGTAACAGATGAAAAACCAGAAAGGATCAATGTGGTTGAGTCATGAGTGACTCAACAAGCAAACATTTAAGTTACAATTAAGTGCCAGGCAATGATGTATCAGAGAAAATAATATATTCATACAATTTTTTATAGACACACATATCAAGGGACACACAGAGAGAAAGATAGTGAGAGGGGAACAGGGAGGGAGAGAGACAGAGAAAAAGAGACAGAGACAGAAAGACAGAATAGGCTTGGCAAGGAAGATGGAAGCCAGATTGTAAAGGGTTTTAAAAATAGAAGAAATAGGAGGAAAGTAAATGGCACAGTGACTAAAAAAAATGGCCCTGGAGTCAGGAGCATCTAAGTTCAAATCCAGCCTCTGACATTTGACATGTATTAGCTGTATGACCCTGGACAAGTCATTTAACCCTGATTTTTTTCACCAAAAAACATACATCAAATGGAAGAAGTAACTTATTTATGGTCATAAAGTTGATTATTAGAGTTTCTAGGATTAAAAGCCAGTTCTCTTAAATTCTCAATCTAGGCATTTTCTACTATATCCTCTGCCCCTCTAATTGTACCCAAAACATAACTGGAGCTACGGGATAGGAAGTATTTTTGTAATGAAGGTCTGCAGTTGGTTAGCTTTGAGGCATGAGGTGAGTCCATCAGAGCCACACTGATGGGTAAAATAGGTAGAAAATTGCAATTATCGTGAAACAAGCAGATTAGCCCTCATCCACTTACCAATGGTAGGAAAAATGAGACTGAATAAAAATGTATGCCATAGAAAAGTAGCACGACAGTTGTGATGATTGCTAGTATGGGCCATCATTAAGATCATCATTATAATTGACATTTCTTGAAGACCTTAAAGTTGCAGAGCACTTTTTATATATTATCTCACATACAATCACACCACAAAGATTATGCACTATGACCAGGTTGGATTTATATTAGAAATGCTCAATATTCAGAAAACTATCAATATGATATTCCATGTTAATAACAATAATAATGTAAATTATATAATTACATCCAAGTCTTAGAACTGAAATTTCAGAGTTGGGGAGAATCTCAGAATCCTTGTAGTACCACATGTACCTGAACAAGAGTTTGCTGCACAAGTAAGTGGTCATGTGCTCTCTGCTTGAAGACCTGAAGTGATAGGGGACTTACTACCTTCTCTAAAAGCACATTCCATATTTAGGTCTTATTGTTAGGAGACTTTTCCTTAAGACAAAACTAAATTCTCTGCTTTGCAAACTCCCACCATTTTTGCTAATCCTGCCCTTTAAAGACAAATAGGAAAAGTCTCCTACTTGTTCTAATCATTCAATCATTCAAAAACTCAGAAACAAGTAGCATGCACCCACTAAGTGTACTATTCTCCAGACAAAAAAAGGCTCTGCTTCCTTCAACCCATTCTCAATGAGCATAAGCCAGAGGACCTTCACCATCACTCAGGTTATTCATTTCTAGGTAGTCTCCACTTTGTATCCCTAAAATGTGGTTCTCAAAGCCAAACACAGTCCTCTAAATCCTTTTCTTGCTGAATCATACTGGCAACTTTCCTCAAGCTTTCAGTAAATTAAAACCTCCAGGTCCTTTTGAAATAAACTACATTTTGCTTATGAAGCTGATGATTTGTGCACAAATATGAGATTCTATATTTGTCCCTATTAAATTTTGTCTCTTTAGATTCTTTCTGGCCTGAGGGTGGTGATCTACTTCCTGAGGGTCAAATCTGGCTCATACTCTGTTGGCTTAGACTTTAGAATTCACTCACTTTGGTGCCATGATGAGAGAGTGAAGGACAACTCTGGTGGATAATTTTCATTATAATGATTATTCAAGCATTTAATACTGTTGGATTCTCCCCTGAAAAATCAGATTTGTAGACACTAATATCAACAGACCTAATTTAAAGAGTTTGGAATATTTCCTTTATTTTGTACCACCAAAAAGTCAATAAACAGAATATAAATGTCAACTTCTAAGTAAAATATGATTTTTATGCTGGTACATATATTGCAACAATAACAATTCACACATTTATTTCTTTGAGATTTTCAAAGCTCCTTACATATATTATACTGTTTGATTCTAATTACAACTATGTGAGGCAGGTCCTATTATTATTCCCATTTATAGTCAAGAAAATGGAGACTTAGGGAGTTTAAATGACTTGTGGCATCAAAGATGTAGAAGTCAGAAGTTGAATTTGAACCCAGATACTCTTGTGATCCAGTCTAGTATTCTATAGGTTAAGCCATTTTGTTTCTATCCCAGAATCCACTTGTACCTCCTAGAACATGTCACAGTGAGATCTGAGGGAACAGGGGTAATTGTAATTTCAAGATATAGGGATCAAAATAAGTGACTCATCATATATATACTCCTTTCACCAATGCAGATCACAGGTCTTCTGAAATTTAGGATCTTCAAGAGTTACTAATATATATACATATGTGTGTGGGTGTGTGTTTATGAAAAGAAATTAGAAAAAGAAAGCTTTCTCTTTGTATCTGCTCTGGAAGAAGACCAATAGGACATAAATAAGGATGGGATGTGAAGTGAGTAGTACATAATGAGTTGAAAGAAAATTGAAATTATCTTCCGGTTAAGATGGCGGAGAGGAGGCACACAGCTGTGTAAGCTCCGCGCTTTCTCTCACTATCCATTTCATTACAAGCCTCTGAATTAATGCTTGACTGAAAAAAAACCCCACAAATAGTTACCAAGAGAAGCCATCCTTGAGATTCGCCAAGAAAGGTCTGTCTTTACTGGAGGGCTGGGATGGTTTTAGATCGGGCGCAGGCGGCGGGCAGCGGCAGTGAGAGCACGGGAGCAGACTGGAGAGGGGGTGGGGAGTGATTGCAGCCATCTCTGCGGGGAGAGCTTCGCTGCAGGTTTGGCTACCTTGCCCTGGCAGCAAGCCAGCAGCCCAGCAGAGAAGCTAAGAACACCGGGGGGGGGGGGGGGTGAAGAACACAACCCCAAACATCTGGAGTCTCTCGGGACCTGGCCACTCCCCCCTTCCCCCTCACAGTGACTCAGCATGATCTCGGATCTCAGAGCGCAGGCGCAGCACAGTCGGGCTAGTGCCTCACTGCTGCCCCCCGCAGTCTGGAGAGGAAGCTCGGTAACACCACCCAGCCCCTCCCCCAAAGAAAGACTCCAGTTTTTTCTGTTTTTCTTTGCTAGTTTGTCTTTGATTATTAGACAGAATGAGCAAGAAACTGAAGAGGACTTTAACCCTTGACTGCTTCTACACAGATAGAGAGCAGACTCTAAATCCTGAGGAGACTAAAAACAGACAGTCTCCAGGTGAATCCCCAAAGGAGGAGATCATCTGTTCCTCAGCACAGATGAATCTCATGGAGGAAATTAAAAAGGCTCTCACAAGGGAGCTAGAAGAAAAATGGGAGGCTTGGCAAAAGAGCCTGGAGAAGTCAGTTAAAGAGAGAGTGGATAAAGAAATTAAATCCTTGAAAAATAGGATTAGTGAACTGGAAACAGAAAATAGCTCTCTAAAAAACAAAATTGGCAAAATGGAAAAAAATTCCACAGAACAAAAGAACTCAATGGGACAATTAGAAAAAGATTTTTAAAAAGTGAGTGAAGAAAATACTTCACTGAAAATCAGAATTGAACAATTGGAATTGAATGACTCGAGGAGACAAGAAGAATCAGTCAAGCAAATCCAAAAAAAATCAAACAATGGGAAAGAATGTAAAATACCTTCTGGGGAAGACTACAGACCTGGAAAACAGATCCAGGAGAGACAATCTGAGAATCATTGGACTCCTAGAAAAACATGATGAAAAAAAGAGCCTGGACACTATTTTCCAGGAAATTATCAAAGAGAACTGCCCAGAAGTCATAGGAACAGAGGAAAAAATAAACATTGAAAGGATTCATCGATCACCCACTGAAAGGGATCCTAAAATCAAAACACCAAGAAATATAGTGGCCAAATGCCAGAACCCTCAGACGAAGGAAAAAATATTTCAAGCGGCTAGAAAAACCCAATTCAAGTATCAAGGAGCCACAATAAGGATCACCCAGGATCTGGCAGCATCCACAATAAAGAATCAAAGGGCCTGGAATATGATATTCCAAAAGGCTAAGGAACTTGGTATGCAACCAAAAATAACTTACCCAGCGAGAATGAGCATCTTTTTCCAGGGAAGAAGATGGACATTCAATGAAGTAAGTGAATTTCACTTATTTTTGATGAAAAAGCCAGAACTTAACAAAAAGTTTGATCTACAAATATAGAACGCAAGAGAAATCTAAAAAGGTAAAGATTAATCTTGGGAACTATATTTCGGCTATAAAGATGTATAAAGAATACATGTATACCTTGTTCTAGAAACTGATGTGGAAAGGACATTGTACCAGAAAAAGAGTAAAGTGGGGGTAGTACATCTCATGAAGAGGCATAGGAAACCTATTATATCTGAGAGAAAGAATGGAGGGGGATGAATATAGTGGGTATCTTACTGCATTCAGAATTGGCTTTAAGTGAAAAATCTTAAGACATATTCAATCTATGGTGAAACTTCTCCCACCTTATTGAAAAGTGAGAAGGGAAACGTGAAAAGGGAAGGAATAAGCTAAGTGGAAGGGAATACGGAAACTGGGAGGGAAAGGGGTAAGATAGGGGGAGGAACTCTAAGGCGGGGGGAGGGATACTAAAAAGGGAAGGCTGTGAGAAGCAAGTGGTCCTCACAAGCTTAATACTGGGAAGGAGGGTAAAGGGGAAAGAAGGGAGAAAAGCATAAACCGGGGTTAACAAGATGGCAAGTAATACAGAATTGGTCATTCTAACCATAAATGTGAACGGGGTAAACTCCCCCATAAAGAGGAAGCAGTTAGCAGAATGGATTAAAAGCCAGAATCCTACAATATGTTGTTTACAGGAAACACACCTGAAGCGGGGAGATACATGCAGGTTAAAGGTAAAAGGTTGGAGCAAAATCTACTATGCTTCAGATGAAGTCAAAAAAGCAGGGGTAACCATCCTGATCTCAGATCAAGCTAAAGCAAAAATTGATCTAATTAAAAGAGATAAGGAAGGGCACTACATCTTGCTAAAGGGTAGCATGGATAATGAAGCACTATCTATATTAAACATATATGCACCAAATGGGGTAGCATCTAAATTCTTAAAAGAGAAATTAAGAGAGCTGCAAGAAGAAATAGACAGTAAAACTATAATAGTGGGAGATCTTAACCTTGCACTCTCAGAATTAGATAAATCAAACCACAAAATAAATAAGAAAGAAGTCAAAGAGGTAAATAGAATACTAGAAAAGTTAAATATGATAGATCTCTGGAGAAAATGTAATGGAGACACAAAGGAATACACTTTCTTTTCAGCAGTTCATGGAACCTATACAAAAATTGACCATATATTAGGACATAAAAACCTCAAACTCAAATGCAGTAAGGCAGAAATAGTAAATGCATCCTTTTCAGACCATGATGCAATGAAAATTACATTCAATAAAAAGCCACGGGAAAGTATACCAAAAAATAATTGGAAACTAAATAATCTCATACTAAAGAATGATTGAAACAGCAAATCATAGACATAATTAATAACTTCACTCAAGAAAATGATAATAATGAGACATCATACCAAAATGTATGGGATGCAGCCAAAGCAGTAATAAGGGGAAATTTCATATCTTAGAGGCCTATTTGTATAAAATAGAGAAAGAGAAGGTCAATGAATTGGGCTTGCAACTAAAAATGCTAGAAAAGGAACAAATTAAAAACCCCCAGTCAAACACTAAACTTGAAATTCTAAAAATAAAAGGAGAGATCAATAAAATTGAAAGTAAAAAAACTATTGAATTAATTAATAAAACTAAGAGTTGGTTCTATGAAAAAACCAACAAAATAGACAAACCCTTAGTAAATCTGATTAAAAAAAGGAAAGAGGAAAATCAAATTGTTAGTCTTAAAAATGAAAAGGGAGAACTCACCACTAACGAAGAGGAAATTAGAGCAATAATTAGGAGTTACTTTGCCCAACTTTATGCCAATAAATTTGACAACTTAAATGAAATAGAAAAATACCTCCAAAAATATAGCTTGCCCAAACTAACAGGGGAAGAAGTAAATATCCTAAACAGTCCCATCTCAAAAAAAAGAAATAGAAAAAACTATCAATCAACTCCCTAAGAAAAAATCCCCAGGACCAGATGGATTTACATGTGAATTCTACCAAACATTTAAAGAACAATTAACTCCAATGCTAAATAAACTATTTGAAAAAATAGGGATTGAAGGAGTCCTACCAAACTCCTTTTATAACACAGATATGGTACTGATACATAAACCAGGTAAGCTGAAAACAGAGAAAGAAAATTATAGACCAATCTCCCTAATGAATATTGATGCTAAAATCTTAAATAAAATATTAGCAAAAAGATTACAGAAAATCATTCCCAGGATAATACATTATGACCAAGTAGGATTTATACCAGGAATACAGGGCTGGTTCAATATTAGGAAAACTATTAGCATAATTGACTATATCAATAACCAAACAAACAAAAACCATATGATCATCTCAATAGATGCAGAAAAAGCATTTGATAAAATCCAACATCCATTCCTAATAAAAACACTTGAGAGCATAGGAATAAATGGACTTTTCCTTAAAATAGTCAGGAGCATATATTTAAAACCATCAGTAAGCATCATATGCAATGGGAAAAAACTGGAACCTTTCCCAGTAAGATCTGAAGTGAAGCAAGGTTGCCCACTATCACCATTATTATTTAATATTGTATTAGAAACACTAGCCTCGGCAATAAGAGTCGAGAAAGATATTAAAGGAATTAGAGTAGGCAATGAGGAAACCAAACTATCACTCTTTGCAGATGATATGATAGTATACCTAGAGAACCCCAGAGATTCTACTAAAAAGCTATTAGAAATAATTCATAATTTTAGCAAAGTAGCTGGCTACAAAATAAATCCCCATAAATCCTCAGCATTTTTATACATCACCAACATAACCCAACAACAAGAGATACAAAGAGAAATTCCATTCAGAATAACTGTTGATACCATAAAATATCTGGGAATCTATCTACCAAAGGAAAGTCAGGAATTATATGAGCAAAATTATAAAAAAAGTCTCCACACAAATAAAGTCAAACTTAAATAATTGGAAAAATATTAAGTGCTCTTGGATCGGCCGAGTGAACATAATAAAGATGACAATACTCCCTAAGCTAATCTATTTATTTAGTGCTATACCAATCAGACTTCCAAGAAAATATTTTAATGATCTAGAAAAAATAACAACAAAATTCATATGGAACAATAAAAAGTCGAGAATCTCAAGGGAATTAATGAAAAAAAAAATCAAATGAAGGTGGCCTAGCTGTACCTGATCTAAAAATCCCCAGGACCAGATGGATTTACATGTGAATTCTACCAAACATTTAAAGAACAATTAACTCCAATGCTAAATAAACTATTTGAAAAAATAGGGATTGAAGGAGTCCTACCAAACTCCTTTTATGACACAGATATGGTACTAAAATTATATTATAAAGCAGCAGTCACCAAAACCATTTGGTATTGGCTAAGAAATAGATTAGTGGATCAGTGGAAAAGGTTAGGTTCACAAGACAGAATAGTCAACTATAGCAATCTAGTGTTTGACAAACCCAAAGACCCTAACTTCTGGGATAAGAATTCATTATTTGATAAAAACTGCTGGGATAATTGGAAATTAGTATGGCAGAAATTAGGCATGGACCCACACTTAACACCATATACCAAGATAAGATCAAAATGGGTCCATGACCTAGGCATAAAGAACGAGATTATAAATAAATTAGAGGAACACAGGATAGTTTATCTCTCAGACTTGTGGAGGAGAAAGAAATTTGTGACCAAAGATGAACTAGAGACCATTACTGATCACAAAATAGAAAATTTTGATTACTTCAAATTAAAAAGCCTTTGTACAAACAAAACTAATGCAAACAAGATTAGAAGGGAAGCAACAAACTGGGAAAACATCTTCACAGTTAAAGGTTCTGATAAAGGCCTCATTTCCAAAATATATAGAGAACTGACTCAAATTTATAAGAAATCAAGCCATTCTCCAATTGATAAATGGTCAAAGGATATGAACAGACAATTTTCAGAGGATGAAATTGAAATTATTACCACTCATATGAAAGAGTGTTCCAAATCATTATTGATCAGAGAAATGCAAATTAAGACAACTCTGAGATACCACTACACACCTGTCAGATTGGCTGACAGGAAAAAATAATGATGAATGTTGGAGGGGATGCAGGAAAACTGGGACACTAATGCATTGTTGGTGGAGTTGTGAACGAATCCAACCATTCTGGAGAGCAATCTGGAATTATGCCCAAAAAGTTATCAAACTGTGCATACCCTTTGATCCAGCAGTGTTTCTATTGGGCTTATATCCCAAAGAAATACTAAAGAAGGGAAAGGGACCTGTATGTGCCAAAATGTTTGTAGCAGCCCTATTTGTAGTGGCTAGAAACTGGAAAATGAATGGATGCCCATCAATTGGAGAATGGCTGGGTAAATTGTGGTATATGAATGTTATGGAATATTATTGTTCTGTAAGAAATGACCAGAAGGAGAATACAGAGAGGACTGGAGAGACTTACATGAACTGATGTTAAGTGAAATGAGCAGAACTAGGAGATCATTATATACTTCAACAATGATATTGTATGAGGACATATTTTGATGGAAGTGGATTTCTTTGACAAAGAGACCTGACTTTCAATTGATAAATGACGGACAGAAGCAGCTACACCCAAAGAAAGAACACTGGGAAACGAATGTGAACTATCTGCATTTTTGTTTTTCTTCCCAGGTTATTTATACCTTCTGAATCCAATTCTCCCTGTGCAACAAGAGAACTGTTCAGTTCTGCACACATATATTGTATCTAGGATATACTGCAACATATCCAACATATATAGGACTGCTTGCCATCTAGGGGAGGGGGTAGAGGTAGGGAGGGGAAAATCGGAACAGAAATGAGTGCAAGGGATAATGTTGTAAAAAAAAATTACGCTGGCATGGATTCTGTCAATATAAAGTAATTATTAAATAAAATTTAAAAAAAAGAAAGAAAGAAAAAAAAGAAAATTGAAATTATAGAAAAGTTAGTATTTCCTTTTGTAATTTGTTCATATCAGTTTTCTAAATGTATATGGAGATTTGGGGAAAGAGAAAGGGCAAAACTGAAGAGTTTTTAGTGTAAAGTATTTCCTTCGTGATTTCCCAAAACTTGGATTTGTAATTTTTATGATTCATTATTTATCACACACACACACACACACACACACACACACACACACACACACACAGAAACATGGTAGACAACACTGCTCTGGCTAACTCACTCTGCTTCAGGAATGTTTACAGGCTTTATAGATAGAGGCAGGTCTAAGCTTGTCTCAGAGGTTCCTATTTGATAGCTGTTCAGAATGATACCCAGGTTTTTTCAGTTATCCATTCTCCCAGTAGGAGACAGAAAATGTTTTTCCTCTTTTAGGCAAATTCCCTTCTAACTTTTTTCCTCACTTAAAGATTGCTGCAGATTTATAATTGCAATGACTAACCTGTAAATAGAATATCAGTTTTTTAAGACTTAATTAAAAAACAAACAAACAAAACCACAGATATTTATTAAATGCTTGTTATATATATTGTAGCTAGAACTGAATTTTAGTGTAATTTTGTTCTTAGTGGTAAGAAGGGAGGGATGGGGAGGAAAAGATTTTAGTCCAGACCCATAATTGGTATGGGGAATACCTAGTGCAGAGATTCTTTTCACCAATGCAGATCACAGATCTTCTGAAATTTAGGAACTTCAAGAGTTGACTGGGGAACCTTGAGTTTAAGTAAATTGTCTTTGATCACATAGCTAGTAGGTATCAGAGATAAGACTAGAACAAGTCTTTCTAATGCTAAGACCAATATATCATATTGCCTTATGGTCCTAGAAAGAGAGAATTTTTGAGCTGGAAGATATTGGGGGAGAAATCATTTTAATGGTCTAAATCTAGTCAATACTTGTTTTTGAAGAAGAGGAAATTGAGATCCAGGGATTTGCCCAAGCTTCCATAATTAATATCAGATGATAGTGATAATAATAATAGCCAGCATTTATAAAGTGCATGAAGGTTTTCCAAGTGCTTTACACATATTATCTGATTTGATTTTCATAACAATCCTGAAAGGTAGGTGTTATTAATTACCTCCACTTTACAAATGAGGAAACTGATACAGATAGAAATTAAGAGATTTGCCCAGGGTAACCTAATTACCAAGTGACTGAGCTGAATTTGAACTCAGGTCTTTCTGACTCTAGAATGGTATTTGTTTGTCCTAAACCTTAATTTAGACCATGTTAATTTGATGGTAACCTATTGAGCAAACTTAAATAAGACATATTCTCACCATCTCTGTTTTCTCACCTATGAAATGGAGAGGTTGGATTAGATTGAAATGGCTTCAAAAAAACATTTCTTGAAGATTGTCTTATGTACAAGTTTCCATACTGGCTATGTTTATTGAGAGTAATATATTTTTTCCTACTACATATAAAGATTCATTTTTGTATGATTTTGAGTTCCAGGTTTTTCTTCCTCCCTCCCTTCTTTCCCCTCTCCCCAAGACAGCAATCAGAAGTAATACATGTATAAGGTGATATATTTTTAAAAATAATTTTAAAGAATAATTGTCCCTAGCTTCAAAATCTAAACTATCTCCAAAAGTATCTCATCTGTCATATTGACTGAAGACTATCCAGTATTATAGTATAAATGTCCTGGTTTTGTGAGAAATAGTGCTGGTATTTTGCATAGCTGGGGGCTGGACAGACACACAGCATTGTCATAAAACAAATGAGAAACAACATAGTGTTGCAGAAAGAAATTTTGGTTTTGTTTCTGTTTTGTTTTACTTTGGGGGGGATAGGTGATCCTACTCTAATGCCATTAGTATAAGGAAACCAGATGAAGAAGCTTCAATTGATATAAATCTACAATTGTTTGGTTCAGACCTCTGCCTGAGCAGAGAACTAGCTTCCACGCCAGAGAGAAGAATTAAATTTGAAATGAGGAGACAAGAATTCTACACCATACTATTTCTACCTAGTAGTATTCTTATACAATTCACTTCACTGGGACTCAGCTTCCTCTGTATAAAATGAACTAATTGTCTTAGACTATTTCTGAGTTCTAAATGTCTCTGACTATAAATGCTTACTTGAGGTTTTCATTACACTACTTATTTCTAAAGCCTAGATTTCTACATCCAATGTTAAATTCAATTTTAAATTAATGTTAAATATTAAATTTCTAAATTTAGATTTACTGAAAGTAAAATCATATTCCCTCCATGCTATGAAAACCTGGTTCTAATATGGTTGTTCTTGACATCTAATTCAGGGCCCATGACCCTTACATTATAGAAGAGTGAGGTTTTCTTTAGTTCTCCTCCTGGACACATTCTGCATCTGACAGTATTAATCAAGACTGATACAGATATGTACTAGTGGATTGAATGACCCAATACAAAAGGTCAGCAAACCAGACTTACAACATCTGGATTATTTGATTAATAAACTAAAATACAGTGATATCATTAAAAAAAGTAACTGACTCGAGAGGATTGTGGTCCTCTGGAATAATAAATGTCTGATTCCCAAAGCTTTGGTTTGCTTCACACAGAGGCAAATTTTATTTTTCAGAGAAGCATTAATTCATTCATTGGAAAACCAGTCAGAATGTTGGTTTGCTTAGCGTTCTTACTGAGGCAGAGCTATTATCCAACTCCAAATAATTGGGGACAAATTTATGATGTACCTCTGAAATGATTCTCAGAGGCCATTTATCCAAGAATTTCTTTTTATAAATGGGAAAGCAATGACCTGATAGCTTTATATGTGGCATTGAGCCAATTCATCTCCCAATTCACCAAAATAATGCAATCTTATGCTGTTTTTAATGGTAAATCAATGAAAGTGATACTGAAGGCTTTTCAGGAGTATACATGAAGAACATCCAACTCCTCATCACAAGAATTCTTCCATCATGGTCTCACTAATCTTGAAAAATGTTTCTTAGGGGTAGATCTTGAGTATTACAGGAATCAAGGATAAAGAAAAGTGAAAGGAAAGAACAATGAGTAGGGAATCAAGGAACTCAGAGACCTGTTTCAGTTCTGTGTCACCATGAATGAGTCACTGGATTTCTCTGCTCCTTCCTTGCTCCAATTGCAAGATGGAGAAGTTGAGTTATATCATCTTTGAACTCTTTTCTAAAGCTAAAGTTGTTTGATCGCACAACTAACTGGATTTGATAGAATCAATTGTTTGGTTCTCTCAGACAATAAAATACGAGCAGAACTATTTGAAATAATTTGTTGAGTAATTTCAATTGCATCTGACTTTCGATGAACCCATATGGAGTTTTTTTTTTCTTTTTTCTAGCAAACAAGGTTAAGGGACTTGTTCAGGGTCATACACCCAGTCAGATAATGTGTCTGAGATCCTACTGACTTTAGGATCACTTTTCTATCCACTGGATAACCTAGCTACCTATTTTTTTTAAAGCTAACATTTAAATAGTACACACCATATGTTGTCATTGTGCTGGGTTTTTTGTCTGTTTGTTTTACAAATGTCTCATTTTATCCTCAGGACAATCCTGAAGAATAGGTGGTATTATCCCAATGTTTTAGTTGAGGAAACTGAGGCAAAAAAAAGTTAAATTGCTTGCCAAAGGTTACACAGCTATTAAATGTTTAAGGACATATTTGAACTCAGTTCTTCCTTATTCTGTGCCTGATGCTCTATCCACTACACTACCCAGCTTTTTCTTTAGACTCCTAAAGAAATTCTATTTTTTTTTTCAGATTTCTCCAACTGAGTATAATACCACATAATAGGTGATCATGTGTTTTGACCAGAGCTAAAACATCAGGTCAGTTGGTGGGAGAATTGAGATTGGAATTAGGACCCTGCTCTCTTTAAGATCATTAGGTAATATTCCTAGATATTCCTAAGCACCTAACTGCTTAATATCTAGCACTAAGGCCACATGCTAGGCACTCTTTTTTGGGCAATATTTTCCTTTCCTCAGCTTATATTTTCTATAATTTCTTCTCTCTTCTTTTGAAAAACTCCTGTTATTTAGTTGGTCCATTTTTTTCATCCTGCCCACCTTACTGCCTTACCTTTGCCCATTTTTTATGAACTGTGCCTCTTCATCCAAATTTTTTTTCTTCCTTATTTCCCATTGGAATATTAATTCTTTTAGTTCCCTCACAAAAAGGGAAAAAAAGGCTTTATAAGGTTCCTTTCTCTTACAAACTTAATTAACCTACATTGAAATGACTAGAATTATAGATGGCAGCTAAGTGGTATAGTAGATAAAGTGTCAGTCTTGGAGTCAGAAACTCATCCTCATGCATTCAAATCTGGCCTCAGACACTATTAACTATATGACCCTGAGCAAGTCACTTAACCCTATTTATCTCAGTTTCCTCATCTATAAAATGAATTGGAAAAGGAAATGAAAATCTTGAAGTCTGAAGGATTTGCCCCTAATCTTACTGAAAATTGTTAATCACCTATTGCTGTTCACAAGCATCTTGAGAAAAATAGGAAGGATATAGATTCCGCATTCCACCTGATTCTGAATAAGAGCAAAATTCATGGGCAGTGCTCCCTGCCCACTGAAAATAGAAGTCATGATAAGCCTTCTGCTCTGATTACATAAATCTGGATTTATGTGCCAAAATAATAAAGTTACATTTAGCTGAACTAATGAAAAAAATCTAGTTTGGTGAAAATTACCACCTCATTTATTAAGCAATTCATTCCATTTTGGAATAGCTCTAATATTCAAGATGTTTTTCCTTATACTCAGCCCAAATCTCCTTCCCCACACTTTCCATCTATTAGTCTTAGATATTTCTTCATGAACTTCACAAAACAAGTTTTCCTTTATCTCCTTCCAAAGAATGGTTTTTGTGTATCCCCATTACAAGGGAATGGATAATTCACTATTCCTGATTCTACTTTCTTCCAGTCTGGCTATGGAAAGGAGGAAATAAGCAATTATTAAGCACCTACTATGGGCAAAGCACTGTGTTAAATACTTTGCATTGTTATCTCATTTGATCTTTACAACAACCCTGAAAGGCAAGTACTATTATTATAATACACAATTTCTAGCTAGAGAAACTCAGGCAGAGAGAGATTAAGTTGCTTACCTAGGGTAATAAGTGTTTGAAGGCAGATTTAAAATCAGGTCTTTTTGACTCCAGGTCCAGTTCTCTAAACATTGAGATGCCTTGGGTGTCAGGAGGGGAATTTCAGATTCCATTGCACATAAGGAGGGGGAGGAATTTGGGAAGGAGAGGTTAAATTCCTTCTCATAACTCTAAAAATAATACCACATAGACTTTCTTCTACTTTACCAAAATACAAAACTAGCCATTGCCTGATAGCACATCAGTTATGCATCATAAATGTTATAGCTATTTCCAATAAGCAAAATAGACTTTATGTGCTTATGGGATTCTCTGCCCATTCTCTCATTATCTTGCCTTTTATGATTAATGTTGAACATGATTATCTTTTCATCTTTGAAGGATTGATCATTCTTTGACCTTCTTTAAGGGTAAAGGAATTTTAGTGAAGGGAAAGAAATTATTCCAGAGAACATTCCAATTTTCTGACATCAAATATATACACATATATACATATACATATACACGCATATGTACATTAACATAAATATTCTACATACAAAAGAAGAATTTGAAACTAGGCAAATGTTGGAGATTTTCTCTTTCTTGTCAACTCCTCTTTGATTCAGCATATTTAATTTTCGATTCATTTCTGCATTTCTTTTAGATTTTCCATCCATCACATTTTTCATCCTCATAACTTTCCAACAGCTAAGTCTTCATGAAACTCTTCATTCATCTCAGTGTTGTTGGATTTGTTTGTTTTAGCCAATTCAAACATCATGTTCCAAAAGTCTGACCCAGGCTTTGGCACCTTCTCCCTCCATACTCATGGTTGCATGAAACAGCTGGTAAGACAGTCCCTGTTCTCCTTAATGGCTTATAGAGAGGCTATTTCCTGACATTTTAGTGCCTGGAGAAGTTCCAGATGAGTTACTATCAACTTTGCTCAAGCTGTCCTCAGAATGAACTAGAACTCAGGGCCCCCCAACCTAGAGTATGGTGGCCTTTTGGTAGAATGTTCATGAAGTTCCTCATCCCAAACACATTAGTTGTCTCTGACAGATGCCAGGTCAGTGCCCCCCAGTCATTAACTGCTGGGAAATATTCTGAGGGAGGAAAAGTATACACACTATGTACTTCTAATGATGGATTGACCTCTCAATGAGTTGGCAGACTCAATTCAGTGAAAGATATGATGGTTTAACTGCATGAACAAAATTCTCAAAATATTTTGTAGATTTGTTGCTTTGGGGACTTGTACTGCAATTAGAAAAAGCATCAGCATATTAAAGGGAACATGTGGTATTAGGGTTGGGTGGAGGGGATGAGGAGGAACAAACATACAAAATGAAAAAACAAAATTGGATTTTTAAGGTCAATTTTATAGAGTTTATATGCAGAATCAGAGTTCTTAACCTAGGATCCAAGGACATCTAAAAGATCTATTAATATACATGGGGAAAATATATTTTTATTCTCACTAATTTCTAACTGAAATTTAGCATTTCTTTCGATTATGAATGAAGGCAACAAATGTTATTTGAAAATAAGTCCATGGATGTCATCAAACTGCCAAAGGAGTCCTTGCATGCTAAAAAAAAAAAAAAGATATCTATTATATTCTATCGTCCATCCAGCTTCCAAAGTTATTTTCCTAATGAATAGGTCTAACCACACTGACCTTACTATCACCAGAATCAAATATCAAGTTTTTTGTCCTGCATTTAGATCTTTACAACCTGACCTGTTCCAATTTTAATAATAGCTAATATTTATATAATATTTACTAGGTACTCTACACTGTATGAAGCACTTCATAATAATTATTTCATTTGATTATTTCAACAACACTAGGAGTAGTTGCTATTATTATTTCCATTTTACAGATGAGAATACTGAGATAAAGATTTAAATGACAACTCATAAGGGAGGATGGTTTTTTACTCAGGTTTTCCTGACTCCATAACTGGTGCTCTAATCACCATACCATCTATACTCCATTTCCTTTCACACATTTTATGATTTAGCCACACTAAACTACTTATTATTTCCTCCATCTCATATCTTTCTGCACTAGTTGTTTCTCATGTCTGATTTCAGACTTTTTGAATCATTTGTCTCCTCCATTAGAAGGTAAGGACTGTTTGTTTTGCTTTTTTATCTATTTTCATGATGTTTAGTAGTCTAGCACATAGTAAGTACTTTAATAAATGTTCATTTATTGGTAGATCTAGTTCTACATCTTTATTTGGCAGGTGAAGAAAGAGCTGAAGTGATTGAGATCACATTGGAACTAAGAAGCAAATCCATGATTCAAATCTAGGTCTTTGGATCCCAATTCCAGAATAATTTCCCCCATAATAGTATACAAGGCTGAGACTTTGTGTTTTTAGAAATAGGCACAATATACATATTCTAAAATTTGAATTATTCACTTTAGATAGGGCTCAGAGACTTTATATGTAAATCACAATTTTGTAACTTGAATTATTTTAAATGAAATCAAGAAACTTGCTAGTTAATTGTTCCCAAAAAGATTCACCTTCTGAAAAGTCAATATAAATTTTATGATCACTCTCTCATATATTTTGTGACTTTAATTGCTTAAGTAGGAGAAAATAAGGGGACAGAAAGATTAAAATGCCAAAAATCTCAGGAGAAAGAAAACACAAAAACCTTGAACATGATCAGAAAAACAAACATAGAAAATTTTAAAAGCAAAAGGAAATATGGGTTCCAGATCTTGTAAAAGAATCTAGACAGCTATTAATAAATACTACAAGACAAAGAAAATTTAACACCTAATGAGATAAAGAAACCTATGGATTTTGAATAGAACATAGAACCAAAAAAATATTTTTATGAATAATTTGAAAGTGAAATAAGAATTATGAGAAAAGAACTTATGGACTCAATTGTAGAAATAATTGGCAGGATAGAAAAACTTGAATTCATGATAGCAACTCTCACCAAAGAAACAAAAGAGTGGAAAACTGAATGGGAAGGGAAATATGTAGAAGTGAATGACAATCTAGAAAAAAGAGATGCAAAAAACAATAATATTAAGAAAATGCATGTACTCCATATACAGAAAACATAAAGATTTTGAGAGAATTTAAGGATTCTAAGTCTCCAAGAAGAATATAAGTAGGAAAAAAAATCTGAACTCTGTAGTGAAAAAATAATATAAGAAAGTTGTTCAGAACTTCTGAACACAGAAAAAAGTGCTAAACTAAGAATTCATAGATCACTTCCAAGGAGTAAAAAAAAGCAGCAGTAAATTCTGAAGCATAATGGTTAAATTTAACAATTCTACTGAAAAACATACATTTTTGCTAACAACCAGAAGAAAGACTTTTAACTATAAAGGCAAATATAAACCTAATTCCCATAACATTAAATGTGAATGGATTAAGCAAGCCAATAAAATGAAGAAGTGACAGATTGGATAAGAAAACAAAATCCCACAATCTGTTGTTTATACATTTAATAAACAATACATCTGCAAAATACAAATTAAGGTCTAGAAAAAGTTTACTGTACATCAAATGAAATTTAAAAAAAGCAAAAATTGCTTCTCAGACAAAGCAAAAAAATATTCAAGACACAAAGTACTGTAGTCATATCAAAAGAAACCATAGACAACAAACTAAAATCAGTATTAAACTTTGGTTTTCCAAATGCCTTAGCAAGTAAATTCATAAAACTATGATAACACATAGACCAAAACACAATAATGAAAAAAGATTTTAATGTTTCTTCCTTAGTAAATTTGGGTGCTTATATAATACAGTTATATAAAGAAGGGTATTTTTGTAATAAATATAAAGAACCTTGTAAACCATAAGAGTCTAGATTAATCTCAAATGTACTCATCATTGTAATTATTATTGTTTTACTTTATTATTGTATTACTGTTTACTGTTTAATTATTATTGTTTTACTATTATTTTACTTACTTTACAATTATCATTGTTTCTTGTAGAGAGCCACACAGACAGTGGTGAAACTTTTGGTGAGGGATAAGACCCTTGAGCCCAGAGGGAACTTGCTAATGTCTGGTTCAGCTCTCATCTCGCTTTGGGGTATCTCAGCCTTCCTGGGGGTGGGGGGGAGGAGAGAAACATGACAACCTGTGTTCTACTTGAAGCAGAGATACCTACACTGAGATGCATTTATATAATAATAGCAGAGTACTTATAGTTTGTACTTGCTCAGTGTTCTGTGGTGATGTAATTGTACTGATGTATTTAGGGGCTGAGAAGACATGAAATAAACAGACTCCATCTTTGACCATTCTCATGCATCCCTGCTTCATCACTTCTCCACCAAAACCAAGGACTTGGGCTGGTCCCAAGATCCTCCAGAGAGTTAGTCTGGATGGTACATTTTGGCACCCCAGTATGGGAGCTCTAGAAAGCACACTCCCTTTTGGCAGCCCAACTTGGGGGCTCTAGAAAGCATATTACATTTCTCTCATCACTGGAAATAGAAAAATGCTTCCTTTAGATCTTGATAAAATGACTGTTAATAACAAGTGAAAAGAACAGTATTTTAAATAAAAAAAAAACATGAGTTCAAATATTGGTTATGTTATTTTACTTCACCTGAGTCTCAATTTCTTCATTTTATAAAATTAGGGGAATTAATTAAATTAATTAAAAATCTCTAGGGTCCCTTCCAATTCTAGGGCCTATCTTATGTAAACTTTTTAAAAGAATTGAATATACACAATATCTTTTAAGCTAAATATATAATCTAACATATCTTTTATGTGTGCATATTTCTGTTCAAACTTGGGATAATCACATCATTAAGCTTCAGTTTCCTCATCTGTAAGATAAGGAGGTGAACATAGTGACCTCCAAACATTGCTTCCAGCTCTATAATTTCTTCAAATTAATCATGTTCTGTACCATGAGAAATTGTGACTTCCTTAGTTTGAAAAATAATACCCCCTCAAATAAATTAATTCATCTCTAATTTAGTATAACTAGAAATATGGTAGTTGAGATTTCCTCACAGATAATGAGCAAAGATTTTAATGTTAGTCTTGTGTCATTCCCCAAAGAAGTTAAGAAAGTCATGATTCAATCAATTCCTATAAATAATGCAAAGTTTCTAGAAATGAAGGATTGGAAAACCATGTTTACAAAAAAGAAAACTTATTCAGGCCATCAGGTGTTATTTGTTCTATGCAAGTCCAAGTTAGTGGAAAAAAAAGTAAAAGTAGCAGGAGTAGTATTACATATATTTATATGCAATGGTAATAATAGAATTTATATAGTATCTTTAAATTTGCAGAGTACTTTATATAGGTTATATTCTTTGACCTTCATGATAACCTTATGTAGTAGTTTCTATTTTTATCCCCATAAATATGGATAAAGAAATAGCCTATGACAGATTAAGTGACTTGCTAAGAATCCCCATATCTATTAAGGATCTAAGGCAAGATTTGAATTCATAGCTTTCTAATTCTAACATTTAATCCTCTTGGCTATGGTTCTACCTGTATATAATATATATTTAATGTTGGACAAAAACATTGACTCAAAAGGATTCTTCAGTTTCTTAATCCCATATATGGTAGGAGCAATATCTTAAGTCATAGCTCCATACAAATTAGGGGAAATTTTTTCTTAGAAGATACTGAAATATTATTTGGTATTTAGTTGACTCAGGCAACTAAGGGCTAAGATTTTTGATGTATCTGAATCCAAAGCAATCATGATGACCTTAGGGATAGAGGAGTTTCTGAGGCTTGGCTGGTGGATCACAATGTCTAAAACAAGGGAGGTTTGCTCAGCTGAATCACCTCATTATGTTCAATGCCTAACCTTGTTGAATATCTGACTGTTGAATAACGTGTGCCTGTCTTATTTTGTTCCAATATATAACCTACACTATCAGGGAATTTGCTCAGACAGGCTCATGCCAGAACACCATATAAGGATCAGATCTGATATTTAAAATTAATTTTCTGGACCTTTCTATTCAGTACAGTCATATTAATGTGATTTAAACATATTAAATATTTTAAAATAGTCAAGTTCTACTGCATTTATGTTTAAAGAGATGTAATTTAATAGAAAAATAAAATGAAATGTTTCTGTGGCAAGAATATAGAACAATCAGTGAACTGCTAATGTGATCCAATGTGAAGAGAAAATGAGGAAGCTCCCTCTGCTCATTGGATGGATCCATAATGAACTTGGGGTGTACAGGTGTTCATGGAAGACTATAAGTCTGGTAAGGGCAGATGAGACCTTTTTAGAGCCACTTTCCACCTTTAGTAACCAACTAGTCATCTAATTCTCACTTTTGGCTCCCAGAAGCCACAGCATGTGCCCATTCATATTCCAGTAAACCAACAGATGGGGTAAAGTAGGTTGAGGGTAACCAACAAGTTACTCAAACCTATCTGTGAGTTAGCAGGGTATCTTCCACAAGCATGTGAAAACTTCTTCCAAATGACTGGATGGATGAGAACAATTGGTTCTAATGACATGAAAGGACTGTTGCAAGTGCTGTGGAGTGTTTAGAGCTTAATTAAACATTGAAGATACCAAGGTCATCTACTGAATTCCAAACCATCATCAGTCATCTTCACTTTTTTCTTACTGCTAAATTCGAATGATTTTGGAAGAAAGAATGAGACTAAGGACTTTACACAACTCCGTCTCACTAAAATTCAATTTATGCATGAGTTAAAAGACATGACCCATACAATTTAACATTTTTTACCTGTCTCAAAGTCCTAAGGTAAAGCAGCAGATTCATATGCACGAGGATATGTAGTCATAATCCTGGACATAATCAGCCTATGCCATAAGGTTGTCTTCTCACTTGTCAAAGGGATTCAGCAGCCCCTGAATATTTGAGCATCTTTTTTAAAGGACCACATTTTTCATTTCTTGTTGTGAAGAAGAGGATAGAAAAGATGCCCTAAAAATTGTCTGCATCATCCAACTATACCCTGACCTGCTTACCACAGCAGGCAAGGATCCTACCTTGTGGCAAAAACACAAAAATTCCACAAAAAATTTTGCAAAGGCGATTCTATTTATGGCATCAAGATTAGCTACTGCACTGAGGGTAAATTGCCTAACTTGAAAAGGGTACAAGCCAAGACTCAAGTGGAGGGAGAGCTGGTGTATGACTTTTTGTTTGCACTCAATGATAATTGTGTACTAAATGCTATCTCTGAGGCTGAGATGGAGCAGTGTATGAATCAGTTCTCTGCCCCTTGTGCTAATCTTTGCCTGACACACCAAGGTTTCCTACCATCCAGTGCCATGCCATCTATACGTGGAATCATTGATTCCAACAAATGGAAAAATTTTGAATTCTGTGGATAAGTTCACTTACATTGTCAGTATACTTTCCAGGGATGTTCACAATTGATGATGAGTTTGAAACATGTATTACCAGATCTATTCTAAGAAGATTTTGAAAATCGCACAGAAACATAAGATATTAGATACTGAGGTCTTTTCTTAAACTAAATTGCCAAGCATTCAAATTCTACTGCAGGGAATATAACTCCAAAAGGCTGACCACATTGTCTGAATATCAAATGTATACTTGCACAAAAAATTAGAAGATAATTCTATGGAGAACTCACACAAGTCAATTGTAATAGCTCCAAAGAAGTGCGACATGCAAATTTAGAGACATTTTCCACCCCAAATGTCCATATGGACTATTCATTCTGACCTATGGTAGAACCTTCCAAGCTTGTTTTAGTCTTTTCAGTAACAGTTGGACATATTATATATACATTATTCATATACATTATGTATATACATTATTCATATACACATTATAATTTTACTTCAACACATCATTTCGGGCCTTTCTGAGAACAAAGGACATCAATTTTGAATATAAGGAAGAATACAGTATGGTGGGAAAGTGCATTGGATTTGCAGTCAAGGATCCAAATTTAAATTTTGCCTCTGTCAAATCTTTTGACCTCAGTTTCTTCATTTTAATAATGAGAAAAAATGAACTAGATGTCCTCTAGATCCTTTCCAGCTCAAAATTATGATCCTATGATCCTATGATTTGATCAAGAGGAACATAGGCTTGGCAGGTGTAAATAGACTAAACCCCATCGCTAGAGAGGATAATTTTTCATGAAAACAAAAATTCATATTTCACACACATATAAATGCACAATAATGTGAAGGATCTATTATTTTAGTTGGTACAGAAACTCTGTATAACAGCACAGCTCACAATCCATCTACAACTCCAGTTTTAAAGATTAACAGAATATACGAGAAATTAAGACCTTGTTCATCGTTGCATAGCTGCTAAGTGTAAAGAGGTGAGATGTGAACACAAGTCTTCCTGATTAGCACTATAATCACTATTATACTGCCATATATATATGTATATATATGGCATATATATATATACAAAAAGCTATGCCATAAGCATCTGGTTATGTGGTATGAAGAATGGATAATAATAATAATAATTAGCATTCATATAGTTCTTACTATGTGCCAGGCATTTTGTTAGTCCTTTACATTTAATGTTCACAAGAACCTTGGGAGGTAAATTTTTTTTAATCTCCATTTTATCATTGAGAAAATTGGGGGCAAATGGAATTTAAATGACTTGTCCTGAATCACACAGTCAATATAATTCAGAAAAAGGACCTAAATCCAGGGTTTTTTTAGCTTTGAGGCAGTTCTCTATCTACTTTTCCCATATTGCAATGAAATATATTCAGTGAGTAGCACCCTGTCCAAGTCCTTTTCCTCAATCCCTACAAGCACTGGCAAGTTGGATTCTTAAAAGGTAATGAATATTTTTCCTTTTAGGATTCTTGGAGTTGAAGTTTCTGGTATTAATTGAGAGCCCCTATCTAGTGTGCTTCTGACTAATTATCATCCCAGTAGATAGATAAGTAGAGTATTCATTAAACATTATTATATTATTGAAACTGTGCTAAGGTAATTTTAAACAAGGTATATGAAGGTATATTGGCACAAACCCAACCCCACCCCAAAACCAGGAACATACTTACTCCTTACATTTACAAGGCTTCTTAAGAGTGTAGTCTTGAACTTAGGAGAATATATGTGACTTAAAGATAAACTAACAGATTCTGGTTATTAAGTCTTTTCCTCCATTCTCAGAATCCTGATAAATTTCTTCTTAGGTGTGCTACTGAACTGTGAGGATCAGTTGTCCTTTTAGAGTCTTGAACTGATTTGCTTTAATATGCCTTTCAGGTGTGTTGTCTCCTACTGGTTCAGTCTTTTATAACTTGATCAGAGGAGAAAAAGGGAGTAAAATTCTGTCCCCTCTTGTATTCTGGGATAGGTAAAAAAAAAAAAAAGTCTGTCTGCTTAAGGTGTAGTCAAGCCTGAAACCTCCCAGACTTTGACTTCTTCACTGCTAGACTTCAAGATGATTTACTATGTTATCCATAGCCCTGTTGGGGATGATTAATTTTCTACAATCAATCACAACTATTTCCTGCATATCCCTCTAGTCTTATTTGATGATCAAAGCTCTTCGCACTTCCTAAATTTATGAGGGAATGGTTCACATCTAGCTTACCCCTTTGATTGATTGATTGATTAAGTCTTGCTTGATTATTTTAGTTTGGATGGAGTCAAAACCTCATCCTATAATTAGGTGGGAGGGAAAAGAAGGAAAGATTTAGAGATGCTAGTCTATTGCTACAGGGAAATAAAGAAACAAACATATGTTGTTTTTTGTAAAAACTGAATCCGCCATTCCACTGAAAATGTCAAGTTCACATATTTAAACTGGAAGGAGCCTAGGAAAGGGTGTATTGAGAGGGAAAGGAGGGATTTCTGGCTCAAAGGAGAGATATTTATAATACAATTAACAATGGGTAAAGGGATCATCTTCTGATCTTTAAAAAAAATTTCAAAATATAGAATTTACACTAATTGCACTAGTGTGAAATTTAATGTAAAAATTTTTTTAAAAAATTACCATTGAAAAAGGTTAGTAAAAACAAGCCTACTGGAAAAGAGTTGTTTTCTTCATAGGAAAATTGGTATCATTTTGGGAGATGTTGATTGGACCAGGCATAGCTTCAATAGAAGGTGTCATAAGCTCAGCAGGAAATCTGTTATTCTACAATGCTCATTTTCCAATCTCAGCCTTACCTCACCTACAAAGTTAGATGTGAAAGATAAAATTTCCAAATATAGAGCAAGGTGTTGCGTTTTAAATATGTAGTTCAAGTTTAAACAAATCCTAAGTAAATTGAATCACAATGTGTACAACAGTGGTAGCAGTGAAATAATTAGTTTTTAATAGATATTCTACCTAGCCATATTCTAGTTGGAATCTTCAGTGTTTGATGTTCCACAAATGACACCAGACATAAAAGCCTTAGAAGTTATCTTATTCAATTTTTTCCTTGATTGTAATGTCACATCAAGACTGCATTGTTTATAATTTTGTGATTGACTATTTGCCACAGTAGTGTTGCTATATTTGTCCTTATTTTCAAGACTAAAAATTCTTCAAACTGTAAACTTTAATCAACACATTTACAAAGATCTCTGACTTTAACCTTTGGACCATTACAAACCTGAATCTTTGAAATCCATTTCAAATTATAGAAGACATGCCCATATGAAATTTTTTGGTCACTACAGAAAATGACCATTGTATCATAAATGAATTTGAGCTATATTTTACTCTTATTTTGCTATTGTATCTAGTGGCATCAAATTTTTGCAGCTATAATAAAACAAGCACACTGGTACTAAGTAATTAGGTTTAAAAAGACTTCACTTACTTCCTCCCTTTCTACTATATGAGAACATTAAGTGATTAAAAAAAAAACAATTTGAGGTTGCAACTGAGAATCTGAAAGAGTAGCTTCCCATTTTTGAATGTGCTTCAGCTTTGGATCCATTGAAGAAACATTCATAAAATCATCTTGAACATTCAGAAAGGTTTATTTTTCTGAAAGCTTGAGCTTTTCTTCTATGATTCCATGCCTTATTTTTTTTTATTTTTCAAATCTCACCACAACAGTTATGTTTTCCTTCAATTAAAATATTTCCTTAAATTTGGAAAAATACCATTGGAGGAATGTATTTGTTCAAATTGAATGAATAACTCTGGAAAATACTGGTATATCACTAATAATACAATACAAACTTTGCCTGGTGATCCTGTTATCAAGAAGCTCTTAATGATAATAAGCAAAGGTTGTGGCAGGATGACATAAAGAACAGGAGTGAATACAGGGATCAGTCCATGGCAAAAGCATCCACTGGCTCCTTGGCAAGGGTAGAAAGGATTAAAAAGTTGCATTCATAATAATGTGAATGTAAATGGCTTCAATTCTACAAGTTCTCATTAGTTAAAGTCTTCAGTAGGACTCAACAAAGTTGGTAAGGAGAAAGTAATGAAATATGATTAAGGCAATCAACACAAATCTATCATCACTTCTTAAAAAGCAATTCAAAACTCATGTTCCAGTGTCCTCTTTGCTAGCCTGATGCAGACAATATGTTTTCTTTGATAGCACAAACATAATGCTTAGTATTATATTCCTAGTACTGCTGACACGAGCTGGACAGAATCAGCAGATTCCAAGGAAGACACTACCCTGCCCCCTCTCTCCCACTCTGACCCCCTACAAAACTCATTTCAGAACAGCAAAACTGGCCTGAGATGCTCCACATCCAGGGAAATAAACCTCAGGCCCTGCCATGCTACAGCCATAACACCTGTATATTGCTCTTCTTTCACCCAGTCTGCCAGTTCTTCCTGGCTGAAAAATAACGAGTCTGATTGCCATCTGCTGCTCATTCAACTCCAGATTTTCTGTTCAAGACCTCTGAGGTTGGAAATCAAGAAGAGAATGTGTTGTAATGAAGAGGCAGCAGCCCTTGGACTACATGCAGCCCATGACACTCCTGAGTATAGCTAACAAAATAAATTTAAAAATAATAATACCACATAGACAATATTTTAAAATTAAAGCTATATGCTGATGATTTTGCTAGTCTAATAATTGCCTTCTTTACTTATGATTATGAACATGGAACTTTTGCTGGTAAGTTCTTGCATTTCCTCAATGTTTTCCTATCAGCAAAGAATGAACAAACACTTCCCAAATCAATAATGTTAGATTTAACAGCTCAGTTAACAAAAAGATCAAGTTCTTGAGTTCTTAAAATAACATATAGAACAACAGAACAGTATCTTGGACCAGAACTGGAATTTCCTGTTACACAGGGAAGCTGCAGAATTACTTTTTTTAATAAATCAATACCTAGTGGTAAAATGCTACAGACCTCAATGTTGGATTGTAAAGGACATGAGTGTAAGATTTTCTCAGTATTCAGCTTTTGTTGCTGGGTGAACTTCACTCCAGAGTCACACATGACAAAAAATCTCCACAATCTACCCTCTTTCTTGCCTTTTAGCTTATTCTAGCAGTGGCAGAAAGGGAAAGGAAAGGGAATGTGTTTACCTAGTATCTATTATGTGCCTAATACTGTGCTAAGTGCTTTTAAAATATTATTTCATTTTTAATTCTCCAAACCCTATGAGGTAGATGTTATTAATATCCTCATTTTACAGTTGAAGAAATTAAGGCAAAGTGACTTACCCAGGATTGTACGGCTAGTAAGTGAATAAAGCCAAATCTGATATTTTACAATTTCCTTATAATTGAAGGCAGAAATGATCAAAATAGATATGACTCTTTACCTAATTCTAATTTTCCTCGAACAAAGTATAGCAGCATTTTAATCCAGTCACCTTTTTATCTATCTTTAGAAAACAGAGATCCCAATAAACTTGCAAACATTGTTACTTTGAAAATGCAACACCAAAATGTGAATGACCAGACCCAAAGCATTGTCATCGATAGCCCAATGTCAACTTTTATTCTGTTTAATAATTTTTGTCAATAATTAAGTGACATGGGTAGTACATTTCCCCAAATGTGTAGCTATAGGTACAAAGATGGAGAGATAGTTAATATGTTCATTGAGAGAGAAATGATCCAAAATGTCACTACCTGCCAAAATAATGAGTGGAAATTAATGAGATACAATTTAATAGAGATTAATATAAGATGCTACACTTTGATTAAAAATTTGACAAGTATAAGATAAGAAAACCATGAATAGACAGTATATTTCATATAAAAAGCATATATAGATTTTGGTGAGCAGCAAACTCAACATGAATCAGCAGTATGATATGACAACCAAAAATTCCTAAGCATATGAAAAGGAGCCAAGTGAACAGTAAATTGGAGCTGACAGTCTGGATGTTTTCTTTCCTGATCAGACATCAATCACATTTGAAAATACTGTCTATGTTTTACTTTGTTCCATTTGGGGCACCACATTTTAAGAAAGGTATTGATAATTTGGAGAGCATCTAAGAAGGATGCCCAGGATAGTGAGAGACCTCAAAACTAGTTCATATGAGGATAACTTAAAGAACTTTACTCAAAACTTTCTTGGATTATGCCTTGGAAACCCTAAAGTCACAAGGACCTGAATTCAAATCTGGTATTAAAAACTTATTAGCTGTGTGACCCTGGGCAAATCACTTAATCCCAGTTACCACCAAAATCCAAAACAGAACAACTAGTGCTAGTGACCCTCAGGAGCAGAATCAACTTGTATAAGTATGAATTGTTCCTCATGGACTGCTGATATTTTCAAATCCTGGGTAAACTTCTTTAGAATGGAAATTATACTGCATATTCCAAGTATTGATATGTAGTGGGAAAAACACTGGATTTAAAGATGGAAAATCTAACTTCCAATCCAATTTTCTTTAAAGTCCTTTCCTAGTGCTCTTTGAACTTTCTCTCTTATGCTCTGTATCTTGTATATGCCTAGTTATAGGTATGTTTCTCCCCTATTAGGATGTGAGTTTCTTTCAATCATTCGAAAAAGATTTATTAAGCATCTTCTATGTGTAAAGCACTATGCTAAGTTATGAGTATACAAAAAGAGGCAAAGATAGTTCCTGCACTCAAGGGGTTTAGAGTCTAATGGGGAAATACAATGTAAAAACAAACATATACAAAGCAAACTACATATGGGATAAAAAGGAAATAAATGAGGGAAGAGACTACTTATTTCACGCTGGAACTACTATTCATATGGGATTTTCTACCCCTATGTCCTCGTCTTCAAATTGGCATGTACATTCTAGAGTCTTTCATTTCAGGAGAAGGCTCACATGAAAGATATCTTCAACTCTATCTGGATTGTGTTCATGACACATTTCTATAAGACTCTAATATGTTCACTTTCTTTTTTAAAAAATAAAAGTTTTTTTATATTCAAAACATATGCATATGTAGTTTTCAATATTTATTCCTGCAAAACCTTGTATTCCACAAATTTTTTTCTCCTCTTTTCCCCCTCACCCTCTCCTGCAGATAGCAAGTAATCCAATATATGTTAAACATGTTCAATTCCTCTACAATTATCATGCTGTCCAAGGAAAATCAGGTCAAAAAGAGAAAAAAAATGAGAAAGAAAACCAAAATGCAAGCAAACAACAACAAAAAGAGTGAAAATATTAGGTTGTGATGGATACTCAGTCCCCACAATCCTCTCTCTGGATATATAGATGATTCTCTCCATCACAAGTATATTGGAACTGGCTTGAATCATCTCATTGTTGAAGAGAGCCACATTCATTACAGTTTGATCATCACACAATCTTGTTGTTTCTGTGTACAATGATCTCCTGGTTCTGCTCATTTCACTCAGCATCAGTTTATATAAATCTCTCCAGGCTTTTCTGAAATCATCCTGCTGATCATTTCTTATAGAACAATAATATTCCATAACATTCACATAACATAACTTACTCAGCCATTCTCCAACTGATGGGCATCCACTCAGTTTCCAATTTTTTGTTACTACAAACATTTTTGCACATGTGGATCCTTTTCCCTTTTTTATAATTTCTTTGGGATGCAATCCCAGGAGAGAAACTGCTAGATAAAAGGGTATGCTTTTTTTGATAAATCCATTGATGCTATTGTTGAGTCATTTTTCTGTCACATCCAATTCTTTGTGATCCTATTTGAGCTTTTCTTGGCATGATTTGTCATTTCCTCATTTTATAGTTGAGCAGGGCTAAGTAACTTGCCCAGGGTACATAGCTACTGTCCAAGACCAGATTTGAACTCAAGAAAACGATTCTTTCTGACACTTGGCCAGGTAATCTATCCATTATGCTACCTACCTGCTCATACAATGTACTACCTCCCACATTTTTAGATTTCTTTTTATATGTAATCTTCCCCCATTAGAATGTAAGTTCTTTGAGAGCAGACAGCATTTTTCCTTCCATTTCTATTTGTCTTCCCAGTGCTAGACATATAATAGATGCTTAAGAAGTTTTTTTTAATGATTGGTTGACCGACTATATAAAATACAAAGTATAAAATGCACAGTAATTGCTAATTTTCATCAATGGAAGCAGTTTATATCCTAGGAGTTCTCTTTACTGGTGAAATGCTAGGTCTACATCCAAATGGAAGAAAGTAAAGCAAAGCAAAACAAAATTTACAACAGACTTCAGTGTGAATAGTAAGGGATTCTGGAAATAAAGACTTCACATGTGAATAATGATTCAGAGTATCCTTGCTATGTAAAATGGATACAGCCATCATGGGGGGAAATGATTTCCCCTCATGACATACATATGGGTTGCCAAGATGAGAAATGGATGATTTGTCCTTTTTTGCTATTCCTGTTTCATGTTGCTTGCTTATTAAGAAGTGACTCAAATTATTTACCTAGAGGTAAATCATTGCAAGCTGTTTTCATATATCCAATGAGGTAAGAATAAGAAGAAAGAGCTTATATTACAGCAAAGGAGATTCAGATTAAATGAAAGAAGGGATTCCTTGACAGTACTTAATATTGGAATGAAGTATGTGATGTATCCTTCAAAATACCAAGAAAACTTATCTGGCTGAGATTCTTGAAGACAGAATGGAGATGGAGGTGGATACGTTTAAATATTTATTAGTCCTAAAATTCGATATCATTAACATAAATTATTCAGGGTTTAGTTTGATTAGATGAAAAGCAAAAATTCAAGGAAAATCTAGTTTTTATTGCTTTGGTCAAAATGCACTTATCAATGCATTATGTATGCTAGTCAATGTAACAGGCACTTTAAGGGCTCATACCAAGGGAAAAATATGGTATCCAAATTCCAAGAAATTATTTATTCTGAAGAAAGAAAAAAATTAGAGAATCTTACCTCTGCTTGAATTAATAAATCCATTTGTAGGAATAGATGTATATGTGGAGTGGAAGTCCCATGAGAGTAGGCTTCATAGGTTCATTGACTTAAAGGTGAAAAAACCTAAAAGTTCATCTACTTTAGCTGTTTCATTTCTCAGATGAAGAAACTGAGCCTTAGAAAGGCAAACTATTTTATCCAAAATCACATAGTGATAAGGGGCAGAATTGGTTTTGCAAATATAGTTCTTCTAGCACATAAATTGAGTGCAAAAAATGTTTTCTGAATGAATGAATGAACTTAGTTGGGAGACTCGAAAATAGAAAACATCCTTTCCCCTTCACAAACTGGCATGACACAATCATCTTACACCCATGGTTACAAGGTAAAATGAATTAATGTGGAAGAAATTGAGAAAGCTTGCTGATTAAAATCTCAACTGTTTATTTGCAATAAACACAAGAATAGTTCTGCTTAGAGATAGCATTGCACTTCAGAATACAAATTGGCTTTGACTTCCTGCCAGTATTGGGGAAATCTCCTTTTTAATATCCACATACTAATGCTAAACTCTAAAGCTTGAGAGGTAGAACATGAATTGACTGATAGGATTGCCAACAAATCATCTCCCAAGAACACACAGAGAATTATTATTTCTTTCCAAGTTCCTTGCTGATGTGATTCATCCAAAATCCTGACTGGATTGTATAAATACTACAAAAAAAAAAAAAAAGAGCTGTTTACATTTTTAGATAGACCACATCTGTTTGTGCATTATGCAAATCAAGGCAGCTTCTTTTTCGGCAAACATGACCCATTTCCTCTAGATTTCACCCATGTTAAAGACTTTTCTTGATTTTCCTGGAATAATTCCCGAGGATAAAGCAACAATTACTACCCATTTCTGATTCTGAAACATTACAAAATCTTTGAGCTACAAGCAACTCTAAAATTCATCTGATTCAATCTCCATCCCTATAGGAATCTCTTCCAGAACATCATTGTTTTAATATTAAATGCTGTGGCTTCTTCTAATAGACAATCACTACTTTCTAGATCCAAGCTTTGAGAAGAAATAAGATGTCTTGATCTTCCTGAACCTTAGCATCATTGAAAAGCTCTCAAAATGCTAATCAATGCCTACAAAATATTACATTCAGATTTCCCAGGATCCCAATTTTTCTTCTTATTGATTCAGTGATGTTTTTCCTTTGCTTGTTATAAAACATAAGATCATTATACAGTATAATCTTCACAAAGGAAAAGAGAGAATCCACAGACTTTGCAGGCCCCCAGATATGCGATTTCTTCTGAAAACTTCTCGGAACTCAGAAAATAAATATCTTCTGAATTCCCTGAATTGTTATCCTGAATCTCCTACCCCTCAGCCGGGAATAAACCTGATGAGGAAGAGATTTGCATATGACAGTTAAAAAAAAAACAAACTATTTTCCTGTACTAATGGTCTCCAATTGCTGTTTAGGGACCGTCTTCCACAATTGGTTGGTGGTGATTTCATCAGTACATCTGGAGTGATTTACAATTATGATCCAATGATCTGGCTTTCTTACACACACACACACACACACACACACACACACACACACACACACACATTTTTCCCCACTTTGAAACTGTGCCTTTGGCTTCAATATTACCCTGAGGCTCAGATGCTCTTGATACAGTCTGTTTTCCCTTCTGAACTAATTTTTCATTATTTGCCTCATTGTACCAAAATACTCACTGTTATAGAGATTCCAAAATTCTGACTTTAGTATTACCTGTGAGGGTAATAATAATAATGTGTTTTAATCTTAGTTCTTCCTGCTTAGTATAAGCTTGGGGACACATACAAATGCATTTCTTCTTATGAGCACAGACTACAAAATTTTACAAGGATCATACATAGTGTCAGGGAATATGCTTCAGAAGCATGGATTGGTCTTTAGAAATAAAAATTAAGCCATACATTAATCATAGAATCATGTAGAGCTATATGATCATCTGATTGATTTCCTTTATTTTATAGGAAAAGGAATTTTAAGGAAACTGAGTCCAAGATCAGCAGAGCTAGGGCTTTTCAAGTTCAAAACTCTTTATATTGTCAGACACTGCCTCCCCAACTTCAAGACATGCATCCAAACTGATCTTCTTCAACTCTAAGTAAAGGAACCTGTAAGTAATCTGACTCATCACAGTCATGAACACTACCACCTACTTTTCCATCAGCTTTCCAAACTTTCTCCTATATTCTTTCTCTTAAACCTGACAGATTTACTCAGGTCACTAAGTCTGTGCATGTTACCTTGGATAGCTTCTATTCTGATAGGAAGGTGTCTGTGGGTGGGTGGTCACCCTAGCAGGTGCTACAGAATGGAAGGTATTGACACTGAATTCCTATGCAGCCCCTCTCTGGAGGCTTTACTTGTTCTCCTGAAATCAGTTAGGATGAGAAAAAAGGCCATCTGTGAATTTTGGCACATCTTGAGTTCAAGCCTTGATTCTTTTCTGCATGGTGGTTTTATCTAACCCAGGACCATAAATAACTGTCAGGTTAAGCCCAGGCGTGCAAATGTTACTGTACACCCATTGTGAGAGCTCCCTTTCATGTGGGCATCCTCTGAAAGTGGGCGGTCCTATTGCTGCACCCTCAGTTACACCGAGCCCTGTTCCAACCACTCTCTTGCGGATGTGTAGTTTGTTGGGGAAGACAAATGACTGCAGTTATTAAAGACAGTCTTGTTCTGAGCTTGCCCAGTAGTATCATTGTAATGGCTCCTTCTCTGAATACAGTAGTTGAAAGTGGGAAGGGAGAAAGCAAAGATACCGATGGAGGGAAGAACATTTCCCCTTATGCCATTTTATAAAGGTCAGCACTTCACTACACAGCTTTGTCGTTCCAAAGGTAACTCCTAGAGATGCATCATCCTCTTTCCTTCTTTGGTAACAAGGATTACAGGCACAGAGTCTTGTCCTGATTTTTCCCATGCTACTCTTCTTTATCCCATTTGTTCTCATGATCAATCAATAAATACATGTTGAACATCTACTATCACTGAGACACTGCACTAGTTCCAGGCAGAGTTCTACCCCGAAGTAACCCACTTTCTAAATGTGGAAGTGAAGTATTTATAAGAAATAAGTAACATGAAAAATTCTGAGAAACTTGTAGGAAACTAGTATGAAACTAGTGGAAACAAATAAGTCGAGCCAAGAAAGCAATTTTCAAGAAAACTTCAAGAATGTAAAAAATACAACATTGAAAACCATATAAACTACTGGTCAATGTAGAGATAAATTGAGATTTATCTGTGTGTGAAGACGGGCATTTCTGGTTAGAAAGAAAGTAGAACACAGGTGCAAAATGAGGAACACAGTGTCAGACATGGTCAAATGGGTTGGTTTGTCTTGCTATACTTTTTTTTAAACAGGGAAAGGTTTTAGTTCATGTATATTTGCATACGTTGGGGGTTATTTGGATATGAAAGGGAGTATAATGTGGTTAAAAAAATACATTGACACACTTCAATTGGAGTCAGAAGACATGGATTACAATCCTTTTATTTTCTTAAAATGTTTGCTATTTAATGATATGAGACCAACCCAAACCAAGTCCATACTGACCTTAACAAATAAGCACCTCTTGTTGTCTTTGTTTTCAGGAGCTTTTTAATCTTCCCTTTTGTGTATATATTGTGTATTTGTTACTGTTGTTGTCTTTAACTAGACAGTTGGTTTCATTGAATTCACGTTGAATTTTTATATGTAAAATATCACATTTAAAGATTTCTTCACATTTGTCATTATAATAAAAGAATAATGGATTACAGTCCTTACTGTGCCATTGACTTATCTATGTAACATTGAGCAAATCTCCAGGCTTCAATTTCTTTGTCGAAAAGTTGAGGGAATCAGGCTAAATGAGCTATACATTCCCACTTCTGACTCTTTCTCACTTTCCTCATCTATAAAATGAGGATATTGGATTCAGTGGCTTCCAAAGTCCCTTCCAATTTTAAATCAATGATCCTCTGTCAGCAACTTTTTTTAAAAGAATCAATAAAACTTTTTAAGAGGATGTCATAGAAATATGAAAAGTTCATCAATAGCATAAAGAAGTATATTGTGTTAGAGGTCTATCTCATTCAACATTCATTATTTCATTTGTGTCCAAAAATATTTTGTCATCAACTACCCTAAGTAATATACTGGCTAACATTCCTTCCACTTCTCTGTCCCAATTCTTCACAGAAAACCTTTCATATCTCCATACTACTGAACATTTGTCACACTGAACATAATCAACCTGGCTAGAGTACCAAGTTAGATTGCAAGTCTCAAGAAGTGGAAGATGTTAACCAATGCCTTTCTAAAGAATAGCTTTTGATATCATCTTTCTCATCCCATCCAACATAAATCACAATCCAGTAATGGTTGTGACAAATTGCCAGACCTCAGATTATGAGGAAATTGCCTACAAAAAATTTTGCAATTTATAGGAAAACTACCAGAATGTAAAAAGAACAGCATTGAAAAACATACAAATTATTGGTCAATGCAGAGATAAATTATGATTTATCTATGTGATATATTATCTATTATGATTTATCTAACTTCTGGTTAGAGTCAAACACAGGTGCAGAATGAGGTACACAGTGGCTGCCCTCTGCCCAGGGGAGTTTCACTCAAACACTACCAAAAGGCTTTCCTTCCCCTAAACTTCTCTGTGCCTGCTGGGCAGTATAATTATTTCTCTCTGTTCAGTAGAAATCAAACTTGAGTTTTCTGTATGAAGTTCATGTGCTAAGCTTCTTGGTGCTTCCATTACTCACCAGATCTAATAGCATGGATTCAGTTAAGTTCTGGACTCTCCATTTTGAAAAGATATTGAGAGGCTGAAGGGCATCCAAACAAGAGAATCAGGAATATGAAGGATCTCAAGTTCATGTCTTATAAGGATCAGTTGAAGGAACTAAGGAAGAGAAGGTTTAGGGAGGATGTGACAGCTGTTTTCAAGTATTTATAGGGCTGTCATATGGAAGGAGGATTAACATGTTCTGCTTTTCCCCGGGAGATAGAATTAGGAACAAAAAGGTTGGGTGTGTCTAAGAGGTAAATTTAGTATTAATGACAGAGAAAATTTCCTTAAAATCCTAGTAATCCCAAAGTGGAAATGGTCATCTTGGGAAGTAATGGCCTCTCCTTCACTAGAAGTCTTCAAGCCGAGCCTGAATAATAAGTTATCATATTAGAGAGGCAAATTGCCCTATTTTCTGTTCTTCACACATAGAACATTACATTTACTGTCTCCCAGGCCTAAAATGTACTCCTGCCATACCTCTTCTTTATAGAATTATTCTATCCTGTGAAGTTACAACTCAAATATTATTTTCTCAATGAAATTTTTCCTGATGTCCCCAGGTGCTAGTACCATCCTTGCCAAACTACCTTGGGTACCCTAAATATATTTCTATTTGTTAATTTTCTATTTATGCTATATATTTTAAATGGACTTGTGATGGCTATTAGGATATAAACTCATTTCAAGCAGGGATTGTTTCATTCTTTGTACTAGATCAAAGGGCCTAACACTTTTTAGTTGTTGATTGATAAGAAAATAATTCAAAATTACTCAAATTGAACAAAAACATAGGAAAAGCATCAATTAACTCAGATTTTTTTTTCTCCCTAACTCTCAATCTTTCTTTTCTAAACTTTTCTAAATTTTGTATATTATAAAATCTTGAAATCCCAGAATTTACAGGGATTTCAGAGGTCATCTAATTCAATACTTCATTGGAATTATCTTTATAAAGATTACCCACAAAAGGCATTCAGTTTCTCCCTGAAGATGTCCAATGTTAGGGAACCACACTGCCTTTCAAGGCAGCTTATTTCTTTTAGGGGCAAATCTTATTTTAAAAAGTTCCTTCCTTATATTAAACTGAAATCTATTTCTTTGTAATTTTCACACATTGGTCTTCATTCTACCAACTGGAGCCTAATAGAACAAGCATAACCCCCGCCTACACAAACATCATTCAAATATTTTAAATGTACAGAACATATTTACTCTGTCTTTTCTGCTTTAGACGAAATGTCCAAGCTTCTTCAATAATCAGTACAAGGCATAATTTAATCTCTTCTCATCAGTACTGGTCATCCTCCTTTGGTATCTATCTTGACGATTTCCTTTCTAAAATTTGGTCCACAGCATTCCAAATGGGATCTGAGAAGGGCTAAGTGAAATTGGTCTATTGTTTCCCTCATTCTGGACCTACGTTTTTGCAGCCTAATATTGTCCCTTTTTTTTGGCTTTTACATTACACTGATGATTCATACCCAGATTATCACAGGTCATATTTTTTCTAAGAACTATAGTCCAGCTTTATCTTTTCAACGCTTATTTTAAAAATTGACTTTTTAAATTCCAAATATATATGCCCAAAGGGCTATAAAACTGTGCTTATCCTTTGACCCAGCAATACCACCAGCAACACGGTTTCCCTAAGAGATCATTAAAAAAGGAAAAGGACCCTCAAGTACAAAAATATTTATAGTAGCTCTTTTCGTGGTGGCAAAGAATTGGAAATTGAGGGAATGCCCATCAATTGAGGAATGATTAAACAAGTTGTGGTAGATAAATGCAATGGAATATAGTGCTATAAGAAATGAATAAGTGGACTTCATAAAAACATGGAAAGACTTCCATGAACTGATGCTGAGTGAAGTGGACAGAATCAGAACATTGTACACAGTAACAAGTTTGTATGATGAACAACTATAATAGAGAGCTAAGCTCTCTTCAGCAATACAATGATCCAAAACAATTCCAAAAAATCACATGGAAAATACTATCCACAATCACAAAAAGAATTGTAGAGTCTAAATGCAGATTGAAACATACTATTTTCAGGGTTTTTTTGTTTGTTTTTCCTTTCTCGTCATCTTTCCTTTTTGTTCTGATTTTTTTTTTTACAACGTGCCTTATGTGGAAATATGTAATTGTACATGTATAACCAGATTGCTTATTGTCTTGGGAAGGGAGGAGTAAGGGAGGGAGAGAGAAAAATTGGGAACACAAATCTTATAAAAATGAATGTTGAAAAGTCAAATTAAATAAATTCCATGCATAAAGCATTATATCTTGTTACTAACCTAAGCTAAACACTTTTTAATGGTAGAGCTGAGACTCAGTCATCTCTTCCAGCCCCAGGTCCTGTGCTTTATATAGAATACTATACTTGTTCTCAGAAGTTTCAACATGCATGCTGTTCTGTACACATATACCTGGAATGCAGCCACGTGCAAGCCCTCATCACCATTCCTCTCAGGTGATGGAGAAAGTACTAGGAGGGACAAATAAATCCATCATGGCTGGGTGTGAGGCTGTTGAAGGATAAAGATAAAAGATAAGGACTCTTCATTTTGCAAAGATGAAGATTGTAAGACATCCTCAAAATCTGAAAAATTATATTCTTAGAATATTGATCATTTCTTGAATGATCAGAGAGGCTAACTGAGAATAAGTCGAAAGAAATATAACACTGTATGGCACTAGTCAGCAGAGAATCTATTATATAAAGAATATTTAAGAGTATCCATCTGTAATTAGTGAATGGAAATGGGAATTATTAAGTACTTACTGTATTCCAGGCTCTGTACTAAGGGAAAAGAATAAGGATTTATATATTATGCATAGTGCTAAGCACTTTTTACAAATATTATCTCATTTGTTCTTCACTGAGAAATAGGTATTACTATTGTTTTCATTTTAGAGTTGAGGAAACTGAGATAAATAGAAGTTAAGTCATTTGACTAGAGTCTAAGGTTGACTTTGAACTCAGGTCTTCCTAACTCCAAGCCTAGCACTGTGTCAATAGCTTCCTTTATGCCAAATTAAAGTAAAACACCCCTACAGAAACTCATAGGAAAACAAAACAAATGGGTCCAGAAAGAGCAATTTTATATAGCAAGTCATAGGATCCCTGTAAGTAGAGTCATAGGTAGGAGTGTGCTGGTAAATATTTAACAAGCAGTTTTCCAAAAATAACCCAGGACATATTTTTAAGTTTAATCTGCTTTCTTAAAAATTTCTCTACCATTTTATTAAATATAGACTATCAAGAAAAGAATAAATCAAGCTTCAATTTTTAGTGTTTTCCTAATTCTGAGATGTCAATTCTTACACTGGAAATTTAGCAATCAGATTAAGCCAGAAAAAGTGGTCATAGGAAGATTGATTGATATGTCCTTTCCCTGCTATCAAATGGTAACTTTGATTTCATTATTCCCAGAGTTAGCATGAGCAGGAGTGTTACAACCCAGCATCTTGCCATTAAGAGAGTTGGAGGGCCAACCATTTTACTCTCTTACTTACTAACCTCCACTGATACCTGATTGGCTCTAGGATAAAAATATAAACACATTATTTGGAATTTAAAGCCCTTCACAAATATTTTTTCCCCTCTGTCTCATTATACATCACTCCCTTTCCTATACTTGATGGCTCCATCAAAATACTTTCTTTGTTCTTTCTTCCATTTTTCATCTCCTCATTTAAACACTAGTTGTTTCTCATGCTTGAAAGTTCATCTACCTCATATAACTCCACTCTTCTTTCAAGACACAGCCTTCACAGCTATCACCTACATAGCATTTCCATCATTTACCCTCCTTATCATCTTAGTATTTAACCATTTTTCATTTGGTTTGTATTTATTCTATTTATATTTATTCCATACATATTTATGCATGAACAAGTTGTCTCTATTGATAGAATGACCTTAAAAATGGTTTCAGTTTTAGTGTCTTTATCCTCATAGCATCTACCTCTCAGAGATGTTATAAGAATAAAATGTAATATTATTTGTAAAGCAATTTGAAAATCTTAAAGGACTGCTTTATTATTGAACTCTATTATTGAGAGTATTGTTGTTAATCCAGTACAGTGCTTGGCACATGGTAGAGTTTTTAAAATATACATATTTTATTTTGAACTTAAGAAATATATTTCCACAACTTAGTAGAATAGGGGGGAAATGATTACACATGAAGCAGCAAATATTATGTACAACTTGCTATTCCTTTTGAATATTTAATAAATTATCATATAACTTTCTTTTTTTCCTCTTTTCTTTCCTCTTCCCACTACTCAAGAAATGACTACCATTGGATATAAATATGCATATGTCTGTATGCTTTTTTATTATAGCTTTTTTTTACAAGATATATGCATAGGTAATTTTTCAGCATTGACAATTGCAAAACTTTCTGTTCCAACTTTTCCCCTCCTTCCCCTCATGCCCTCCCCTAGATGGCAGGTAGACCAATACATGTTAAATATGTTAAAGTATATGTTAAATACAATATATGTATACATATCCATACAGTTATTTTGCTGCATAAGAAAAATCAGACTTAGAAATAAGATAAAAATACCCTGAGAAGGAAATCAAAAATGCCAGCAGACAAAAATAGAAGGCATGGAAATGCTATGTTATGGTCCACACTCATTTCCCATAATTCTTTCACTGGGTATAGCTGGTTCTCTTCATTATTGAACAATTGGAACTGATTTGTTTCATCTCATTGTTGAAGAGAGCCACGTCCATCAGAACTGATCATCATTTAGTATGGTTGCTGAAGTATATAATGATCTCTTGGTCTTGCTCATTTCACTCAGCATCAGTTCATATAGGTGTCTCCAAGCATCTCTGAAATCATCTTGATGGTCGTTTCTTACAGAGCAATAATATTCCATAACATTCATATATCACAAAATATTCAGCCACATTCTCCAATTGATTGGCATCCATTCATCTTCCAGTTTCTAGCCACTACAAACAGGGCTGCCACAAACATTATTGTACATGTGGATCCCTTTCCCTTCTTTAAGAAGTCTTTGGGATATAAGCCCAGTAGTAATACTGCTGGATCAAAGGGTATGTGCAATTTGATAATCTTTTGAACATAGTTCCACATTGCTCTCCAGAATGGCTGGATGCATTCACAACTCCACCAACAATGTATCAGTGTCCCAGTTTTCCCACATTCCCTCCAACATTCGTCATTATCTTTTCCTGTCATTCTAGTCAATATGACAGGTGTGCAGTGGTATCTCAGAGTTATCTTAATTTGCATTTCTCTGATTAATAATGTTTTGGAGCATCTTGTCATATGGCTAGAAATGTGTGTATGCTTACATGTTGTTTGTTCTTTCATTCTTGAAGAGAACCACAACATCAGGGTGATGATGTCATGATATGCAAATGAATTGAATTTAAGTGATGGAGGGCTTATGTACATATGGATGTTTTGTATGTATGTATTTATATGTGTATGTGTATGTAAAACCATCCTATACATACTTTTATTTAGCAGTTCTTTGTCTTGATGCAGCTAGCTTCTACCTCCATATGTCCTTTGTAATTAATTTGGGTATTTATAATAGTCAAAATTACTTAGTCGAAATTGTTCTTAAAACAATGTTATTGTTTACATTATGTTCTTAACAATTGCTTTTTGATTAGTTGATTGATTAACCCCTGATTTCTCAAGGCTACCTGTTGCTATACTGCACCTAGACTTGTACATTTAGGAAAAGTTCTAAGTAAAGAGTTGTCAAAAAACAGTCTGGTGCCAAATCCAGCCTGCCACCATTTCTTAACAGCCTACAAGCTAAAAATACTAGCACATTAAAAAATAAAAGTATTGCATACATTATAAAAATAATTAGAATTATTAATATTGAATATTAAGATATGACAAATACTCTTAGCTTGTAAGCCATATAAAAATATACAAAAAGGCCATATTTGGTTCTCTGGCCATATTTTGCCAATCCCTACCTTAAGTTCTAACTAATATATCTATCTGCTTTTACTAAAAACATTTCTTTCCACGTATCCAATAGATTTTAGTCCTTTCTCTATGTCAGGTGACAACCAGTTTAATTACCTAAATAATACATGTGAATATCCAGAATGCTATTCATACCCAATGCAGATCAGTAGTTTGTTTGCAACTTATAGGCTTAGAGAACTTCTTTAAACCAGGGAGAGATGAAGAGACTTGCCCAGGATGACATAATCCATAATGTTTTAGAAATAGATCTTGAACTAGAGTCTTCCTGTTCCTAAACCTTGCTCTCCATCCATTGTGTGACAATACCTCGAGAGCTGTTAATGAGACAAAAAGTATGAACATGTTCTAGATATAATGTTAGGGACAGACTCTATCTTTGAGGAATTTAGTCTGCTCAAGAAACCCAGAGTAATATTTGTCAAAAAAAGCCTGGATTTAATTTGGGGTGGCAAGACTTTGGGGAAAGACATTGTCCCATAGGACATAAGACCCTTTGATAGAAACTGTCTGAAGGTAAGGAAGAAAAGAAAGAAGGGAGGGAGGAAGGAAGAAAGGAAGGGAGGAAGAAAGAAAGGAAGGGAGGAAGAAAGGAAAGAAGGAAGGAAGGAAAGAAGGAAGGAAGGGAAGGAGGAGAAAAGAAAGAAAAAAGGAAGGAAGGAAAGAAGGAAGGAAGGAAGAAAGAAAGAAAGAAAGAAAGAAAGAAGAAAAGAAAGAAGAAAGAAAGAAAGAAAGAAAGAAAGAAAGAAAGAAAGAAAGAAAGAAAGAAAGAAAGAAAGAAAGAAAGAAAGAAAGAAAGAAAGAAAGAGTCAAATGAGAAAATAGGGTGAGACCAGCCTTAATCACTGAATGGGTATGGCCTCAGTGAAACTGAGACCTGTTGAAGACCTTAGCTTAAAAAAGCCAAGGTCTCCCATTTCATCCAGAGCCATCTCCAGTCAACCTGATCTATGTCTGGCCCCTAGACTCATATGACTCTGGAGAAAAAAGTGAGGGAAGTAACCTTGCCCAGTCCTCTCTCACTTAAATCCAATTCACTTGCATGTCATGGCATCACCTCCTAGATGTCATGGTCCTCTTTGAGAACAAAGAACAAACAACAACACTGCAATAGAAAATAAGGTAATTTTCTATTTTCATTAATAATTCTTAACTTGGTGCTAAGGTTACTTGTTTCTGCCTGCCAAAGAAGTTTTAATGATATCAACATCTTATTAATTTTGTCATACCGGAACAAAACTTTGATCCCCCTACTTTAGTTATAGTTCTAGTAAATTATTTAAGATAGCCAAATTCTAGTGAGTTATGGCTCATATCAGTGTCATTAGTTGGTTGAACTATCAATCATAATTAGAATAGGAAAAGATCATTTTAATTTATTGTATATAGTACTTAGCCAGTGGGTTCTCTAAGATTACAGTGTGATAGAGGACTGATTACCAATTCCTGAGTTTCCTCATTCAGAAGGCTAGTAATATGTAAGGTTTATTAATATAAAGCAAACTGATGAGATCTGCTACAGGCCCCACATATCTCTTAGGAAGTACAATCATCCCATCCTGACGTACTAGATTATCTTTTCCATGTTTGTTATTCAGCTTTTAACTTGTTTTCCATCACTCTGAGTTCTTTCAGGCTCCCCAAGATGATTCCAGTTTGGTAAGCATTTAGCTTCAGTCAGGAATGCCAAATTCTAGTTCCTGCTCTCCAGCAACATAGACATCAAATACAACAAGAGAACAATAAATTTAGAAAAGGGCACATATGGACTGGTGGGCTGTTTGTTCATTTATTTATATTAAAAGCAAGACATAAAAAAAAATAACAAGAGAGATTCCAAAAAAAGTTTAAAGCTAGATATAATAGTCTTCTTCACAATAAACAATAGAAACAACTGATATTAATATGAACACTTAAAGGTTTACAAAGTACATTGTCTCCTATGAGCCCCACAACTACCTTGTAAGATAGGCACTGCACTTTACAGATGAAAAAACTGAGTCTCAAAGAGACTGACTCTCCCTTATTCCCATAATAAATGTTTGAGGCAGGATTTGAATGCCAGATATTCCTGACTTCAGGTGCAGATTCTTTCTACTACACCATAATGTCTCTCAAATGCAAACATAGCAAATACATACTTGAGACACTTGCACTGTCTACAGTTATCCCTTCTGGATTAGGGTGATAGAATAGAAAGCCAGAGTAATTGTTTGAAAAGGGATAGGTATCAAGGAAATCATAAAGGAGGGGAAAGGATCCACATGTGCAAAAATGTTTGTAGCAACTCTTTTTATAGTAGCAAAGAATTGAAAAATGAGTAGATGCCCATAAATTGTGGAATGACTGAATAAGTTGTGCTATATTAAGGTAATGGAATATTATTGTTCTATTAAAAAAAATGATGAACAAGCTGATTTTAGAAAGGCCTGGAAATATTTACATGAACTCATGCTGAGCAAAACAAACAGAATCAGGAATACATTGTACATAATAACAGCAAGAATGTGAGGTGATCAACTATGAAAGACTTGGTACTTCTCAGTGGTTCAGTGATTCAAAGCAATCCCAATAGACTCTGGACAGAAAATGCCAATCTGAATCCAGAAAAAGAATTAAGGAGACTGAATGTAAATCAACACATCCTATGTTCACTTCTTTTTTCTGTTTTTTTAAAATCTTTCTCATTTTTTTCCCTTTGCTCTGATTTTTCTCTCTCAACATGATTCCTAAAGCAATGTGTGGAAAGAAAAAAAGAAAGAGGGAGGGAGGGGAGAGAGGGAGGAAGGAAGGAAGGAAGGAAGGAAGGAAGGAAGGAAGGAAGGAAGGAAGGAAGGAAGGAAGGAAGAAGGAAGGAAGGAAGGAAGAAAAGAGATGACAAAAGAAATGATGAGTTTAATGACCTTAAAAAAAAAAAAAACCATGAATAGACTTGGACGAAATGATGAAGAACAAAATGGGCAGAACCAAAAGTACACTGTACACAGTAGCAGCAATTTTGTTTAAGAACAACCTTAAGTAAATGAGTCATTTTGACTATTATAAATATCTAAATTAACTACAAAATGCAACTGTATCCAGAGAAAGAACTAATAAACAGAAACTTGTATAGAGAGATTAGAACAGGAAAGGACCATTTTAATGAATTGTTACATAGTACTTAGCCTGTTGGTTCTCTAATTGGGACTACACTATTATAATGAACTGACAGTGGCGGGGAGGGGGGGGGTGGGAGAAAAAATAAATGTATATAATAAATTAATTATATATTTAAAAGGAATAGCAAGTTGTACATAATAGATCTGCAATTTCATATGTAATCATCTTTTTTATTACACTATGTTAAGGAAATACTTTATTCCACAAATTAAAAATATTTTTTAAAACAGATAAGAGTTGGGTAGGATGTTGCCTACCACATCCCATCAGTCACCAAGTGTCATCTATTTGGCCTCTCTGCTAACTCTAGAATCTCTTTCCACCTCTTCATTACCACTAACATGCCCTGTTGTTATACCCAAGGTTAGGCAGATAGTGAGGTACCCATGCTAAGCAGGTCCTGGTAGCCTGGTGAACATCAGGATGAGATGCAAAGTCTGGACAATCTCAATGGACCTTAACCCCAGAACAAAGCCACAAAGCTAGGAGAATGAACTCCAGGGAACTTGGGAAAGTACAGTCTCTAGAGAGACTAAGATTGGAAAACCCTTATAGCTAGCAGAATAAATGTGGTAAGATGTCTATACTACACAGATCTTGATAGGTAGAGGTTTCTCCTTACCAATCTGCTTTTATCATGTATCACAACATCATTTTTCATATTCATTGTAACCCTTTTCAGACTTTACTCAAAGTATTCCAAGTGCAAGCAATGATTCTCTGTCTCTTTGTCTCTGTCTCTGTCTTTGTCTCTCTCTCTCTCTGTCTCTCTCTCTCTCTCTCTCTCTCTCTGTCTCTCTCTCTCTCTCTCTCTCTCTCTCTGTTTCTTTGTCTCTAATTTCAACTCAATGTTTTGTTCTTTCCTTTAATTAATCTTATCTACTCCATACCTTGAAAAAAATATATGAATAAATAAGCAGAGTGAGATGTAAAATGATTTTATTACATTAAATTAAAGAGGTTTTGTCCAAATGAAACAAATGTATCCAAGATCACAAGGAAAGTTGAAAATTGGGGAGGGGATTTTATAAATTTTATGAACAGTTTCTCAGAAAAAGATCTCTTCTCAAATATATAAAGAGCTTTATAAAACTGTAAAAAGAAAAGTTGTTAACCAATTCACAAATGGTCATAGTGATCACATTTTAAAATAAATAATTCTGTCATCGGCTTGCCTTTTTTTCCCCTCCATGAAATTGTATGGGTCAAATGAGGTGAGATGAATAAACTTATGTAATCCATAAGGTCAGTTGTTGGCATTGTTATCACTATAACTTTAGTGGAAGGGATTTTCTCGTCTTTTATTTGAAGAGGCAGTTAGGTAGCATAATGGACAGACTGCTGGATTTGAAGCCATGAAGCCATGAATTCAGATCCTGTGATGTGATGGCATGGGTAAGTCATTTAACTTTAGATTGCCTCAGTTCCTCATGTGTAAAATGGTAATAATAATATCGTCTATCTCATAGAGTTATCATGAGGATCAAATGAGATAAAACTTCAAGGGCCATATAAACATTAGCTAGTACCCCAAATACCTAATGTGCTTTTATGCACTCTATAGATATAAACTTAGTAAATATTTATTGCCTGAGTTCTCTAAGATTACATAGTGTTTTGAACCAAATGAAAAGGAGATTAAGACATTTTTATTTAAATCATCATAATCTTGAGAAATCAAAAATATATGTGCATTCCCTCCAGCATCTCAAGAACTTACTATTTCCCCCTAAATTATATTCTTATTCTTCACTTGCTTCCTGCTGTTGATGGCACCACCACATATTCAGGTCCCCTGGCATAAAAATTCAGTGTCATTCTAAAGGCTGCCTGGCTTTTGCCCTTGACATCCCATCATGTGCCTGTCCATTTGGTTTCTGCAGGAACTCTTCCCTCTTCTTCATGTCATTGTCAAGGACCTAGTGCAATTTCTTATTAATTCTCACCTAGACCATCCTGTACTACTACATAATTAATATTCCTAATGCACAAATCAGATCAAGTCACTCGCACTCTGACAATATTAATTACTCCTTATTGATAATTGAACAAAGTCTAAGATTTTTAAATTGGCATTCAATATCCTCTACAATCTTTCTCCAGCCTAAATTTCCAAACATGTTACACTCCTCCCCTACATATATGCTACATTCTTACCAAACTAGACCATTCATTCTTCCCAGAATTATTCATGAAAATATTTCATATACTTTTCTGCCTTTTCTTATGGTACTTCTTTTACCTGAAGAAGTGAACACTTAAATCTGGAGCTAACTAATTTCAGTTTTTCTGTTCTTTGTTTTCAAAATCCAGGTAAGACGCTTATTAGACTTTATCTAAGTTTACCCTTTTGATTTTTCATGTTACAGAAGGCATAATACTCTGTGAATGGCAATTGCCTTAAAGTTGTCCTTGTTGCCATGTCATTAAAGCTGCAAAAAAATGAAGAAGAAAAAGGAGGAGGAGAATGAAGGAAGGAACAAAGGTAGGGTAAAGCATTGATTAAGATCTCTAGTCACTAGATTCAATGCTTGATACCAGGATACAAATTTCAAAATAAAATTATCACTGCCCTTAAGGAGTTTACATTCTAATAGGAGGAGATAACACATGTCTAGGAGTCTGAGTATTTTGGTGGGAAATTTCAGAGATGGTGAGTGAAACCATTGGGCAGGTGATTGTCATATCATTTCTAGAAGCAATGATAGTATTGATATTCCCAGGGCAAGGGGAAATTGGGAAAGGGGAACTACTGGTAAGGAGAAAGATAAATATGGACCAGTAGAACAGATGGCAAGATGTATGGGGTGATGGGTATGGAGCACAGTGTGGGGCTAACTAAATAAAGATTAATAAAATCACTAGGTGATTTTGCATTGACTCACTCACCCAACAGGACAGCTGGGCACAGGGCAGAATTCTAAAACTCAGTGATTAATTCTCCAAGAAGGGCATGGTCTCTGGAAGCCAGTTTGAAGGATTCTATTCCAGATAGAGAAAGAAGAGTGTGAGGGGACAGGACAGACAGATAGGGAGATGTCCAGGGTGGACAAATGATTATAATACCAGTCCCTCAGCTGAGGGCACCAAGGAGGAATCACAGGGCTCTTGGCTTTCCTAACCAGATGCAGTGTCATATGGTAGATGGTTAACTGAGTTTAAAACCATAAGACCTCGGTTTTATTTTTGTCTTTGTTTTCTTTCTGACTTTGTTTCTTTGCTGCTGAGCAAGTCACTTAATCATAGTATGGTTTCTTTGATAAATGAGAATAAACAGACTTGTCATCCCACCTCTACCTCTTGAAGACATGGCAGGTTGGGAGATCTCATTTAGGGTGGGCATTGTACTCCATAGGGAGTAGTATTCTTTGAAAAGGACTCTTGTTAGCTTCTGATTTATGGAGCATGCTTATCTCTTGGGCCCCTGGGTGCATGTACAAGAACAGAAGCGATTAATTAATAGGACGCCCAGACTCCCCTACCAAGTTGGTCCCCCCTGCATGAATCAGGCGGCTGGGAACAGATGGGCTTTGGCTCATGCCTTGAAGGCAGATGGGCTCGGGCTTTGTCAGACCATGAACGGAAGCAAATTCCAGAGACATTGGCACTGCATGGAGAATACCCTGGTCCTTGTGCCCCATGAGGACCTGGAAACTGTCAGCTGATCCCAGCTGCATCGCTCAGTATGCGGAGAGAAAGGTTATCTCTGAGGTATAATTACCTAATTAATAAATTAAATAAAATAATTATCACTCAGTCTGAGTCTCTGAAGCACAATCAACACCTCCTTTAAAGGGAGGGGAGGCATTAACTCCACTATTCTCTACTCTGAAATTAGAGAGCTAAATATATAAGCATTCCCAATAGTGATATTCCAACAATTTCTTTTTTGCTCGTTGCATTTCATTTATTCATTTATTCATCCCTTACCTAAGCAGTGTGGTGTGCTGGAAAGGAGATCTAATGTCCAAAAGATCCAAGTTCAAATTGTATAAGGGACAGGTGAGTCAATCAACCTGCTTCATTATTTCCATCATCATCATAGCTAACATTTCTACAGTATACACTATGAGCCAGGCACTATGCTAAGCACTTTACAATTACTGCCTGATTGTCTCCTCATAACAACCCTGGGAGGTGGGACTATTATCCGTATTTTATGGAAGAGAAAAGTGAGGCAAATTGTAGTTAGGTGACTTGCTTAGGGTTACACAGCTAGTGTCTAAAGCCAAAATGGAGGTCTTATTTCAGGGATTAATTTTTTAATTTATTTTTTTTCCTTGTTCTTTGCTATAGTGATCTCCAGCAACTGCTGAAATAAGTCCCTTTTGGGTTAACTCTTTTAAATTTTGGATATTCTTTATGGATTTAATTTCACTTTATTTTTGATTATTTCAACCTGTCAGGGTGGCATGAAAGCAATAATTGGGAAGAGTTCCCAGCAGAATGTAAACTCCCAGAAAGCAGTGTCTATTTCCTTTTTGTTTACTTTTTAACATTTCATTTTGTTTATCTCCAGCAACCCAGTCCAGTGCCTGATTTTGCATATAGTTATTTACATATAATAAAAACACTAATAAATGTTTGTTTAAATTAATTGTTTGAATCCTAGATTGTGTGCTTTCTTGGCTATTCTCCTTAATAGGAAACAGGAGATTCCATTATTGATGGTGGTGCTTAAGCTTTATATTAATTATTTACAGTGATTTAAGAAGGTGCATTCCAAAGAACTCTTACTGTGCTGGGTATCGATTGCATTTGTAAAACCATACAGTAAATAAGGAAAACAATCCTCCTCCCAAGATCTGAAAACATTCTGGTTTCAGCTATCTCATTTATCTTTACAACATCATAGTGAAATAAGGAAGAGGTCCTTATCCTTACCTTCCAAGTGTCTACATATAGTTCTTTATCTATTCACTCTCAAAGTGAGAAGTGATGGGTGCAAAATGTGGCTTTGGTCAGAAAGTATGCAAAACAAGTAGATTCCTCAACCCTAGGGACCCTGGTAGTGTATAGTAAATGAACACTTCATATGTTAGATCCAAATCTTGGTTTAGATATATGGCAAGTGTGAAGAAAGAGTTAGATGAGAAGATGGGAGGATACACAGCATGGAGAGTTAATAATTGTTTATTGGTTAATTTGACCAAGGTCATGCAGGTAGTAAATGGCAAAGCTGAGCTTTGAATACAATTAGACCAAGTTGCAAAGGAGTAAACCTCCCTACCCCAATTTTGTGTTTGAAAGTGTGATAATGATTAAGAATGACAAGTTAACATTTTTCAAACACCTGCAAAGGGCAAGCTTCTACAGAACCAGCTGTAGCCCGCAGCAAATTAGAGCCTAGAAGTTCTGACAGAAAGGAGAGAATCACAGAAGCCTGGAAGTGCATACAAGAGTAGATATCTTAATGAGAAAAAAATAAAGAGGTTTGGTTGGGTCTTATTGCCTTCATCCTCTAAGACCAGAATGTCACATGGTTTGGAGATGTTTGTAGAATTTCAGTTTCATATGTTCTCCATGGGAATGGCTTCTGAAACTTTTGCTGCTTGATTAATAGCAAGAGTGGAATTGTGAACTGCATTCAAATCTTCTAGAGTTCATATTTATTTGGCAACTTCTCATTTTTAATGGATCTCTCCAGAGAATCTTGAACTTCAAACAGTTCTCCCCAAATCAAATTGTGAGGACATAAGTTGTAAAAGCAATAGGCACTTGATTAAAGTTCTCTAGAATTGAATTGTTCTAAATCTCCTCTCTTACTCCCAACTCAAATTTTATAACATAAGTATTTTCTACTGTGTATAGAATATAAACAAAAGAGAAGTTTAAGCCTATGCGTTTTTAAAAATCAAAGTGGGGGGGGGGATCTTCTCCAAAATGGGCTTAGGTTTTAATAAACTTTAAGTGCAGTCAATTTTCTACAAAAATAGAAAGAGAACAAAAGAACAGATAGTCTAAAATAGCAAATAACTCAATAAATAGTTTAGGTGATCTATTTTGGCAACAATTTTATCCTTCTAATTACATTTATCTCAGCTATTACTAAAATGAATTTTCATTACCTAAGCATACCCCCAACTGATGATGATTTAAGGACTCGGAAATGTTCAAGGTAGCAAAGTTCTGGGTTTTTTTTGTTTGTTTTGTTTTGTTTAGTTATCTTAGATAATTCACCAAGTGGGTTATTCACAATCAGAACATCAAGAAATGGCAGTATTTCACTTATTCTTATGGTAGTGATTTTTTTCCCCAAAGTTACTGGATCCTAACATTGCTGTTTATTCACTCTTTCTGTAGAAGAAAAGGTATCTTATGTGACTGGTGCATGCCCCTAAGAGACAAGACAATTGTTCTAATCCTATCTCTCCTAGTAATTTTATTCTTGCTCTGCCCTTGGTTTCTGTTTAGCTTACACTAAATGGTGTATTAAAGAGTTAGAATATAAATAAATCAAAATCCCAGGATTAATCCTAAACATTTTATTTAGCCCTCATCATACTAGCAAACTAGTCCATATCAAACTAATTCCAAGTACTGTTAATCTGTAGAAAAAGTGACTAATTGAAATTTTATGTCCTCTGCTTTTCCCTCATCACCTTCTATAGAAGGTGCTAATAAATAATAAAACAGTTAACAAGCAGGCAGCATAAGGGCAGCTGGATGGCACAGTGGATAGAACTCTGGACTTTGAACTAGGAAAATTCATGTTCATAAGCTCAACAATCTTCTAATGGTGTGACCCTGGGCAAGTCACTTAACTCTTCCTCAGTTTCATCATCTGTAAAATGAGCTGGAGAAAGAAATGGGAAAAGATAAATAACAACAAGACAACATAAACAAGGGAAATGAATGATCCACAATTTGGATAATCAGTTCTTGAAGAATCAAGGACTGAACCATTCCTATTCCATGAAAAATGATATGTATACATACAAACACATTCTACCTAATATAAAATGAAATTATTCTCAATGTGTATCTAGCTTTCAACTTTTGGGAGATTTAAAATAATTCATTTAATGTTTCTTTGGAGATAGAGTTAAGCAAGTAGTGTACAGGGCACTGGATTTGAAGTCGAGAAGATCTGAGTTCAAATCTGGCTGTGTAATTTTGGACAAGTACCAGTTAACCTCCATTTGCTTTCATTTCCTGATCCGTAAAATGGAAATAATAACAACACTTACCTCAACATCTGAGATGATATTTATAAAGTACTGTGAAATGCTATATAAATGCTAGCTGTCATTATTATCATCATTACAATTATATGCTAAGAAGATCTATAATTTCATGATATTTCTGAATACAGGATATCTCAAAAAGTCTTTTAAAAAAGATATGGTAGCCAATAAGGTATAGTATTTGGTTTGTTTATTTCAAAACTTCATATATATCCATAAATAATATCAGTAATAGTGGATATGGTGGTAGCAATACCTTTCTTATTTACTACTTACTTATAACATATTTTGAAAGCTTTTCTATGCCCAATATATTATGTAACTTTTGGCCAAGAACTGAATCTCTGCGTTTACATAGGGACTAGAGTCGATCTTGTGGTAGTCTTACAAATCATTCTTTGCTAGCCACATTTCCCTTGGGAACATAAAAATATAGCTTGTGTCCAGGTCTCTATAGAACCATTCAAGCACTTAAGCTAAAAATGCATTCTGTAAAGGACAGACATTATTTAATCTGCTAAAAACAAGTAACAATAACAATAAAAAGACACATCTGAACCTAAAAATAGGCAAAATAATTTTTTTGCCCTTACTTGTGGGTGGGTTTCCTTTTCTTTCATAGGATCTTTGTACTCTTCCAGGCTGGTAGAACTACTGTAAAGTAGAAATGCTAGCAAGAGCAATAAAATTAAGAAATTAAATATTTAATCAAATACAGGCAAAGAGGAGACAAAAGTATCCCTACTTACTAAAAGTATAATTTACTTAGAAAACTCAAAAAAAATCAATAAATATATACATATGTAAATTCAATTACAAAATACTCAAAGAAATAATAAAAAAGAATTGGATGGGTATTTATTGCTTTGATTGCTCTTAGATGATATTAAAAAAATGAAAATAGCACCCAGCTTAATTTACATGTATATAATACTATAAGAGAAGCAGCTTGATATTAGATGATATTAAAAAAATGAAAATAGCACCCAGCTTAATTTACATGTATATAATACTATAAGAGAAGCAGCTTGATATAATGGACACAGCATGCTCTGAACCAGAAAAGCCTTAGTCAAAGAACTGTCTCTGAGATATACTAGGTACAAAATCCTGGGCAAGTCTCTTAACCTACCACTCTCTGAGGTTATAATTTGTACAGACATTCCTGATCTACATTGGTAAAGGAAACTTCCTCAACTAAGAGTTTTTTATAGGAGTGAAATCACATCTCTATTTAATTCTCACTCTATTTAGTGCCATATCAATCAAACCACCAAAGAAATTCAGATCTTTTATGGAGCTAGGCTAAATGGCAACAACATTCATTAGGAAGAACAAAGGATCCTGAATCTCAAGTGATATACATTTGAATATTAAAAGTTATGCACTAAAACAATTGAAGAAAATTAAATTACATATCTTTTATAACTAGGGCTAGGGAAAGAGGTTTTTTTAAAAAAAAATAATATTAGCTTTTTATTTTTCTAAGTACATCCAAAAATAGTTTTCAACATTCACCCCTGCAAAAACTTGTGTCCCAAATTTTTCTCCCTCCCTTCTCCCTTGTTTTCCCTTCCCTGGACAGCAAGTAATCCAATATAGATTAAACATGTGCAATTCTTTGGATCATATTTCCACATTTATTATGCTGCACAAGAAAAATCAAAAAAGGGAAAAATGAGAAAGAAAAAAACAAGCAAGCAAGCAAATAATAACAACAACAAAAAAGGTGAAAATACTATGTTGTGATCCACATCCAATCCCCAGAGTCCTCTCTCTGAATGCAGATGTATTTATTGGAATTATCCTGAATCACCTCATTGTTGAAAAGAGCCAAGCCATCACAGTTGATCATCATATTATTTTGTTATTGCCATGTACAATGTTCTCTTGGTTCTACTCATTTCACTTAGCATCAGTTCATCTAAATCTCTCCAAGCCTTTCTGAAATCAGCCTGCTAACTGTTTTTATAGAATAATATTATTCTACTGTATTCATATATTATAACTTATTCAGTCATTTCCCAACTGATGGACAGCCACTCAGTTTACAATTTCTTGAAATTACTGAAAGGAGTGCTACAAACATTTTTGTACATGTGGGTCTTTTTCCCTTTTCTATGATCTCTTTGGATATATCCTCAGTAGAAAAACTACTGGATCAAAGGGTATGCATAGTCTGACAGCCTTTTGGGCATAGTTCCAAAATGCTCTTAAGGAGAGAATTGGTAACCAAATAAAGGATAAAAGATGATCATAAAGAAATAATTTTAATTACATTAAATTGAAATATTTTTCACATATAAATATAATATAACTAGGATAAGAAGGGAAGCTTTCAATTGGGGAAAAAAAACTTTACATCAAATATCTTTGATAATGTCTACTTTCTAAGCCACGTGAGGAACTAACACAAATGTTTAAGACTGAGAACATTCTCTAACAGATCAGTAGTAAAAAGATATGAAAAAAAGAATGATAAACTATTAACTATCATATTGAAGACTATTCCAAATTGCCTATAAGAGCAGGATAAATCAAAACCATGCCAACAAGTTTTACCTCACACCCAGATAATTGGAAAAAATATAAAATATAAGAATTATTTGTGTAAAAAGAAGGATACTCTGATACACTATTGGTGGGAGCTGTGAATTAAAATAACCATTTAAAAAAGCAATCTAGAATTATATTTTTAAATTATCAGGATGACTATGCTCTTTGACTCAGAAATATTGCCTAGAATGTACCCCAAGGAAATAAAAAGGAGGAAAAAGTGATCAAACACAAAGAAATAGTCAAACAAGACTATGAAGTGATAGTAGTAAACATCTGAAAACAGTTGATACCCACCAACTGAGGAATAAATAAACCAAATTGTAATAAGCTGAATGCCTTTGTGCCTTAATAAATGATGACTAAAGAATCAGACAAGCATAAGAAGATTCAGATGAACTGATGCATCAAGAAGAATGCAGAATCAGGAAAACAATGTATGCAATGATAACAACAGGGCAAGTGAAAGAATACTAACAATATTTTTAAAACCTGAAATTAAATACTATGGAATTTGAATCTATAAACATAATAAAATTTATCTCTTTTCCCTTCTTTACAGAGTAAAGAGCTATGAGCATGGAGCATTTGCATGTACTTTCAGACTTGAGTTTTATGCTTAAGTAGTTTATTATTTATGTGTTGGTTATTTTTATTGAATTGTAATGTGTTTTCTAATTTTTTTAAATTTTTGTTACAAGAAAAAGAATCATTTTAAATAAAAGAATCTGTATTAGAATTTATCAACTTTTTTCAAAAACCAAGTAAATATCTAGGATAAGGGAAGTTCACAGCCCATCAAGGAGCTATCAGCAAAATCAGAACAAAATCTCAGAATCTCGTATGAGCCAATACCTTCCAGGTCAGAATAAAAATTGCATCCTTTAATTTTATTCACCTTTGTCAGACTCCTCTTAACTATGGATGTATATTAATTTTCCAATCACATCAACAGAGAAATTATTATTAAGTCCATATCATAGGTGAGAAACTGAGGTATCTAAATGATTTGTTCAAGGTCACAAAGTAAGTTAGTGGTGAAGTCATGACAAAGATCATTATGATAGGAAGAAAGATGCTTAGAAAATCCTTCTAACTCTTTCATTGCCTTTTCCTTCAGACCTGAGACAAATCACTTAACCTTTTCATCCCTTAATTTCTTAAGCTAGATAGTGTTAATAATATTGTACCCCTTAGATATTTCATAAGAATTTGGCAAAGATAAATGACATAATAGCTAGAAGGCACTCAGAGTTGTTCAGAGAAAGGTACTGTGTAACTTATGATTATTAGATATTATTATATTATAAATCACAGAAATGTTCATATAGACACCTGCATTTTAAAGCATGAGTATTAAAATTGAAACTGAGGAATTTATCATTCCAAATCATAGCCTTTTTTGTTTTTAAGTGGTACTGTTGAATACAACTATTAATAATTTATGGCACTACCAAGCACCAGCATGCACTTATTTTTCCATCTTAAATAAAAGCTCTCTTCCTTGTTTGGGGAGGAAAATGTTTTAGCACTCACTCAGATTATACAAATTACATTTTTCCATTTGGCTCTTATAAAGAAGGTCTTTTCACCATCTTTATTTTGATTGGGCATAATAACAAAGTGATATAAGGATTTGACTAATTGGATAATGTAGCTTATTAAAGAAAAATCAATAATCAAACCAAATTTTGCAGTATAAATTTTGATATATTTCTTGACCAAGTGAATTGCCATCCCTATTTCATTTTTTTCAATATAATCTGAATTGCACCATACATTTAGTATTTGGAAACACAGATGATGACCAAATTTTGTTATCATTTTCCTTTTGGTTTTTGAAAGATAGTGTTTTTCTGAGTAACCCCAATAGAACATGGATGAATTGATGAATTCTTCTACTTCCTTTTTCTTTCCTCCCTTCATCTTTCTTCCATCTTCTTCAATTTTCTTTATTTTTACTTTTATTTTTTATTTCTCTCTGTTTTCTTTCCCCCTTGCCATCAACCTGCCAGGGGCATCCAACAAAACTATTTTGTCTGACAGGACTAGCAGGGTGATGTTGTTCCTCTGTGTAACTATGGATCCAAAGTAAAATTCTGTGACAGATAGGTCTGAAAAAGAAGTATGCAGGAAAATAGGGGAGTTGCTATTATAATCCCTGTCTGACATTTAAACCCAAGCAAAGGAGTTCAGGAAGCTAGATCCCAGAATCTGGCTCTTATGAGAGTTTGCCATTGTCTTTCATTCTCTTGTGTTAGAAACTGGCTACATGATAGAAAAGCAATCACTGCCTCAGTATGAGATGCTTAAAGAGATCTTTCATTCTTTTCTCTCTTGCTAACAACATCAGGTTTTATTTAGTCTGGAGTAAAGATTTGAAGAGTGAGGCATTCAAGCTATAAATAAGAGTGTTTCGTCATATGGGTCATATCAAGAATATGGGTTTTTATTGTAGGGAAAGATATCAATTACTTAACATTAATTATATAGTTGTTCCTTTTCTTAAAAGGAAAAGGGGAAACTGCTTCTTAAAACTCAGGCTTGATTTACTAAATTCATCCTCCTTATAGCATCTTCTCTCCAACTGAGTTCTCCTCTAATTAAGGCTCCTGACCTCAAGAGTCAGACTATCTCAATGGCTCAAAAACAGACTGAGCCAATGTGTTCAGAAGCTGCTTTTTCATTCATTTTTCATGCAAATGAAGTACAATTAGACCCAGTTAATCTGCATCTCCTTTGCAAACTCCATTGTTAATGGGATTTGGAGTAGGAGGGGAATACCCTTAAGATTAAAAACCAAAAGTCCATACATTCTATCAGATCAGTTTCTCCTTAAATCTTTTTGTTAGGGAGGCATATGGAGAAAATATGTGGGGATTATCACCAACTCTGAGAGTATCCATTTTAGTTCTGGGGATGAGTGACTTTCACAGAGCTTTGGGCCTATTTTCTTTCCAGAACTGCACTTGCTTCAGTCAGAGGGAGAAAAATGGTGGTGAGGGTGTTTCTTAGAGCTCTTCACAGAAAGGGTCAAGATTAGGGATGTTGTTGCTCCAAATCAAAATCTAACCAAGCAAGCCAGACAAAAGAAGCTTTTGCTTCCTATGGTTTGTTCTGAAAGGTATTACTTTGACTGTAGGCTAAATTTTGCCTTAAGTGCTTTGAGATTGGAAATTACCTTCCTGTTGTTCTGAAAAATAAATGGAAAAATAGCTGGATTTTGTGTCAAAAGATTTCGGTTTTACTCTGACTCTGACCCTTTCTATCTGTGTGGGATAATCACTGGCTTTTCACTAACTGGAAAATGAAGGGATGGAACCAGAAAGCCTGTAAGGTTCCTTTTGGCTCCTTAGTTTTGATCCTATAATGGGGATCTTCCTTTAGTTGTTGCTATTGCTATTGCTTGTGAAAAAGTATTGACTTATGGTCCTTTAATTGAAAGATACATGTATGAACAATTTGATGATCCATTTACAGACTCTTCTTTAAGAGTTTATATCACCACAAACCCTTGATTTGATCTCAGTGACCATTCTAATAATGATGCAAGGCTCATATGAGATAATGAATGTAAAGAATTTTGCAAACCTTAAAGCACTATATAAATGGCAGTTATAATTGCTGCTGCTATTGTTGTTGTTGTTAGTCTACACTCATCATATCTCCAATCTAAAAACGACATTATTTTCTGAGCGCTCCTGCTTGAATTCCTGCTAAGCTCAAGAAATGTTTCCAGAGGTATATTGGTGTGACTCAGGGGGAAAAAGTATGCACACTTTTTTTCAGTTCTTGAATAAACATTTATTGTTTATTGTACACAAAATACTGTGGTAGCCTTGGTAATTAATTTAAAAAAATTTCTAATAGTATTTTATTTTTTCAAATATATGTAAAAATAATTTTCAATATTCATTTTTGAAGATTTTGTGTTCCAAATTTTTCTCCTTCCCTCCCTTCCCTCCCCCTCCCCAAGACAGCAAATAATCTGATAAAGGTTAAATATGTGCTATTCTTTTTATTTTTTCCTTTTTTTAATTAAAGTTTTTTAGTTACAAAACATATGCATGGGTAATTTTTCAACACTGACCCTTGCAAAGCCTTCTGTTCCAAATTATCCCTTCCCTCCACCCCCTCCCCTAAAGGGCGGGTAGTACAATGCTTGTTAAATGTGTTAAAATATATGTTAAATCCAATATATGTATACATATTTACACAGTTATCTTGCTATGTGCTATTCTTTTAACCATATTTTCATGTCTGTCAGGTTGTGCAAGAAAAAAAAAAAAACAGACCAAAGGGGGAAAAGCTATAAGAAAGAAAGAAACAAAAAAAAAGTTTAAAACATTATGCTCTGATCCATATTCAATCTCTATAGCTCTCTTTTTGGATGCTGATGGTATTTTCCATCCCAAGTCTATTAGAATGGTCTTGAATCACAGAATTGTTGAGAAGAGCTAATTCAGGAGTTCATCACATAAATCCTGTTACAGTGTACAAAATTTTCTTGATTTTGCTCATTTCACTCAGCATCAATTCATATAAGTTTTTCGAGACTTTTCTGAAGTCAACTTGCCCATAATTTCTTATAGAACAATAATATTCCATAATATTCATATACCTTAACTTATTCAGCCATTCCCCAACTGATGGGCATCCACTCAGTTTCCAGTTGCTTGCCCCTACAAAAAGAACTTCTTTAAACAGTTTTACACATGTGGGTCCTTTTCTCTCTTTTATGATCTCTTTGGGATATAGACTGAGTAGAGACACTGCTGGATCAAAAGATATGCACAGTTTGAGAGTTATTTGGGCATAGTTCCAAACTGCTCTCAGCAGTTTGGTTAAATCAGTTCACAATTCTACCAACAATGCACTAGTGTCCCAATTTTCCCACATTCCCTTCAACATTTATCATTATCTTACTCTGTCATCTTGGCCAATCTGAGAGGTAGATGCATATATTTTTAATGTGAATCTGTACTATTACCACTTTTGTAAGTCTAGGCAATCTACAAAACAATAAATCAAGCCCTGATTTTTTTGGCCAATTTATGAAGTATAAATGCTCATACTGAAAATTAAACAATAAAAGGTTTGAGCTGGCTTCAGGATGCCATTATCTAATTTCACCTAATTTTTTTAATTGGGCTGATTGTTTATTGATAGGTTCTTTACTCCAAAATTAACCAGAGGGAGACAAAGAGAGAAAAAGTTGGGAGAATCTTTTTAATTTGACCATGCACAAAACGACTCTAAAAGGGCAATCCTGTCTCTAGTATATCAGAATGCTTATTTATGTATGTGTTATTTCATTTGATATGCAATATTTATATATACATACATAATATATAAATATACATACATAAATATACAAAGAAAGATACAAACATACTTAAGATCATATGTGCATATGTCTACCTAAATTCATGCCTATATCTATATCTATACCTTCATATTCATTGTGGGTTTTTTAGTCATGTCTGACTCTTTGTGAACACATTTGGAGTTTTCTTAGCAACAATACTGGAAAAGTTTGTCATCTCCTTTTCCAGCTCATTTCACCAGGGAGAAAAACTTAAGCATACATAATTAAGTTACTTGCCCAGGGTTACATAGCTCATCATTATCCAGGTCAGATTAGAATTCAGGAAAATAAGTCTTCCTAACTCCAGACCTAGTACTTTAAGATTCTCAGAGTGCTTTACTATGGATGATTCATTATATCTTTCTGAGTCTTGGTTTTCTCATCTATAAAATGAGGGAAGAGAACAAGCATTTCTTAAGTATCTACTATATGTCAGGCACTCTGCTAAGCACTCTACAAGTATCATTTCATTTGATTCTCAAAACTACCCTGGAAGGTAGGTGCTGCTATATTTTATAAAGACATATTTTACAGATAAGGAAACTGATATATATATATATATATATATATAAATTAAGTGATACTTGTGCTTATGCAACCAATGAAGACTCTGAATTTAAACTCAGGTCTCCCTGATTTCAATCTAGCACTTTCTAGTGCCATTTAGCTTTCTCTGTAGAACCCTAACATTTCTAGAATACAATAAAATAAAACTTGGGTCACAAATACTAATCATAGAGTTTCTATGCTGAGGGGATCACAGTGGCCCCTAATGGCTCTGTCATTGAGAATCCATCCTATAGATCATACTTCAGCAATAATACTGTATGAGGGTGTATTCTGACAGAAGTGGATTTCTTCAACAAAGAGAAGATCTAACTCAGTTTCAATTGATCAATGATGGACAGAAGAAGCTACACCCAAAGAAAGAACACTGGGAAATGAATGTAAACTGTTTAGATTTTTGTTTTTCTTCCCGAGTTATTTTTACCTTCTGAATCCAATTCTCCCTGTGCAACAAGATATCTGTTCAGTTCTGCACACATATATTGTATCTAGGACATACTGTGACATATTTAACATATATAGGATTGCTTGCCATCTGGGGGAGGAGGTGGAGGAAGGGAGAGGAAAAGTCATCACAGAAGTGAGTGCAAGGGATAATGTTGTGAAGAAATTTGTTTCAAAATAAAAAAAATGAAAAGAAAAAGAGAATCCATCCAATAACATTTCTGCTATGTGGCCATCAAGCCTTTGTTTAAAGATCTTCCAAAAATTGCTCTACTCTCCTGTTGGAAAGTTGTCATCTCTAGGAAAATGAATATTGTGTTATTTTTCCTTTTTATATCTAGTTTAAACCTCCCTCTCCAATGCTGATTTTGACTTGACTGTCTCCAGGTCTCAGGACCCTGCTGGTGATCACACAGAAGTGATTTTGCTATAACTCATCAGTATTACTCATCAGTAATCATTGATTTCCATCTACTGAGATATAGTTAATTTCTGTCTTTCTCTTTTTTTTGATAGTGTATTTGGTATTCTCAAAGTCCAATTCTCTTCAAGGGAAAATTATTCAGAAGGCATGAAGCTTCTGCATAATTCTCAAGCCATACCCTCCTCCATTTCTGAAATTTGAACCCAAACTCTTCAGACTGAAATTTAAGGTCCTTCATGCTTTGACCATAGCCTGCTTCTTTGGGCTTACTTCACCTTACAAATCTTTACACATTCTATATTACAACACACTTAGGCTGCAAGATGGATAGTGTATCTCCCTCTTCTATGTGTTCACACAGGCCATCCCCCATGTCTTCCTCTTCATCTCAGACTCTCAGACTCATCTTCTTCTAGCTTTGATTTAGGTTCTGCTTTTCCTAATCTCTCCAGTTATTAATCTTCTCTTCCTCCTCAAATGACTGTAAATTAGAGGCAGGGAGCTAGCTCAGCTTTGAACTAGAAAGTCCTGATTTGAATCCACCTCATTTATCTAAATGATCCTGACCGCAATCTCTTAGCCTCAGTTTCCTCATCTGTAAAATTTGACAATAGCACCTATCTTGCAGGGGTTTTTTTGAGGATAAAATGAAATAGTGTTTATAAAGCATTTAGCACAGTGGTGCCTGGTATATAGTAGATATTTAATAAATGCTTGTTTCTGTCCCCCATGTCTTCATATTTGTTTATATCTAAGATATATCAATGTTAAGGGATATATTAATAGAGATGCTTTGTTAGAAAAGAATCTTTAGGGTAGCAAAATAGATACAGCATGGAAGAGAGGAGGTATTAGGCTGAGTACCAAACTGAAAGTCTACAGAGATATTGTGCTGACTTCTTAGGTGTATATCTAGAAATGTAGACAGGGAAATGAATTACTTTCATTTGAATTGTCATAGGAAGACACAGAGGTGTTTTCTCACGTTAAACTGCTAAGCATTCAGCAGGTGTAGTGCCTGAAACATAGTAGCTGTCTAAAAGACTTAAAGACAATTCACACGAAGATCAAAAGAAGTAATACAAGGACACTCTCAAGGTCTCTCTGTAGAATTTTAAAATTAATTGTATGACATGGGAGAAACAAGAGTACCCAGCATGACGTACCTGCATCAAAAAAATACTCTGTTCCAAGAGCAAAGCAGAAATTTAGAGACATCATCATTTCAAATGTTCATATTGACTATTTGTGCCTGACCTACAATAGAGCCTTCCAAGCTCATATTGGTTTGATCAGTCACAGTCAGCTTGTCATATTCAAGAATCAAAGTCAAACTCATTGGTCTATATTTTGCAGATTGCACTCTATTCCTTTTACCTTTATTTGTTTGTCTGAAATTGGGATATTTATCCTTCGTTGATTCAGTACCTTTTCCATTCTTACCACTCAAGTCAATAAGCATTCTTATTAAGTACCAACTATATGCCAGGGTGGGTATGCAAAGAAAAGCAAATAATAATAATAATTCCTACTCTAAAGGAGTTCACAGTCTCAATAGGAAGATGGCAAGCAAAACAACTATGTAAAAAAACATACAGGTCACCCATTGCCCATAGCTCAGAAGTAATGTCTGCCATATGATGTAAACACTTTATAATTATCTCCTAATTGTAATGAAAGGAAACATCTTTTCAATTAAATTTTCCATTTTATTAATAAGAGTTTTTGTAAAAAAAAATCAGGTTTTGCTTTCTTTCTTTTTAATAAAATGAAATGCTATCTAGCATCTTCTCATCCATAGAAAATAGTTTTTTCCCCTATTCATTCTCACCCTATTTGTGACCCCAGGACTTAATTTTACAGCCCATTTTCCTTCCCCTCAGATTCTGTCTATATAAGCTTTATTTTCTACACAAAACCCCATGGAGAACTAGAGATTTGCTCTGAATGCATTCCCTATGATGTGTGTCAGAAAATTTCCATCTTCTGTAAATTCCTATTTCCAATAACTAGTTATTACAAGGTCACAGAACTGAGCTCTCCTCCCAGCTGGAATCCCAAAGATGATTCTTGAGATGCATTAACCTTGTGACAAGACAGTAATGCCTGAGGATATATAAGCCAAATGCTGAAGTGTCTCAAATGTATTAATCCAGGGGTCAAAGAGCACTACATGAGAGCCCACAGGTACTCAAGATATGTGAAAACACATCTCCCTTAGGGGAAATCTTTTGCAGTGTAGAACTTATTACGTTTTTCTCCAGATACTAAAATATTGCTTTATGTTGTTTTCAACAGTACCTCTTCTCAGGATCAAATTACATCAAAGAGCAAGCTGGCTTTTGCTGATTGATTGATAGGATAAACTATATATTTTAAAGTTTTCTAGGAGGACAGAAGAAAATAGTTCCAAAATCACTACTGAGTATTCTGGCATCATGGGAAGTTCCCTGCTCTGCTTTGCCCATTTTAATGTCTGCCCCCCTGCTGATTTTTGTTTCTGCTTCACAGACCACATAGAGCTGATGATAGCCTAGAGTAGGGATCTGAGACACCAGAAACATTTTTGCAAACTCACCTCCCCACCATAAACTTTATTTAACTCTTGACATTTCCCATTGCCCTATCAGACAACTTTTCACAGCTCATATCATCTACACTTGCCAGATAAAATGTATTCCTACCCAATACTTCCTACAAAAGACTGGCAAAATTGCTCTATGCCAGTAATCTATACTAGAAAACTTATTGAAGGTTTAAGCTATAAAATCTATTTTTGGCTTTTTAAAAATAGTTTTAAGCTATTTAAACTGTTAAAGCTTAGAAGTGTACTAAGATTTTTGGAACATTGTATATGAAGTCAGTCATCTATCTCTCTTCTTTGCTCCCTTCATGTATTTCCAAGTTTTCTTTCTTTCCTACTTTCAGGATACCTAGTACATCCATTTTATATATATATATATAGTTCGTGTGTGTGTGAGTAATCATATATGTGGATATTTCCCCAGACCTGATATCCTGATCAAATTCCCCATTTTCCAAAGTCAATCCTCCCTTTATCTATTCTAGAATTAAAGCTACTCAGTTCAGCTGAATTTGGCTAATTTTTGATGAAAAGGAAGATGATTAAACAAATTTTTATTCCATTTTGGCTGATGTTGTCCTTTAACCCTCCCACTGCTATGTATACCTTAAAAAATGGTTTGCTAACATGCTGAATTTTTAGTTAGTAGGATATCAGGAACTCTGAGTAACTGAAATGAAGAATTTCAGGAGCCCACAAGCAATATTTTTTGGTGGGACATCTTTCCCAACTGTCCTGAGATAGAGCATTTAGAACTAGAGGAAAGCTTAGATTAGAGATTATCTACTCATTAGCATTATTTGATGCTAATAATGATATTGATGCACAATAACTCTGTGAAATTGATGCTACAAGAGTTATTATTTTCATTAGACACAGTAGATGGCACAATAATAAGAGTATAAAAGGTAGATTCAGGAAGACCTGAGCTCAAATTCAGCCTCAGACACTTACTAGCTGGGTGACCCTGCACAAGCCACTTAAACTCTGCCTCAGTTTAAAATGGGGATAATAATAGTACCTTCTAGGGTTACTGGAGAAACAATTGAGAGAATATCTGTAAAGTCCTTCACACATAGTAGGCACTTAGGAAATTCTTGTTTCTTTCCTCCCTATCCCCATTCCCATTTTATGGATGAGAAAATTAAGGTTGAGAAGTATAATGAGTAATTCATGGTGACATATATAGTAAACACCATACACAGGAGTAGAAGTCAGGTTTTTCTTACTCTGGTCCAGTACTCTATTTTCTATACTGCACCGATAACTCCCTCAGCTTTGGAATTCCTACCCTGGAGTTCATGCTAGCCTGAGTATGGGAGGACAAATTCACCAGGTCCAGCATAGCTGTCTGATTCTTGCCAGCTTCACATTTCTCCTGATCATCTTTTTACCACCTACCATGTGAAATTCCCTTCTTTCTCCCTTTCCAACTCTTCCTTTGAAAATTATAATTTTTTTAATTTTAAAAACTAAAAAAATTAATTTAATTTTAAAAAGAGACATAATCACATCCCAACTGTTGGTGGTACTGAAAAGGGAATAGAAATCAATTCCCTTATGACTTCATTCATTGCTTTCATAACTTTCTAAACAAAAACACCCATTATAAATCACTTCTAATTATATAAGTTGTCTTACCTTATTAGAATATAAATTTCTTAGGGATAAAAATTCTTTTAAGAGCACTGCTCCTCACATGTAAAAAGCAATTGTTCCTGTTTTGTTTTGTTTTTTACCTTGAGGTCCAAGCAATGCCATTGCAATCAGGTTGTCCATCTACATATCTACAATTTATAATCCTTCTCTTCTTTTGAGACCCAATTCAGATACCAACTACTCCATGAAGCCTTCCCATCCTTCCCTCCTTAATTTTCTCATGCTTCTCTGTTGATCCTCACCTATTTACCGAACATCATCTAAGTACTTGAGTACATTCCTCACCCTCCCACTAATTTGTGATTTAAAGACAGAAACCATGTCATTTTTCATCTTTAAATCTCCAACACACATTATAATGCTCTTTGTTCAGCAGACATTTAACAAATTTTAATTGAATTTAAAAAGCCAACCATCACTGATTTTCTCCTTCAAATAATACTTAATTGCTCATTGTTGCTCATGTCCATGTCAGATAATAATAGTAATGATAATAAGAGCTGTCATTTATATAGTGCTTTATATTTGCAAAAAAATTTACACTTAAGATCATATTTGCTCTGTCTTAAAACCACACCAACCCCTCCCCCTTTTTTTCCTATGATATTCTCATTAAATTCACAAACTCCTTCAAAGATTGAAAGCAAAAAGCTGAGTGGGAGGGATATGTTTTCTTTGAGTATGCTGGAAAACAGGAAAGTGCTTATGTACTCATATATTTTGCTACTACTATTTTTTCTTTTGCAAAGTATACTTTGCTTCATGAATAATTGCAGGTAGGCTAATTATAGGCACAAGGATGAAGGGGAAGGGTTAACAAAATTCATTGGTTCTCTGGGAAATAGGGATGGCTCTCCTTAAGCCACATTTCCAGAGTCCCTAGACCAAATGTATTTGGAGAATGCTTCTGGTCACGAGCAGATCAGGAACAAGAAGATCAATTGAGAGTCATACTTTGGGTCAATTTGGAAAATTGGCCCAGCCAATAGATTTCTTATGATTGATTTTGGCAATGTAGTCTAGGCTATCACTTCAGTATCTGGAAAACTTTCTTGGAATCACTGATGACAGCTGGAAGAGATTCAGCTCTACTTGAGCTTGCTGGACTTACTAGGCAGACACCATCCATCCTCTCCCTAAGGGGCTGCTTATCTCACTTCTAGAACTGTAAAAAGTGATAGGACAAGAGGGTGATGAGCTCTTCTTCCCATCTACCTTCCCTTTTCTGTATCAGTTCCCCATTTTCCCAGAATAAAGACCTGAAAATGGGTGTTCAGTTGAAACAGAACTTCAGACAGTGAATCTGAAATGTATCCCTCCATTTCAACCCCTCTCCCATAATATGTGTTTTGGGGCATGTCATCAGCTCTATCACTTTTCTGTAGGGAATTACTAATGGGCTGGAATTCCTCCTTCTCCTCTCACTGCCCTTTAGAGCTGGTCACAGCCATCCTCATAAATCTGCCAGAGCTGATGACAGCCAGACTGAGGACTTACAGGAGCTCAGGGGATTCTGAGTGATCTTCCTTCTGTTGAAGCCCCCACCCTCACAACACTTCAGACAATCCCTGATTTAGGAGCAAGGAGTTCTCTTTTGACTGTTTTCTGTAAGTCAATAACAGAGACACAGAATTTGGAGGGATGGAGTGAGGGAAGAAAAGAAGGGTGGAGGGAAGAAAGAAGTTAATGATGCTCCCAGATTTCCTTGGGGTGAAATTGGAGCTGGCTTTGGTTGGGAGTTGGGGGTAGAATAGATCTTCTGAACTGAAGAGAATGTCCCTCAGACAGTTGAGAAAGGAAACCATGTTTTTCTGGTCTTTTGGCCTTCAGCAAACACCCATGAAGGCAGAGAGCTTGACTAAGAAAATGGCTTCTTTCTGCCTTCATTGTCATGCTAACACAATTTCAATAACAACAACTACTACTTTAAAATATATCATTCCATTCAAACCTACTTTCTTTTGAGTTAGGATCATGAGACTTCATTGGCGTTTATCATTACAATCACTCTGTTTCTTGCCATTCTCTCCTCAGTTTCCATTCTCTCCCTTCCATAATCTTTTCAGTGACACATCATTAAACTTAATAATTCTGGCATCTCTCAGAAGCCATTTCCTCCCATCAGGCCATTTTCTAAGGACAATACCTTAAGCATGGAAAAAACTACCTGATCATATTTGCCCTTTGCTTCTAGTGAGGTCCTATTAGGCAACACAAGTAAGCCACCACAGTTTTTTTGTTAATGGCTGCTCACATCTGAGTACACTGTCTCTGGAGGACATAGAAGCTAGCACATTATGTTGTCTTCCCTGTCATTCCTTCATTCCCTCAAATACAGTTATTGAACATCTAGTATTTTCAAGACATTGTATGAAATATTGTGAGAAATACAAGAAGTAATCCCTCATTCCTAATCTTATTGAGTTTGAAGTCCTATTAGGGGAGATGACAGATACTCTAAAAACTATGGCCTAAATGGTCATGGGAAAGTTTAAGGAGATGCAAGGTATTTTAATATTTCAGAGGAAGGAAAAATAATTTTAGAGGAGGAAATTTAGAGGGCATTTGAATTGGACATTTGAGTATGGGTAGGAATTTAACAGTTGAAATTACATACACACACACACACACACACACATATGTACAAAGGAGTTGATATAGAGTTTGTGAGATAGCAAACTATGAGGCCTTTTCAGGGGAACCACAAATAATCCAGTTTAAATGGAATATGTGTGGGAAGAAAAATGGTAGGGGATGGCCAAATGAGGGTAAAACCCTCTGTGACTTAATCATATTTTTGGAAGTTGAGGGAGAGAAAGGAAGGAAATAGAGCACCAATGGAAGTAAAAAAGGCTTAGAAAAAGAAGATAGAAATATGCCAAAGACAAAATTTCTCATTTCACTCTATACTCACCCAATCCACAAACATCTCATATAAATTTGTATAAATACAAAATTAAAAGATTTGGATGTTCCTTTCAGCTCATTGCCTAAAATTTTGGGATTTCATCAGCCCTTGAAAGGTGTGGCTTTTTATAAGGACAAACTATATTTAGCTATTCTCAATACTTTTGGATCAATATAACAGAATATATCATGAAAATGATTTTTTTTCTCCTATAGTATTGAAGACGATTTCTCCCTGTAGAAGGACCACAGCTTAGATGGTCATGAACTTTCTCTGTCCTGAGTTCATCACAAACTCTAGGTTGCTACTTATGTTTCAGGAACGAGGGATGACAGATGAGCCCTGAGTAGATTTCAGGAATTGTTGAAATGATTTTTTTTCAATTATCAAGCATTCTCCCTGCCCTCCCAAAGAATATTTATGTGTATGGGGGGAGGGTGTGAATGTGTGTGTGTCTGTGGTGTTTGTGTATGTATATGTGTGTATACAGATATATCTATATATCTATGTATATGTACCTGTTATATTCATATATATACATATATTTCACATATATGTATATATAGTAATAAATATATGTATCTCAACTGGTATTTGTCATTGAAGTCACAATCCAACAAAAGTTTAGAAATACTTTTCTCAAGAGTAGGAGAGGGTACTGATGATTCTGTATATTACCATGCAGTCGACAGGAACCCTGTCATATGGAGAGCAACTGGAATTGTGATCACACAGTAGGATCAAAGAGAAGATGGGGCACATGTGTCAGAAGTAGAAAAATGAACTCTAAATTACTTGGCTAAATCATGATCCTCCGTTTTTTAGAGGAGAAGACTGTGACTAAGTAAAAAGAATACCTAGATTTAAGTTCCATTTCTAACACTTAGTAGGAGCCACTTAAACTCTCAGCCTCAGTTTCTCCATCTGCAAAATTAGGGCAATCATAATTGCACCACTGATGTCCTCTTTGGGAACAAAGGACCAATGACAACAAACACCTTATTCACAGAGCTATTAGGAATAAATTTCTTTGTAATTTCAAGGTGCCATAGAAGCATTCTTATGGTAGAAATGAATGGTTTGTCCCTCCTTAGAAATGAGAGCAAAGTGGTCTGGAAGTGTAGTAGGCACAGGACTAGCCCCTTGTAACTACCCAGGACAAGCATCATAATACAGTGGGAAAAATCCCTGGACTAGGAATTAGGAGATCTGATTAGATTCCAGGCCTCATTATCCCAACTACCTCAAGATTCTTGGAAACTCTCTTGTTCTTAGTTTTCAATTTCCTCATCTCTGAAAGGAGGAGATGAGACAAGGAATCTCTTAATGGCCCTTCTAAGTCAGAAAATCTATTTTTATTTTTCAAGTTGGATTGATATGTTTTTTTCTCAACTTTACTTACAATATATTCTATTTATATTATAAAAAATGAAAAGAATAAGGAAAAAACAGGAAGAAAAGCATTCTAATAAACCTAACATATGAATTAAGTCTCAGAGTACATGCAATGTTCATACCCATATATCACTTCTCTGCAAAAAGGAGGTATATAGAAAGATCCATTTTTCTATTAGTTATAATAGCTAACATTTATATAGTATCATAAGGTTTGCTAAGCACTTCACATGTTGTCTCACTTAAATCTTTCCAAGAACCCTATAAGGCTCATGCCTTTATTATCCCTGTTTTGCTCCTGGGGAAACTGAGGCAGATGGCAATTAACCAATTTGGCCAGGATCAAGCACCTGGTAAATGTCTGAGGCAGTACTGGAATTCTGATCTCTCTGACTCCAGCACTCTATTTACTATGCCACCTCACTGCTAGATAGCAAGCACTATCTAAAATATTAAAAGAATTTTAACTTTTTATAATTTATCGGTCATATATCTTGTATGTACAAAGGAATTTTATTTTACCCTTTCTTCCCTTTTATTATGCCCATGATGTTGATTCTCCAGTATAAGTCCTGGAAGAGATGAAGCATCTAGCACTTTTAAAATGTTTCTGACCACAGGGAGGATAAAGGTGATAAGGATGATGATGATGATGATGACGACAATGATGATGATGGCTTCAGCTGGGATTCTGAGACAATGGTCCCCCCACTTAGCTGAGCTTCCATCTGAAGCAATTATCTGGAGTGTCATCACTTCTAACTAATGGAAAAACAATCCCTTCTCTGGCAGCTGCTAATGTGCTTGTTGGACTCAGCCCTATCCCTCATCCTTCCCTCTGTACAGTCTGTTTTTCCAAGCCAAGGATCATTAACCCCTTTAGGCCCATAGTTGCACTCCCACTGAGTGAAAACCTTGCAGGTCCCTTATACTAAGCGGGCGAGAGTCGAATGGGGGCTCAGAGCCTTCAGCTAGGTTAGTGGGTGGTGTCCTTCCATTTGAGTTCATGCAGTAATCTTGTTTTAGTAGTGTGATAGGAGACATGAAGCTTGACATTCTAGGATGTCACCGTCCTGAGCCATCGCAGCTCCCAGACTAACTAATGGGCCTTTCACAAGAAGAGAGACCTGAATCTCTCCTTCTCCCCACCCCCACTCAGTCTGCTTTGTCATCTTGTTTCTGCTAAAGCCTCTAGGCTCCAGGACATGGTAAGCCCTTAGGTTTCTAGAGGATGTGAATCTGACCTGGTCAGCTTAATCACACATTCACATGGGTTGTTGGTGACATGTGGGGTTTTGCTTTTCTCATTTTCCTTTAAAGTGAGAACTAGCTCAATATTGGTAGAGTGCTGGATTGGGAAATCAGGAAATTTACTTCATATCTTGGCTCGGATATTTACTAACTGTATAATCCTGTTTAAATCATTTAATCTCTACCTAATTTTCTCATTTATAAAATGGAGAAAATTTGTTCAGTTATTTCCATTTTTCTGACTCTTCATGACCCAATTTGGGGTTTTCTTATTAAAGATGGTGGAGTAGTTGCTATTTCTTTTTTCAGCTCACTTTACAGATGAGGGAACTGAGGCAAACAAGGTGGTGACTTGTCCAGGGTCACACAGCTAGTAAATGTCTGAAGCCAGATTTGAACTCATGAAGAAGAATCTTCTTGACCCTAGGCCTGATACTCTGTTTACTGTATCACCTACCTGCCCAAAATGGAGAGAATAATAGCACCTGTTTTCCAGAATTGATATAAGGATCAAATGAAATAACATATTGAAAATGTTTTACAAACCTTAAGGGATTGTATATAATTGTACGTAATATATTGTTATATTATTGTTTATAATTGTATATTCACATTTATAATTACATATATAATTGTATATAATAAGTGTTAACTATAATAATAGAGAGCCATTCTTATAAAAATGAAAAGAATGAGAAAGAAAAAGAAAAGCATTCTAACAAACCTAACATATCAGTTAAATCTCTTGTAATTCTGAGACAGGCCCAGTGATCTGTATTGCCGACTTTTTAGTATACAATCCATCTTCTGTTATCTTGTTTTCAATCTGCTTAGCAGTCCTACCCTCAGCCTTTGCTATTTGTTATTCTTCATCATAACGATCTCATTTTACAAATGAAGAAACTGGGGTATCAAGCTAAAGTGAAAAGCTACCAAGAAACTTGAAATGTGACATCATAGCATATGGTAGTAAGCCAAGTATTGAACTAGAAACCAAAAGGCCTGGATTGAAGTCCTCACTCTGTCAATGATTCAAAATCTAATTTGTAATCCTAATAACTCTCAGTGTCCTGATCTGCAAAATGAAATCAGTGGAATTATTGATTTCCAAATCCCCTTCTACCTCTTATCATAAGATTACATATAGTAGTCATGCAAATTAGGTTATGATCAGAGTCTATATAAGGTAGTGGAGAGAAAATAATATGTTTTGTGTATGTGTACATATACATAATATAATAGGTAATATGATACATAATATGGCATAATATATATAGCACATATATGTGATACTATATATAATATGTATATTTTATAATTATATTATATGATATATAAACTGTGGCTTCAGAGAATTTGCCTTTCATGTTATTTAATTAGATTGTCTTACAATATCATATTTGTGACAATTTGTTCTACAACTTTTTTTTTCTTTTGAATTCTTTATCTTTTTTATGGAAATGAGTCTTTCTATAAGAGAAATTAAACAAATCCAGCCAGCCATTAGTAATAGAGATTTCAAATCTCCCAAAGGAAAGCTAGAATTATAGTCATAATTTCCATTCTATAAGAATGGAAAACAGAAAATGTGTTTGGTTAACTTGGATCTAGGAGATGTTTATGGAGAAGAAAAAGAGAAAGGTGAGGAGAAATTTTTTTTGTTAGATATATTCATTATGAAGAATATTTAAAAGAGGATTTTATAAAGAATGAATTTGGAAGGAGACTTTTAACAATAAGGGCTTGAAAGAAATTCATAATAGTGCTTTGCTTTCCTCTCATTTCTCTCCCTAAAAAACCCTAAAAAGAGAAAAGAGAGAAAAATAAATATATTTTAATAAAATGATTGTAATCTTATCTTGCAAAGTGATTTTTAAAAAAAGGATTCTTGTGAAGAGACTTTGTTATTTTGAATGAGCTGAATGGTGTGAGACAATCCTGAACAATGAAGAGTGGTTACCTAAACAATGAGAGCTTGAGATAACATTGACTATGACCTTTCTTATAGCTAAAGTAAATAATTATTTATGTTATTGCTTTGTTACAAAACATTTGTTAACAAATTTTGTCCTTAGTAATTTTAATATCTAATTCTAAGAGGTTAAGGGATGTATTTTTATGTATTACTATATACATGTATATTAATATAAATTTTATATACATACATACACTAAGCTTAGGGCCTCTATGACAATTATTAAATATTATTTGTTTAATAAACTAATGAAACTTCCTTTCCCAATAGTAATGTACATTAATATGTTAGTACATGTTATATATAACATAAAATAGGCATTTATATGTTGCCTAATCTTCCCTCAACACCTTCATATATATTTCTGAGTTCAGATCTGACCTCAGAAACTTACTAGCTGTGTGACCCTAGGCAAGTCACTAAATCCCATTTGCTTCAGTTCATCATAAATAAAATGAACTGGAGTAGGAAATCATAAATCACTTCAGTACCTTTGCCAAGAAAACCCAAATGGCATCATGAAGAGTCAGACACAATTGAACAACAACAACAATATGATTAGGTTAGTATATTTTTATATATATAACACATAGTATGTATTTCTATGTTGCATAGTCCTCCCTGAATATTCCCATATACTTGATTGGTATTTACATTTTGGTGTGAGGACTTGCTGAATCCTTTTCAAGGCTGCACATCTACCTTTGGTAGCCACCTGTCATCCATCTCTTACCTATGGCTCCAAAAAGTTATAACATGTACAGTGGCCACACCCTGAGAAAACAACTCAACAGAAAGGTTAAACAAGATTGAAGGTAAATAACAGACCTTAAACCTGTCAGTGAATTGGGAGATATCTATCCCAAATATGTGAAGACTTTCTCTGGTGGAATGGGCAGATGAGAACAATTTGTTCCTATGATCATGAAGGCAGCTAAAGCAGCTTAGAGCTTGGTCAGATATTTAAAATGTCAAGGTCATCCATGGCATCCTGAGCCATGGATAGTCATCTTGATTTTTGTTTTGCCATTGGAATTTTATGCCTCAGGCAGAGAAAAGGAGGCTCATGATTTTGTGCAACTCTACCTCACTTAAATCCAATTCACATAAGTCAAGGGATCATCCATAATGTCATTGGTCCTCTTCAAAAATGAAGGACAAACAACAATAACATATGTTGGGTATAATGAAATATATTTAACACCCATAGTACATTTTCTCATAAGTAACATTGATGTTGTACATAACATACACATGCATGCCAACTATTGGGAAAGGAAGATTTTTTTCTATTAAATAAACAATACTTAGTGAACTGGGGTGAAGCCTTAAACTTAGTCTACTAATCAAGAACTATGTTGCAATTTTACTAGTTGTTACTAATTTACTGTTTCTGCAAAGTATGGTAGTAAGTAAATACTAGGAGATTTAAAAGATTACACAATTACTCTTTGGATTTGTTTTCATAGGGATATTAACACCTAAGATATGTGCTTAACAGAGTTTTGAGAAAAGTGATTTGTAAGTAGTACTTCTGATAGTCATAATGTACTTTAAGGTTTCTATAATGTTTAATGCTTATTTCTACTCAGCTATATATATATATATATATATATGGTACATCTGAGATTATAAAGATAAAAATTCTATAGAAAGATGATAACACAGGCATCTATAAGTATATTTAAAATATTGAAAATGGGCCATTCCCTCAGTTCCTCCTAAATTAACCTTGATAGAAGTTAGGGATCATAAGAAGGTAAAATGAGAGGGGAGTGAATTATAGACATCAGGAAGAGCCAGATGGAGACAGGAAGAGTGTTATGTGTGAAGAACAATAGGAAAAAACAACTTGACTATGTTATAGAATCCATGAAGATGAGTAATGTATAATAACCTGGAAAGGTAGGATGGGGCCAATTTGTAAAGGGCTTTCAAAGCCCTTCTTCAAAGAGAATTTATATTTAATCTTACAGGTAATAGGGAGCTCCTGGAATTTATTGAGCAAGGAGGAACATGGTCAAGCCTATGCTTTAGGAAAATTCCTGCGGTATCTGTGTGAAGAAGTATCAGAGTGGAGAGAAATGAGGCAGAGATGGTAAGGAGACTACCACAGCAGTCCAAATAAAAGGAGATATATTAGTGCAGATGTGAGACAATAAGGTCCCCTAGGTCAATGACTGTCAAAAAGGAGAGGATATATTTGAGAAAAAAAATTGACATTAAAAAGTGACTGACCACATCAGGTCATTGATTGATTACATGGGATGGGTGAGACTGAGCAAGTGAAGATAATACTTGAGGTTGAAAATCTGAGTGATCAAGAAGATGGTAGTTCTTTGAGAGAAATAGAGAAATTTGAAAAAGAGGGTTTACTTGGGATGGGAAGGAATTCTGCCATCATTCCATAAATTAAGTCTTTCAGTTATAATGAGGAAACTGAGACTCCAAGAAATTAATGATTGTTGCCCATGATCATATAGCTGGTGTCAGCAACTGCATTTCAAATGATATCTTTGCAAATCTGGCATTCTTTCCACTGTAATAAGTGAACTTTTAAAGCACAGTTTAAATGTGAGTTATAATTATACCATCTCCAAGAAGGAGGCCTTCCAAATGCCTGAAGGTGATTATTATGACATCTTGCTTTTCTCCATTGCTGCAAGAATCTAGCCTGTCTTTTTGACCAGGAATCTTTACAGTGCTGTACTCTGGGAGCTTTTGAGTTGTGTCTTTTTTTCCCCTAGGGCTATAGGTTGTAGCATGAAAAATGGGACATGATATTCCCTTTATGGCAAAGTAGCCATTGAGGGAATACCATCATGACCTCACCACTGTGTTTTATGACCTTACCAAAGTGGACAAAATCGACACCCTTGGGTCTGTGATGGCTGAAGGGAGCCCTGTCCAAAGTCTAGAGAATGAACGACCTTCTTAGGTTCTTCCTGCCTAATGTCCATCCATTCCCCTTCTATCTGTCCTCATTCCCTTGTAACTCATTCCTGTACATTCTGTCATCCAGTAATATATTTGAGTTACTTTCAAGAGTATTTTTAAGCCTTAATTTCCTTCATTCAAACACTTATTTATTTTTTATGTTTACAAATTTTACTTCCAGAAAAGTTTGCTAAGTAAAAATCCATTATTGGATCACTTGTTATCTTTGCATCAGAACACCTAGGTTCAGATTTTACTTCTCATTTTTACTACCTGTGTGATTTCAGGCAAGTCATTTAAGTGCCCTCCTCTATAAAATGAAGTCCTCTCCCCCTAATTCCTACCAGTTCCAGTTACGATCCTTTTTGAATCTCTCTCCCAATATAGCCATAGGAGCAGAGCTACGTGACCAAGCAATACAGCATTTTAAGGACAAAGAGGAATAGAAATTCTAGCAGCAGCTCTGGAATGCTGGGAAACAACAGCCGTCAACCAGCCGAGCAAATTGTACTCAGAGAGGTACGAGAATTCAAGTTGATCCAAGGCTAGTGAGGAGACAGAGGCAGAGCCTAAAAATAACCTTCCAATTGCAGCCTCGGTGCTTCAAAACCAGGGACCATTTTGTGTGTGTGTGTGTGTGTGTGTGTGTGTGTGTGTGTGTGTAGTAGGAAAACAGCTCCTGGTTATGCATCAGTCTTTTTCAGTCACTGAATAGCGCCACCATTAGCAGCATGAAAGACAATACATACACGTATTTTTATTAATGCATGCATTGAAATCTGCACCTGGAAAAGTGCATTTCCATGCAGCTGGCCCTAAGTGGCCCATGAACTCCACTAATATCCAGCAGCCAGCAGTTTATCTCAGATGAAGGCGTCACTTCTGCCAACATGATTTGTGTCCATGCTGAGGAACATTTGGAAATAGGAAGGCCCTCATTTCAGATGTCATTTCCATAAATGGCATTCCAGAAGCTCATTAGCATGAAGCTATTGCTTGGTTAATCCATTTTCTTTTATGGCTTCTAACCCTTTTTCGGGCACTAGGGCATTTATATCCCCCCAAGGACATACCTCATGCATCATAACCCCACCCTTCTGCAAATAACAGGATGCACCATCAACAGCTATGGTCTTGAGAAACTTGTTTTCATTTTCATTTTTGACAACATAAAAAAAAAGAAAAAGAAAAAAAAAAGAAGCTGACTTGCAGTAAATGTTAAAGCTTGCTTACACAACAGTGTGTGGACCTGAAGATGTGGCTGATGATGTCAGTATACACGCAATCAGATCCTAGGCCAACAATCTAGTCCCTGGAGTCACATAAAGAAATCACATTGGGTTATATGCTAGCCAATTCATAGGGTCTGTCACTCATAATTTGTGGTCCTGTTCAATTCTGTTTGTTTATTTTTGCCTTATTGAAGAGTCATTTGATACTCCTTCTCAAAAAGAGCTACCCCTTCTCTGAGCTACACACTGATCATCCCATTCTGGATTGCCGAGTACCCCCAATTCCAAAACAATGCCCTGACTAGGTACAGCTGTGCTACAGTTCATTCCTATGGTCCTCCCTGATTATCTCTAGCTCTCAACTACCCCTTTCATAAGTGTAGAAACTCTAGGTTGCTACTTCCAGGCTATGGCACTGTCTGGGTTGTGACATATCAATTTATGTAATTCCTCTCTGGACACTCAAAGGTAAGTGTGACTTAGATGTGATTGTGAAAAGATTATCATGAAGCCAGTTGTGACATAGCTCCACATTTCATATCCAGGAGGAAAAAGTTGGACCATAGCTCCACTCTACAGAGATTAAGAGATTGCTGCCTCTGAGGCTTCCAAGAGAAATATTGGGCAAAACTTTGTCAGCCCATGTAGTATTGAAAAATAGATTGATGATTTCAAAGAGATATGGAAAGATATGTGAACTGATCCCAAAGGAAATGAGCAGTAAAAGGACTGTTTACACTCTGACATACATAGTATAAAAAGGAACCATTTTGAAGACACAATGATGATTCGTTTTTCCATCCTCTCTCTAAGCTAAATTGTTCAGCCCATCAGATTCAATCATGGTTTTACATGTCTTAAATATGTAAGGAAAGTAAAGAGAATATTGGGAGGATCCAAATAGAATGTCCTAAAATGCCATGTACCTCCCAAAAAAGAGGTGATGAATTCAGGATGCAGAATGAGATGGGAACATTTGTCTTGCTTAACCATCTATATCTATTACAAATATTTTTCTTTCCCAATGGGGTGAATTGGTGAGAAGAAAAGAAAAATGGTTTCCTATTCATTAAAATAATAAAACTAACTAAAGAAAAAGGAAAGAAAAGAAAAGGCAGGCTGACTAGGAATAAAAATTTAGTGACAGCTTTCAGTCCTGCATTGCTGAACAAATTTTGGTTGTTTTGAAAGTTTTTTCTGCTGAGTAAGCACATGCTAGGATAGGAGAGTGGCTGTGGTATAAAGCTTGATTGACAAATCTGGGTGATGAAAAGGGACCTGGGAGGAAATTTGAATTACTGAATATTCTCTATGATTTAGGCAATCTGGGATTTCTCTAAGGGGAACAGATACACAGCAGCAAATTGTGATTGTATCTGTTGTTACTACAGAAGCTAGGATCTTTTTCTTCAAGGAACTTGTTTGAATACTGCAATTCCTTTGGCCTCCCAACTCTGAAACATCCACCACCCTGGAAGGTCTTTCATCCACAGAGAATGCTGACGAGTTAATTAGTAGAAAAATGTTCTTCTGCTCATTGCTAGTCCCCAGAGCCGTTGACATCCTTTGCTTCCTGGTTTAACCAAACTCATGTGAAAAGAACAAAGAATAACTTTCCAATTCATATAAGGAAGCAAAGTGGTTGAGTCATGACTTCAGGAGACTAAAATAATTGTCACCCTTTGGGTAGAATTAATTGTTCCCTTAACTTTCCCCCCAATATTTTCTGGCTATTTAAAACCTTACCCCCAAAGTTTACCTTCCACAGATTCTCCTTGCAGGTGAACTTTAAACCCCTGATTCTGCAATACTGGGCTCAGTTCAGTCTTTTGGCCAGATTGTCCTAGTAAAAAACTTTTTACCAATAGAAATTGCCCCAAATGGCAGACCTAATTGCCATGATTTCCCCCCGCACCCACCAAGTTTGTGACATTCTGTAAACAAAGGAAAAGTTGTAGACTTTTAACATAGAACTACATTGGTGCTCTCCTTGCCTTAAACATGAAATATTTTAGACTATTTCAGCCTTCCCGGACACAATTTTCTAGTTACAACACAGTGGAGTTATTTCTGAGTTTCGATTTACAAAGTGTATTATTTTTGTGAAGAATGTTTAGAGGACATTCCTAATGCCTTTGTCACTTGTAAGAACATTTGATTGATTGAGCAGAAATCTTTGAGAAGTAATTCAGTCTCTGAGAACATAGAAGTTGGTGATAAAAGAGAAAGTTACAGAAATTGAAACTTTTCTTGAATCAAGAAGATAAATATTCATGGCCTTTTAAAAATTCTGTAATTATCTCTCTTCTACAGTCAGTTAATCAATAAGCATTTATTAAGTACTTACTATGTGCCAGGACCTATGTTAAGCACTCTGGATGCAAAGAAAGGCAAAAACATGGGATTAAGATCAACAACTACATAATCATACATGTAGCATCCTCATGGAAGCCACATTACAAGCAAAGGAAGTAGCAGTTTGGGCTGGCAATATAACAACATTCGACTAGGGTTCCTAAACATGCTTTTCATTTGTTTTTTAAAGGCCTGTTATGGCTTTGTTCAATGAACACCAATTGATTATTAAAAACATATTTATTGAGGATTACCAACTATATAATTAAAGACATCTTTTACATAGCAAAACCTCAAGAAAATGTGTTTCTAATACCCAATTAGTGTTCATTTAGCAATACAATAACTATCTTATGGAATCCAAATGTAACACACATTGTGGCAATTTGATTTTCTTTGTGCAAAGGAGGTGTGGTCACAGGGTTGTTAGGAAGGCCAAGAATCAAGAACTCTGGGTTCTGTCCTCAGCCCTCAATTTGCTGCTTGCCACCAAGAACAGGCCAAGGCATCCTCTCTCTAAGCTAAATTGTTTAGCCCATCAGACTCAATCATGGTTTTACATGTCTTAAATACCTAAGGAAAGTCGAGAGACTATTGGGAGGATCCAGATAGAATGTCCTAAAATGTTCTTTAAGAGCCCTCTACCAATTATAGTCTCCATCCCTATCCCCTCCCCCATTTCTTCAATTGTAAATTCTATTGTATCCTTTCATGAAAATAATAGCAGTAGCCAAGCTAACCATTCCAAATCCCTCCATGTGTAATACCTTCCCTCATCCTTTCTCTAAATCATTGTCATTTCTCTCCTTCAAAACCAAGAAAATTTTTTTTTATCTAATCAAAGAATCCTGGGGTTTTTGAGCTAAAAATCACCTTTTGTTGTTGTTCCAATATTTTTCATGCAAGTCCAACTTTTTGAGAACCCATTTGGAATTTTCTTGGCAAAGATACTGTAGTAGTTTGCCAATTTCTTCTCCTGCTCATTTTATACATGATGAAAATAAACCAAACAGCATTAAGTGACACAGCTAGTAAGTATATGAAGTTCTATTTGAACTTACAAAGATGAGTCTCCTTGACTTCAGGCCTGGCTCTCTATCTGCTCTATCACCTAACTGCCCCAAAAGTCATTTAATCTAAGTTCCTACAAAATGAGAATCAGCTAAATGGCTTAGTGGATAGAGTGCTAGACGCAGAATAGAAAACCTAAGTTTAAACACTTACCTGTCTCCAGGACCCTGAAAAAAGTAATTTAACCTCTCTTGGGCTCAGTTTGCTCATTTGTAAAATAAGGAAAATAATAACATTTACTTGGTAAGGTTGTGAGGATCAAATGAAATAGCTAATGTAAAGTATACTTTGTAAACCTTCAAATGCTATAAAAATACTATTACTATTATGCATGAATCTCATCTACAGAATCCCCAAAATATGGTTAATCAATCTCTACTTAAAAACTTTCAAGGGATTCACTGTCTCTATCTTGAGAATTCTCTAATAGAACCAAAACCTATGGTGCCCATTCCTCAACAAACACATTTTATAACTTTGATTTACCAGACCTAATTAACATTTTTTTTGTGCTATAGGAAATGTCTATTTCTTATTCTATATAATGACCCTTACAATTTTGAAGATAGTCCTCATGTCCTCTTTTAAGTCTTCTCTTCTTCAAACTAAACATCCTCAGTTCCTTCATTTATTCCTTTTATGCCATGATTTAGAGTACCATCATTGTCTCCTCACCCTCCTCTGGATTTTTTATAATTTTCTCCTGATCTCAAGAAGCTTATGATAGTCACTGTATTTTCTCAATGTGATAAGTAATAAAGAGATAAGAAATGAAAAAATGTCAACCAAATGATCATTAAAAAAAACACTATTGTCAACAAAATATACATGAGAAAGGAGAGCAAGCCATAGCTAACTTGCAATTAGCCACATGTGGATTATTCTATGAATTTCTAATGAAAGATTTTATATAATATTTTATTTTCTCCAATTATATATTAATATAATTGTTTTACTTTTTTATTTGTTTTGAGTTATAAATTCTATCCCTCTATTCCTTCCTTTCTCTTTCTCCAAAATGGCATGCAATCTGATACAGGTTATACATGTGCAATTATGTAAACATTTCCATATTATTTATTTTGTACAAAAAGACTCAAATTAAAAAAGAAAGAATAAAAAAGTGAAAAATATCATCCTTTAGTCTATATTCAGAAAATATCAGCTCTTTTTCTGGAGGTGGATAGCATGCTTCATCATGAATCCTTTGGGATTTTCTTGGATCATGGTATTGTTGGAAATAGATAAATCATTCAGAATACTTCATTGTACAATCAGTGTTCTCCTGGATCTATTCATATCACTTTGTATCAATTCTTGTAAGTATTTCCAAGTTTTTCTGAAATCATCTTGCTTGTCATTTTTATAGCATAATAATATTCCATCATAATCACATACCACAGCTTGTTTAGCCATTTCCCAATTGATGAACATTCCCTTGATTTCCAATTCTTAGCCACCACAAAAAGAGTTGCTATAAATATTTTTGTACAGATAGGTTCTTTTTCCTTTTTAATGACTTTGTGATATAGACTAAGCAGTGATATCACTAGATCAAAGAGAGTTCACAGTTTTATAACCCTTTGTTCATAATTCCAAATTGCACTCTAGAATAGTTGAATAAGTTCACAACTTTACCAAGAGTGCATTCATGTCTCAGTTTTCCCATATCCCTTGTAACACTTAATTTCCTTTTTTTTTTTTTGGCATATAAGCCATCTGATAGATGTGAGATAGTACTTCAGACATATTTTAATTTGATCTCTAATTAATAGTAATTTAAAGCATATTTTCACATTACTATATATTAATTTCTTTGTCTAGAAACTGCCTGTTCATACCTTTTGATTATCAATTGGAGGATGACTTATGTTTTTATAAATTTGACAGTTATTTATATATTTAAGAAATGAGCTCTTTATCAGAGATACTTTTTGCAAAGATCTTATCCCCAGTTATTTGGCATTCCTTTTAATTTGGGTGATATTGGTTTTGTTTGTGCAAAAAGCTAATGACCATGTTTAAAACTCAGACTGTTTTTTATCTGCCACCCAGCATACTTCTAGACCAAGTACTCCTTTAGTTGGTTTAAACTTTGAAGAGAATTAGTTTTAATGGTTACTCAAGCAATACGTAATATTGCTACTAAAAATGATATAAAATGTATACAAAAAAGATTGCAAATTATAATCTAATTTAACTGCTTTATATTAATAAAAAAAAATTCACCTTCCTCAATCACAAAATGAGCATCATAACAACATTTACTTCACAGAGTTGTTGTGAAGATCAGCACTTAGCATAGTTCCTAGATGATGCAGTGAAAAAGCCCCTGGTTCTGGAATCAAGAAGATCTGAGTTCAAATCTAGCATCAGACACTTACTAGCTAGATGACTCTGGGCAAGTCACTTAACCAGTTTACCTGTTTCCTCATTTATAAAATAAGGATAACAATAGTACCAACTCTCACTTCCATCCCTAGCTTATTATGAGGATCAAATGACATATATACAAAGGGATTGGTATTTAGTAAGAGTTGTATTTTTTGTTGTTGTTGTTTAGTCATTTCTGACTCTTCCTGACCCCATTTCAGGTTTTCTTGTCAAAGTTGGAGAGACCAACAATGATTACATCCCTTTGTTATCTTATTTTAGATAGGATCATTGATCTAAGCCTTAGTCTGCTATCTAAGTTTGAAGTTGGGCAAAAAAAAAAAAAAGAGAATGACTTGAGACTGGTGATTTGGTTATAAAGAAATTCAAGCTGAGAGAAAGTAGGGGGGAGAGGGAAAGTAGAGAAGAGGGAAGGGAAGAGTAGGAAGAGGAGAGGAGAGAAAGTTGTGGAGCAAGTGGAAGAGAGAGAAAAAGAGAGGAACAAGGAAAAGGAGGAGAAGCTGAAGAAGGAGGAGGAAGAAGAAGAGAAAGAGGATGAGAATGAAGATGAGGAAGAAGAAAAGAAGGAGGAGGAAGAAAAAAGAGGAGGAGGAAAAGAAAGGAAGGGGGAGCAAAGAGGAATAAAAAGAGAAAATATGAAGAGGAAGAAAAAGACGTTGGAGACAGAGAAAGGAAGAAAGAATAGAGAAAGAGTAAAACAAAAATCCTTGAGTGAGGCAATTTCTTACATGCTCTCTCAGGAGTCCCAAATCTCAATATGTCCCATAGCTTTGAAGATCCTCACTTGAATAAGAAAACTTCTTCCCTCCAGCTGTGGAATGCTACTACATTTTTTTCCATCAGCCAAGGCTAGGAAGAGCAGAGGCATCCAACCCTAGAGGGAAAATAAAGGCGGGGGGAGAAGTTAAAATTCCTTCCAGCTCAACCTGGTTTGATTTTCTCTGGCTGAAGCTCAAGAGTGAAGGGTTTAGGTTGTTTTTACCCTATCCCAATTGGTTCGTCTCGGTTTTCATCACTCCCTTTGGGAGAATATACTGGGATAATTTTAGAATCTGTTGAAACCTCCTGGGTTTTTAATTTTAAGCCAGTCCAGAATATGTGGGAGTTTGAGTGGATTTGTTCTCAAAAAATGAAACAACATCAACAAAAACCATGACTTCCTGCTAGAAATAAAGTTTTATGAAAAGTAGCAATATAAGAGCTCATCGTTATTGGCATGTAGATGGGATATGTTAAAAGGAGCCAAAAGGATAGATATTAAAACTTCTAACATGAATCATAGTCAAGAACTTGATACTTCTTTTTCAAACCTTTTTTTCAGAGAACTCAAGGTAAAAAATTACATGGAGGAAAGGATTTGAATCTTACTCTTAAATGTCAGCAACAATGTACCACAATATCCTAATAGAATGTTGCCATTTCAAAAGGCATTTTGGGAAAGTAAGAAGAGTGCATGGATTCAACTTCTATTCTAACTATTACCATGTAACTTTGAATAAGTCACTTCACCTAATTAGCTCTCCATTTCTTCATCTACAATACGACAATGTTGGACTAGACGACTAAACTCCTTACCTAGTTCCTAATCCATGATCCTTCTTTCTTATCTTGATCTCACAAGAGTGATCAAGTACCATGGGAAGTGTGGATATATTCAAGAACAAGTCTTGCATCTAATCAGGGTCTAGAGGGGTCTGCAAGGACACCTAACCTTCAAAATGTCTCCCACAGATTCCACAGACATAAGAAATGCCTGTAAAAGGCAGCAATTATACAATTAGAAAGAAGCAAACATCCAGAAGAGAGAAAATCCATAGACTAAAATTCACAAACAGGTGTAATAATCAATAGGGGAACTTCCAAAACCTGATTTTAATAGTGGAAAGAAATTGGTTCTTAGATAAGAAAAGAAAAGGCCCCAGGATGAGTATGGAGATGGAAATGAATGTGGAAATGGGATAAGAGAATCATGGAATAACCACATAGGACAGGAAAGAAAGGAGAGGCCAGTTTAAGACTAATCACCTCAAAGCTTTGCTGGCGGCTCTAGTGGATGTTTTGTGCAAAGGGATAAACACAGTGGCAGCTGAAATATTTCTTCCATCCTTATGCTGATGATGGAACTCTCCCAATGGTGACTATTATCAGTCAGATGGATAAGAGAAGGTGAAAGAAATGATGGGAAATGATTATTACAGAATCACAAAAGGTTAGAAGAAAAGTAATCTAGTCTAACTCCTTCATTTTTATAGTTCATGGCAAACTCATAACACTATGGAGTTTTTAGTCTTACAGGGATTACTATATTATCCCATTTTATATTTGAGAACACTAAGACTCAGTGAAGTAAGGAAACTTACTCAAAATCACACAACTCATAATAGCAGAACTGGGACATAAATGGAATCTTCTTACTCTAAATTTAATGTTCTTTATACTATACTCTACATTGTTTGTTCTCTCTCTCTCTCTCTGTGTGTGTGTGTGTGTGTGTGTGTGTGTCTTTGTCTCTCTGTCTCTATGTGTATGTTTCTGTCTCTTCCTCTGTCTGTCTGTCTCTGCTTCTGTCTCTGTGTGTCTCTCTGTCTCTGTCTTTGCCTCGCTGTGTATGTCTCTATCTGTGTGTGTCTTTCTCTCTGTTTTTCTTTCTCCATTTCTCTCTATGACTGTCTCTGTCTCCTCTCTTTTTTGCTGTTACTGTCTCTTTCTGTCTCTGTGTCTGTCTATCTCTCTGTCTCTGTCTGTCTGCGTCTCTGATTCTCTGTGTCTCTCTGGGTCTTTGTTTTGTCTCTCTCTCTCTCTCTCTCTCTCTCTCTCTGTCTTTTTCTAAGTCTCTGTTTTTCTCATTGACTCTCAGTCTCCTCCCTTTTTTGCTCTATCTCTGTCACTGTCTCTTTCTGTCTCTGTCTCTGTCTTTCTCTGAGTTTCTGTATGTCTCAGTCTCATCTGTCTCTGTCTGCCTGTCTCTATTTCCCTGTCTCCCTCTCAGTATCCTTTAAACATTTTACCACCTTTCCACACAAAAGGCTCTCTCCAGAGATAGATACAGTAGCATGGCCACCCAGGGAGTGGCAGGAAGGGGAGACCTTTAAGGCCTTGTAGGACCTCATACTACCAACACTTAATGCCTCAATTCCCTATGCAATTCAATTCTACAAAGATTGATTAAGCACCTACTCTGCATTCATTAGTTGATAGATTATATACACAGCAGTCTGATAAAGCGAACCCTCCTCAGAATTATTAAGACCCACATTCACCTCTGTCACATACTAATGGTGTGACCCTGGACAAGTCACGCCCTGTCTATTTTCTAGGCAGCTCTCTAAAATGGTAAGTTCCAAAAAATGGTAAGATCTGCAGAAGGTGCCAACCAACTTGGAGAAAGGGTATTTCCTCATTGGGATTTCCCTTCACGGATGAAGTCATAGGCCCATCCCAAAATAAATAAATAAAGGAAGCACCAGCTGGGTACTAGAGTTTCAAAAAACAAGATGAAAAGCTGTCTTTGGGTTATTGAGACTTCCAGTCTCCTGCACTCTTGCCCTGTTCTTACAAGTGGAAAATAAGCATTTATCCTGCCCACCCTTAAACCCAGCACCTCTGCTCCCTTCTTATCATAGCATGTGGCTTATTTTGGTCACTTTGATCAATTTTTTTGGGGGGGCTAAAGTCAGATCAATCCTGCTTAAACTAAGTTCCAAGTAATTTAGCAAGAGACCAAATCACTTTGCAGACCTTTCAGGGGGGGTGAATCTCCTTCTATCTCTCCCAGTGTGACTTATACTTTGAAACCAATGACAAATGTACCTTTGTGAACAAGAGACTGGTGACAGGAGCTATATCTGTACCAGGGGACATACCTGATGGAGGCCAGATTCCCTCCTTCCTTTGACTATTCCTTCCCATTCCCAGGCTCCCAGCATTGTTCCCAGACTCTATCTGTGTTTTTGAATATGGAAAACACAAGTCTGAAAATCTAAACAAACAAGCAAAAAACAAACAAAAAAAATCCTCCCAGACTACACATTCCATCATACTTTAATTAGCTACCAGAGGCTGCAAGCCTCTGGGTTTAATTGTCTCTAAAACACAAAACCAAACTAAACACCTTCTCCAAACACAGCCCCCGGCACCCTAAAAATCCCATTTTCCTTGGCTTCCTTACTATCCTCTGAGCCGGGATGTCGGCACAAGGCCCGGGTGCCTCCCCAGATCCCGGAGCAGAATGCAGGCTGCCTCTTCTTTTAAAAGTCCTATTAGGGGGGCCCCATTGGCTAAAGGCTAGGGCCCAGTCACTCTGAAGTTGAGGGCTTAATGGAGTAGCCTGTGAGAGAATGGAGGGGACAGTTCCTCGCTGCACAGATGGCCCTTTGTCACCGCTGACACCTGCCATCTGCTTGTTTGTCTAAATGATGTTGGAGGGGGCATCGGGAGCTTCCAATCTGCCACGCAGACCCCACCCGCTCCCAGTGACCTCCTGACCTCCGTGTCAGACAGGTCCAGAGAGTTTGCTCTTTCAACACAGTGGGTTCTTCCTTCTCAGTATTTACAGCCTCTTCTCAGCCGCCCCTGCTGGAACAGCAGCAGCTGCCCTGAGCTGCAGCGGGCTCCGTCCCCCTGGTGTTCCCTGAGCCAATGTGGGGGTTACCCGTTTCCAAAGTCAGGCCCCCTCACACCTGTTAACAAAGAGACATATAAAATAAAAGGGGAGAAGCAGGGAGGGGAAGGAACATCCCGAAGCGAGTAATTTTATGTTGTGTGCACTGAATGACATCTATTCATAGCACACATGAATAGGCCCATTTCCTATTTCTTAATAGATTTGGGGGTGGGGATGAAAGCTTCCTTATGAAGTGATGTTAAGATATGGCCGTTTACGTTTCACCCAGTTCATATGATCTCATTCCAGGAAGTGTTATCACAGCGTTAGGGAGCAATGTCTTTTCACAAGCGGTGTCAGGAAAAACGAAGATGCTTTGAAAACAAAATGCGTTCCATTAAATGCAAGGTCTTGTTTAAAAGCTGTTGAATGTGTTTATGCCAGTGGGCACCCCTCAAGAGAGGGCTTCAAGTAAATACATACCTACACATTAACAGAGCATGGTATGGGTCTAGTCTAGCAGGACTAGGAATGGAGTCCTCCTTTCTAGTCTGCTTAACACAAAACCATCTTTCATGTCTTCCTCTTTAAAAGAAAGAAATAATATCTAAGTTCAAAACTTAGCTTTGCCACTTATTATTTCTATGAAGAATCTACAGCAAATCACTTAACTGTCCTGTTTCCTTATCTGTGAAATGCAGGGATAATTCTTGATTATCATTTCCACCTTTAGACTGATGATTCTCAGAATACTTATAATCTTCCCTGAAATGAACTGGCACCTAGCACAATGTCTGGCACATAGGATGTGCACACTTAATATAAAGCTAATGATTGATAAGGAGGAAACAAGGTGCTGTTGGCAAACTTCTTTAAGATCCCCTGGAAGGAGAGTTTTGAAATTCCCAGATATAGCAGAACTTTCAGATAATGTGGTCTGTTATGGCATCAGTTTGCTTCTCTTTATCAGTCTGATTGTACCTCTTGGAAGGTCACTGTCATATGAAATAAAGGCAGGATGGTAGAGTAAGGAAAAACGCTGGTCATGGAGGGAGATTTTTATTTCACATTCTGGTTTCAATGCTTCCTAGTTCTGTGCCCTTCGACAAGCTACCTAAAATCTTTGTGCCTCAGTTTCCAATCCACAAAAAAGGAGCAAAGTCCTTGCCTCACCCTTCTCATGGGTTTGTGATGAAGTAGTGTTCAAGATACAAAAATGTCATGGAAAATGAATTTAGGATCAAGATTTAGAGCTGACAAGGGTCTTAGAAGCCATCTCTGAGGTCAACTGATAAACAAAATTATACAGAGAGTTTCTTCACATCATTAAAAATTCTCTAACTCCACAAACTCCATTATTATGGATCGTCTATACGATACAAGTTAGTACTCAATCACTGAAATTTGAGACAACCCAGCATTGTTTGTATTTCTTGCTAAACTGTTTCACATGTGTTAGTTTTTTATCTTCATTTAACTACTAAGTTCTACAAGCAATATATACAAGAGAAATATAGATCTTGGCCTAGTAGTAGACAAATAGGATTAATATCTCACCCAAACTCCTCATTTGTACATGGGGAAGCTGAAGCTTACAAACTTTAAGTGATTTGTCTAGAGGAACACAGCTAATAAAAGTCTGAGACAAAATTTAAGATAGTTTTTCTGACTCTGAGCATAAAGCTCTAGATACTATATCATACTGCTCTTCAATCAGTTGTTAATCCTATCCCCCCCACCCCCGAACACCAGGATGATTATTGTATAATTATCTACGAACTACTCAGGTTCTGCCACCAAAGGTTTAGTTCCACCATGGATTTGTTTGGTGGCCTGGAACAAATCACCACCTCCCTGGGTCTCAGTTTTCTCATGTCCTGGGGGACATAAAAGGAAGATGGATGCTTAATTGCTTCTAGTCATTGCTTATGGAAGAAGTGGCATGAAAAATCTTCATTAAACACAGAAGCAACAAGCACAGTGACTTCAATCTAGACCTATTTCTTCACATCTTTAAAATTTCTCTAATACCACAAACTCTACTATCATTGATAGCCTGTGTCATTCAGTTTTATACTTAATCATTGTCATTTGAAACAATCAGGCATTGTCTGTATTGTTTTCTCAAGTGTTTCATGTATGTTGGTCTTTCATCCCCATTGATTTATCAACTCCTACAGTATAGAAACCATGTGTTAGAATGTTCTTGTAGTATTTAAGAGAAATAGAGCCTCTGCCTGGCACTGGGCACATAAGATCACCGATCTAGAAAGGGACCCCAAAAGTCATCTCATTCAACTCTTTTCTTTTTCAGATGAGAAAATCCAGGCTCATTGAAGGTTAAGTGACTTATTCAGTGTCACATAGGTAAGAAGGAGCAGGATTGGGAGGGGGCTCCTAGATGCCTCAGTGGATAGAGCACTAGCCCTAAAATCAGAAGGACCTGAATTCAAATTTGATCTCAGATACCTAACACTGCCTAGCTGTCACTTAACCCCAATTGCCTCACTCTCCAAAAAGATAAATAAATAAAAAGCAAGGACCCTATTTGAATCCCAGTCCATTGGATTCCAAACCCAAGGTTCATTTCACTGTACCATATTGTCTTCCATCATAAGTCTTGAAGAAACAAATACCCTTCTTTCAATTTTTCCCATCTTCTTTGTTATCTCTGCTTCCCTCTGGGAAACTGTAGCATCCTCACTTCTTACTGAAAATGGTGGAATGTTTAAAAGAGACATGAAATGTCCTTAGGCTCCTGGCTCTTGTGTACCATCTTGTTTCTGCTACCAGCAAATCTAAGCAGATAAAAACTTCCTCGTCAGAATGGGCAGGTGAAAACAATTTTTTCCAATAGCCATGAAGGTGACTGAAGTAGGGGCTATGGACTTTGGTCAGACATCAGGTATCAAATTCGGGCATCCTGGGACATGGCCAGTAAGCCATGATTTTTTGTCTTTCAAGTGGACTTTGAGTAGTCTGGAAGAGAGAATGAGGGTGAGATTGTGCAACTCTGCTTCATTAAATCCAGTTCACTTTACAAGTCAAAACATCATCCTATGATGTCATTGGTCCTCTTCAAAAACAAAGGATAAACAATAACAACAACGACCAGAAAATCCCAACATCAGCCATAAGGGACTTTCCCAATGGCGTTTCATCATCACTACTCACCTCTCTAAATGGAGTTGCCTTCTAATCTTTTATGATTAAGAAGAGATTGACTACATTTTATTTTCTAGGTTCTTTTTCTTAATATTGCACATAGTGATGGATCCATGATGTTTTGGGGGGTGCTCTTTCCATCAACATGGGTCAAATCCACTTTGCAACTTAAATGATTTTTGACAGTTGTGGGAAAAAAGCTCATCATCTTGCAACTAATGTAGTAATGAACCTTTTTTTAAAAAATTAGCTAAACTGATGCTCTAGTTATATATAGAAATCTATATGTCATATATGAAACCTTTCTAACTTAGTAGGACCTACAAGTACGTATGTTCTGCTGGCCCAAGCTCCCAGAACCCAACATCAGCTTCTTGCCACAATAAACCACCAGAGAAGGACATGAGAGAAGAGAAATGAAGTGGGAAAATACACAAACATAAAGGATTGAAGGAGAGAGAGGGATTTATAAAGTTCATCTAGTTTAATCCTGGTTCTTTATGTCAAATATTCACTCTCTAGACTATCTCAATAGTGTGTCCTCTAAAGTGCCTCTTAGGGTAGTTAGGTGGAATAGGAGATGGAGTGCTAGCCCTGTAATCAGGAAAACTCATCTTTGAGAGTTCTTATGTGACCTCAAACATTTAGTATGATCCTGGACAAGTCACTTAACTTTGCTTCCATTCCTTCATCTGTAAAATGATCTGGAGAAGGAAATGGCAAACCACTCCAGTATCTTTGCCAAGACAATCCCAAATGGGGTCACAGAGAATAGAATGGCTGAATAACAAAAAGTTTCTCAACCACACATTCAATCCCTCTTCTCTGTTTCTGGCTACCTTCTTAAAGAAAATATCTTTCATTGGACTAAAACAATTGACTCTGTCCTTGATGATGGAATTGTCTCTTTTACCTCTGTCCTAGCCTGGCATCAGTCCCCGTGGCCAGGGACCATGAGGCTAGTCCTCCATGATCTGGTCCCTGTCTAGCTTCATCTGTATTATTGCCAGCACAAGGTCTTAATCTTCTGCTCTCTCTTTGAACTCGTGGTCCACCAATAACTTTCTACTCATTGACAGCTTATATTACAAGCTTCCCCTAGGCCCAATAAATACCAGACTCCTGTCCTTGATCCTGGATCTAACCAGTTCTATATATTGCTATGCTGAATTTGTCTCATTTCACATCCCCTCCTTCCCACTCTTCCACCTAACCTCTTGCCCTCTGAGTGATCTACTGGATGTGGATTTAAAATGAGAAATCATTAAGCAAGCAGTAAAGGTCAAGAACTATATACTCTACAACCCTATAAAGAATTTGAAACATTATAGATGTCTAATGATTATTATTATGGCACAATCAATTCAGAAAGCATATATGCAAGATCCAGCTCAGATATGTTATTTGTATGACTATGAAAAATCTAATCTAACTTCAGTTTACTCATCTGAAAAATGGGGGAAACATACTTATACTACTCCATAGGGCTGACGTGCAAAATGTATTTTATAAACTTTTATGCACTACATAAATGTCAGTTGTTATTACTTTGATAATACACTCCTAAATGTTTTCAATACTATTGAATCATGGTACTTCTCAATTCATTGACCTGTATGCTCTAATACAGCGCCTGAGGTCTTTGATAGCTATACCAGCTTAGCCAAAGTTTTTCACTCTAGATTTCATCATTCTTTTAGCAAAAGAGAAAACCATTGCTTTCCCAGGCAAAACATTTTTGAAACACTATGTTGCCACTCCAGATAGAACAAATACTTTTATAAAAAAAAGTAAAGAAAGATAAAAGGCAAAGCATTTTTGCTCCTTGCTCCATCAAGTCCTTAGTCATTATCCTCCCAGAGTATTAAAGAGGGTGAATATTGTGCTTTCTTCAACTCTGACAAAATTATGTTAAAAATGAGTCAGTTTTATGATTTAAGCTCTACCTAATTTCTCTGCAAGCTGGATCAGAGAATAGCCCTGTTAATCTTCTGTGATTTATATAAGTCAGCATTGAAATTTTTTTATTCCATTAAGTGAAACTTTGACATGTTCATAACTATTCAGGTAAAAAGTATATATATATATATATATATATATATATATAACCACACATTCCATTTTAGGTAGGGGTAATGTTGAACTTTATTTCTATACCATACTATATTTTTCCAAATAAATTTTAAGCTTTTTTGAGATTAGCTAGTCAATCAGTAATTAAAAAAAAATACAAGCCTAATCTTTAATATCCACAACGGAGATGCTTTTTATGAAATGGAAACATAAGGCATCACATATGTTAATCAACAAAAGTTTCAGTGAAATATAGATCATCTACTTTTTGTCCTCAGAATCCCAGGTCTGGGATAAATGCAAGTTCTAGAATGGAAAGAAAATGCAGAACTACATCAAATCTCACCTGTTACCTGATCACATCTAGACTTCAATTTGCTCATCTCTACAATGAAAGGGTAAACTGGATGACCTCCAAAGTTCCTACCATCTCTAAAATCTACAATCTTATGTTCCTATGAAATTTAAACATGGAACAAGTCTGAATGTTGAAATACTTCATACTCATTTTTCATGTAATTATGTGTGTGTATTATGAACCATTCAGGAAGAAATGGCAATTTATGAATAAGAAAGCTATCGCTGTGCAAACAAGCATGAAGAAATCATTTTCTTCACATTTGGTGTGAATGTTTTCAAGCAGACCCAAGTAATCAGCCCAAATGCAAACTAGTTCCCATTGTTCTCCTCCATTAGAAATGAAGGGACAGGTTTTGCCTTATTCTATCTCTATTCCTTAGCACAATGTCTGGCAAATAGCCCTTAATAAATGTTGGTTGACCTAACACTACTTGCTATCTCCTACCAGCTGTTTTATTGCATCAGTGTTCATAGGACCATAAATTTAGAGTTGGAATAGACATCAGAGATATTTTCACTTTACAGATGAAGAAACTGAGACCTAAGGAAGATAAATGATTTGCCTGATATCTCATATGTAATAAATAACAGAGGCATTATGAAAATCCAGGATTTTCAACTCCCAATAAAAGTACTATGAAATGAGCTGGTCTCAGGACTAAGTAGACTTGGCAGCTTTGACATGTACTGGTTGCATGACCTTTGGCATGTCCCTCTAAGTGCTCCAGGCAATTTTCTAAGACTGCCAGGGACTACTTATATTGTAGAAGTTTCATCTTTTGGAAATTCCCTAGATCAGTGAAATGAAGGAAACAATTTCTATCTCTCCACATTCAAATGAAATCGCCAAAGGACATCATCAATCCAAACAGAAAATATGGACTCTCCTTGAGTTTGTAGGGCTTCCCTGTGGCTTCCTGGCCATCTTCCTGTCTGTCTACCCACTAGAAGAAACGATCTTCCCTTAATCCTCACTTCTTCTTCTTGGAACAATAATTCTGGGAATGGTATTTCAATCAGTTGTCTTAGTATCACCATCCCAGTGTCTTCTCACAGCAAATCATCCTTCCCTGGCTACCACTCCCTATTTGTGTTATCTTACCTCACTTTGTTAGAATGTAAACTCTTTAAGGGTAGAGAGAAGCTTTCTTTCTGAATTTCTATCTGTAGAGTACAACATCTAGCCCTTAAGAAGTATTTAATACATTTTTGGGGGTTCATTCATAGCAGCTAACATTTAGGCAGTGCTTTAAAACTTGCTAAGTGTTTTGTATGTGTGTATTTGCACACTTTTGTGTGCATGTGTGTATATAAACACCTACCTATACAAATATACACACATATAGCTAAGTGGTACAATGGAGACAGTGAGGGGCTTGGACCTGTGTTCAAATTTATCCTCATACAATATGCTCTGGGCAAGTCATTTAACTTCTGTCTGTTTCCTCATCTGCAAAATGGGGATAATAATAGCACCTACCTCCCAGAGTTGTTGTGAAGACAAAATGAGCTAATGATTGTAAAGTCCTTAGCAGTTTCTAGCATAAAATAGGTACTATATAAAAGTTAGCTTTTATATACATGTATGTACATATATATGTATACATATGTGAATATGTGCACATACTTTAACCTATATAATTCTGTGAACTTTAAAGCAACATATATTAGCTATTGAATACATATGTGCACACATGTGTATACATGCCATGTGCATATGCATGTAGATATAACACTGTAAACTTTAAAGCACTATATATCCACTGTTATTATGTACATATGTATGTGTCTATTTCTACAGAGGAACAGCTGGGTGGCAGAGTGGATAGAGTGCGGAAACTTCATCTTCTTGAGTTCAAATCCTATTTCAGATACTAGCTGTATGATCCAGAGCAAGCCACTTTTAAACCTGCTTGCTTCAGTTCTTCATCTGTGAAATGAGCTAGAGAAGGAAATGGCAAATCACTCTAGTATCTTTGCCAAGAAAACCCCAAATGGGTCATAAAGTGTTGAATATGACTGAAAAGTGACTGAACAACAAACGATAAATACAGATATGTAAAATTTTGCAAACTTATAATTCTATATCAATATCAATATATGTACGCATATAATCTCTAATCCTAATTAGAGATTAAATTCTAAAAACATTCCTTGACTTTTCAGAAGAAGAAACTGAGATTCAGAAGCATAAAATAAATTGTCTCTAGTCTTACACCGAGGAAGTATAAGAGATCATATTGGAAATCTGATCTTTCCTGACCTCAAGTTCAAATAAGATTTCCATGATACCACACTGGTACATTAATACAAATAACTGAGAACAAACTACTTTACTAATCTGAGCCCTGCTTGTATTTTTGTCCTGAAAGAAAAGTTTAATGCTTCCCAGGAATTTTTTTTTAATACATCCGCTAATCTCTGAAACAATGATTTAGTTTCACTTCGTTGGGAATATCTAAAAGTGAAACCTATTTATGTGATGTACTCTAGGACCAATGACCACATAAATGATAGGTTTCCTTTTTTAGCAGGTCTCTGTAATAAAAAAAAAAAAAAAAACTATTTTAGGGAAGTCACAGTTAGCTTGTATTTGCTCTGTTTCTGAAAGCTTCTTCCTGGAAATAAACATAGGGTCTTGGAAAAAAAGTTTCTTCTATGCCACATTTACAATTTCTAAACCTAAATATATGGATCTGATTAAAATGGGGATGAGGACTAGATCTATTATTTCATTCATACAGGAAATTTTCAGATGAAGAAGCTCTTTCCATCAACTTAGGTACATTTTCTGGAATTTAGAAGTTCGAGGAATTATATAGAGTAGAAATGTCACTGCCTGCTGGTTTGCTAAATAAGATTAAAATGTAGTGGGAAATATTTAACAAAATAAATAAAAATGCAATAAAATATATTTAATATTACATTTTAAAACTAAGTCTATATGTGACCCACAGGATCCTTAGTGGCCCCTATTTCTATTTGAGTTTGATCTCCCCACACCCTCAGCTTAGAGCACTTAAATATTATTAATACTAGTTAACATTTATATAACTTTTACTCTGTGCTTGATACTGCTAAATGCTTTACAATTATTCTCATCGAATCCTCACAACAACTCTGAGAAATTGATTCTATTATTATTTTCATTTTAGAGATGAGAAAACTGAGGTAAATATAAGTTAATTACTTGCCCAGGTTAAGAAGATGGAGGAGGGTACCAAAAACATTGAAATTAACTTCAGCAGACATAATTGTTATTTCTAGCCTCTACTTTGATTTGTTAGATAATCCCAAAACCATGAATAAATGTCACATATCTATATCTTAGAAGAGAACCAATATTTGTCCAATAAGAGATCTTAGAAATTAAAGAATTACAATAAAAAGTTCTTTTTCAGAGTTTATTGTAGTTGCTGCTAAATCACTGGAATAGGTCTAGATGACCTAGTTTCTTTTCCCAGGGAAGCTTTCTACCCTGAGACCTCACAAAATCACAACTGTGGTATAATAGTAATGAATCTATTCTCCCCATTGCTTAAAATAGGGCTCTATTTAAATAAAATTTAAAATGATGGTGACTGGGACAAAACCACTAATCTCATTTACATTTTTCTAATTAAGTATTTTCACTCATGTTTTTAATATCACAGGACATTCATGATAATTACTAGTATTTATAGAGCATCATAAGAGTACATTTTGACACAGAAACCCCACAAAAAGAAATGGTTTCTGCCCTAGTCTATGGAAGATGTAAAGAAGGTGACTGTTACTCATGGAAAGCAGGAGGCCCGATCAATTCAAAAGAACTGTGAAGAACAAGGCAATATGCCAAAAGAAAGAAGATGAAAGAGAGAACAGATGGAAGGGGGTATTGGGAGAAGCACAGGGAACAAGATGGGGAGGAGGATGTGTGAGATCCAACTGCTCAGTCTTTTGAAAAGGAGACTAGAAACCTGCACGTAATAGCTACAGAACAAGAGCCATAGATTATTTCCTATCTCCTTCATAGTATAATGCAGGTCCATATGGAAAATTGCTTTGAATTCCTTGAAAGAAAGATGCTCTATCACTACCAAATGGTCCTATAATTAAAGCAATAATCTCTTTGCCATTCTGATTCAATTAAACAATAAGTATTTACTGAGTACATATTGCTCAACACTCTATTGGGTGCTACAGAGACTAAAAAAGAAGTATAACAGTCTCTGCCCTCAGAAAACTTATGCTTAAGTTGAAAAGACAGGACTAATATGTTACAATAACTAGATGGTATAATGGTTAGACTATTAGACTTAGAATCAGAAAGATCTGAATTCAAATTCTGATTCAAGCACATATTAGCAGCATTACCCTGAGCAAGTCAATAACTCCTATCAGCTCAGTCTCTTCATCTTTAAAACATGGATAATAATAGCACTGACCTCACAGCATTGTGATGCAGATAGAACGAGATAGCACGCGTAAAGCTCTTTGTAAATTTCAAGTGTTATATAAATGCTAGCTTTTATTACTGTGAAAAACACAAGACAGGATATAATTAAGTGTGAAATTGTGTAGAGGAATATAATGTAAAGAGTTCAAGAGAAAACAATGAGAAACAGAATAGTTGGGAAAGATTTTATGGAGGGAGGAGGATTTAGAAGGTGTGTAGAGAGGGGGCACTTTAGAGAAGCAGAAGGAAGAGTGACATAGAATTATAGATGTTATTAGAACTGGAAGAACCTTACAGAGAACCTAATCCAATCTATTTCTACTCCCTCGTTTTAGGGCTGAATAAACTGAATCTCAGAGGAGATGAAGTGTACAAAATTATTGATGAGAACAACATAAGTGATACTGGAAAAGGGAAGGGAGGGAAGGAAGGGAGGAAGGAAGGAAGAAAGGAAGGAAGGAAAGAAGGAAAGAAGGAAGGAAGGAAGGAAGGAAGGAAGGAAGGAAGGAAGGAAGGAAGGAAGGAAGGAAGGAAGGAAGGAGGAAGGAAGGAAGGAGGAAGGAAGGAAGGAAGGAAGGAAGGAAGGAAGGAAGGAAGGAAAGGAGGGAGGGAGGGAAAGAGGGAGAGAGTGAAGAAGAAGGAAGGAGCTGCATTGCCCATTTGCAACTGGCCCATTGAATTCCAAGTGGGGCAGTCACTACCACTCACAGGTTGCTGTTTGTTTTTTGTTCTTCCAAGAGAACTATGACATCAGGAAGATGATATCACAACTTGCAAGAGAATTGGATTTAAATGAGGTAGGACTGTGCAAAGTTACCAACCTCATTCTCTCCTACAGAGCCATCGAATCCAGTGGCAAGATACAGATTAGAACAACTGAAGATGGCCCCATATGTAGTAGAAGACCTTATTTTCTAATGGAGAAAGAGAAATGGAAATAGAAGATGTGGGAAGAGAGAAAGGTACTGGGCTGTGGGTTCGGAGATGTAAAGACAGAAACAAGTCCAGGAGAAGAAAGAGCTTGAACCTTTCTCCAAAATAGAGGCTCAGCAATGAGAGAAGGGGGACAGTCTTGCCAAGAAATATTCTAGTTTGTCAATGTCAAAAGACTAGGTAGTTTTTACAGGAAATGGAGACTCCAGATATTGTGGAAAATTCCAGGAGGAAACTACATTGTTAGGAAGTCCACAATACTGTATCTGAGGGACAGTGGAGAGACTGCAAAGTACAGAGAGCCTATTTAGGGAATAATAATAATAAGGTTTTATAGCAGGATCGGTCCACATTATAGAGAATTAGAGATTCTCAAAAGCTAGGCAAAAGAATAGATGTAATTAATTGCTAAATAGGAGGAGAAATATGTTTTTTTTTTTTAGCAGAGAAATGATGAAAAGAAAGTGAAATTTAAAGAATATTAGTATGGTGACAATGTGCAAAATTAACTGGACTAAGGGGAGATCCTATAATTAAGAAGTCTTACTAAGAGATTTTAATAAAAATCTGAACCAGGTTGGTAACAACTGCACGAAGAGGAAGATGCACATATGAAAGACATTACAAGTGTGAAATCAACAGTTAATGACTGGTGATACTCCAGAGTTTAAGGAGAGGAATGAGTCAAAGAATTTGAATGTAGCTCACTGAGAAAATTGAGATACCATTAAAAGATATAGGAAAGTTGAAAGTGGGAGCTAAGTCAAAGAAAATATGAGAGTGTGATATGTTATGAGATTATCTAGATGTCATTTTGTAGATCTTTCCAGATTTGTGATTCTTGTTTTCCTATTATATATAAAAGATGTTCTTGAAGTAATTTTAAAGTATTAAAGCTTACATTGCCTGGTATATAGTAGATGCTTAATCAATTTAAAATGATGGTAAGACATCAAAATAAATGTCTAGTAAACCATCATAGATATGGCCCTGGAAACCTCTGTTCACTAAACCACAGTGCTCCTCATGGAGATAAAAAAAGAGGAGAAAATTACAAACCATAGGAGATGGACACAGAAGAAGGCAGGAGGAAGATCTAGTAAAAAGGAAGAAATCAGATGATTAGAGGAGAAACAGGATCACAGAAATGGAGGGAATTCCTTTCCTTTCTTTCTCCCTTCCTTCCTTCCTCCCTTCTCCCTTCCTTCCTTCCTTCCTTTCTTCCTTCCTTCCTTCTTCTCACTCTTCTTTCTTTCTTTCCTTCCTTCCTTTCTTTCTTCCTTTCTTTCTTTCTCCCTTCCTTCCCTCCTATAAAAAATATATACTCATTAGGGTTAAAGCAACATATCAATTAAGATCATTAGAGAATCTTTTCTATTATCTTCATGACACTTTTATTTCATTGTAGCTATAGACAGAAGTTATTTTAAAAACCAAGGAAGAAATCAAATACACAAGAAATCACTGATGAAGAAATTCCTTGTCAGTCAACCAAGAAACATTTATTTAGTAATAATACACAGACACTGTACTATGTGCTAGGGATACAAAGAAATGCAAAAGACAATCCTTGTTCTCAAGAAGCTCACAATGTAATGAAGGAAACAATATACAAACAACTATGTATAAACAAGATATGAACTGGGTAAAACTGAAGATATTCAACAAAGGAAAGGCCATAGAATTAAGGAGCATCAAGAAAGGCTTCCATATTATTGTTCTGTAAGAAATGACCAGCAGGATGAATACAGAGAGGACTGGCGAGACTTACATGAACTGATGCTAAGTGAAATGAGCAGAACCAGGAGATCATTATGCACTTCGACAACGATATTGTATGAGGACATATTTTGATGGAAGTGGATTTCTTTGACAAAGAGACCTGAGTTTCAACTGATAAATGACGGACAAAAGCAGCTACACCCAAAGAAAGAACACTGGGAAACGAATGTGAACTATCTGCATTTTTGTTTTTCTTCCCGGGTTATTTATACCTTCTGAATCCAATTCTCCCTGTGCAACAAGAGAACTGTTCGGTTCTGCAAACATATATTGTATCTAGGATATACTGCAACATATCCAACACATAAAGGACTGCTTGCCATCTAGGGGAGGGGGTGGAGAGAGGGAGGGGAAAAAAATTGGAACAGAAACGAGTGCAAAGGATAATGTTGTAAAAAAAAAAATTACCCTGGCATGGATTTTGTCAATATAAAGTAATTATTAAATAAAAATTAAAAATTAAAAAATAAAAAGAAAGGCTTCCAATAGAATGGGATTAAAGCCAGGCTTGGAGGAAGTCAGCAAAGTCATGAGTAGGATATGAGCAAAGATAATGTGAGGCATATGAAACAATCAGTGAAAATGCCCACAGTTGGAATATGAGGTGTTTTGTTTAGGGAACATCAAAGAGGATAGGATGGGTTCTTGATGTTTATTTGCTATGAGGTGTTATAGATATAATTCCCATGCAGGTGTTTTCTCTCTGTGTGTTTTTATCTGTGCCAGAATTCTAATTATCAATAAGTTATACCTGAAGTGTTTTCACAGGTGACAGTTTACATCATCTCATTTTATGGAAAACTACACCAGGGAATAATTCAGAGAATAAGCACAAAGAAAGATAAAACCTATAGGAAAAAAGATGAAACCTAAGAGAATTTGGCCTAGTTACCTGAAAAACAAGAACTAAGCCATGATTTCATGACAACTTTATAGAAAAAATTTATTAAATGCAGTCTGTAGATTAGATGTAGATAGATTGCTCTCTATTAGGGAGAGGAAAAGACAATTTTATATAGCATGAGGGCTTCAGAATATAAGTATTCCTTACAGGGAGGATCAATCATCATAGGCATGTGTTATTGAAGAAGGATTTGCAAACATTTGCCTCTGGGCATCTTTAAAATAAGTATCTTGGTGAGTTAATAGTTAATTAATCAATAAGTATTTTTTAACCACTTATATGTGCCTGATGGAAAGCAAGTTTGTCCCAGTGTGTCAGAAGGACCTCAGTTCAAATGCAGTCTCAGACACTTACTTGCTGTGTCAACTTGGACCAATCATTTTAATCATATTTGCCTTAGTTTCCTTATTTGTAAGATGAGCCAGAGAAGTAAATTCGAACCACTCCAACATCTCCACCAAGAAATCCCCCAATGGCTTCACAAAGAGTCAGATATGACTAAAAAAATGATTCAATAACAACATATATTCCTAGTACTGTACTAGTTAGGTGTGGAGGATAAAAAAATGTTGCCCCTAAATAATATTACTGAATAAAACTACTGTCTATTTAGGGAGAAAAGGCTACACAAATTAAATGAATAGAAAACAGTTATGAAACCCACTACTTAGTTGTTACTGCTCAAATTGTATTTATTTATTTAAATGTCATATCTACTAAACTCCTATCAGTAGCAGATAACATAAAACAAATACATTTTATGTTTGTTTCTTTGTTTGTTTCATCTTTGGAACCTTGGTGCTTATCTTACGTAATATTTATAAAGCACTTAACACAGTACCTGGCATATAGTGGGTATTAAATATATGCTTGTTTCCTTCCTTCCCTCACACAGTTGCCAAATAGTCCTGCATTATAGATCTGACCATGTCATTAACCTATTCTATAAACTCTAGTGTACTCCTTATTACTTCTAAAATGAAATATAACACTTTAGTGTCATTTAAATCCCTCCACAGCTTGACTAATTTATCTTTCCAGTCTTATTATATGTTACTCTCTTGTGCATCCCTTGATACAGGCTTTTAGTGTTTTTCACACACTAATGATTCATTCCTTACATGCTATCTCCCATGTTCAGATCTCTGCACATGTGGTCCTCCATACCTGGATTGCACTTTTTGCTCACCTCTGTCTCTTAAAATCATGAGTTTACTTCAATGATTTGCTTAAATTCTTTGGCCACATAATGAGAAACTGAAATTCATTGGAAAAGACCCTGATATTGGGAAAGATTGAAGGCAAAAGGGACAGAAAAGGATGAGATGGATAGATAGTATCATATAAACACTGAACTTGAACAGACTTCTAGATATAGTAAAAGATAGAAAGACATGACATGCTGTAGTTCAGTATCATTAAAAAGTTGGACTGTCATTTTTGTCCTGAAGTGCCTGTCACAGTGTCTAGGACAAGTAGACAACTTTTTAAAGTGCTTGTTAAATTAAATTTAAATAATATAGCATCAAACACCTAATTATATCTATTTTTAATATAAAAGTATTGTACAGTGGAAATATTGTGGGATTTTATATCAGATTATCCAGTTCATATCCCAGCTTTGTCATTGATTCTTTATGTGATTCTAAACACTTCTTGTGCCTCCATTCTCCATCTGTCCACTGATGAATTTGGACTTGATGATCTGTGAGTCATTTTTCAGTCATGTCCAACTCTTCATGACCCCATTTTAAATTTTCTTGGCAGGGATACTGGTGCAGTTTGACATTTCCTTCTCCAACTCATTTCCCAGATGAGGAAACTGAGGCAAACTGGATTAAGTGACTTGCCCAGAGTCACATAGCTGATAAGTGTTGGAGGCTGGATTTGAATTCAGAAGAGGAGTCTTCCTGACTCCAGATCTGGCATTCTATCCACGGCACCACCTATCTGTCCCACAGATCCCCTGTAACTCTCTAAATGCATGATCTTTTGATTCTTTTTTTGGACGAGGAAGAAAAACCTTTGGTGAATGCTTTCCAAGTGGCCCTTGAAGGATGACTAGGACTTGAATCATTAAAGGGGAAGGACATTCTGGTATAAAGACTCAACTAGTGTCTGAGGGAGCTTAAGACCAGTCTTGGCCAAAAAAACCAAGATTACCTAGATGTCATTTTGTAGATCTTTCCAGATTTGTGATTCTTGTTTTCCTATTATATATAAAAGATGTTCTTGAAGTAATTTTAAAGTATTAAAGCTTACATTGCCTGGTATATAGTAGGTGCTTAATACATGCTTGTGGACTCATTTAGAATACACTGAGCTTTTTTGTATTTTCTATTTGAAGGATGTCAAGGGTTCCACCACAATTTCCTTCATCCTTTCCCCAACACAAACCCAGCCTCCCCTTTCTTTAGTAAAAATGGCATGTCATCTTTAGGACAAGCTGTCCAAATAGCCCACAATTTGGTATATGGCATTTCCTGGGCTGGAGGTTTGCCCTCCATGTGCCTTCTGTAGGGGAAGGCAATTAATTCCTTCACTTCTGCCTAGGAACAACAAGTGCTCACCCGGTCTCTCCACCCATAAGTTGTGTTTCTATAATGTCCCTAGATCAGCAGTAGAGTCCATTCCACATATGGCCCTGCGAACACTAACTTCACCCCAGGAACTACACAAAGGGCAAGACCCAACTTCTCCCTGAAGCCCTGGCCAAAAGCCATGACCCCATTTCAAGGGAAGGCATGGGGACTCCCATTGTCTCAACAGAAAAGGCCCCTTCAGCAAACCTCCTCCCCCCTCTAGCCCATGGCAATGTGACCTCCACTGTGTTTGCTGAAACTCTATTGTGTTCCCTTATTGTCTTGTATTATGAATGCTCAGGGCAATCCCTTCCTCTCCAGGGCCTGGACCCCCTCCCCTGTGCAGGGCTATTAATTGACGGGAGTTTCTCAGTCATTGTCATGAGGCACACACATGCCCTGGTAACAGAAACCATATGCAAACCCTTTAATGAATAGCTCTCGACCTACTCCTTGCATCCATTAGAAATATTCTATCTTTCTGTGGACGCCTGGCCCTAAGCAAGTCCCACAGATCTTGAAATCTTGGATCTGAAATCCCTGATCACAACTGTGGAGTCTGGGTCTTCTCTCACTTTGTACAGTGAGGCTGCATCAAGCCCAGCTTAGCAGGGGGGAGTGCAGCATCTGCCGGGGAGCCCCTTCACATGCCCATCTTGGGGAGGAGGGATGGGGAAGGGGACACAGAGGTTTCTTCCACTCAACAGATGGCAGGGTGCTATTGGCACTTGGTTTATTTGGGTACTTACCATATATGATTTCTTTTTATGAGGTATCACAAAAAGCCTTAGTGCAGTTTTATTTTTTAAATTATCTATATTAAAAATATATTAGTTTTTTTTTTTAAATAAAACCTTAAAACTGCTCTAAATCTTTTGGTACATCCCATATTTATCTATTTCCTTCTTGAAGAATAAAAAGCTTATTGAAGATTTAGGGAGGAAGGATTCTCTAGGATTCCTTTTTGGGGGGAAGGATTCTTGGAGATTTAAGGAGGCAGGATTCTTTGGGACAATGTGAAAATTCTCCGTTTAAAAAAAAACTGTGATGTTTTGTGAGGAATTGGCATTCCTAATTCCCTCAATTGCTAGTGCTCTCCCTCCTTATATCATCTATATACAAACATACAAATATATATGTAAAAATACACACACATATATATTTTTTTCTTTTATGCATACTTATCACTGTATATAATCTTCCCCCAATCGAATCTCAGCTTTTGGAGAAGAAGAACCAGTTCATTTTTTGCCTTTGGATTCCCAGAACTAGCACAGTTCTGGGTACATGGTGGGTGCTTAATAAATCTTTGTTGATTGATTAACTCTTTAAAATTTGCATTTTTCTTCTGAAAAAATCGCATTTCAAAACTATAACAAAGAGAAAGAAAAGAATAATTATGAACCAATGGTTCAATGGTTTCCATCATTTCCTCTTCCTCTTTTTACAGGTTATCTTTTTCCTAAGTTGAGAGTACACCCTTTTTGATCAGTTCCATCTTGGTATCATTCTTATTTCTGAAATACTCTTTTGCCTGATCCACAATGTCATTAATTCCTCATCATAGGTAACTTCTCTTGTCCACACTTTTTGAAAAAGTCCGATAATCTCCAAGATACAAATATCCCCTCAGGGCATGGTTTATCTCCTCCCTTCTCACCCTTTCTCCTTTTGTTCCCAAACTAGATATAAAAGACATCTGGTGAATCACACTATCTTCTTCTCTCTTATAATTCCATATTGAGAACATAACTTTCTTTTCAATTCCCCCCCCTTCAAAGCTTTGCTTTCCACATTTATACATTATCACATATGTTAACTTAAGGAAATCTTTGTTTATTCCTTTACTCATTAATTTCAAATACGTGTGTGTGTGTGTGTGTGTGTGATATCTGTATCTAGACTACTGTGAGCAATCTTAGGAATGTTGAGTAAGAGCACAAAGGAACTACCCATGTAGTCTAGTTTGTTTGTTTTACAGGTATAGAAACAAAGGCCCAAAGAAATTAAATGGGTCTCCCACGGGATAGCAGGTCGTATCAGACACAATATTCAAATACAGGTCCCTTGATTCTATTTGTACATAATGGGATATTAAAGGCTGAAATATAGACTTGATTCATAAAGCTTAAATGAATTAATGGATGGTTATATGAAAAATTAACTTTGGGGTTATGTAAACCTTTGTAGATATTGAACAGAAGGGAAAGGAAAAAGGTATTGCAAATCATTCCTGCCTTCCTCTCCCAACATATATTTCTTGGTGACTTTGTCAAAGACCAATCTCTTAGATAAATAGATCCACTAAAGTACTTCTTAGGAAATAGAAATTAGACTTGTGATTTCATTGTACAGTGAATTTCCAGAGAAGGAACTTCTCTCTACCAATACAGATTATAATTTATATGGATGGTCCAAAAGATGCAATGGACACTGTGTCAGAAGTGAGACTTGAATCCTGGTCTCCTTGGTTCCCAGGTCAGCTTCATTCCCTATACCATGCTGCCTCTTAAGTCAATCCTTACATTCTTCAATTAAATATTTATTTGGCTACTATGTCCCTGGCAGTGAGCGAGGAAGTAAGGATAAAAAAAGGAATAAGGAATATTTCCAGGCCTAAAGTATCTTATAATTAATACTATATTATTATTATAATTAATAATATAATATAATAAGTATATGAGTAAGTATATGAGATCAAAGAATTGATTGTGTCTGTCCACAAAAGTTTAAAAATCAAGCTAGATAAGGATACAATTTTCATTGTCCTTTCTTCCTCTTTCCCTTCATTTTCATCACTTGGGAATGATATGACAAAAAATTTAGTCTGGTAGCATAATGAATAAAATGATGAATTTGGTGTCAGAAAAACCTAAGTTTAAATCCAGCCTCAAATGCGGTCATTTGCAAGTCTATATGCCTCAGTTTTCTCATTTATAAAATGGGAATAATAATAACACTTACTGACCAGCCTTATAGTGAGAATAAGGAATGAAATGAGCCTTGACTAAGCATCCATGTGTCAAGCACTATACTAAACATTTAACAGACATTATCTTATTTGAGCCTCATAACAATTCTGGGAGGTAGATGCTATTATTACCCCTAATTTAAAGTTGAGGAAATTGAGGCAGAGATTAAATAAATTATCCAAGATCACAGTCAGTGTCTGAGGCCATGTTTAAACTCCTCTTCTTGTCTTTAAGCTCAACTTCCACTATTTTACCTACCAGTCTCTAAATCTAAATGAAATAATATTTGTAAAGTACTTTGCAAACATTTAAGTGCTATGTAAATATTATTTTTTATCACTATTATTTAAATACTCAATTTCTGTCAACAGTATCTCATTGGACTGGGTATAATGTCTGTAATCTAGACTGTTGGAGAGGCTAAGGCTGATTGATTTCTTTAGAGGCTGAGTTTTGCCCTGCTGCAGACTATGTTAATTGAGTGTCTTTGCTAAGTTTGTTATTAATACATCCAGCCTGTGAGAGTAGGGATCCACCGGACTGCCTAAGGAGAGGCAAACTCTCCTAGTTGGAAATGGAGCAAGTCAGAGCTCCTGTGACAAAGGAATCTAGCTCATGAGGAGTCCCTACATTTTTAGTTTGAATGAGAGAAGGAAAGAGACATAGAGATACAGAGACTGAGAAGCAGAGACAGAGGGAGATAAACAGAATTGAAGATAGAAACAGAGAGACAGAGACACTTGATCTTTTAAAAAATAAAATAAAGTACAACAGTGGGAATTCCAAAGTTTTCTGTTTTCTTGGCCACCATTACTGCTCCAAATAAACTGTAATAAGTAAGAGAGATAGAAAGGAGGAATCCCATAATTTTGAGCTTGTCTTTTCTTCCTTTCATAATTTTTGTCTATTTTTGTCCTTCAGCCTCCTAATTCCTTTCATTTCTCATTCTTCCCTGGCACACAATGTACAGTTACATATAATATTTTAGCCTGTGTCACTAACCCTTTTTTCTCATGTTACCAAAGCTCTTTTTTAACTGGTCCTTGGTTTCTGTAATCTCAATTATTTGTGTAATATTCCCTTTCACTGTTCTTTTTGTCAATGTTTCCTCATAGGATGGTATCATTTAGCTTCAAACATCAGTTCTGTTTTCTAAATTGCCTTATATTGTTATCATCTCTTTGTGCTTCTATAATGTATTTTTTTCCAGTAGCTCCCATTGCCAATCCCAATTGTCCCAAACGGGAAGCAGAATTTCTTAGTCTTTTCATTATCTGCCTTGACATCACATCTGTCTTTTCCTGTTCTAAACAAAATTTACTCAATCTGCATTGCTCCCTTTCCCCAACTTTCCTGACTTCATAAAGTTAATTGCAACCTTTAACATCACATGGTCTGAAAAAACACACCTTCTTAATTTTATATTCCATCACATCAGCACTTTCCTGTGAAAAGTTTGCCTTCTGTCTGTTCTCCTAAATGAGTAATTCTCTAGTATTGGCAGGGATGAAGAAGGTAAAAATTATTCCCTGCCTTTTAAATATATCTTTCTCAAGTATCTTTGTGCAGTTAGGCTATCTTTACTTTTCTCTCTCCCATTAGTCTTTTTTATACTCAATGAATATCCTCTTCATAATGTAGCTTTGTCGGCAAGGGATCTTTCTTTTAACAAAAAGTTGGGTTGTATTCTCTCTGCCTTTCACCTATCACCAATTTTCTTGGGAGGTAGGGATGGCATAAAGGCAATAAATAGTCTTTCATTCTACTTTTCCAGTTCAAAATATCATCTAATCAGAATATCATAAATCCCATATGCTCCCTGTTAAAATAATTCTTTAAGTTGCTTTCATATACATTAATTTGTGTTCTTCATAATATTTCAATGAAATAAATAGGAAATATTACCCCCATTTTACAGATGAGGAAACTGAGGTTCAGAAATATTGAGCCATTTTCCAAAGGACATACAGTTAGTAAATGGTAACACTAAGACCAAATGTCAATTCTTCTGGTCCTTGACCTACTGGCTACCTCCTATTTCCCCTACAAATTGTTCTCCTAGTTCTGGTGAACTACAACTTATGGGAAAGTATATATTCATTAATCCATTTGGGTTTTTGTTTGTTTGTTTTTATTTTTCTTTTCAGTCCTACCTTCTTCTTTTGGCATTCAACCTCACCCAAAGTCCCACCCCATATCTTTGGTGGTTCTTTAGCAAGTAGATATTAAGTACAATTGCCAAAGTTAAGTTAATATTCACTAATTCCCTCTCCCTTTCTCTTTCTATATTTTCCTTCATCCTGAAAAAAAATTACAACCACATTAAATTTCCTTCCCTTCCTCCAGCTCCCCCTTTTTTTTGCCTATTTTTAAATCATGTGACATAACTACTTAGGTCACATCTTCTATCCCTTGCTTGTGAATCACTGAAAAAATGTTTCTTGACCTCTAGCTCCAGGTAGGCACCCAATGACTTCTTGGATGACAAATTATCCTGTGAATTATTTTGTGTCCTGTTAACCTCTGACCCTTCCTCCAAAAAAAATAGTTATATGTATGTATGTATGTATATGTGTGTGTGGATTTTTTGGATCAGATCTATGGCAGAGCATTCTGAGCTCCTATTGGTCTGATCAGCCACAATCATACATACTGTAACTTGACTCTAACATAATGATGTCATTTTGGTCCTCTTCGAGAACAAAGGTCAACAACCAACCATATATTTATGTAGAGATATATAGATATATATAGAGAGAGAGATAGACTTTTTTAGAATAAGATTATAATTTTATATATTTTGATTATATATACATATATTTATATATACAAACATATATATTATGCATACACACATATGGGAAGATAGATAAGATAGATTCTTTTTCTTTCTAGAAGCCAAATAAAATTATAAGGAACCTGAGAGATCATTTAAATATATCCTGCCCTTTAAGAGATAATAATTATTGCTCACCTTTACATTGCATTTTCCAGATGAAACCCTTTCCCACAATGACCCTTTCTCCTCACTCTCCCTATTGCTATATTTTGCTTCCTTCTTTCCCCTCAGGTATCAGTCCTGAAGTATTGTTTCTTATCCAAGTTGGTCCCACTTCTTCCATCACTTCACTCTGGTCCCCTCGTCTTCTTGCCTTTGCTGCCGTTAGTATCGGCCTGGTCCAGGCCTTAGGTCTCTTGTCTTTCAAAAGCTGTGACCACGTTGGCTTCTACCCAAAAATAAGAGAATACTGTCCAATTCATGGGATCTATGGAGACTCTACACAAATAGAGTCACTTTGTTGTCTGGATTGGATAAAAATTAAGCTACAGAGCAGATGTGAAGACTCAGAACCCTAGAGCCCCCTTTTAATGGATTATCCTTGATTAATGAATGTTTCTCAATTTTATCTACTGACATTCCTCTTTCATATTTGTCTAAAAAGTAACTTTAAATCACATTTGAACAGATATCACAGAATCCCAAATCTCCCACCCTCTGTCCTTCTGTTTTTTTTTTTTTTTCTGGTTTCCAAAACTATATTTGTTCTGTCTGGTATGAATCTTACCAATGTCTCTTTGTCTTTTTGCATAACAATGATTGGAGAGCACCTTTCTCTTCACCCCTCTTCACAAACTTACCTTCCAAATTGTCTAATTGTGCATTTATCACCATTACTGATAAGCTCCAGAATTCCCCTAGTAAATACCATGAAGATTTAATGAATGGAGGGTGAGGGGTAGGCTACATAGAGAAACTGATAACATCCTCACTTCCAGTTAGCATAATAATCTCAAAGTATGTTTACACGGACTCAAACACAGAGTATTTCATCATTCGAGGTGGTTGCATTGTCAAGGTCTTCTCAAATGAAGAAACTGGTCAGATGGGGTGATGCAAGCCTATGGTCCCTACTACTGGGGATGTGAGGCTTATGCATTGTTTGAGTTTAGGAATTCTGAATTTCAGCACAGATAAAGTTGATTTGCTATCTGCATTAAGCACAATGTCAAATAGTGAACCTCAGCAGTAGGAGGTCACAAGGCTGTCTAAGGAGAGGCAAAAAAAAAAAAAAAAAAATAGGAAATGGTAAAGGGCTAAGTTTCTAAGCTAATCAGCAGTGACAATGAGTCTCTGACTGACTGGTCACTATATTTCTAGCCTCTTATGAAATAGGGAGACTCTGTACCAAAAAAGAGAGGGGGGGGGAATGAATGCCCCTGACAATAAAGATATGTAAAAAGAGACTTCCCATTTTTATCCATGTACAAAGTGCATTGAGACAAAGAATTATAATTCTTCTGATCATACCAGGGATAGATCCCCTAGTCAGAATCTCCCCTTAATACTTAGTGGCTTTTGGATATCTCACCCAAGAAATATAGCTAATCATCCCTTTTATTGCAAGAAAGGTTTGCCCAACTCATAAGTCCACAGTCAACAGCAGTAGTGAGTAAGAGATTTGAGATGTGAGGTGGTCAGAGAGAAGGAACAGTAGGAAGACCCAGGACATCACAAGAATGGGGATAGAAGAGAGATGGAAAGAAAAGAAATAAACATTTATATAGCACCTGCTATGTACAAGGTACTGTTTTCAGTTATTCAGATGTTTTTCAAACTTGTCTGACTCTGTGATGCCATTTGAGTTTTTTGGGCAAAGAAACTGGAGTGGTTTGCCATTTCCTTCCCCAGCTAATTTCACAAATGAAAAGCTGAGACAAACATCAGAAATGATTTGCCTCAAGTAACAAAGCTAGTATCTGAGGCCAGATTTGAACACATGAAGAAGAGTCTGTCTGACTATAGACCCATCATTCTATCCACTATACTATTTAGCTGCCCCTCAAAGTGCTATCTTAAGTGGTTTTTTAACCAATAGTATCTGATTTTTGATCTTCCCAAGTCTGAGATAGATGTTATTATGAGCCCCATCTTACACAGGAAGAAATTGAGGCAAACAAGTTAAGTGACTTACTCAGGTTCCAACAGTATTTGAGGCTGAACTTGAATTCAAGGCTTCCTGACTCCAGACCTAGTACTCCAGCCACTGCATCACCAACTGCCAGAGAGAGTTGAATCTGTAAGGGGACTGGTCAGGAAAATATTCCAAAATGTACAGCAATCACCTACCAAAAAAGGTCTTGAAAGCAAAAATAGTTTCTATCTAGAATGGACCTTCCAACAATCTAATAACAGCCCCCTTTGACACATTTCACTTTCTTGAAACCCAATCTAGTAATATGTTTAATGCTTCAGGGGTGGGGCTTACCAGAGAATTTTAAAGCAATTATTAGTCATTTATTGACTCCTTATGTTTCAGAATGGAAAGAGGGTACACAGAGAAAGCTTTGACAATGGTCTTGAAGTTATATTTGGGGGAGAACAGAAAAGGAAAAAATAGATCTCAGAATAAAAGGGGAGAATTACTAGGCTTGATGAATTACTGTGTAAACACCTTAGAAAAAAAGCATCCTTGTTAAATCTTGGCTATTATTCTTCTGGTTGGAGAAATTACATGTGGGCTATACTGAGTGGCCATGTTCACATCCATTTTGCCTTCATTATCAGCCTTCAGGAATAGATCACAAAATCTTAAGTAATTCACATCCCTGATTTTTCATATTATAGTGAAAGGGACTAAAAATGTGGTCTATTTTTAAGCCAGCACACTGGGAACACTTAGAGTCACATAATTCAGTCGAGCAATTAAAAAAAAAAATTCTTATTTCATGTAGTGACTTATTTGCTCTGAAGTAATATCTTTTTGCACTGCTTACTTAACATTAGGAGAGCTAAAGAATTCAGTTCTGCTGCAGGCTATACTTTTAACTCATAACATAACCTGAGGTCAAGAGAAATAAGCTCCTTATCTCACCTAAGTTCTTCAGAAGTACTTCACTTCAGTCCTTCTGCTCTGGAACTCCTGGACTTCATCGCTATGCCTTCACAGCATGGGAAAAAAGTAGACTTGTTGAGTGGGGCAATGTCCTAATGAATGGGCCAAAACTTGAATGTCCAGAGGACTGGAGAACACCTAGTTGACAGAAATGGAAGATGCTTGTTCTGGTTATCCTAACTATGTCCTTGTTTGTACCATACCCACAGGTTCCTGCAATTCACTCCCCTGAGATTCAACCTCTATTTCTGCTGTTGAGGAACCAGAAATGGATCATTTAAATTCTTTAAATTAAGCACATTCAAGAAATCCAATGAGAAGGGGAAAAAAATCAGTTCTTTCTCCTTCCTCCCAATTTTTTCTGTCTTGAATCAAATGTGTTGAAAGCATCTTAGAATGAGATTTACAACCACTCACAGCCTGTTTGTTCTTGTTTCACATCATACAGTATACCCAGAGGTTGCCTGATTACATAAGGTAACACAAGGAACAAGAAACAGATGTCAGTTATAGAATGGAGTGGAGGGGGAAAGGCAATTTAGGTGTGTGAGCTCCTTAGTGTAGTGGGTATCTACACTACACTTTAAGTGAAGAAGATCTGAGTTCAAATCCCATCTTGGACAGTTATTAGCTTCATGACTCTGAACAAGATATTTAACCTCTTGTGGTCTTAGTTCTTCAGATATGAAAAGAAGTTTAACTGGATGGCTCCTATGATTACTCTGAATTTTCTATTTTAGTAACAGAAGTCCCTGAGGCTCCGTTAAACACTGAGTTGTCAATGGCAGCCAAGAGCATTTTAAGGCATAGGCAAAAGCAGCTACTAAAACAGTTGCTCATCCTTTGTTCTTGAAGAGGATCATGGCATCAGGAAGATGATATCATGACTTGCAAGTGAATTGGATTTAAAAGAGGGAAAGCTATGCAAAGTCACCAATCTTGATTTCTCCTTTGGAGCCATCTGAGTCCAGTGGCAAGATATGGATCAGAATGACTAGAGGTAGTTCTAGATGACTAAAGCCAACGATTCCTTGAATGAAAGTCTGTCCTAGAGAAGTCATTGCAATGTGGAATTTTTAAAATGTTGGAATCCTCAGCTCTGCTTAAATAATGGGGTTAAGGGAAAAACAAAAATTCCAAAAACTTAAAAAAAATAACAGGTGAGCTTGTATGGAGAGTAGGGAAAAATATTCACAATCAGTTCTAATTGGCTATAAGAATTTGAAGACCAGGTGATTATAGGAAGAAGGAAGATTGTCTACATTTTGTTGATAAATAAATTAAGAAGGGAAAAGTAAAATCTGTTATCTTGACATCACACAAAAAGTCAGTGGTAGATCTAAATGTGCCAAGAAAGTCTGAATCTCCTCTTTCCCAATCTTGTAGCTTATCTATCAGACCAAATTTCCTCTAGGAATTTTAGCACTTATTTCATGATGTTTATTTCTACCTTCAATCCCTGTTGAAAGGATGAGGTGGAGTATCTGAAAATAGGGGATTTTAAAAATAGATTTAGGTTCGTGTTTAAGGGGAGGGAAGGGAGGAAAGGGGAAGTGTTAGTTTTTACATGCTTGTGTCTATGTGCCTAAGTTGAGCCAGACAATACCCATTTGAGTGACTTTTGTGGTTGTATGATAATAAATACCAAACAGTCCCTCCAGAATTCTATGTTAAGGCATGACATGGTTGGGCCATGTCTATCTGGATATATTCCAAATAAGTCCCACTGACAAACATGTACAGGGTGCCTTTAACATTTACTTTGGAATTAGAAGATGGATTATTTGAGCATGTATTCTGAAACCACAAGGCCACACTAGACACAGCAGAGAAAACAAGCTCCCAGCAATCCAAAAACAATTCTGGAGATAGAGAAGTCAACAAATAGGCAGGCTCAAAATATAGAACTGGGTACTTATGAAGCTCTGGTGCTTTCAATGAAGGGAAGGTAGCAAAAGGCTTGTTCTGGCTTGCACTGCGCTTTAATCCAGGAACTGCAAAATCAAATATCACCCTGTCCCACTTTGTAATGACACAAAGAAGGACAAGAATCATCTTTGTTCCAGTCCCCCACCCCTGCCAAGTCCCCTGCTCACAAATGCTTAAACACCCCTGAATCTCCACACCTTTAAAAATTAAAAATAAAAATCTGTGGAATGATTTGTTGTCATCGATAAATGTTTCATTTAAATTAACTAGGCTAGGGAAAGATCCTGGAAAATAACAAAGATGCCAAAGATATTTTCCATGCAAATTGCTAGGAATGTTCATAAGTACTTAAGGAAAAATAAGCCTTTACATCGAGCTCTCTTGTAGTTTTCTTAACTTCAAACTTCTGACTCAACTCAATTCCCTGGTTTCTATATAGCAGGTCCATAAAATCCTAGAAGCCATTTTCCTCTGGAGCAAAGGTCTGTTTGCATTAATGAGACTCTTACTAAGAATAAGAAACTCTTGGAATTGTAAGGGGTCTGGACTATTTTGAAGTCAAATACCTATAGTAGTTTCATGCATAATTATCCCTACCATATAGAACTAAGAAGTCTTATTTAGATGAAGGAGCATTCTGAATGTACCCAAACACTCACCTCTGGATCTAAGTATTTCTACCCCAGGACTTTCGATTCTCTATCCAAGGCTTTAAATTCATATCTTCATCTAGCAATCTCAGAGTTCCTATACCTCAAATCCTAAAAAGTAGGTGAGTTGAAAATCAAGATGGTCAGATTTGGAAGAGACATGATCAGTCATTATCAGGGTTTTTCTTTCTTCAAGCCTTGTCAGGAGGAGTTTTTAATCACACGGGAAATCATCTCAAAAAACATCCAGGAAACATTCCCAAACATACCTTTCCAATTCAGCCTGTTCACAATTTCACTTTCTTGTGAAATCCAGCCTCCTAACTGTTCTCTAACACATTTCCATTCACTATTCATTTAGCAAATATTTGTTAAGCCTTTATTATATTCAATAGTTTGTTATTTATCAAAGGAGATAATAATCTGCATACTCAAAGAACATAAAATTTGTTGGAGAGTGATAAAATATACAAAAATAAATAAAATACAAATTAAAATATAAATGCATAAGAGAAGTACAGAGATTAGGTGATAGATCGGTTAAGAGTTAATGGCATAGTATTAGTCAAAAAGCATTTAGTAAGAGCCTACTTTGTACCATGTACTATACTGAGTTCTGAGAATACAAAGAAAGGCTTTCTCCAAACTCAAAAAAATTCTCCAAAATTCCTGCCTTCAAGAAGTTTATAATCTAATGAGAGAGATAACAGGCAAACTACAATCTATATACAAGGTATGTACAACAAAATTGGAAGTAATTTCAGAGAGAAGGCACTGAAGAGATTGGAAAAGGTTTTTTTTTTTTTTTTCCAGAAGATGGGATTTTAGTTTAGTTTTGAAGAAAACCAAGAGGTGGAGATAAGAAGGAAGAGAATTCTAGGCATGGGGGACAATCAGTAAAAATGCAGGAATCAGTAGAACAAATGTGTTCGGTAAGAAAAAAAAGATTCCAGTGTCATTAGATCATAGATTAATAAAAGACAACAAAGTTTAAGTAGACTAAAAAGTTTACTTGAACATTAGAAAGTGTTCAAGTTATGAAGAACTTTAAAGACAGAGGATTTTATATTTGATCCTGGAAACAATAGGGAACCACTGGAGTTTGAATGGAAGTGAAGGGAGGCTTAGGAGAAGGGTGATATAGTCAACTCTGCTGTTTGGAAAAGATCACTTTGGCATCTATGAGAAGGATGAACTGGAGAGACTAAAGGCAGGGAACCCAAACAGAATTCTATTTTTGTAGTTCAGTGTGAGAAAATGAAGATCAGTACCAGAATGGTAGTAGTCAGACAAGAGAAGGGAGAATATAAGAGATATGTTATGAAGAAAGAATCAAGATTTGACCACAGATTGAATATAGGGGGAGGGAGAAGATGATGTAGGGAGGAGAAGACTATAACACATAAGTTTTGAGCCTAAGAGACTGGAAAGATGGTGATGGTCCTTGACATTAATGAAAGGCTTTTAGGGGCATCTAGGTGGCACAGTAGATAGAGCACCAGCCCTGAAGTCAGGAGGATCTGAGTTCAAATCTGACCTCAGATACTTAATACTTTCTAACTGTGGGACCCTGGGCAAGTCATTTCCCCAATTGCCTCAGTTTTAAAAAAAAGAGGGGGGGAGTTTGGGGAGGAAGAGAGAAGAGATGAGTTGAGTTTTGGATGTATTGGGCTCACTCTTAAGAAGAAATGAGAGGCAATGGCTGGAATTAGTCAGAATATCTTACTTTATTTCTTTAGTTCTCACTTTCTTCACCTATAAAAGGAAGAAGCTTGAAAGAGATAATCTTGAGTTTAGTTCTGCATCCTGAGATTTTAAGATCTAAACAACTACAGCTACCCTGAGGGAAAGGTTGGGATGACAATTAAATATCACCAAAGGTGAGAAAACTCCAAAGGTAACAAAGGTGTGGTATGTTTACTAGAAGAGTTTTCTTTGGGTCCAATCCATTATGAGTTTCCTCACCTCTCCTATTCCATGGCACAAAGCCCACATCTTCATTAATCTTCTACTCTCTGACTGAAATCTTGGGAAAGGAAGTGACCCTTATCTTTGCCAAGACTAGGCCCTCTGTATACCCTATCCCATCTCAGATATTATACAGGTACATGGCCCATGGACCACTCTATGCTTCCTTCAAGCCCTTCCTATTTTCTTTCTTTCTTTCTTTTCTTCTTCTTCTTCTTCTTCTTCTTCTTCTTCTTCTTCTTCTTCTTCTTCTTCTTCTTCTTCTTCTTCTTCTTCTTCTTCTTCTTCTTCTTCTTCTTCTTCTTCTTCTCTTCTTCTTCTTCTTCTTCTTCTTCCTCTTCTTCTTCTTCCTCTTCTTCTTCTTCTTCTTCTTCTTTTTCTTCTCCTTCTTCTCCTTCTTCTTCTTCTTCTTCTTTTTTTTTTTTTGCTGAGGCAATTGGGATTAAGTGACTTGCCTAGGGTCACACAGCCAGGAAGTGTTAAGTGTCTGAGACCACATTTGAACTCAGGTCCTCCGGACTTCAGGGCCGACACTCCACCCACTGTGCCTTCCTATTTACTTTCTACAAACTGTTCTCAAACATTCTCAGGTTTTCCTTGTCCTTAAAAATCTTTACTAGACTCAATCATCCCCTCAAATTAGAGTTCTATATCTCTCCTCCCTTTCATTGTCAAATTGCTAGTGATGTAATTCATTGACTCCACTTCTTCATCATCTCCTCACTTTTTAGCTCCTTGCCCTGTTATGCCATTCTGACAGTCTATGCAATATTCCATTCTTATAATTCTCCCATCCTGCAAAGAGGATAGAGGGGTACATTTTCTTCTCCCCATCCAGACTAAATTTATATTATATTCAATTTGATTTTTTTTCTTTCCACTTATATTATTGTAGTCATTGTAAGTACTGTTTTCCTGATTCTAACTTATTTAGCGTTGTATGAATTCATAGAGATCTTCCCCTTCTTTTCTACATTCTTTTTTCCTTATTTCACTTCTTCTTGTGAATTAAGCAATCATCAGCAAACATAAGCATTTCTATAGTTTAAAAATAAGAAAGAAGTTTGTATAACTTTCTTTACTTTCTTATGTGGAAAAATTAGTTAAGTTTGTTAATTTAACACTATCATAACAAATTGCTTTTTTGTATTCTTTAGAGGCTTTTCTGTATTCTTCTATGAATTTCCTTTTAAAAAAATGTTTTATGGATGATTGGAAGGAAAAGATATCTATTATTTCTCATAAACATATCATCCTCATGTCACTTTCTCGAGCAAAAAGTTCTTTGGATAACAAAGAAGTAGGGGTGAAGTAGAAATAAGTACTTTAAATGAAAAATGATTGAATAAATTCTGGCATATGAATGTAAAGAGAAATTATTGAACTATAAAAATGACAAATATGATGTATTCAGAGATCTACTGGAGGACTTTTACAAACCAAAGCAGAGTAAAATGAGCAGAATCAAGAGAACAACTTAACTTTAACTTTGAGAGAGCTCACAACTCTCATCAAAATGTCCACAATAGTGACTTCAAATGAACAATAATAAAACATATCCCCCAACCTCCTGACAGAAAAGTGATGGATGAGAGATACAAAATACAAAGGAAAATCGATAATATTATCCATTTTTGAGAATTTGCATTCTCAATACATTATCTGAGAATGCATTTTGTATATATATTCTCAAACGTGACCAATATATTGATTTTCTTTTGCAAATAATGTTTGTATCCTTTGACTACTTACTTATTGAGAAATGTTCCTTTGATTTTACATCAACAATATCTTAAGTACTAAATTCTGTGGTCTTTTCTCAGTCCTCATTCTCCCTGGTTAGGATTCCAGTGACAATGGAAAGTGAGGTTTTTTTTTTTCTTTATCATTCTCACTCCTCAACATATGGTTGCTCTGGTGATTTGAGGGGATTAGATGACTTCACATGTGATGCCAACATGTAGCCTAATCCAAAATGGCAAAGGATGAGAAACACCCAGAAGGTTACTCCATGCATGGAGTATGAACTCCAGAAACAATGATGATTTTGAGTCCCCAGCAGTATAGACATTCCAGTATTTCTGATTCCCTGAAGCTTATGATCTCTGAGGTTTCACGTTGTTCCTAGTTTTCCTCCTACTTCCCCAGTTCTTACTTTTCTATCTTCTTTGCTTACTCATCTTCCTCCTTCAGCTCCTAATGTAGTTAATATACAAGGTTCTTTTATCTTGCCCTTGATCACTTTTATATTGTCATTCTTCTACCTGTAATACATTCTTTTCTTTTCTCTCATCTTCTCTTATTTCAATCTACCTCTATTACTTCCAGAATGAAGAACAAACAAGGTAATTTCTTTAAAATTAAGTTCAAAATTTAACTCCTATAAGAGCCCATCCATTTAGTTTTGACCTTTCTTTCACTTTGTTTTCCCTCACTTTTTATCATAAACTTCAAAAGATTAGTCAACTAACAAGCATACACCAAGTCATTATTCAAACATTGCACTAAGGACACAAATACAAAGAGCAAATCAGTACTTTCTGATTCTGTCCAGGGAAACAAGTACATATAAAATTACATAGAGAATATATACAATAAAGGTTATTAAATACAAGTTGGGATGGGCATTAGTAATTAAGGGAATCAAGAAAGCAGACATCCTTGAAAAACATAGTATAAACAAATACTAAGTCATTTGCCAATAGATAAGTGATTAAAATATATGAGTAAGTCATTTTCAAAAGAATTGTAAATTCATTATAGGAACATATACACAAACTCAAATTATGAAAGACAGCTCCAAATTACTAATAATAAAAGAAATGCACACTTAAGCAACTTTAAGAATTCATGTAATTACCATCAAGTTGACAAAGGTGACAAAAGTCAAAAATAGTTTAGAATTATGCTCCCAAAATTGACCCAAAAAATTCCATACTTTTTTATTTTAAAGCCCTACTTCTATATAGGAGGTCTAGGAGGTCCAGGAGGCCAAAGACATATATGGCAACTTTTTCTTTAGTGGTTAAAATCTAAAAACAAAAGGCAATTCATCAATTGGGATGTGGCTAAACAAACTGGACCAATATGAAGACTTCAAAGAAGCATAAAAAGACATATGAATTAATGTCAACAGACATAAGCCAAATTAGGGAAATAATAGGCATATTGTCTATAACAATGTAAACAGAAGGTATTAAAAATGAACAAAATAACATTTAATAATAATAAAAAAGCTTGGTCTCTGAGAAAAAAATAAAATAATGTACTTCTATGTCTTTACTGGAGAGCTGGGAGTCTTTGTATATAGAGGATTGCACATGCTTTCAGACATGGTCAATGTATTGATTGATTTTGATAATTTTTTAATTGTAAGGGAGGGTTCATTATGAAGGGAAGAAGAGAAGGATTATACTCAAAACTTAGTAACATAAAAACAAATGTTATCAATTAAAAACAAAGAATGTTTTAAAGAAAAAGAAAATATCATATGTAATTTTCAACTACACAACCAGAATTAATAAATTTAGGGAAAATTAGAGCAGAAGGACTTGTAATCAAGATTAGCTAAATAAAATACAAAAACAACCCCATATTTTAATACAAAATACATTTTTGGAGGTAATAGCCTTATTAACATCTCTAATGACATATTAAGAAAGAGAATCAGACTTGGGCAGATGAAAAAACCAGAAATGGTAGAGAGGCAAAATATAATTTCTAAATCAGAACCACAGAATCAGAATTAGAAGGCCACTTTATCTAACCCATACCTGAACAAGATTCCTATTTAAGATATATTTGACAAATGATAGGTCTAGCTTGAAGAATTCCAGTAAAGCAGGCAGAGCCAAGATGGCAGAGAGTAGACGAAACTTTGTCTGAGCTCTTCCTGACTTCCCTCAGAATCAATCCTAGAGCAAGCCTCTGAATAGATCTTGGAATGACAGAACCCAGAAATATTCAGAGTATAATAATTTTCCAGCATATGAAATCTTAGAAGGACTTTAGAATATCTCAATAAGGCGGGGAAACATGGCCCAGCACAGGTCCCACGTGGGGAGCTCAGGGTGGACAGGCCTGATTTGGGAAATTTCGTGGGAGGCCCTTATTTAAAATAAAAGGTATTAGCTACCCTGGCCTAGTTCAGAAGACCAGTGGATTAGCAGACTAACTATGAAACCTCCAATTCAATTACAGAAGGCAAATAGTGAGCCAATGAACCATAGCATAACAAGCAGGACCTAGCTAGGTCCATCCAGCACAGCAGGAAAGCCTGCAGTAGTATTGGTCCCAGCACAGTCATTGAGAAGCCTCTGTTGCCCTGTGGAGAAAGCTCAAGACAATCTTCCTTATGCCCAAGGAACAGACCTCAATCTTTAAAAAGGAGCAAAAAAAGCAAAAAGAGTTCTGACCACAAAGGATTACTAGGGAGGTAGGAAAGATCAGAATACAAACCCTGAAGAGAACAAAAAAGGGAAAACACCTTCAGAGAAGTCTCAAAGAGCAACATGAACTGGTCTCCCAAAATGCTCTTTTAGAAGTGTTCAAAAAGGATCTTAAAAGAGAGAAGAAAATCGAGAAAAGAAGTGAGAGCTCTTCAGGAGAGTTTGGAAAAGAAAATACAGAAATTGACTGAAGAAAACATGTCCTTTAAAAAAGTGGGAAATGGAAAAATTTGTACTGAAGAAAACAACTTCCTAAAAAAAAAATAGATTTAGCAAAATGGAAAAAGAAAATAATTCCTTGAAAAATAGAATGGTGAAATGGGGGGAAAATCCCATTGAACAAAACAACTCCTTTAAAAGTACAATTGGCCAAATGCAAAAGGAGGTTAAAAAGCTAACTAAAGAAAATGATTCAATAAAAATTAAAATTGAATAAATGGAAGTGAATGACTCAATGAAACATCAAGAATCAGTCAAACAAAACCCTAAAAAAAAAAAAAAATGAAAAAAAATTGGAAAAAATGTAAAATACCTCATTGGAAAAACAACTGATCTGGAAAATAGATCCAGGAGAAACAATCTAAGAATTATTGGACTAAATGAAAGCCATGATGGAAACAAGATCTTAGACAACATCTTTCAAAAAATCATCAAAGAAAACTGCCCCAATATCCTAGAATCAGACAGTAAAACAGTCATTGAAAGAATCCACCAATTATCTCCTAAAAAACACCCCAAAATGAGTGTTGTAACTAAATTTCAGAATTATCAAATAAAAGAGAAAATACTGCAAGCAGCCAAAAATAATAATTCAGATATGGAGTAGTCACAATCATGATTACCTAGAACCCAGCAGCTTCTACTTGAAAGGACTGAAGGGCCTGGAATATGATATTACAGAAAGCAAAGGAGCTTGTGCTATAACCAAGAATCAAGTACCCACTAAAACCTAAGCATTATCTTTCAGGGGAAAGATGGATTCAATGAAATAAAAAATTTTCGATTATTTTTTGATGAAAAGACCAGAAGTGAATAGAAAATTTGATCTTCAAATACAAGATTCAAGAGAAGTATAAAAAGGTTTAAAAAAGAAGGGGAAAAAAAACTATGTTTTTCAAAGAGTAAATGTTTTCACCCCTACATGGAAAGATGAATTGTATAACATTTGAGAATTGTACCATTTACAATAATATCTTAGAAGAGAAGTACTTAAAAGGTGGAAGTATAAGATGATTTTAATGTGATGATATAAAAAAGAAATTAAGGGTAGAAAAGGGATTGTATTGGGAAAAGAGGAAAGGGAAGGTAAAATGGAATAAATTACATCACATGAAGTGATGCAAAAGAACTGTTACAGTGGCGGGAAAAAAGGGAGGGGGATGAGTATTAATCTCATAGGATTTGGCTCAGAGAGTTTTAAATTTTAATTATACAAACTTAATTTGGTATAGAAATTTGTCTCACCCTGTAGGGAAATAGGAGTGGGAAGGGAGAAGTAAAGGGGGAGACTAATAAAGGGAGAGCAGAAATAGAAGGAGAAAAGAATAAGAAGGGGGAGCAGAAAAAAGAGAGGGAAGATTGAGGGAGATAATGGTCAAAAGCAAAATAGTGGTGAGAAGGGGGGTGAGAGAGAAAATATAAATGAATGTGAATGGAATGAACTCTCCAATAAGAGAAGCAAATAGAGTGGATTAAAAGCCAGAATCCTACAATATGTTGTTTACAAGAAACACATCTGAAGCAAAGATAGATACAGAGTAAAGTTAAAAAAAAAAAAAAAAAGCAGGCTTAGTGATCCTGATTTCAGATCAAGCAAAAATAAAAATAAATCTAATTAAAAGATAAGAAAGAAAAATACATCTTGCTAAAGGTTATCATATATAGTAAAGTAATATCAATATTAAACATATATGCACCAAGTGGTATAGCATCCAAATTCCTAGAAAAGAAGTTAAGTGAGTTGCAAGACTTAAAACTATACTAGTGAGAGATTTCAATCTTTCTCTATTAGAACTAGCTAAATCACAAAAATAAATAAGAAAGAAATCCAGGAGGTGAATAGAATTTTAGAAAAGTTAAGTATGATAGATCTTTGGAGAAAACTGAATGGGAATTGAAAGAAATACACCTTTTTCTCAGTGGTACATGGTGTGCAAAAATTGACCATATATTAAGGCATTAAAAAAACCTCACAATCAAATGCAGAAAGACAGAAATAGTAAGTGCATTCTTTTCAGATCATGATGCAATAAAAATTACATGCAATAAAAGGCCATAGAAAAATAGACCAAAAATTAATTGGAAATCAAATATAATCCTAAAGAATAGTTGTGAAACAACAAATCATTTCATCTAATAATTTCGTCCAAGAGAATGACAATAATGAGACAATATACTAAAACTTATGGAAGGCAGCTAAAGCACTTCTTACAGAAAATTTTATATTTCTAAATGCTTATATGAATAAAATAGAAAAAGAAAATATCAATGAATTGGGCATTCAACTAAAAAAAACTTTAAAAAGAGCAAATTTACCCTCCCCTAATTAAATATCAAATTAGAAATTTTGAAAATCAAAGACGAGATTAGTAAAATTGAAAGTAAGAAAACTGTTGAACTAACAAACAAAACTAAAAGTCAGTTTTATGAAAAAAATAAATGGTGGGAAGTTTTCTTTATATTGAACCATATTTTGCCTCTCAATAATTTCTACCCATTACTTTTAGACTAATTTCTCTTCCATACTGAAAGAGAGAAGGGAAGGGGAAAAGAATGAGCATTTATATAATACCTGCTATGTTTCAGGCAACTGTTAAAATACTTTACATATATTATCTCAGTTGATTCTCATGCCAACCCTGACACAAAATGCTGTTATCCCCATTTTACAAATGAGGAAGTAAAGGCAGTTAGAGGTTAAATGATTTGCCCCAAGTTATAAATATAGCAAGTGCCTTACACACTTACTATATTTATGACTTGGGGGACACTTACTATATTTATGACTTGGGTTATTATTCCTGTTTTACAGATAAGGAAAACAGGGCCGGGAGATTAAAAACGAACAAACAAAAAACTTGCCTATAGCTAGAAAGAAGTTTATGATGTATTTTCAATCTGATCTTTCTAATTCCCAAATCCAGTGTTCTGTCCAGACAGATAATTGGTTCCACAGATACAATGTTGGACCTGAAGTCAGGAAGACCCCAATTCAAATCCTTTTTGAGAACTTGTTAGCCATGTCATCCTCCTAATGGTCACTTAATCTATGTTTCAGTTTTCTCAATTGTAAAGTGAGGATAAAAAAATTTCTTTGTTGTTTAGTATTTCAGTCATGTCTGACTCTTAGTAATCTCATTTAAAGTTTTCTTGGCAAAAACACAGAAGTTTGCCATTTCCTTCTCCATGTAATGCTGGAGAAACTGAGGCAAAGTAAAGATTAGAGAATATTTAATAATTTAATTTAATTTAATAATTTATTTAAAAGGGAGGATGGGATGACCTAATGTGGGGGAGGAACCCCAGAGATGGGGGGAAAACATCTTGATAGACAGTATCTGACGTTCTGGTAGCTTGGGATGGGGAGAGGCATTCTGATATTCTAAAACATAAGATCTTTTATCCTTATTAAATATTCTAATAAAGAGGGAGGGGAGGTTTTGCAGGACTGAGTTTTGAGCTGACAATTATAAACTGAAGCAGAACAATTAGAGAAACTGAATCAGGACTAGGTTGGGATAATTAGGGAAACTGCGTCAGGACAATAAAAGAGAACTGTGGCATAACATCCAGCCTATTCCTCAGATGAGAAAACTGAGGCAAACAAGGTTAAGTGATTTACTTACCCAGGGTTACCCACTTAGTAAGTATCTGAGGCCATATTTGAACTCATAAGATGAGTCTTCCTGATTCCAAGTCCAGTGCTCTACCTGCTGCCTCACCTAGCTGCCCCATTGGGCTTGTCACTTAACCTCTCTTTGCCTCTGTCTTTTCAACTGTAAATTGAGTATACTACTCAATAAGGTTATTTTGATGCTCAAATGAGATAATATTTATCAAGCCCTTAGCATAGTCCTTAGCCAACAGTAGATACTTAATAAATGCTTGTTCCTTTTCTTTCCCTATATGCTACATGGCAATTGTTGGTAGTAAGTTCTGACAATCTGTCAGAGTCTTTCAGAACCAAGAGTTTCCTTCACAGCTTGATGAAGCATCAAAAATTGGCCTTCACTGCAGACCTGGGATCTCTGATTTATATTTCAACAATTATACCTTTGTTACGTTTAACAAGATTCTCTTTTTAAATGCAAATACTCTTGTAATGTCTATCAGTCATCCTCACTGACTTAATATAAAAGGTGCCCCAAAGTGAAACAGAATTGAAATAATCCAGGTAATTGGGGCAAAATTTCTACTTTTGGAGACTTTCCCTTGGGCAAGGTTGTTTTGGCCTTCCTCTTGTCCTGGCACATCTCCCTTAGGCCAAATCACTATGAGCTATAGATGCTCCAACCTTCCCATTCCCATTGCCCTCTGGGCACATTACTGCTTCCCTGTCCTTCCCACTTTACCCCTCCCAAAAGGCCTGATGGAAATATGTCTGTTTTTTAATGAATGTAACTTCCTTTTTTAAGCAAAAGGAACACAATAAAATTATGAGAACAGGAATTGCAAAGGGAAGGTATGACTAGGGCTCAAAGGAAGTCATTTTCTCTTTCTCCTCCCAGACCTCACCATAAAGCCCCATACAAATCCAAATAAAATGAATTCTGTCTTCAGAGCTCACATCCTGTAAAGTGTTACTGAAGTGAATTCTCTAAGACAATAATGCCAACCTTATGGGTGGCAATTTTAGAACTGAATTGGCTATAATATAAATATATAAGAATATATAATAGCTAGCATTCACATGGAATTTTAAGATTTGAAAAAAGTTTATAAGTTTTATTTGACCCTTATACTAACACTGTAAAGTCAGTATCACTATTATCTTCATTTTTCTAAATGGGGAAAGTGAGACTTAGGAAAGTTAAGTGATTTGCCCAGTCAATAAGTGACTGATTCAGAATTTGAATCCCCAGCATCAATACTCTCTTCATTGTGTCATCTAAGTAACCAAAGATTTTGTTGGGGTGGTAGGTATGCCTGTCTTTCACATCTTCTGGAAAAGATGAGTCTTGGTTCCCTCTCTCTCTTTTTTTCATAGTCCAATTTGTTAATTTAATAAAACATTTTAATTCATTATCAAGTAAATTTAATGAAGCACAATTTTTTAAAATTCCAAATAAAAGCATGCTTTTCAAAAATTTATTTTTGACCTTTTATTTTTTATTTATTTATATTTTGACCTTTATGGTCAAAACTATGAAGCACTAGCAGTCTTAAAAGTAGTTAATAAACCTATTCACAAGATTTCATAACATTTTATAGAATCTCAGAATTTCAGAATAGTCATTTAATTCAACTTGGATCCACAAAATACTCCCCCAAATTGGTCATCCAAACTCTGCTTGAAAACTTCCAGTGAGAAGGAACTCATCACCCTCCTAGGTAACATATTGTTCTTTTGGTTAGTTTTGATCATTGGGAAGGTATTTTTCCACTTTCTTTGTTACTCTTGTCTGCTGCCTCTCCCATCTCTTCCGTCTGTGGTCAAATGGAACTTATCTCAACATGTTCCAAAGAATAGCTTTTCAAAGTATTTGAAGAGAGTGATCCTGTCTCCCTAAAGTCTTCTTCTTTTCAAGCTAAATATTCTCAGTTCATTCAGTGCTCATCTTGACATAACTTTGTGGTCCTTTATCACACTGTTTCTCCTTCTCTGAATGTACTTCCACAAAACACAGGATTCCAGTATTGCTCACGTCTGCCTGACATATCTTCAGTGATGGCAGCAATAGCAAGAAGTTTGAATTGCCACTTACCAGGGGATCTGATCACCTCCTAAAAACTCTCCCTTCCCAGGATATTTCTTTAACTTGTAATTCCAGAACAGCTGATCAGCACAAAAGAGCAACATGTCTGGCCTTAGGTCAAGATTCCCTAAACCGTCAATGGGAAAATTTTGTTTGGCATATTTCCAAGCCATTTGTCATCACTATCACCACCTCTCTACCACATCTCAACTTCTACTTAGTTTGCCAGGATTTTCAGTGGAATGGAGAAGAGAGACAAGGAGAAAGAAACCTAAGCAAAACAGAGACCACAGTTCTCTCCCTTGCTCACTTGGAAACTTCATTATCAGCATCCTATCTCCTACTGAGATAGCAAATGAAAGTAGATTCTTCTAAAAAAATTTTTTTAAAGCTAAAATTGCTAACTTGACTATATAACTGACCGAGTCAGGAAAAGATCTTTTTAGTTATCCCCTATATATATTCAGATACATAATTATATTTTAAATTTAAATTAAATTTTAAATTTAGTGGGGTACATAAAGTGAGATAGAACAGTATTGTGCAACAAAGTCTTGGGTAAAAAAGTCATCAAATAGTGTATCTACTCTTTGATCCAATGATATCCCCAAAAGGAGAATAAAGAAAGAGGAAATGAACACATATGTATGCATATTTGCAACAGATTTTGCACTAGCAAAAACTAAAAATTAAGATGGTACCCATCTTTAGGAAAATTGCCAAACAAAATCTGGTACATGAATATAATGGAATATTATTGCATTATAAAAATGATGAAAGGGATAGGTTTAGAGTTAAGTCAAGCCAACAAGCATTTATTAAGTATTTAATATATGTCAGCTACTATGCTAAGTGATGGGGATAAAGAGACCCCAAAAAAATCTTGTCTCTGCTTTTAAGGATTTCAGTGTAACAGAAGAAACAAGAAGCAAATAACTCACATACCAAAAGATACATACAGAACAAAGTAGAAATAAGCAACAAAGAGAAGACATTAGCATTAAGGAGGATAAAGAAAGACTTCTTGTTAAAATGTGGAATTTTAGCTGGGATTTGAAAAAGCCAGACAAGACAGAAGATGGAGCTGAGTAGGAAGAGAAATTCAGGGATGGGTGGCAGTCCATGACTATCATTCAGAAGATGGAGAGTCTCGCAGGAGGAATGACAAGAAGGCAAAGGATCCCTGTATCATAAATGGGAAATGCATAAAAAAAGACTGAAAAACAAGGGATGGAATAATGATATTGAAGTAGCAGGAAGTACAGTGAGCTTCCTCCAACTCTCCAAAGAAACAAAAACGCAAACAAACAAAAATCCTATCTTCCGAACAAATATAGAAAATACGCCAAATCAAATCTTCATGGGAAATTTCACCCAAAACATGTCACAGCAACTCACTTTTCTAAGCACAGATCATCATAGAAAAGTCGAGAATTCTGTGGAGAGTGAGGATGGGGTCTGGCCAAAAACTTGCTCTACCCAGCATTCCAGGATCCAGGGACTAAAAGAGGGTTGAGTTATGCATCAAAACAAAGAGGTATAGTTTCTTACTCATTTCTGGGTCACAGAACTAGGACTGACTGAAGAGAGTAGCTAGGCTAAGCAGTGATATTCTAAGATGAGTAGCAGTTGCTGGCCTTAGACTGCACACTGAGAAAGGAATAAATTCAGAAGCAAATAGCAGCTGTCTTAGACTATAGGAGCAGAAAGTACTGTTTCAATCTCCTGCCCCATCTGAAACCTGCAGGGGAATAACCAGGTTAGGAATTTCAGACCAAAGGGAAGTCTCCAGTTGTGTCTCAGTGAATTAGCAGAACAATCCAACAAGTCAATGGTATGGTGGATATCCTTTTAAGAAGGAGTGGGTTTAGGGGGAAAGATGATGAATTCTATGTTGAATATATTGAATTTAAGATGTTTATGGAGCATTCAGATGGAGACCTCTAACAGTGAGAGATTTAGGACTTAAAATCAGGAATGAGATGAAGATTTCATAAGGAGATTTGGTTACTCTACATAGAGAAGATAATTGAATCCATGAGATCATTATAAAAGAATACAGAAAGAAAGTCCAGAGCCCATACACAGAAGCAATATAATGATGAAGCACTTGCAAAAGAGACTAAGCAGTATTACTCCAATAGATAGGAAGAAAATTATGGCAAAGCAGCATAATTAAAATCCATGGAATGGAGTAACCAGAAGTAAGGGATTTGGAGTTATAAAGCTAGACGAATTTTTTTCTATCAACATTTTCCAAAAGAGCGTGAATATTGATCTAGGGGATATGATTAATCCACATTGGCCATGAAAAAAAAGTCACAGTATTACATGGGTTTACCCAGAATGCTCATTAGATTAAGATGAATTAAAGATGGGGATAGAGGTGGGCAGGAAGTAAAGAGTACCTTGATCTTTATATTTCCCCACAATGCCTTGCACAGCAGAATAATATCATAAAGTGATTGGGAGAACAACATACTGCTAAAACTGTATCATTTAGTCTAGTAAGCTATGACAGTCACCAGACTCTATATCTCTCTAGGTGGATATGGTCTCTAGGCTGCTGGATACTAGAAAGCCAAAACACTACCTAGTTCTCTAAGACCCATCTTTGAGTATGCCCTCCAGGATTCTGGATCTTTCAGCAGCTCTTGGCCCATCAGCAAAGGTCTGATTTCTTTTCACCCCTTCATGTGACAGGGCATTGTACACTCCATTGTTGGCCACTTGGGCATCTGGCCGGCTGCCCATTTCCTCCAGGCAAATGCATACATTATTTCTTGAGCTTGGGTGGGATTTTTTTTCTCCATTTTGGTATTCATTTGAGCCCAAGAAAGAGGGTGGGGGCAAAGGGGGGATGTAGACCAATCTATTCCCTATTGCAAATATTTTGACAACCTATTGGTACCCTCAGATTTCTAAGGCAAATAGTTTTTGTGCAATGGGATAGGGCTTCTCACCTACCCAAACCTTTTGTGGGATAATAAGAAAAATGGAGCCAGAGGATCTGGGTTCAAATGTCACTTATGCTCTTCATTCTCTGTGTAACCTTAAGGAAGTCACAACCTTTCTGTGTCTAAATTTCCTCATCTAAAAAATAATTAAGTTGGACCAGATAGCCTTTAAATTCTTTTTCTGCTCTAAAGCTATAAATTCTTACAAGACTCCACTTATTCCCAAAGACCTATTAGTACATCTAAATGTGATCTTTAATCAATGATCATCTTTTCTCTAAAAATCTTATATTCCTCTGTCTTGCTACTTCTATTTCCCCTTGGCTCATAAGAATGGGGGAAGTGGTATGACTGGTGTGTAGGGGGAGGGAAGAATGTAGCACCAGGAGGGAGAAAGAATTCCCCTCTGAAAAGGAGTCTTGCATTGACTTGCTGGTTGCTCTTTGAAATGCTTTCCTGCCCAGCACCTTTGCCCCAGGACCAAGACCAGACTAGTTTGTGAACCTGAGATGTGGGGACTAGCCAAGAAGCTCTGTAATGTCATCTATGGCAGCAGTGTGGGTGGAGAGTAGAATTCTGGTCTGCTGGGGGCTCAACGTTCTCAGTTCTGTCAGAGCACATCTGGGAGGAAGGTGAAAGGATAAAAAGGATCTCTGCCTCCCTCTGACTCTCAGCACCCAGGAAATCTTCATTCTAGATCTCAGGGCAATCTGTTCCCAGTTCCATATTATTCTGGACTCCTAACAACCTATCCCTGTAGGCAAAGGTCCAGCTATAAAATAAATTCAAGTTCTCAGTCCGTCAAAAAAAAAAAAAAAGATTTATCAAATACTGGCTGTGTGTCCAGTGCCATAAAAGTCATAAAATTCTCTCATTCGACAGAGCCTCCATCCTCAAGGACCTTATAATCTAATTTGAGAAACAGGAAAGACACACATGAAATAGCAGTCTGCAACAACAGTCTATATAAGCCAGGGTTAAATTGTTTAACAGGAAGGAGCCTCGACCATTGACAATCCATGCTTTCATTTCCTTTCCTTTCCTCTCACTCTCTTCCTAAATCACTACAGTCTGTCTTCTGACCTCAACATTAGAATGAAATTGACCTTTCCAAAGTCATGGAAGATCTCCTAATTACCAGATCTAATGACCTGTTCTCAGGCCTCAACCTTCTTGACTGCTCTATAGCCATTGTGATATTGATCAACTTTTCTTTTTGACACCCTCTTCTCTCTAGATTTTTGTGACACTGCTTTTTCCTCCAAACTGTCCAATAACATCTTTTTAATCATCCAACCGATCCTCAAAAACCATAGGTATCTTCGAAGATTCTATCTTGACCCTTCTTTTCTCCTTTTATATTTTGTGAGTCCACCAACTCCCCTGAGTTCAATTATGTTTGTGTAGATGGCTCACTTCAGATTATCCAGACTTAACCTCTCCTGATCTCCAGCCTCATATCTCTAACTGACTTTTGGACATCTAAGACTAGATGTTTTATAAACATCTTAAATTTAATACATCAAAGACTGGAGTCATTATCTTTTCTCTAAACCTCTCTTCTTTTCCTAATTTCCCGGTTACTGAGAAGAATATCATCTACTTCTTGAGGAGCTTGGATTGGAAACCTAGGTGCCACTTACACCCCACAATCAATCTGTTGCCATGTCCTGATGATTCTTTTTGTGTACATTTTTGTAGCTCCTTCTCTCCTCTGATACTTGCACCACTCTTGGAAAGGTCTTTATCACCTTACTTTTTAAACTAATTAAATAGGCTTCTATTTGGTCTCCCTCAAATCTCTTCCTACTACAGTCTATCCACTAAGTGATCTTCCTAAACTCAGGTTAGCTATGTCACCCCTTATCCAATATACTCCAGAAGTTCCCTCTTAGCCCCAGGCTCAAATAGAAAATCCTTTGTTTGGCTCTTAAATCTCCTTATAACCTGACTCCTTCCTATTTTCCTACTATACTTGACTCCTGTTCATGTACTCAGACATTAGTTTCCTTGCTACAAGACACTCCATCTCCTGACTTCTCTGGACCCAAACAACAACCTTTGTAGGTAGAAGTAGGAACTGACTTTCTAGGGACCCAATTGGAACTGATCAATTGGACAACACAGATCTTTTCCTTTCTTTTCTTCTTTCCCCACTCCCCCCCTTTCCTTCTCTCTGTCCATTTAGAGTATCATACCCTTAGCAGCTAGTGCTCTGCCCAAAGAAGCATAAATTTTGATCACAGAAACCTCATAAGATATCTTGGGGTTTATAGAATGGATTTCTTTCTTAAGGACCATACCTTAAACACAAATAAATCACTCTGACTCTCTTTGATTAACCAACAATAGGCTCCAGGTCAAGTCCTGCTCCATCACTGTAAAAAAAAAAAAAATTGACTCAGAGTGAATGTAAATAGCAATTGTTTCTGTTTAGGCTAGAAGACCTCAAGATCTTTCCCTCTCAGGTAGATTTTTTTTTATTATATAAAACAGATTATCCCCTGCCTTATTTCTTAATCACTGATTGTCAAATCAAACTGAGACTGTTGACTTTAGCTTAAAAAGTCCAAGGTGCCCCATTGCCTCCAGAGCTGTCTCCAGTTGTGCTGATTTTTATCTGGTCACTGGACCCAGATGGTTCTAGAGAACAAAGTGAGACTGGCAACTTTTCATAGCTTTCCTCACTTAACTCCAATTTACTTTCATGTCCTGGAATCATTTCCCTGATGTCACATTCCTCTTTAAAAATAAAGGACAAATAACATCAGCTTCCTCCATTAGATTATAAGCTCCTTGACAACAGAAAGTGGTTTTTTTTTCCCTTTATTTGTATCCCCAGGGCTTTGCACATACTTTCTTGCTGACTTGACTGGATCTGAGCAAAAGTAGTACAAGAAAAGAAAAGAGAGACAGTGTGAAAAAGTGCACTGGATCTGGACAGAAAAATTGAGTTCAAATGCTGCCTTTGCAACTGATACCAGTATGATATTAGGCAAGTCACTTGACTTCTCTAGCTAAATTTCCCTATCTCTAAAACAAATTGTACTATATAGTCTCTAAAGTCCCTTCCAACACTAAATCTCAGATCCAGGGCAGGATACAAAAAAATTTGTATTAAAGAGGCCCCAGAAATAGGGTGAAACATGAAAAAAAAAGGAGAGGAGATATTTTTCTTCCCTTCTTCTATCAATATCAGAGTGATAGGTTAAAATTTCAGCCATCATCAGGTCATTTGGGAATGGTTTTAATTGGTTATGATCACTGCCTGACTTGATGCTGATGTAAGAACTTTAGAGTACACATATTCCCAACCCCCTTATTCACACAAGCATCAGGTCCCAGGCAGTTGTGTAAGGAAACACCAGAATAGTAACAGGACACTATCAAATTCTCAGACTGCTATTTAGTGTCTCTCTTGCCACTTCAAAAGTAACTCTAGGGGGGAGGGAGGGACCCAAGTGAGGCCTAGGAATCTCCAAATAGGATGATGTCTTCCAAATACACTCCTAGGGTGATAACCATAATATGATCCTGATATTTATTTCTCCAGCCAATTCCCATACCAACCACAGAGCTTACATCAAACTATATTTCTGACTTTATTTATTGAATTTTAGAAAGCAAATGCACCTAATGTTCTCTCTGTCCTCCTGCATGAGGAGACAAAGAATTCCTTTTTGATTAGAGGCTTTTGAATAGGCTCGCTCTTTAGTGTTCTCTAGAGGGCTTTCCCATTAAGGTGTGTTAAAATGGTTGCTCTCCATCTTCTGAAATTCAGTGATTCTGTAATCTTATTTCCTCTGTGACAGAAGAGAAAAGAATATAGCTAGAATAGCAAGCATCAGGCTCAGTATGATGATATCAGCCAATGGTAAAGAAGGTAGAGTAATAACACACTTGAGTTGTTCTCAGATTGTTACCATCTTTCACTTTCTGGTCCAATCTCTTGAATTATTGTTATTTTTTATTCCAAAATGAAAAAGCTGTCTTACCTCCCTCACAGCTTAGTTCCAGAACCTTATCATTCTCAATCCAAGATGTTCTAAGTGAAAAGCCATTGCCTCTATCTGAGTATTAATGAAGAAAGCCTATCTCAAATAAAATTACATGATGAAGTCTTCTCTAAACTACTCTAGTGCTCTTAAAGTCTCTTTATTTACACCAATACTTATACCCACTATGACACAATTTGGCATTGAATTGTTCTCTGTTTTATGTTTTGTCTCCATGACTATATTATAAGTTCCTTTAGAGCATCCCCAAGTGCCCAGTAGATATCTCAAAACAAATATCTTGTTTAAAAATTAATTCTTTATCTTAAAAAAAAAAACACCCTTTTCTCTATTCTAATTTCTGCAAAGAATACCATTCCTTTCCCTGTCACTCAGGCTCAAAAGTTACATGTCATCCTTAACTCCTTACTCTCTCTCACACACACCCATATCTGTATCCTGTCACTGTTGACCTTAGAAACATCTTTCAAATGTGCCCTCTTCTCTCCTCTGACATTGCAACCACCATGATAAGAACATTTATCATCTCATGTCTAGACTACTGGTTGGCCTACCTGCCTCAACCATCTTCACACTCCAACACATCTTTCAAATGTCAAATTAATCTTTCTAAACTACAAATCTTACCACATCACCCTCTTATACAGTAAATTCTAATAGCTCCCTATTACCTTTAGGATCAAATGCAAAATCTTTTCTCTGGCTTTTAAATTCTTTTATCATCTGACCTCTTCCTATTTTTCCAGTCTTCTTACTCCTTACTCCACATCCCCCCCCCAACTCCATGATTCAGTGACCTGAGCTCCATGTGGACTCTCCATCTCCTGACTCCAAGCACTTTCACTGTACATCCTCCATGTATGGAATTCTCTCTCTTCATTTCTACTTTCTGACTTCTCTGGCTTCCTATAAATCTCAGTTAAATCCCTCCTTCTTCAAGAATATATTTCCAGTCCTCTTTAATCTGAATGTCTTCCTTTTGAGGATAACCAAAATTTATTTTCTACATATCTTATTTGTACATAATTATTTACATTTTATCTCCTTCATTAGACTGTGGGCACCTTGGGGAAAAATGTCGTTGTTGTTTTGGCCCTTTTTTGTATCCTTGGCACTTGGAACAATACCTGGCATATAGTAAATTCTAGAGAAATTCTAGTACAATGATTAATTGAATGGCTGATTGACAGGAACCACAGTTTAAACTTCTTTGAATTCTCAATCCCACTAAGCAAAGGCCATACTAGGCAAATAGCCCATACCTAACAAATACCTGTTGACCAATGGCTATAATAGAAGAATGAGAGTGAGATAACAAAATGCAGTCAGGTGATAACAGTTCAAAGCTCTGATCTGGTAATGTACTAACTCTTATATATAACTCTTTAATTTCTCTGAACCTCACTATCTGTAAAATGGTAATAATATATATAATATACAAATTGGTTATAAGAATCAAATAATAATAATAATGACTATCATTTATATAGTACTTTGAGATCTCTAAAGCTTTGCATATCTCATTTGATCCTCTTCAAAACCAAGTGAAATAATGTATAAATGTTTTCAATGCTATGAAAATTTTGGTTCTTATTACTTTCCACTGGATTTGTGGATCAAGAATGGGTTAAAGTCCTGGATCTTCCACTTACTAATCCTATAATGTTACACAAATCACTAAAACTCTTTTTCTTTTCAGCTTCCTCATCTATAAAATACATGCTCTGCCTATTTCACAGGGTTGTTATGAAGATCAAATGAGATTAAAGTAAAGTTCTTGATAAACTATACAAGGGCAGATATAGGAACTAGACCCTGATATAGGGAATCCCAAATACAACAATACTCTTTAGCAATGCAGATCAGCATTTCCTCTGAAACATCTTAGAGAGTTGCTTAGAACACTGAAAGATTAGGTGACTTGGACAATTACACAGACATCATACATCAAAGGCAGAATTTGAATTAGGGTCTTTCTGACATAGAGGTCAACTGTCTATTCACTAGGGGCAACTAGATGATTCAGTGGATAAAGTGCCAGGCCTGGAATCAAAAAGACTCATCATTCTAAATCTGTGTTTGATCTCAGACCCATATTAGCAAGTGACCTTAAGCAAGTCCCCTAACCCTGTGTGCCTCAATTTCTTCATCTGTAAAATGATTTCAAAAAGAAACTGGCCCACTGCTCCAATATCTTTGCCAAAAAAAATTCCAAATGGGAATATGAAGAGTCATATATGACTGCAAAATGACTGAACAATGATATTCACTAAGCTATGTTTCTTCTCAAATAATAGAAACATAATTTATCATACTAATATCAACAAACCAGTGCTACAGTTAAAATAAATATTGTCTAAAGACTAAGAAATGGAACTCATGAAAAGCAGTGGTACATTGCAGCAAAAATATAGTCTCTGAATCAGACCTGGTTTCAAATGCTAATTCTGACCCTTCCTAGCTATAATCCCAAGCAAAGCACTTAACTCCTCTAAACCTTAATTTCCTAATCTGTAAAATGAGGAATAATGATATTTGTACAATCTGTTATGGAAAAAATGCAATTAAAATGTTGGCTTGAGTCTGCAGTCCAGGAATGGAAAGGAAATTTTAGTTGAAGAAAGCTTCTTCCCAAACCCCAGTGTTATTGTCCAACAAATTCTTTTTCTAACTACCTCTACTGTTCAAAGTCTGAACTTAATAATAATCTACCCTTTCTGGGGTGAAAAACTAATGAAAGCTATAATTTTCCCCTGAATTATTTATAACTCTCATCACACCATTTATAGGAGTCTTGCTTCTATGATGATGGAGAATATCATATGTAGAGAATCTATTTGACAGCCCATGTGTTAGAAACAAGCCACATGCAGAATAAAATAAAGCAGGGTTATGAACCTAAAATGAATTCAGTGAATACAGTTTTTCCCATTATATTTCATTTCTAATAACCTTTAGGAACCATTCTCTTTTCCTCCTTCCAGGAGTATCCCTACAGCAATGAAAACCTATTCTATCCCTTTACTGTAAGATTGTCAGTCATCTCCCCACCCCCAACCCCCTTCACACGTTACAGGAACTGCTTCCAACAACTGCTTGTGGCAAGTGTAATTATTAGACCCTCTCCATTCCCTCAAGGCACTGCTCATCAAATTAAACTCTGTGTGTGTTTTTTCTTTTTATCTCCCTCCTCATGCTTCTCTTTTTGACTAATTATTCTTGCGTACTGGAAACACTCTTGCCAATGCTTTTATTAGAAAGTCTAGGCTTTAATTTTTTGACAATCACGAAGGTTCCCTTTGATTGTAACTTGCAATTTAGCACATAGCATTCTCCTGAGATCAGTTGCTGCACGTTGATGGGGAAGCCATCTAAATATATTTCTTGTGACGACCCCAAAATGGATTACCTAGCCATGCAGAGAGATATAACATAGACTCCTATCCAAATCAACACACTTCTAAATAAACAGTGAGCTATACAGGGGGGATATATTTATGTCCTTGGTAACAGATTAATCACCTTCTTTTATACAGGACAGAATGATCTAAATGTATCTTCCTGTTCTTTAAAAAGGAAGCCTTGGGTGGAGACCTAATCACATGCCATTGTCTGTTATGCATTCATAAAAAAGATGAACAATTATGGCACTTGAAGGAACCCTATCATCAACGGAGAGGAAAAGACTATTTTTCTGAAGCATGTGAATTCAGCCTTTATGACTAAATGACTACTTAAATCTTAAAACTCTAATCATTACCATTTGCTTCCTAAAAATACCCATCTCCCTTAATCCATATTTAGAACAGAAAACACGCGGCTCTTGGAATGTTTCTGCTGCCCTGAAATGAAGAGGGTATTTTCTCTGAGAGTCTCGATTTAGCTTTGGAGGGGCTTCAAAATAGCATCTCCCCTCCTTAACCCCTTTATTGCTGAGCTCCTAGGAAAGTAGGAGGGAAAAGTGGATTTCCCAAAGAGGGAAAAAAAAGATAAAACAGAAAAAAGAAAAGAGATTGACTATACACACATAAATTCAGATGGTGGCACCGTGCCACTTCAGAGAAGCAAAAGACAGATGCATAATCCCATGGTTACAGAGCAAAGCTGATAGACTTGTGTTATGGGTGCAAGTAATCTGTTACATTATGCTTTAAATCTCTTTGAGTTTTCCTACCTACAAAATAAGCTATGGGATGTAGGAGACTTGCCTGAACAGGGATTTTGCACAGAGATTCTATGCAAAGACATATGTAGGAAAGCCATTTGTGATCCTTCATGGAATAAGGCTCTGTGTGAGCAAATTATTAAGCCTATTTGAATGTATTTCACTAAAATAATAATTCACATTTGCATAGTACATAATATATATTTCCTTCTTTGATCCTAGTGATATCCCCAACAAGGAGAGAGTAGGGGTATTATTAACTCTATTTTATGGTGGAGGAAAAAGAAGTTCAAAGAGATTGATTTGCCTAAGATCAAATAGATAATGTATAGAACTAGAACTTGAACTCAGTTCTTTAGATCAACAATCAAACGCCAGGAAGGATCTCACAAGCCATCTAGCCCAATCTCCTCATTTTGTAGATAAGGAACCTGAAGTTCCAAGCAGCTAAGTGCCTTGTCCAAGGTCACACAAGCAGGAAGTATCAAAGGGGGGGGGATTTGAGTCCAACTGGCAGACCTCTCCTGACAGTGTTCTTTCCATTGTATCATGCACAGCTGCTGTTTTTCCCATTACATCACAGACTTACACATGACTTGAGAAAGTTAAGGATTTTTTTTTCCATATGCAAAGTGAGATATGATGCATAGGTTTGCAAAGGAAGATCTTTAGAGCTTATCTTATCACCTACCGGAAGATCATCTACCTTTTCTCCTCCTTTTTCCAACTGGTTGGTGTTCTATGATAATAATGGTCCCAGCTAAGTTTAGGCCCCTCTCTAGACACACATTGAAACTGCTGAGTCAAGAGAGAATATTATTCAGTCTGAAATATCAAAAGAGGCAGAACTGCAGACTACTTTTTTTTCTAGGAAATAAGGAAGGGAAAATTAAGGGCATCCTTCTTACATGGATATAGACCTATCAGCAAGACTTTTCATTTAGGGAAAAAAGGCGAAAGGAAGGAGAGGTAAGTGTACTCACTACTGTGAGACAGTTGAGCTAATATGTATCTGCTTGCAAATAGAAGGCAATGCTGAGAAAAGAAATAGACCAAAAGGCTAGTGCTGTAAACCTAAGGAAGAATTCTGAAAGTTGGTCATCCCAATTCATTTAAGAGTCATCTCATCTCTCAAGCAGAAAGAAAACTAATGTATTCTATGCACCTACCTCCACTGTATTAATAATTTGTAGTAAACTGTAGACTCATGATCTAAAAAAGGTTGTTACCTTAAAGTTTCCTTGGACAGATTTTTGGGGACAAATGAGCCTTAGACGGGGGGAAATGTTGGAATCTTTTGTCACTGAGCTGTAAATGAAATTTATCATTTAAAAACATTCTGAGAAAAGGTGCATAGGTTTCACTTCACTGACAAATGAGTCTGTGATATTGAATAGGATAAGAACTCTGGCTTTAGAGACAGGGTACATCAAAGATCCTGGAACACCCGGACTTTTCTCCTGAAGTAGGCTGGGTAGTTTCCAAAGTTGCTCTGTAGCAAGTCAGAGTTGCCAGGCGTGTTGAACAACTGATTCTCCCTTTTCCATCTTCCTTTAGAAATTTCTCCGTGGAGCACTGAGCAAATGCTGGACTGTATTGTGGGCCTAGAAAATAAGGGAAACAAATAGATTTTTAAGGTCTATTACTTCAAGTCCTACAGTTTGTCATTCAGCCTATAAATCAGAGCCTCTCAATTAAGTGCTTGGAATGAAGATTCCTTGAATTTAAAGAGTTTAAAAATGAGGAAGAAATTTGTACAGTTTCTCTCATAAAGTTTAAATTTCTTCATTTGGTAGCAAAGACCTTTCCAGATGAGTGATTATGTTGCAACCCTAATTTGTGTTGTGTTATGGGTGCAAGTAATCTGTTACATTATGCTTTAAATCTCTTTGATTTAAATTATGGCACTTGAAGGAACCCTATCATCAACGGAGAGGAAAAGACTATTTTTCTGAAGCATGTGAATTCATAAAGCAGGGTTATGAACCTAAAATGAATTCAGTGAATACAGTTTTTCCCATTATATTTCATTTCTAATAACCTTTAGGAACCATTCTCTTTTCCTCCTTCCAGGAGTATCCCTACAGCAATGAAAACCTATTCTATCCCTTTACTGTAAGATTGTCAGTCATCTCCCCACCCCCAACCCCCTTCACACGTTACAGGAACTGCTTCCAACAACTGCTTGTGGCAAGTGTAATTATTAGACCCTCTCCATTCCCTTAAATCTTAAATCTTTTCCCTTCCCTTAGTTCACTTAAAAGTAATCATAAACACAAGACCACTGCATTCAAACAACACTCATTGATATAATGATGTGTGTGTGTATGTGTGTGTGCGTGTGTATGTGTACACATATAAATGTACATATATATTTACAGCCAATCAAGACCTCAGGAGAGCTAGAGATAAAAGTAAAATGCTGAAATTCTCTAAATTTATATCTAGATTGAGATGATGGCAAACCATCTTCAAGGATGGCTTCCCAGATTCCCTTTTTATATAGAAAAATACCCACATCTATCTGAAGTTTGGGGGGAAGAATTGGATTTTCTCAACTACTTTTTAGGTGTAAAAGGAAAAGATTGAGGGAAAATGAATACTTACAGAATACATGCCAATTACCTGCCAAAAGCAAGGAGAATAGCTTTGAGATATTTTCTCAAGTGAGGAATCGAAAACCTTAAAGAGTTTTTATACTTGTTTGGGGCGAATATAAGCCAGAAGTATTAAAAATATAGTGAAGATATCATCACTGCAACATAATAAAATGTTCTCCAAAAAAAAAACATAACTTATGATATGTTTCAATTCAATAAACATGGACCATTTGCTGTGTGTAGAACTTAAAATGCAAGTAAGATTCACATTCAAAATGCAAGCTGTCTTAATGTATAATCCATACTCAAGTAAGTTCTTTACTACATTAAAAGATTTTGCTAAGATGGTTACTGTCTTTCCTTACAGAAATTATAATCTTTCTATATTTGTGTTACTGTGCTGCAAAACATTCTCACCTGTTGATGTTGACCTATCTAAACTTAACTAGAGGAATGACAGGCAGGAGAAGGGTGTTGTACATGTTTGGTAGGGAAGATGGCAAGATGCCCACATTTGACTGGTTTTGGCAGATGACTGAAGGGCATGAAGAGAGCCTTCTCCTTGTCACCCCTAATATTTTTACTCTTGATTCCATCTTCTCCAGAAGCTTGATCCCTTGACAATTATTCTTCTCATTATCAATGTCTCCATATTCATTTCTTCTTTGATACCCACAAATATGTCTAGATTCCATAGCCCCATTATTACAGAAGAAACTCTTTATTTGGCCCACACAATCATTTCGTCAAGGTATCATCCTATATCTCTTGACAGTTGAGGAACACATGGGTTGAGGGATAGTTTCTAGTCTATCAGGTATCCTAGAGAGCATGATCTCTATTAGTTGTCTTCATTTTCTCACCTCCCAGTAACTCCTCAACCATTTGTAATCTTTCTTCTAATTCCACCCTAGACTGAAATTATTCTCTTTAGTGTTAACTAATGACCTTTTAACTGGTAAATTCAATGATCTTTTCTCAGTTCTCATCCATCTTGACCTGTATACAAGTCTTGACACTCAACCTGAGTCCTCCTTTCTTCTTTTGACTTCCATAACATTGTCCTCTGTTTGTTCTCTTCCCATCTATCTAACTGCTCCTTCTCAGTCTTCTTTTCTGCTTCATTATCTTTCTACACACTATGTGAAGGAATTTCCTATTTCCAGGACTATCTTCCCTTATCTCTCTATACTATCATCGTACTTGCTGAGCATCAAACAACTGGTGTCATAATGGATACAGTGCTGCGTCTAAAGTCAGAAAGACCTAAATTCAAATCCAAACTCAAACACTTATTAGTTGCATAAATATGGGTAAATCACTTGTGTTTGTCTCAATTTCCTCAGGCATAAGATGGGGATAACAATAGAATCTACCTTGTATAGTTGTTGTGAGGATCAAATGAAATAATACTGGTGAAAGCACAGTGTCTGGCATACAGTAGAAAGTGGTATATAAATGTTTATTCCTTCTTCCTTCCTTTATCAGCTCCTACTTATCATCTATATGTGGGTAACTCCCAAATCTACCTATCTAATCCCAATCTCTCTAAAACACAGATCTGAATTATGTCACTGGACATATGTACACACCCATGTATACACACTAAAATAATAATAATAATAATAATCTTCAGTGTCTTCCTATTGCCTAGAGAATAAAATAGAAAATCTTCAATCTGTTATTTAAAATATTCCACATAGTGGATTCCATCAGCCTTTTCAATCTGATTCCATATTGGTTCTATTCATATCCTCCCCAGTTAGCAGTTTCTTATACATGCTATTCCATAACTCAGGTACTCAGATCTTTCCCTATTCCTTATAGTATCTCCAGTTATTAGCATAATAGGTAAAGAAACTAAAGACTCATGAAAAGAAGTGGTGAATGTTGAAGCAATCTTTGGAGGAAATGGAACCAAATATGAAAGTATAGAGATTTGCCTTAGTGAAAAATAGGCATAATTCTTCCTCTGAGACAAAAGAAAAGGAAAAAATGAGCAAAGATATTGAGAAGCATTTTAGGGAAATGAATCAAAAAAACCATCTAGAAAGTTTTGTGTGTTTTACTAGATCTTTTTGAGACTTTATGACTACTTTTTTCACTGGTACTAATATTTAAAGCTTTGTAGCTGAAAACTATCTTAGTGATAAATTATCAACAATAATGTACATTTCTTAGCAGCTAGATGGCATAGTGGATAGAACATTGGACCTGGAGTCAGGAAAATTTGAATTCCAATTAGCTTGAGATACTTACTAGCTCTTAGTCACTTAATCTCTGTCTGCCTTGGTTTCCTCAATTGTTAAATGGAGATAACAATATCTATTACCTTCCAGAGTTATATATGGATAAAATGAGATATGTGTATATCATCTCATCTTTTTGTATCTTAGCTCAGCTCATCTATGTTCCAGAATCTGACCTAGTAGGGGCTTAACACATACTTGCTTCCCTTATTCCTTCCCACTTTGCCCTTTACATCTCATTCTCATTCATTTGTTATTACTCCAGATTAAATCTAACATCCTACCAGGGGTCCTCAAACTACACCCATGGGCCAGATGCGGCAGCTAATGGACGATTATCCCCCTCACCCAGGGATATGAAGTTTCTTTATTTAAAGGCCCACAAAACAAAGTTTTTGTTTTTACTATAGTCCGGCTCTCCAACAGTCCCTCAGACTGGCCCCCTATTTAAAAAGTTTGAGGACCCCACTATTCAGACTCAACTCAGCTCTCTCTTTTCTATACTCCAAAATAAAGAGGTAGCAGGCCAGAGCAAAAAGAGAAGTAGATTTAGAAGTAGAAGGATGGCTTCCTTTCTAGAGATGTGATCATTGGTTCTAGAGTTTATATCCTGGCTTTCCATTTACTCTCTGTGTGACCAACGAACAAATCACTTAAGTTCTTTAGGTCTCACCATTCTGGAAAATGAGGACATCGAGGATAAAGGGTGTGCTGATAATGTTTAACAATGGGCTCTGCAGGAGGGGGTAGGAAGTGCACTTGAGATACACTTTTAAGTTTGGTCTATTTAATTAACATTTTCCATCCTTTTATTAAACCTAGACAGTTAAAAAAAAATACATAACACTTTGACTTTAATTTTAAAAAGCCAAGATCATGTATTACATTCTAGGCCATTGCTAGTCTTCTTGACTTTTATCCTGCTATTGGACTTTGATGCCTCTGGAGGAGAAAGTGAAGCTGATGACTATGTGCTGCTCTGCCTCACTTAAATCCAATTCATGCATATGTCAAGACATCACTTCTATGATGTCTTTGATCCCCTTCACAATCAAGGAACAATAACATACCATCAAGCTTTCAGAGTGTAAATACTTTTATTGAAGACTTACCAATTGGCTTTCAGTCAGACAAGGAATGCATTGGCTTCAGCACATCATATGGGATGATCTTTAAAATTCCTTCTAGTTGAAGAATATGATCCTATCTCACCTGAGCCATACAACTGAATAGCTAATTAAGTACATTCACAGACCACCAAAGAATTGACTTATTATTCCAAAGAATTGGCTGATTCTTTTTTCTCCTTGGCTGGAATATTGACTATTTGAGGTATGGGATCATAGTTACACAGTAAAAAGTATATTGTAGGCTGGTCAATAAATATTTGCTACTTGATTGATTAATTGATATAGGTGTTTCATATATGTGTATATATGTATTTTATATATATGTGTATATATATATATGTATATATATATATATATGAGAAGGAATGGAGAAGAAGGTGGGAGGGAGCTAAAAACAGCAGATTTTGTTCATACTCTTAAGGTCATTGAGAAGCATATAAAAACATTCAAATGAAGATATATACAAATTTTATATGTTTTATGTACATGTGCAAGTACAGTATACATAATTGAACTTGGTGATCTCTAACTTTCTTTACAATTATGAGTCTAAATGAACTGATTAGAATTAAATGTAATTAGGGAAATTGCAGTGAGAGTATGACTTTTTAGGTGGGCTTTAAAGGATGGGAGGGACATTTGTTCCTGGGGCAGAGGAAGCAGGGAATTCTAGCCAGACAATCTAAGATTCTGTGAAATTCTCCTTATGTAAACACCTGTCATTGTTAGAGTTTTGTTTTGATCTTCATTACCACAGTTCTCATTGTATCCCTTTGTTTCTAATTCAATAAACAAATAAATGAAACAGTAAGTAAGCTTGTTATCTTGTAACAGTCCCATTCATTTATTCCTGCCTTCTAAAGGTGTTTGAGGGATAACTGGAAAGCTTAAGAGAAGGGAGCAGAGAAAAAACTCTGATTCTGATGAGGAAAGAAAAGAAAAACTGGTTAAGACCTTTCACCCAGACATCCGGAAAATAAACCCCCAAGTTAGCATGTCAGTCTTGGAAGAGTTAATGAACAAAAGTGTTCAAGATTGGAAGGGTGGACTTGGGAAGATATGGGTGGGACATAGTGGCAGCTAAGGAAGCCCAGTTCACAACTCACTCAGAGAGGAAATGGGCATGGATTGTAAGGAAATAATTTTTTTTTTTTTTTTTTTTTTGGTTCCTGGCTAATCAGGTGGGCAGGGCAGCAGGGTTAAGGGCCCAACCCTTCCCTCCCCCCACCCCTCCCCTACCCGTCCCTGCAACTACCTCCTACTGTTGTTGCCGCTGCAGAAAGAAAAAATAAATAAATTTAAATTGCTTCACACTTCAGCCTACTTTACACACTTCAGATTTCTTCCAAGTATAGGGGAAAGATCTGGGGAGGGGGAAGAGAGAAAATAAAGGTGAAGACAGCAAAGTAGGCCCATCCAGACTCCCAGAAACAATGGAAACATGAGGGTCTCTACAGACCAATGATCTCTAGCCCTGACTTTGTGCTACAGACTGTCTCCAGTCTGGCCACAAAATTCTACAATATCTTTCAAATTCAAATTAATTTTATAATGGAAAACGACCCCAGAGACTTGCTAGCCCGACACCACCTCACCTTACCTCCATTTGATTTGCTTAGGGTAACATAACTAGAGGGCCCCAGTTTCCAGTCTAGCTCTCGCCTACTCCATCATATCAGCTCCAATGATAGGTTTTAATTAAAAATTGTGTATGTGTATCATTTAATGCTTTCAGAAAGTGTTAGAGAAGCCATGGGGAATCAAAAGTTACAGGCTGGGTTTGGCTATCCTGGGTAAGCATTATAGAGGCATCCTCAGCAGAGGATACATGATTTCATGCTTCTTCTGGGGTTGCTTAGCCAAGTATTTGGATGCTTCAAGTTGTCTTCCCTTTCTTCTCCCTCTGCCAGATTTCATAAGCAGCTCTTCCAAAGAAACTGTAGGCAAGGAGAAAAAATTCAAGTGGGATCATTTGGCTCCTGGTCATTGGCTAAAATAAAAGTTAAATGGGAGGAGGAGTTTAAAACTATTGGCTAATATAAAATTTGTGGATTAGCTCTGATCTGCTTTATCACTCCCAATCCCCATCACTATCCATAATACAGGGCTGGATACAGTCCAGGATTAATTCAGACTTCTTGTCACTAGGCCAGTGAACTATATTTCTCTGGTAAGGGAAGGGGGACCACAGGAAAAGTGAAGAAAAGTTGGCCCCTGCTCTCATCAGCATAGTACTTAAAAGCTCTGACGGCTTCCTCTTTTAAAGATCAGCAAATTTTGCAGCAAAGTCAGGAAGATAGTTTCATTTTCTAAAGGCATATCTAGCCTGAGGTCAGATAGTCATGAAAAAAGTATTTGACTAAAAGCAAAATCGAAAACACAAAAACTCTATAGAGGTAAGTTTTCTGCCTTAGGCTAGATGAATAGTAAAATGGACTAAGAAATTCAGAATAAAGAGACCAATTCAATGGTAAAAACGCTGAACTGATGCTTGTCAGGATTTTTAAAACATTCTTATCTTCTTAATAGCAAGAATTCATGAGTCTCTTGGAGTTTGCTACCAGCAGGGGGCATTATAATTGGAGTTCTATTCTTTCTCTGAAAGTTAAAGCTCCTCACTATTCTTTGGAGAGTTCTTCATCAAATCATTCCCATTAACCATGGATGTCCCCCAAAGCTGTGCCCTGGTCCTTCTTTCTTATTACTAATTTTTGTGTGAACTCATCAATTATGTCAAAGTCGATTATCATCTCCATGCTAATGATTTTCAAATCTACTTATACAATCACCTCTCTTCATACCTCCATCTTCATTTCTCCAATGTCTATTTGATATCTCAAACTGGATGTATTACAGACCTCTTAAATTCAACATGATCCAAACTCAACTTATTATCCTCACTCTACTCCCCAAAGCCCACCCTTCTTCCCTCCTTTTTTACTAGTATCCAGGGTACCACCATCTTCCCAGCCACCCAGACTCAAAACTAGATGTAATTCTTTACTCCTTTCTTTCTCTGATCTTCCATATTCAATGTATTGCCAATTCCTTCCTGTTTTGCCTTTGTAACACTTCTTGACTAGTATAGCAAGGCAGTGTAGGGAATAGAGTGTTGGGCATGAAGTCAAGAAGACTCATTGTCATGAGTACACATCTGTCTTCAGATACTTATTAGCTCTGTGACCCTGGAAAAGTCATTTAAATCTGTATGCCACATTTTCTTCAATTGTAAGATAATAAAAAGAAAGAAATGACAAACTACTCTAGTATTTTTGCCAAGAAAATCCCAGATGGGGTCGCGAAGACTCAGACATGACTGGAATGACTGAAGAATATATCTTACATGCATTCTCTTTCCTCTCCTTACACTGTTACAACCATTGTTGTCTCATGACATTATACCTTTACTATTAAAGTAGATTGTTGGTCGGTCTGCCTACCACAAGTCTTTCCCCATACTATTCTATCCTCCACTCAATTATCAAATTGATTTTCCTAAAATGCATATCTGATCATGTCACCTCCCTACACCATGCCCTTACTATTCAATAAATTAAAGGACTCCCTGTAGCCTCCAGAATTAAATATAAAATTCTCTGTATGACAAAGTTCTTCATAACCTGATCAATCTTCTTTTCCCTATTCCTCTCTACATACTCTGTAATTCAATTAAACTGGCCTCCTCACTATTCCCTACACAAGATACTCCATCTCTTTACTCCTGGATTCCCTTCTGTGATTATCTCATTGGTCCTGTGTATATTTTGTTTATTTATATTTAGTTGTCTCCTCCAAAGACTGAGCTCCTTGAAAGCAATGACTAGGGTTTTTGTTTTTGTTTTTGTTTTTGTTTTTGTTTGAGGGGAGGGGCAGCTTGCTTTTATGGTATCCTCAGTGCTTAGCACAGTGTCTGACACATAGTAGGCACTTAAATGGTTGTTGGCTTGTTGACTGGACTTTCATTTCTCCCACACATAGCCTTCAGAGTAATTACTGCCATGATATTCAAAGATCACAAAATGCCAAATTTGAAAAGGACCTTAACTTATGATGAAGTATATGCTACCCACTTCTGGGTAGAGAGATGATGCACTCAGGGTACAGATTTCAAGATTTTTTTTTTTTTTGAGGAGGGGAACATGACCAGTTAGATAATTTGTTTTACTTGACTATGCATATTTGTTCCAGGGGTTTTGTTTCTCTCTTTTTCAATATGTGGAAGAAAAAAGAAATAGGAGGGAAAAAAAATCTATTCATGAAAAAATTAGATGAAATATCAAAAAAAAAAAAAAACTCTCTATCCTTATTTTGGAGGTGAGGAAACTGAGAGCCAAAGAAATTAATAGAGTTGCACCAAATTTCTAAGTTAATGAGTATCCAAGTCTCCAAATTCACAGCTCAATTCTCTCTCTGATGCACCCCCTCTATTACTTCCTATTTATCTCATATTCCTCTGAAAATTGTACTAACTTTTAACCTAGATTTGATGCTGCTACTGTTGCTACTGCTGTTTAATAATAATAATGATGATGATGATCATGATAATAGCAAGTAGAATGTACATAGCACAGGTTTACAAAGTGCTTTCTATGTTATCTCATTTGATCTTCACCACAAACTTATAAGGTAGATATTATTATTAGTCCCATTTTTTATTATTCCCATTTTACAGAGGAGGAAACTAAGGCTAAAGGAGTTTAAGTGACATGACCAACATTATACAGCTGGTAAGGATCTGAAACAGGATTTGAAATCAGATCTTACTAACTCCAAAGTCATCATTACACCTTCTAGTTACATTTATAAATTCTTTTTAAACTATCTATAACAAAGTCTTAGTAACTATCTATGTAGTTCTTAAAGGAGTTGAGACTTCCAGCATGAAGGGGAAGTTCATACTGAGGGAAATGGACAATAGAGGAGCATTTCTTTTCAAAGTTCCATGTCCTAGATCAAATTTTAAACTGAGACTAATGCTGCCTAGAAATTTCTTTCTCTTGAGTTATAAGCTCCAAAAACACATAAATTATACAGCTCTCATTGTGGATGGCCCAGAAATGTTATATGTAATTAATAAATATTTTTGTGGATGTTTAATAAAATAAAATAAAAATAATAAAATGAAATCCATCTATTTCTTTATTCTTTATTTCCCAAGCAATTAACAGAAGTGATAATTGAGTGACAAGGATAAAGAGGAAAGGAAAGTAGAAATTTGGTGTTCCATCCGATGGGGAACTACAATTTATCAACTTTTCCTAAATTAATCAACAAATATCTCTCAAGAGCTTACTATGTGCCAAGCACTGTGCTAGAAACTGGGATGGAAATTCAATCAATGAAACGATCCCTATTCACAAAAGAGCTGTAACCCTTCAGAGCAAGAGAATCTTAGACAAGCTTCCATCAGCTTTATGATCTCCTTGTAATTCCAGGTTTCTTGAAAATTCTTTCTCTAGTCAAACCCACTTGAAGTTTAAATTAACCAGCTGGTTTACTTGTTCATAATTTCCTGAATGTTTATCTTAACAAGGCAGTTTTTCTTGTTGTTGTTTTGTTTTGTTTAATACTTTCTAAAAAAAATAAACTTCAGGTTTTTTTAAGGCTGGGAAACAAAAGCAGATGTTCCATATCTACAATTTCTTCAAGCATTTAGATTTATTTGATCTTTGCATGCCCTTGAAAGGAAGTATTGGGGAGGAGGGGGGATGCATATGTGCTGCCCATGCACATGTATGTGTTGTTAAGAAAATCCCCAAGTGCACCCATGACCCTAAAAGTATATGCCCCTTCCTTTATCATAACTGTGTGGTCTTTTGTGTGCTTTTGATTGGTTTCTCTTAGAGTTCAAATGTCTTTGTTTTTGGTTTGGGGTTTTTGTTTTCGCTTGCAGGAGAGTGAAAAGAGAGAAGATAGTCCTGGATAAATACTTTAGTGTGTGTTTGTCAATATTAAAGAAATATATTTAAGTCAAATACTTTAATCTGGAAGGAGATAGATAAAATGGAAACCTCTTCCTTGGTATTATTATTAATCATTCTTATGAATGATTATTTCAATAATGGCCTCTGCTCTTCATTGTCTCATTTATGTAGACACAACTTTAAAGTACATAGACAATCCTCCTGATGCCAAACTTCCTGAATTGGTCTGCTAATAGTAGGGGGGAAATTCTCTCATCTTTGCTTTTAATGTCCAACTTTTGCTTCCCACTTCTCTTTTCAGTCACATACTATCAACATGTCCTCCTAGGTATAAAAGAGAGAATCAAACCCAACATCCTTGGTTCTCTAAGACTCTTGAAACTATAGCTATGTCAAAAATCTTTAGGACAAATTAATACTATTCAAATCCAGAAAGAACCTAGTTAGTTAAAGTAAGAATTCAGATTAGTTAAAAATTAGTAAGGAAGACCTCTACTTGTACTTAGATGTTTAAATTTTATGGTAAATGGTATATCACCTTTTAAATATATCAATTTACAATCCCAATAAAGGTCATCCTAATGGAAAAATATTTTTACCAAAAAAAAATGCTATTATTGTTAATGAAATTAACACTTCTACTAGTTCAACTACTGGTACCACAGGTCTATAGCCCAGATACTGGCACCATCTACCCAGTACTAGTTCTTTGAATTATAGGCATGTTCTGAAGGGATAATCCTCTCAACAGTATAATAAATGGTAAATATTACTATAATCAAAAACAAAATTCTGAAGTTAAACTATCTGTAAACAACAGTTATGTTCCTCTGGCTCTGAACACTCTACGTCAAAAATTACTAACCTAGAATCTATGAACTTGTGTGTTGTTTATGTGTGTGTGTATATCTACAAACATACATATGTATATAGACATATTTGATAATATCCCCATATTGTCAAAGGAACCAGGATACAAAGAAAGTTAAGAATCCCTGCACTACATGGTAACAACAACCACTGGCATCCCTTAAAACAATTATGAATTGTTGGGAAATTATTTGTTTGTTTTAGTATCTATGCTTCCAATCATGGAAACAAATGGTGAAATACAGTGCTCTGGAAAGGAAAAAAGAACAACACTAGGGCTGTTCTCTGAGAGAGCAGGAAATCAAAATTTTGCTTTTTATATTATAAGTATGTATTTCTCAGTTGAATCTCCAACCTTCTCCTTTGCAGTGGGAATGTTTTATACATGTGGCTATTTCAGAAAATTTCCTAATCTTTAACTTGATTTCACATCTTTCTGCAGCTTTGACTTGCCTTTTCTATGCTTTGAATATGGAAATCAAATGCTCTCCAAAGTCCTGGGAGAACACAGAGCTTCTAGTTAGACCCTAACTCCTCACCTCTAGGTTGTTTGCTTGTTTTGTTTCTAATGTAAGTTTAGAGCACTTTTACTGAAATTGAGCTGAAATAGATCTTTGATTTACCTTTACGTCCTTCAAGATGGCTGTATGAACTGATGATATATTACTAAGGCAGAGGAAGGCTATCTAGCAAAAGATAATTTAGTGAAAATTCAAAGAAGAATCATACTCATTTCCAGACATAAAAAGAGAATATGCCCTTAAGACTCTGAAAGCTGCCAACTGTCTCAGACTCAAACTCAAACTCTCCTTCTTCTCTCTGTGTCTGAAATTCCTAACAGACCAAATCTCTGCCTGACCTTCAAAAAGGGATGCTATGGTGCCAGCTCACAGTTCTGACCCCGCTCCTTGACTCTGACCTTTTGCTTATCTTTGTCCTGGTTCTGCCCTCTATTGGGGGCTTCTGTTTCTGTCTCCAGCAGGAAATCACTTAGCTTTAGTCTTTCTACATTTCTCAACTCCAGAATCCTTAGCCTAAATGCCACTTGTAAGCCTATATCCCTAAACTTATGAATGAAAGAGGAAAAGGCCCCAACTGTACAAAAATCTGTATAGTAGTTCTTTTTGTGGTAACTAAAAACTGGAAACTAAGCTGGTAACCATCTATCAGGGAATAAACTTTGATAAGTGAGTATAATACAACATAATCATGCTAGAAGAAATGATAAGATGGACGATTCCAGAAAAAAACTAGGAAGATTTCTATAGACTGATGTAGGTAATATGATTAGAAATGGATAACTGTATACAATCACATTATAAAGAAAAATGACTTTGAAAGAAGTTAGAAATCCAATCTGTTTAATAATGAACCATAAATCCAGAGAACAGAAAATAAAACAAATTACCTGCCCCTTGACAGAGTTGTGATAGGCTTAAAAAGTAGAATGAACATACATTTTGGACATAGGAAATGAGGGAATTTTACTGGACTATGCATATTTGTTATGAGTATTTTTTTTGTTCAATTGGAGAGAAGGGACTAGTAATAAATGTGTGGGGAGAAAGAGGAAGAGACAGAGTAGACAGACAGAGATAGAGGAGACAGACAGACACTCAGAGAAGGAGACAGACAGACAGAGAAAGAGAGACAGAGACAGAATTGTCAGCCTATACTGGAAATGATTGGAAGTCTTATCCCTGGCCCCAGTTGAGGACATGACCAGGAGGGACATTAGAGTTATTGCAGCTCAAGGTTTTATTGTCTCCAGCCAATAATAATAATACCTTAGATTTCCATGTTGCTGTTTGATTTTTTTTTTAATGTTCTATCATACATGCTCCCACTTGATCATTGCATCAATCCTGTTAGTAAGACAAGGCCCCTTGTTATTAACTCCTATTATAAAGATGAGAAAACTGAGGTTCAGAGAAAGGAAGCTGCTTGCTAAAGTCATGCAGAAAATCAGTGATAAAATCCAGATAAATAACTGGAATACCCTAAATCTTAAGTGGTTGTCTATAGAATTAGCAGCTTCAGATGCTTATGGTTTTCACTAACTCATAAGAAATTACCAGAATCAGTCAATCCAACTAGAAAGAAAGAAACAAAGAAAAAGAAAGAGAGGGATCTAGGGAGGAAGGAAGGAAGAAAGGAAGGAAAGAAGGAAGGAAGGAAGGAAGGAAGGAAGGAAGGAAGGAAGGAAGGAAGGAAGGAAGGAAGGAAGGAAGGAAGGAAGAAGGAAGGAAGGAAGGAAGGAAGGAAGGAAGGAAGGAAGGAAGGAAGGAAGGAAGGAAGGAAGGAAGAAAGGAAGGAAGGAAGAATGAATGGAAGGGAGTGTGGAAGGAAAAAAGAGAAGACGGAAGAAAAGAAAGGAAGAAAGGAAAGGAAACACCAAATAACAAACAGTGTGATTCCCTTCATCTAAGCCTATATGCTTCCTAGGATACTTTTTAGACTGAGTCCTGGGCCCCCACATAAAAATCCATCCCATTTCGTAACTTCCTCTATTAGCATTCCTGAGAAAGCACCTGGTAACTAACAAGGAGTAAGAATGTAGGAACAACTAATGAATGATCTGAACGTGCTTGACATACTATTAACCACTAAGTAGACCTGATGATTAATAACATTGCATTTAAGATCACAGTGTTGATAATGATACAAAGATCCAAGAGAAGTCATTCACTGACCGAGTAACATCGGAGCACGGGCTTACACCTGGAGAAGGGGCTTGCCGTACCAAACTCTTCATAAAGATATAAGCTGAGTTGCCCAAACCTGTACTTTCCACAAATCTTTTCTTTAACCATTCCTGTTTTTACCATTGTTTAATCTCTGCCATAGGATCGAGGAGAAATAAAGTTCTTCTAACCCCAGATTTCCTTCAACTCTTTCCTGCAAATCCAAATTGTTAATCCTCAAAGACCCCCAGAGTCCTGGGATACTACTAATTAGAGGCTGCGGTGGAGATTTCAGTTTAACTCCTTAACTATTCTAAACCAAAATGCCAGCTGGAATGGTACAGTTCCTTGTTATCACCCAAGGCAAGAATTCCAAGCCAGACTGAGAAGGAACCAAATTTCCTCCAGAGCAGATGAGGAGAGAGAATGAGACTATTGTGCTAGCCCTGAAGACGGCTGCAGATAGGATCTGTTGTGTTTGCAATCAAACTATTTAAGAGTCTGCAGGCAAATTAGAAGAACAACTGGCTTTATTACATAAATTAATATGGCTAAGTTTAAAGGCAGGCTAATTCCAGGGGCAAATTCCTGTTCTTTCTGGTTTTCAGGAAACTCCAACCCCCATATCCCCCTCTCAACTCTCTACCCCCAGTGCTTTACAGAAGGATGTCGAGTAATAAGTATCACATCATCAGAGTACTTTCAGTTGGGCTGATTGTGCCCTGGGGGCAGGACCCTGCTAATAACTCCTTGTGCAAACAGGTGGTTTTGAGAAATGAGTGCTTTATGAGATTCTTCAATCTGGATGCCCCCTAAAATGTGCTGTACTACAGACAGCATGGGTGCCTAATAGATACCTACAATCAGTGCCTTTGGAAATATCATGAGAAAATATCATTTTTTTCATGAATTCATTGTGATTAAAGAATCTTTAACTCACAAATCATCCATTCCAAATAGGATGTACTAATAAATTCAGTTTTCTAGAGCTCTCGTAGCAGCTTCTCTCTTATCTTGACTACTCCACTACTTGTCAGTGCTGAAGGAATGAATGAATGAATGAATGCCACACACCATGCTTAGTGTTGGAAAATCAAATAGCCAATCAGTCCCTGTGCTCAAGGAGTTTACATTCTAATCAGGAAAACAGCAGATGGGGGAGTCGTAGATAGACAGGGAAGAAGAGTTTCAGTTTGGAAACACAGAGATAATTATAACCAAATAATAAGTTACTTAGAAAAAGTGCCATCCTCATTGGTAGAGGGAATTTCCATACCAACGTGTTCCCTATACCAATGTTTTGTTGTTTTAGGTTTTTCTAAAGTCCTTTTCAATCATGTCTTACTATTCATGACATCATTTGAGTTTTTCTTGACAGAGATACTGGAGTGGTTTTTCATTTCCTTCTCCAGCTCATTTTACAGATGAGTAAACTGAGACAAACAAGGTTAAGTGACTTGCCCAAAGTCTAAGAAGGGATTTGAACTCAGGTTCTCCTGACTCCAAGTACCACCTATCTGCCTTCTATGCCAGTGAAATCACAGGCTGCTCCCATCATCTATACACTATTTCTTGAGGATTGGGACTCTTCATTTGTGTCTTTTGTCTTTGTATTCCTAGTTTACCACATTGCCAGAAACATTATAGGTACTTAAGTGATTGTTGAACGAATGAATGAATGAAAGATAAGGCAGTGAAAGCTGAGCAAACTTTATAGTATGAAAAAGAGAATAGTTCAGAAATTTTATTTTTCAGTCAAATTGTCAGCCCTGGCTTCCCGGATCTCACTCAGTCAAACTTCCCCCCCAAAAAAATGAGATTCTGAACCTTAGACACCAAAAGTATATCTCAAGAAACTGAGACCTTATCAAAGTGTATCCAGGCTGCCTTCTTTCAATCAATGACGTGCATTCAATATCTTCTCTAGATTACTATAAAATCCTATGCCAAGCGGACATCATCCTGCCTTCCAAGAGGACATCTGGCAAGATTCCATAGAGAGGAGAAACAGGAAATGGGAGAAGGATAGTTTCTGATTTGTGAACTTGAAACCTGATTTTTAAGAATGACAATTAATTTAGATCAGAAAACCACAGTTTGTATCCTGGTAAACATTCCAAAGTGTTTTTTTCTAGATCAGGCATAATTCCATGGATGTCTATAATGAGACCTCTTGTCAACTGACAAGAAAGAAGGAAGAGGTTGTTTTTTTTTTTTGTTTTTTTTTTTTCATATTCCTTCCAGTACACAATAAATTCCTGGGGTTATCTAAGTATAGATTGTAATACAGCTTTCTATTCCCTCACTCTGCAAGAGTACTATATTGGAACCTACATACAATTTTGTCCTCTTGCAAATAATTTCAGCCTTGGATGCCTATCATCACCTGGGCACTAATAGATTCTAACAGACATATAGTAAACTCTATGTAGCTTGTTCATTAGTATTTGGACAGGGAATAGAAATTAATTTAAATTAACGTTTGTCTTTGTTAGGAAGTATAGTAAAGTGGATAAAGAGCCAGCCTGGAAGCCAGGGTGACCTAGTTCAAATCCCCATTTTGAGATATTGGCTATGGAACTTTGACCAAGTCCTTTAATCTCCCCCAACACATACCCTTTTACTAAGTAAATTTAGGAAATCCTTTCACTTCCTCCATGTCTTGGTTTAGTAATCTGCAAAATGTCTGAGGTAGCACTAATTACCTCTTCAGGATAATAATTCTTAAAGAACAACAGTTAAGACTGAGAACACTTCAAAGAACTCACTTACTAGTCTTTCCAAGCTGGATAAACTCATCAGACAGAACAAGGATGGTAAAAAATGCTGAAATATTAGTATTTTGGCTTTGAATACAGACTGTATAAAATACTTTTTCATGACCAGAGAAAGAAAAATACAATACAATACAAATAAATACAAAAAAAACAAATACAATAAAACAATTTCCACATAGGTTGTGCACCTGAGACTCCTCCAGGATCTCAACAGCCCTTGACCATTCTATAGGCATGCTCTAAATCTAGGAGTTCCTGAACTCTGGCCTCCTCTATTAGTGGTTTACAAGTTTCCACTAACAGTCTCAGGAAGAATTAATGTTTAGATAAAAAAGAAAAGTAGGAACCAAGGCCAGCAGCCAATAGAGTTGTTTTCTGCTTTCTGTTCTGATGCAAGCAGGAACCTACATACAATTCTGTCCTCCCATAAATGCTTTTGGCCTTGGCTGCACCAAAGAATCAATGGGATAACATTAATGGCAGGTAGAGAGTGATTCCTTGCTTATCAGTTCTCTCTTTCTCTCTTCAAATCATCAATCTTCACATTTCTGCCTGACTGTGTCCTATATCATTTTCCCCAATGTTCTTCAGTTCTTCTCATATGTCTCAGCTTTGTGGGTAGGTTCCACCCTCAATATCAGGTCCATGACTTGTCAGCTGGAGTATACCTATAAGATCAACTACCGTTTCAGTCAAGAGCTTAGGTGCATCTGGTTATAAAATTCATAAGTCAATAAACCCTGAAATGCTCTGAGTTCCAAGAGATGCTTTGAAGGAGCTAGGCTTGAGAATCCTGAATGGAACAGTAGGGTCATGCTATCTAACATGGAAAAAAATCTGCACAGTATTGTTCTTCCCTAACTTTTATTTAGATCAAGTTTTCCCAGCATTTCTTCTTAACCCTTCCCTCCCAAGTTTCATGTTAAGGCTAATTTTGACAAATAAGTCCAATGTGTCTCCAATTGACATTTGATATAAAAGCAGAACTATATGTTCTCTTGAGATTACCCTTCTCTCCCATTCAGATAAGTCTTCATACTTTGAGAATCCTTTCTAATGATGTCATACTAGTTCAGAAGAGAAACTTCATGACAGCTAACAAAGTATGTTCGTGTACCAAGAGCCCTTACCCCAGGAATAAAATTTCCCCTCTTCATCATTCCCACAAAGACAAGTTCATAGGATGATGAATTTAGAGTTGAAAGTACAAAAGGATGTTCCCATTCAACTCCCTCCTTTTATAACTGAAAATTAAAAAACAAGTTTAGTTATGATCATGATGTCACACAGGGAGGGAGTAGCAGATCCAGAATCAAACTCTTTTCCACTGACTAAATACGACTCGTTTCCACCATAATATATGGTGTCTCAGAGTTAGATGAACTCAGTGGATGAGGCTCTCTAGAAGCAAAAAGGAGTCATGGAGGGACACAAGCAAATAGGTTGTTTAAAGCAGATTGTGAGTCTCATGCCTTCTTTTCCCAGACCTCTATATCCTTCTGTGTGTCCTGAATGACACTCTTCTCTGATCTGAGTTTCAGTATCCTCATCTATAAAATGACAGGATTAAACAAGATGATCCTGAAGGTCTCTTCTAGGTCTATATTGCTACAGGGCTGTCAAATTAGTATTCCTAAAGCATGTCTGACCATGTCATTCTTTTGCTTTAAGAAGCTCCAGCAGCTCCTATCTCGATTTTCTAACTGTATTGTATATCTATAATTTGTCTACTTGTACCTAGTTTGTACTTTAAAATCCTCACACTGTGGTAAAGGAGTTTGTGTGCCCTAACCACTTGTGTTTTAACTAAGTGCAAATATTCTGTTATTATTCACCCTTCATTCTTGAAGAGAATTTCTATTATATCATTTTGAAGGAAAGGATGAAGTAGCCAAACCACATTCCAAAATCAAAGTCTGAAAGAGAAAAGTTCTTCAATTCCAGATCTAACAGCAGAAATAACAGCAGAAATGTACTTGATAGACCTTCTCTTTGGGATTATTGCTGATGTTTTCACCATTGAGAAATACCTATTTTTTTCTCATTCTGCCTCAATTACTACATGAAATTCTTAATCCTTATTTCTTTCCTTTCTTTTTTAAATTTTTAAATTAACAAATATCTATTTTTCTCTCTTCCTCCTACCATCATTGAAAAAGACAAGAAAAGGAGCAGTTAGAAAGTATAGTGGATAAGCACCAGCTCTAGAGTCAGCAGGACTGAGTTCAAATCTGACCCTGAGGTCTGAACACATAACCCTTCTTTGCTGTGTGACCCTAGGCATGTCATGTCACACAACCCCAATTGCCTAGAGCAAAAAAAAAAAAAAGTTTAAAGAAGAAAACCATTGTCACAAATTACCATAGCCAGATAAATTCTTTCATTGATCATGTCTAAAAATATAGGCTTCATTCTGTACTCTGCTTATTCCTTATTTTAAAACTTTAATATGTTTTTCCTATAGTAGTTCTCTCTTCAATCTGTAGACATTTACAATCTACTTGCTTTGACTTGCTTTGACCATATCCCGTCATTCCCCAATGACTGGCCATTTGTTTGATTAACTTAATCAAAATGTTTTCATCAGTTAGTGTGCATAGACAAAGACAGAGAGCTATGTTTTCAAATACAGTTCCAAGATTTGTATTATTATCATCTAGATCTGTGATTCATCAGTGTAAGAATTCCCAATAAACAAGTTGCTTCAATTAATGCAAATCAGCAACTGTTTCTGAAGAACTTAAGCCTCAGAGAGTTGCCTAGAGACACTGAGAGTAAGTGGCTTGCCTATTTTCACATAGCCAATATTCGTCTGAGACAGGACTTGAACCCAGGTCGACCAAACTCAAAGGACTTTGCATTGTGTACTCTGCCATTCGTGGTGTAATGGATCACAGGAGAACAAGGATATTATTGTGACCTCTTTTTCTACAAGGGAATAATCTTAGTGCCCAAACCTGCAGAGTTGGCTGGCAGGAAGAAGCCAAGGAGCATAAGGTACCAGGAATTTATTTATCATATTTCTTGATTTTATTGCTTTCCTATATAGGAATACCTCACCTCTCCTTCCTATGATTACCTTGACAGTGAGCATATCAAGTCATAGACTCGTTGCTTCAGCTTGGGGCAAGAGGAGAGAGCCATCAAGAGTGATATGCCATCAAAAAATAAATAAAATAAAATAAAATACTACCACTATAGATTGATCCTTTGCATGAAGAAAATCATCATTATCCAAACTGTTTTTCAGACTTGACTTTCTCTGTGAGAATACGCCTCAGTTTTTTAACCTTTCTACTCATGAGCTCAAACTGAGGTTATGCTGTTGAGCACAGGCTGTCTCTTACACCTGGAATTTATTTACTCCTCGTTTTCACTTCTTTTAAAACTCAAGATCTTCTCCCTCTTAGAAATATAAATTACGGAAAAATTACCAAAAATTATCTTCTATTTATTCAAATACATTTTATAAAAATTATACACACACACACACACACACTTAAATGTGCATATATCTCTATATAGCATATAAAATCTTTTCAAACAAGAATTATTTCAGTCAGATGACTGACATACTACTGACATAAAATAAGAGGTGCTTAATAACTGCATGTTGATTGATTGATTGAACTGATATTAGTACTAATTAATCACTCCCCTTCCCCAGATTCTAGCATATACTAGGTTTTTCTCCACTTTGGAATGACCCAACATCTGGGAGTATAGTGTAACTGCCATTATTTGATGGATATGGAAGGACTCTTTCTGTCCACTCCAGTCAATTCAGTCACACATGAGTTTTCCAAAAAATAACCCTGATCATGCATTCCTCCACTCAATAAACTCCAGTGACTTCTTATTTTCTCCAAGATCAAATACAAAATGCTTTGCTTGGCATTCAAAGCCCTTCATAACCTAGCCCTTTCACACTTTTCCTGTTTCCTTATACTTTATTGCTTGACATATTCTTTCATCCACTAATACTGGCCTCCTGGCTATTCTATGGACAAGACCCTTCATTCCTCAGCTTAGGGCATCTTCCCTGGCCTTCTCCCAGACCTGGAATGCACTCCTTCCTTTCCTCCATCTACTGGCCTCCCTATCTTTCTTTAATTCCCAATTAAAATCCAACTTTCTACAGGAAGCCTTCCAACCTCTCTTAATTCTAAAGCCTTATTTCTGTCAATTATCTCCTATTTATCCTACATATAGCTTATTTTGTATATATTTGCTCACATGTTGTCTCTTACATTAGTTTGAGCTGGGACTTATATATGCAGAACTGAGCACAGTACCTGACACATAGTAGGTGCTTAATAAAGCACTTATTGTGATTGATTGATTGGCTCCTGATTAAATATACTAAAATGAAGGGGAAAAGTGTACTGCTAGTAGGTTTCAGACATCAGTCCAAGCTCATAACCTGAACAGGATGAGGCAGATTGGAAGAGTAGAACACCCAGCACTTCAAATACCTGGCTCTACCTGGTGGTGACTCCTCCTCCATCTGAACCTGGCTTATGAGTTAACTTCTACATGCCCAGCCCTCTCCATCCCCTCAGGGGCCTCTTGGAAGGGCACCAACTTGTCAGTGCCTCCTCCATCCAAGCACATCAGACTTCAGTGTGAATTATTATCTCCTATACGATGCAAAAAAGAGTTCCTCCACAGGTAACACTGTAGTGTGGTGGGGAGAGCCTCTGACTAGGAATCAAGAAGACCTGGCTTCAAGTCTTGGCTCTGATGGCTTATTAGTTGTGTGACCAAGAGTTAAGTTCTTTGACTTTTCTGAGTCTCAATTTCCTTATTTAAAAGGCGTGCAATATTACCTGTAGCAGCTCCCCTCACAGGATTTTTGTGGACTTCAAGTTAAATCATGTCTGTAAAGTGTTTTTCAATCTTTTAAAGCACTATAGAAATGTCAAATATTATGATGAAGTGAGATAATGAACATAAAAGCATTCTCTAAAGGCTACAGCAATGTTGGCTAACAGATTGAGAGCTGGAAGAGACCTTGGAGACCAGCTGGTCCAGTCCTCTTATTTCACAGATGAATTACTGAGACTTAGAGCAGTTAAGGAACTTTCCCAGAGTTGCAACAAGCGCATAGCAGAACCAAGATTCAAAATCAAGTCCTCTGACTCCAAATTCAGTGCATTCTCCAGTGGATTATGCTGCTTGTTAGGTTTGCAACTCAGGGTTGGCGTGACCAGTTTGTGAGTTTGTCTGTTTCTCTGGAGCTGATCTATATCTGAGTCATCCAACCTCACATTCACCTAAAAATCCTCCGGAATCAGAAATTCCAGGTAAAAGCATATTTGGCGATCTGAAAGAAGATTGTTTTAATTTCTTGTTTCTGAACTACCTGATTTGAACCAGTCAGACAGAAGGGAGAAACACAGAGTTAATTTTGGGAACATTTAAAATGTTTTCTATCCCTTTTCTGACTCCTTGCATCCTCTTTCTTCTCCCTTTTCATTTCCACCTAAGCTCATCACTGCCACTTCAAAACAGCGAGGCAAGCAGTGATTGACTCTGGGACCCGTCACTAATAATATTAAGCTTTCTGTTGTTTACTGGCTAGCCACTTGGCATGCCCAACGTGCCGCCAAAGCCATTCTGTGGGATACTGTTGAGCTGAGTAACAAAAGGGAGGGGAGCCAACAAAGTGGCTTTCTCTGTTAGAGATGAGTTGAATCTTTCTCCCACAAGTCTCAGTGGATACTGCTTGTAACTTCCCTCCCACCCACCCCTCATGGATCGTAATTTGTCTTTTCTAAATCCCTACTCTTTTTTTTTTTTTGGATAAGGGGTATAGAGGAGGGAAGATCATTGCATTTCGGATTAGATTCACATTTAAGGGACAGAAAAGGACATGATTATAAAGGCATGTAGAAGAAAAGCCAAATCACCTGTTGGTTGTTTTCAGAACCAAACTGGGGAGGGAGAGAGGGAGGGAGGGAGGGAAAAAGGGAGGGAGAGAAGATGGTCATTGGTCAGGGAATGGGGGACAAGGAGTTCTCTGATCCAGAGAATTAAGAGCTGTCTGCAAGTCTTCCCCTGTCAATCCACAAAGGAGCTGTAAAGCAGCCATTTGATCTTCCATATTTACCTCCCCCTTCCAGCTGCCATTCTCTATAGACAAAGGGGCAGGGCTCTCAACCTCCGTGCTGCCTTCTTCTCCCACCCATCAGACACCCCCCTCTGAATTAAATCATAGGATCTAGATCCAGAAGAAACTTCAATTTAATCCAAGCCTTTAATTTTACAGATGAAGAAACTGAGGCTCAAAGAAGTGGGGCCAAAAACACACACGCAGAAAATAGCAGAAGTAGATTCTAGCTCAGGTCCAAGGCTCTCTCCATCCGTGGTCAGAGTCACATCTGAGGTAGAATCTAAATTCATGAGACATCAGGAGTAGAAGGTTCTAGAGCTGACCTGGGATCCAAGAGCTCCAGCCATGCCAGTGCAAAAGGTAAAAAGGGATGTGTATGACTGTAGTCATCAAGGTACAGGATAGGCCACAGAGGATCCCCAGCTCTCCCTGCCAAACCCCAGCACTCTCCTGAATACTCCTTTCTATTTACAGGGGAAGTGAAGGCTGCCCCAGCTGCAAAGGGACGTGCGGGAGGGAGGGATGAATCCTATCAGAATTGCACACACACAGTGTTGGCACCCAAAGTGAAACCAGCCTGAGGCTGGCCGCTTGCCAGCTCTGCCTTGGTGTGAAATGCTGGCCATTTGCCCAAGATTTACAGGGTAGCTAAAAGTAGCTCTCATTGACTGAAAACTATTTTCTCCGCTAACAAACCTTTTGCCTCCTTTCCCTTTCCACTCTCCCTACCCCCCACTCATCTCTGGGCCATCATCACTCACTGAAAAATTATTTGAGGTTTGATCTCTGAAGGCTTTATAGGCTCAGAAGTAAGATAGACATAAGCCCACATGTGCTTCTGCGAGCACACACACACACACACACACACACACACACACACACACACACAAAATCTCAACCCAGCATTCTGACATTCTTTCCACGGTATGTATCGGGTCACAATTGTATGTTCATGGAAACAGCCAGATTCCCTCAGAGTAAATAAGGTACCTCTGAGGGGCTGAGGGATGGGGGGGCTGCATTAACCCTTTCAGGCCACTGGGGCATTCGTACATGTACCACTAGGGCTGCCATACAAAGACAGCTGCAAGGGAGGGAATGAATGCAAATGTCAGCAAACCTTATAAAAGGCATTTTAAAACTTCCCTCTCCCCCACCCCTGAAAATAAGTTTGATATAAAATACAACTCCTCCAAGTCTGATACTTGACTCTTGATAAGATCTGGAGTTTATTTATATATAGAAAGAATTAGTTGGAGTTGTTTTTATTTGGGGAGGGGGTCTCAAATTTTTTGGGTGATAGATAACCTTTTCCTGATTCACGCTTTAACACTGACTGGCCTTTTGAATGAGACCAGATAGTTAATCTTCATTTGGTTCAATTCATGTAGGACCATCTTGTCTATGGAACTCAGCAGGACTAGGATTCCCGAGTCTGCCTTGCAGCTAGGAGTCAGCAGCTTTGTGCATTGTATGCTGTCTGGGCATGCACAAGGCATGGTGGGGTTTGGCGAGGGCACTGTGTCCAGGCACCATCAACTGCGACTATTTAAAGCAACAGAGACACCCAGAGCTCTCCATGTGAAAAAAAATAACTAATTCTCTTAATCTTGCTAGACCTTTAGAAATAGCGTCCCAGGTTACCAGCATTATTGGGATAGTGTTCGGTGTGCAGGTAAGATGTATTAAATACCCAAGGTATTTAAAGTAATTGCTAGCATTTATATAGTACTTTAAACTTTGCAAAGAGTTGGACACCTATTATCTTATTTGATTTTCACAATCACCCCAGAATCAGGAGCTTTTATTACAGATGAGGAAGTTGAGGCAGAAAGTGTCTGTGGTAGAATTTGAACTCAGGTTTTCCTTATTCCACAGCCAAAGCTCTATCCACTATGACAGCTGCTACTCATTTCTTTTTTTTTCCCAGTTTATTGCCTTACACATAGGAAGACTCTTAATGAATACTTAACTATTAATATATTATTACTATGTGGGCATTATGATTTTCCATCTTAATATCTATTCAAGAGAATTCAAGGATTTTTAAAATTTTAATATACCAAAAAATCCCTCTTGCTACATTTTCTAGCCATTTAAGCACAGGGAAAAGTTTTAGATCAGACCTATAGTTTATAATTTCTCTGAACTTATACCACCCCAAGCCTGATAGCTTCTATATCTACACTGAAGCTTTAAATCCCTGAACCTTTGATTTCATTCTAATGACTTCAAAGAAACTCATCCCAGTACCACCCACCCCCAGACCTGAAAAACACAAACACAGACACACTGAAGAGTATCTAGATGAGAAATGACCTCTGAAGAATAAGTCCTGGATTTTACTCAAAATTCAGAACATGCTAGGACAAGATGCCCAAGGATTTTGGAATTAACTATAAGCAAACTACTCTCAAAGCTAAAAGTATTCAAAAAAGCTGATAATAAATCATTACTTTAATGTAGATATTTCTGTAGTCATAATTAACAGCTCCAAGTTACCTGAGATCCAGTTTTCATGAAATATAACACATGAATGTCCCAATGTGACAGAAAGTGAGGGCTGGCACAAAAAATGCTGAAGTATGTCATTCAATAAAAATTACTCTGATGAATAAAGGCCAAAATGGAGGCAAACATTACAGGGATCAACTCTATATTGAGATAAGTAAGTTCAGAAATAAGAGAACTGGCAATGGAGAATAGAATTGGACAGATATCCTATGTAGGAGGACATCATAGAGAAAGACAGCGACAGAGACAGAGAGAAATAGAGAAACAAAGAGAGATAGAGATAGAGATAACCTTTAGAGCTAAGAATAAAAATCAGTTATCTCAGTATATCACTAAAGAAAAGTGAGAAGATGATGATGAACTTATAAATCATGAGTGAGGAAGGCTTCCTTTTAGAAATGAAGTATCTAAGTATCCTCAGTTAATATAACAATCTATAATATAGGATGATTAAAGTGCCATGTAAATATTATCATTATGAATAATAATGATGATATTAGTTATACTACTTTAAGATATACAAAACACTTTCCTCATCACAGCTCTACAAAGTAGATTGAGACAGTATTATCCATATTTTACAAATGAAATTTGAACTTTCCTATGATAAAACACCTTGTATTGTCCAGAACCCAGGCTGATAGAAACCTTTTGGCTCTAAAACCAATATTCTTTCTATTCCAATAAAATATAAGCACCTTGAAATAAAATATTATTTTCTGTTTTGCTTTTGTATTCTACTAGCCTAGCTCAGTGTTTTTAACTTAGTAGACATTGGAAATGTATTTTGTTTGGATTGTATTGGATATGACACTTTACAATACTCAATCTGTTGAGAGGCAGTATAGAATCATGGCTAAAAGTCCCACTTGAAATTAGGAAAATTTGGAATCAGGTAGTAACTCTGATACATATTGTTTAACCAGAGGCAATCACTGAATCTCTCATTGCCTTAAAAATTTATAGTTTTAAAGACTATAAGTTACAAAAAAATTGCTCATTGAAAATGTAGAGTGACTATGCATAATTGAAGTTTTCTATAAGATGAAATTAAAGGTCCAGACCAAAAAGCAAGAAGAAGGGAAAGAAGGAAGGGAATGAAAGAAAGCAAGAAGGGAGGGAGGGAAGGAGAAAGCAAGAGAAGTAAGGAAACAAAGAAAGAAAGAGGGATAGAGAAGAAAGGAAGAGAAAGAGAGAAGAAAGAAAGGAACAAAGAAAGAAAGAAGGAAGGAAGGAAGGAAGGAAGAAAGGAAGGAAGGAAGGAAGGAAGGAAGGAAGGAAGGAAGGGAGGAAGAAAGGAAGGAAGGAAGAAGGAAGGAAGGAAGGAAGGAAATAGGATGGGAAAGAGGGAGAATAAGAAGGAAGGAAGAAGGAAATGAAGGAAGAAAACAGGATGGAAAAGAGGGAGAGAAGGAAGGAAGGAAGAAAGGAAGGAAGGAAGGAAGGAAGGAAGGAAGGAAGGAAGGAAGGAAGGAAGGAAGGAAGGAAGGAAGGAAGGAAGGAAGGAAACAGATGGGAAAGAGGGAGAGAAGGAAGGAGGAAATAAGAGGCTCTAGTCTATAGTCACTATACTCTATTAGCAATTCCAAAAAACCTTTTAAGTAATTTGTAACTATGACATTTTTGTTACTAAGATAGGTTAAGCGATACAACTTTAGAAAGTACATTAAATTATCCAATATTGGCATTCCAAGTAGCTATTTCTATGTGGGGTAGATTTGGCCAGTGATTGACCTTCTTTAGTATTCAGAGAAATAGTCTTTCCTACAAAAATATAAATTCTTTTTTTTTAAATTTTAATAGCTTTTTATTTACAAGTTATATGCATGGGTAATTTTACAGCACTGACAATTGCCAAACCTTTTGTTCAAATTTTTCCCCTCTTCCCCCCACCCCCTCCCCTAGATGGCAAGATTACCAATGTATGTTAAATATAAAATATATAAATTTTTTATTCAAGCCATAAGATCATAGAATTTAGAACTTCAAGTAATGTTAGAGAAATAATATAATCCAATGCCTTTATTTTACAGATGAGGAAACTGAGGTCCAGGGATATTAAGGAACTTATCCAGAGTCATCCAGAAGTAAAGTCAGGTTTGAATACATGTTTTATGACTCCAAATTCAATGCTCATAAAACACTGATTAAATTCTAGTTATTCTTATAAGCAAAATAATACCATAATTAGAACAAGCATTAAAATAGTGCAAACTTCTAAGTACAATATAAGTATCCTCAGCACTACTTAATTGTCAAAAGCTCTATGTAGCTATTCAGTTGTAGCTATTCAGTTGATTCCTTTCTATCTAGAGGAAACAAGTCTTTATCTTTTTTCCTACTTCCAGGGCTGCCATAACACTCTTCAGATTCCTGCCTATTCAGAGAAAAAGTGTTAATTACCTCCTTAACACCTTCTCTATCATTCTGTTACAACTATCAGCTTCCAATTTCTCTTTTCCAAGCCATAAAATCCCTTTGCAAAATGGAGTCCTCTAACATGTGTGTATTTATTCTATCCTAATTCACTCAAGCAGAGTGAATTCAGTGTGTAATTATGCCATTTTCCAAGATGATCCTTCTGAACATTTTAAAAAATCACCAAACAAAACATAACAGGCTTTTTAAAAGTATATACCAGCTTCACCAAATCAGAGAATTTGAGTTTTGGAAGGCATTTCAGAGGCAAATCAACCTAATTGATCATGAAAAACAGATCTTCTCTAAAATATCCTCAACATGAGGGGAATAACTCTGCAGTTTGGGAAAACTCTGAAAGGATAATAAGTAAACTGAGTCTCACCCACCTCTATCTCTCTTAAAAATAAGTAATAAGATGATGCTCTATAAGTGTCAATCAATAAAAGGTTTTAGATTATGCATGAAATAGCCTTAGTTGCAATGGAGTTAACAGGAAGAATGTTTTGAATGGAAGGGATATTTAGTCAAACCCTGTGGATTATACATAGAAAAATAGGAGACCATTTTAGAATCCAAGTTATTTCAGCATCTGATGGAGATTCCAATTCCAGAGAGGTAAATGAGAAATATTCTACTTAACCCCCACAAAGAGTTCCTTGGGGGGAGGAAGAACAATAAGAAAGGAAGAAAAATAATTAAGCTTCTACATCAGTCTTCTCTACCCTCTACCCATTTTCAGAAGGAGAGCCTTGTGAACTTCAGAGATCCAGAAGACTTCTCACCTTCCAATTAAAATCCTAGCAAATCCCTGATGACAATCTGATCTGCATTAAAAGCCAAAGTAAGACTGGATACAGATGCGTAGCTCTATAAGAAATCCAGAAGAGTAAACTATATCATACTTAAAGAGAATTTCTTGAGCACCACACATAGGGCCAGCCACCAGGAGCTGTAAGTCACCCCTTTACCACATGTGTTCTCTATGAATCTCTGGGATTCTGTATATACTTGAAAAACCTATCATACTTTTTAGGGAGTGAGGTTAGGTAACAATTTCGAACCAACTGTTTATCACCTTTCTAAAAGTCACTTAAGGCTGGTTGATGACATTATTTTGGACTAGGAATCATAGTAGAAAGCATAGTGGTAGAGGCATGTGAATATATAGCATTGAAAAACCACTCCACCTCCTAAGGAGCACCCCTAGAATTAGGACTAAAATTCAACATTATCTCAGTGTACCATACACTGCAATTCTGGTTTTCAAAATATTCATTTTAAGTAAATATCAAATAGTCTGCTGCTAATAATGTTCAGATTCTTCAAATATATGAAAGGTTCTTTGTATGAGAAATCAAAAGCTATGAAGTGGCCTTGCTTTGGAAACCTAATTTACTAATGTGAGTGAGAGGTGAAAGGTCCAGACCACATTAAAGTTCTGAAGTTTTAGAGTGCTAAATAAAGTTAGCAAGTTTTTCTTTATGTCAAGCCTAAATTTTCCTCTTTGCAACTTCTATATATCTTAGTTCTGTTTCCTAAGGCCAAGCAGGACAAGTCTATCCCTTTTGTCCATGTAAGAAATCTTCAAACTCATTTATTTTTAATGAGAATTAACAGGATAAACAAACATAGTTACTTCAACCAGTCTTCAAAGCCCTTTACTATCCTGATTACCTTTCTCTGGATGACAGAACACAATGCTAAAGATGTGATGAGGTCTGGGCAGTTACCCAGGACTACCATCTCCTTATCCCTAAATATTATGCCTCTTTTAATTCAATTGAATATGAAATTATCTTTTAGCCGCCATGTCATTCTATTATTCATCCTTATTGACCATAAAACCCCACTTATTTTTCAGATGAACCACTGTCCACCATAACTCCTCCATAGTGGACTTATAATAGTTGATTTTTAACCCAACTGTAAGATTTCACATGTATCTCTATTAAATTTTATTTTATTGAATTTAGTCCATTATTTTAGCCTGCCTAGATTTTGATTCAGTCATTCAATGAGTTAGCCATGCCAGTTCGTGTCATCATTTTGTGAGTTACAAAAAAGTGAAATAAAACAAAATTTGGACTTGAATCCTGGATCTTGTACTTATTAACCTTGTAACAGACTAGTCACTGGATCTCAGGGACTTCAATTTTCTCATCCTAAAATGAGAGAATTGTAGTAAATTATTTTTAATCTAGATCCAACATTTTATAATTCTGAGATGTGTTACCTTAAATGGATTTTTTTCTCTTTATGTTTATGTCTTGTCTCTCCAATTTGATTAGAAGCCTCTTGAAGTAAGGCATTTTTTGGTCAATTGAAATATTTTTCCTCTTTGTGTGTCTGACAGCAAGTCCTGTGTGTGTTTTCTAGAAAGATTTATTAATGATAAATTTTTCTGTCCTCTTGCAGGTTAGCTTCCTCCATTCATACATTGGACATACCCAATAGTCCCTCATAAGAAGCTGGCTATTTCCAAAATGATACTATAGTCAAGCATATAAGAGACTTGGACCCCTTTTATATTTCAGTTGTGTATACATACAGTGAAAACAGTACAAGCCAGTCCATGTTCAGGTTCTAATGTGTGTAGTCTTAAGAGTTATAGGAATTCAAAGTAAGGAAAGTTTGGCCCCAAACTATGATTCTATTTTGGTTAGAATTTGTAAAGAATTTAATGTGTATTTCTATTCCTTTTCTGTCACCCTGTTAACATTCTCCATCTGAACTCTGAACAAGTCTCCAGAGACTCCATAAGAAAGTTTTGATAGCCTAAGCAATCCAGCTAAAGAAATTTTCTGACCTAGTTAAGTAGGAAGGAACTAGACACATTCTTGGCCATTGTTCTCATAGATTTGACGGTACAGGGGTGGGGTCTGGACTCAGTGGCACTGAAGTCCCAGCCTAATTTCCTCTAAATCTGGAAGACATTCAGGCAAGCAAAGATAGGTTGCAAAGTTTGAAGATCAGTGAAGATACATGTAAGGGTAAACTTCTATAATTTGCCTGTCTTTATTCTTTCCTGCAGTTCTCTAATAAAACTCCATTTTAGGAAAGTTAGTCTTTCTTAGTTCACTCCTGAATTACTACTACTGCTGTTGCTGCTACTGTTACAATTATTACTACTACTACTACTATTACTATTGCTAATACTACTATTACTACTACCTTATTACTGTTGCTGCTCCTATTACCTATTTATTATTATTTCTTCTGCTACTATTTCTACTTTCTTGTTACTACTACAACTGATGGTATTGCCTACTTGTTACTAACTGCTACTGCTGCTAACTACTACTGCCTACTACTATTATCATTACTACTACTACTTATTATTAACCACTACTATCTACTACTACCACTGCTGCTGCTGCTACTAACTTTCTACTGTTATCTATTACTATTGCTGTGGCCACTGTGACTACTAGTACCACCACCATTAATAAAAATAATAATGATAGATAAATGGACTTTAAAAAGTACTTTAAGGTTTACCAAGTACTTAGCAAATATGATCTCCTTTTATTCTCACAACAACTCTGTAAGGTAGTGCTATTATTATCCTTATTTTATAGATAAGGAAATTGATATAGGTTAAGTGATTTGCCCTAAGTTCTGATGCTGAATCTGAACATAGGTGTCCTTGAGTCCTGGAAACCTAGTTTATGGGAAAATTCACTAGTATTTGCAGAATAACCTTAATAATAACTGAATAACACCATGGGCAATAGGTGTGACATAACACTGTTAATTAATCATTTATCAAAGGAAGAGAATTTTCTGTAAGACAAAGGAATCCTACATCACTTACCCTCCTGTGATGTTCCATTTTTGGTGGCAGTTTGGGTCTCCTCTTAGCCCTACTTAGGACCAGTCTTTGTAGAGCAATAGGAAACCAGCACTCCATAAAGAATGTGCAAGGCCAGTCCCAAGCCCTTCCTGTGTCCTAAAAATATAACGTATTCCTGCAGCAGCTATTTTGGAGCCAGGCGACGAACTACTTCCTCAAGATGAAAAGGCCCCCAATGCCCTCCTTATAAACAGGATCTGGGTCCACAGATTTATCAGACTGGATGCTCAAGGCTGGCACAGATGTAGACACAAACACTTTAGAAATTGACAGCCAAAGTGACGGAAAGACCAGACTTCTGAAAGAAATCCCCCATTGAGCTAGGGTTTTTTTTTTTTTTTCTTTTTATTTCGAGTGACCAAAAAAAAAAAAAAAAAAATGAAAATGAAAAAAAAAAGTAGAGAGGTCTGGGGGGAGAAGGAGAGTGAATTTCCTTTCTATTGGTTCTGGCTTCAGGCAAAGTCCTCTTACTGGCCTTTCCAGTTTGAACATGTCCCAGCCTTTCTGACTCAGCCCCACTTAAGCTCCTAATTGTTAGTAGCTGATCCTTAACTCTAGTCTCCACTGGAAGGACCATCTAGTCTGGCCAATTCATACAGATTTAAAATATTCTTTTTAAGCTCCCACTCAGTATCAAAGTCATGTTCTTTGCAATATCTAAGGGGAAAAAATTCTTTTCTTTAGGAAAGTGGTAGGTAGTAGGAGGAAAAGACTCCAAAGTCTCCATAGTTTCAGAGTTTAAATCAAAATGAATCTTTGGGAAGCATTAAATTAACTGTTTACAAGTCCTACTGTGGCCATAGTGGAGGTTTGACTTCGGTTCCTTTTTAAAATAAAGATTTTTTTTTTAGACAGTGTTCCAAGGACTTCCATTTAATTGGAATATCCTTAACTAACAAATAAGTGAATTAAAAGAAAAACAAATGGTATATGTCAGTCTTAAAGGCAAAAAACAAAGACCTTACATTTAATATCTACATTTTTTCGAGGGCCATTGGATAATTAGATTCAGTCTTAGGTATTTGGTTTTTGTTTTGTTTTGTTTTGTTTTTTTGCTATCGTTGATCCTGCTTTCTTTCTGACACTTATTATTCTCTATAAAGGCTTTATCCTTTCCTGTCTCCAAAGAACATCAGCTGTAGTACACAAACACCCCTCTTCCCTCCCATCACAAATCACAATCTCCTTCTTCTTCTCTCCCTTTCCCAAATTATCCAAACCCTAGACATGCTTAGCTCCATTCAATTCAATCAGTCCTTCAATTGAGAGATCATCCAATCTATTATACACTTATTCCTAATGTGAAAACTGAGGCCTAAAGACATCATACAAGTCATAGCAGAGAATGAGATTCTGACATCAAATTTAATATTCATTCCACTTCACCCTTAAAACCACATCTTTTCCCCACCTTTCATCTCTTACCTGTATTCCTAAAAGCTTATACTAAAGCTAGCTGAAACTGGCTGGTTTTTAATTTTTAATTTTTAATTTCGTTTAATTTTAATTTTTAAAAATGTTCAGTGTAAGCATTTATACTTCAGAAATCTGCAAATGCTAAAAATCAGGGCTTGACTTGTTGTTTTATTGATGCTGAAGGTGATGCTGAAGAGGTTAATAATACAGATTAAACTTTAAAGTATGTCACGTGAACACTTTTTCCAGAGAGCAGGTTATTAAATATTTACCAGCACATCTCTGTCTATATTTCTGTTGAGCTAAAGCTGAGTGCTCCTATATTTATTTTTGGTTCTCATAGATGTGTTTTTTCTATCTCTCTTTTTATATTTTAAGTTCCAAAATTCCAAATATTTTTCCTACTTCCTTTTACCACCTCCAGAGTACCTAACATTATACTCTGCACGTAATAAGTATTCATAAATGTTGTTTATAAACTGTTTTTAGACCTTTGGAAGAAAAATGCCTCATAAACACAAAGTTGAATCCCTGTTGTACAGCTTCATTCAACAAACATTTATTAAACACCTTTTGCCAACAAAGTGCTATGCCAAGTTTAGGGGATGCAAAGATAAAATAAGACTCAGTCTCTGCCTTCTACAAGTTTATAATCTAATGAAAGAGACTTCATACATAACAGATATATGACCCTGATTTAAGGCAGAATGTGGTTAAGTGAGTTTGGGAAAGATTCTGATAAAAAGCTCTGAGAAACTTGAGGAGGGAAGATCATTTTCTGTAGAGAGATCTGGTAAAACTTCCTTATATTCATAAATAAGGTGGTACTTGAATTGGGCCTAAAAGGAAGCCTGGGATTTCAACAAATGGAAAGAGACAGAAGGCAAGACAAGAAAAGAAAAGTAGTTTTCAGGCACAGTCTGAATGAAAAATACTTTACATGAAGAGATAAAAATAGAAATATAGAATAGAATCTGATTATGATAAGCCTGGATTGTCAGAACAAGGAATAGACTTTTGAGTAACAATTCACATTTTTTAAAGAAATACATTATGACTAATAATAATAATTCACATCAAAATCTTTTCCCCTCAAGGAAAATAGCACAAATATTTAAATCCTGATGATCAAACTAAAGCTTAGAAGGGTTTAAATATTTTGATCAAACTCACTTAACTAAGTCATAAAACAGGATTCAAACTCAGGTCCCTGTATTTCATTTCTTTCCCTCATACTGTGAATGTGGTGATTACTCAGGAAACAATATTAAAGATGAATTGGGAAAGGTAGGGTGCAGATTGAAAGCAGAGAGACCAGTGGGCTGTTAGGATAGTGTAGACATGAAGATATGTAGATGAAGAAATGATGGACAAATCTAAGTTGGTATCAGTTCAAAGCAGAATGGAGGGAAAAGAATACTGATTCCTGAATCAAAGTTCCTGGATTCAAATACTGTTGCTGACATTTTATAATCTGGTAGAGATCATGTAACTTTCTAAGACTCATTTGCAAAGAAATGGATTGAATTAAATGGCATCTTGAATTGTTCTAGCTCTTCTATCTTCTAATTCTAAAACTATGATCTTATGAATGATGCAAAAATATTTAGCAGTATTAATACAATAACATAGCAACCAATTAAATACAGGGAACAAATAGAAGAGCAAAATTTTAAAAAAATTACTATGAGTATTTCAAACCTGTATAACCAAGGGAATGATAATAATCTCACAACTAAATTAGGGAAGCTATCCAAAAAAAAGCAAGTTTGGGAGAGATGATGGTGAGTTCAATTTGAGAGACCAGGGGTAGATGTCCAACAAACTCAAAAATGGGGAACTTATTTATATTCATATGAAAAAACGCTCTAAATAACCATTGATTAGAGAAATACAAATTAAGACCATTCTGAGATATCACTCCATAACTCTCAGATTGATTAAAATGATAGAAAAAGATAATATTAAATGCTGAAGATGTGGGAAAATTGGGTCACTAATATATTATTGCTAGAGTTGATCCAACTATTCTGCAGAGTAATTTGGAACTGTGCTAAAAGGGCTATACAATTGTGTATACTCTTTGTATAAAACTGTGTCACTACTGAATATGTATCCCAAAGAGATCATAAAAGAGAGGAAAAACTCACATGTGCAAAAATGTTTCAAGCAGCTCTTTTTGTAGTGGCAAGGAAATGGAAATTAAGTGTATGCCCAACAATTGGGGAATGGTTGAATAAATTATGGTATATGAATGTAATGAAATATTATTGTTTTGTAAGAAATGATGAGCAGGCTGGTTTCAGAAAGGCCTAGAAAGAATTAGATGAACTGATGCTGAGTGAAGTGAGCAGAACCATGAAAACACTTTACATGCAAGATTATGTATAATCAACTATGACAGACTTAGCTCTTCTTAGCAACATGGTAATACAGGACAATTCCAATAAATTTAGGATGAACCATGATCATCCACATCCATATAGAGAATTCTGAAGATTGAATGTGGATTAAAGCATGATATTTTCATTTTTTTGTTATTGTTTTGTTCATTTTTCTTTCTTTCTCATAGTTTTTATCCTTTTGGACTGATTTTTCTTGCACAACATGGCAAATATGGAAATATGTTTTGAAAGATTGTACATGTTTAACTTATATTGGATTGCTTGCTGTCGGGAAGTGGGGAGGGAGAAAAAAATTGGAACAAAACAACATGAATATTGAAAACTATCTTAACACGTATTTGGAAAAATAAAATAGTATTGAGAAAAAAAAAGAAAATGGGGACTAGAACTCAGGGAGGAGGCTGCAGTATCATTAACATTAGCTACATCACCAATATTCTCAGCATTTTTCTTACAGCAGACACTTGGCTGGTTTCCTTGTAGCAGAAAGTACAGCCATAGACTTGGATGATGAACTGAGTTGCTCTAATGATGTTCTCATTGTTCATATGACAAGAGACCTTTCAGAGATTTGAAAGTAAGCAACCAAAATCTCAGAAATTTCTTCTCCATTCATTTCCTCTTCAAAATCATATTGGACATCCAGAATTAGACTAGAAATGTCATGGGAAAATAGTTTTACACTATTTCTGGCATGTTTCTGTTTCAGGTCAAGATAGCATTTTTCAAGATTGCATAGTTAGACTCCAGAACAATATGGCTTTGAGCTGTAGTATGCTGGCTAGAGCTGGGAGGGGAGGGAATGTTTCATTCATTCAAACCGGTTCCCCCGGTCCCCTATCATTTACATTGTTCTCTCTAGAGAAGATAAAATTCTGTTGGTCCGTGTTTTCACTGCCCAGTGAATTATCACGCCAAATTTCCCCTTCACCATTCCTGGCCACTTTTCTTGTAGACACAGGGTCAAAAAGAGGTTCAAGAAAGATGGCTGGTGTGATGTAAGTGATAGCCACTGTATTCAAATCCAAGAGCAAACTGACTGCTGATGGCAGGAAGATCAAAAAAGAAGGACCATTTTAAAAATTGGTATGAAAAAGGCTCTGAGAAGCCTTTTTCTTGAATGACAACATAGCAGATAAGAGTGTTGTCCTTGAAGTTAGGAAGATGTGTTCAAATCCTGCCTCAGACACTTACTAGTGTATGATCCTGGGCAATTCACTCTCAAATTTAATCATTTAACCTGAGTTTCCACATCCATTAAAGGGAGATAATGATAGTATCTATTGCAATCTTGCTGTTTGTGAGGATCGATTCAAATGAGTTACTATGTGTTAATATATGTAAATGTCAAAGTACTATATAAATGTTAGCTATTATTACTAGCTATACATATATTATTGTGCACCATAAAGGGTCCTTCCTATTTAATGTCTGACCTGATCCCTATTGTATAGTGCAATGTAAACTAATGGTTAGGAAAGCTAGGGAGCACAGTGGATAGAGTACCAAGAATGGAGTCAAAAAGTCAAGTCTGGAACTTGAACACTTAATACTGGTGTGACTCTGGACAAATCTATTAACCCTGTTTGCCTCAGTTTCCTCAACTATAAATTGAGCTGGAGAAGGAAATGACAAACCACTCCAGTATTTTTGCCAAGAAAATACCAAATGGAGGCATGGAGAGTCAGACACAACTGAACAACACAGTTACTAACCAAAGACATATAATTTTATATCAGAAAGGTTGCTTCCTCCTTACTGTTTCCTCCCTGGTCTGACATCTATTTTGTTAGCCCAATATTAACTCCTGGTAACCTAATCAAAAACATAGAATCTATTTATCATTCATTAAAGTCTTGGCTGCTTGGAGGACAAACCTAAACCTAACTAACTTTTTGGCAACACTATCAGTACAAATAGATTATAATATACATATCCCTTTAGTGGGCTTTAATTAGATCTTCTTTAAAATTGCTTTGACGTATATTAGTCACATCTAAAACCCCATAAAGTTATCAAATATGAAGCGATTATATCCCAAAAAGCAGTTAACATTCATATAGCATGTTTTATACTAAACACTTTTGCAATCATGTGATCTTCACAAAAACAATTATTATTTCTCTTTACAAATCAGAAAAATGGACAGAAATAAAATAATTTGCCATAGATAACAGAACTAATGCATTTCTGCAACTGAAACAAAGAATGTTAAAATGGTGGGCTTACCAAATGCAGAGGCTGACTGGCTTTCTTTCCTCATTCTGCCATGCTGGATGGTGCCAGGAGTGCCCAGATTCTTTCCAGGCAGTTCCTGGATAGAACCTGTGAAAGGCTGGGGTGACTGGTGCCAGGATCTCCCTTAGTTCCAAGTGCCATGGCTCAGGGAATGCTGACCATGGAACTTGACCCCAACTCCATCCCCATCTCCCCAAGCTAGGTTGGGGAGGTAGTTGGGCAAGGTTGTGTGAGGTCTCCACCGTTTTGCTATTTCCCCTATTTCTAAAAGTGAAGCAGAATTTGAATTTCCCTATAGTTCTTTAGCATTCTCTTTTCTTAATCTGTTCTGAGATGAGAGGAGTTAGCAAACAGAGGGATTTGGGCTATATTGATCTTGTTAACAATCCTCACAACTTTTATGCATTCAGAACTCTGGGGAGTAGCAGAGAAGGTCCATTATACCTTCTGGGGTGCTTTCCCAAAGGAGCAGAAGGGAACTCCAGACTAGATAGAAGTCAAGGAAGTGTTAGCAGAAAATTGCTATTTACCTAGTTTGTTTGATTGTTTTTTCTTTTCTTTCAGAAAGGAGTAAATTCCTGGAATCATCCCTAGTGTTTCCAGAATTTTTCTTGCAATCTTACCATGACTAATTGCCAGACTTCTTAATCATTGCTCTCAAAACTTTGAGAATCTGCTAAGATGGTATTTTAATTTTAATTAGCTAACTTTGCTTCTGTAGTCCCCAGCTTGGCCAGAGCTGAAGTCTACAGGAAAAGTTTTTTTGTTTTTTTTTTTTTTAAGAAATCTTCCCAGCATTCTAAGTATAGCACAGAAGGTTTTTGGTCTTTTTTTTTTTTTTTTTTTTTTTGGTTGCATTTTAAATCTTTCCAGGTAACAAAATCCAACTCACAGAACAAACGTGACACAGACATTTTGCACAAAGATGCAGATACAGACAAAAATGACATGAAAGAGGACTGTCCCATCTTTGCCAAAAGTCATAAAATTTTGCCAAAAGCCATCCTATAACACTTTGTCTCCTCTGGCGTCACAGAGAAGGTGAAAAGGTGGCAAAGGAACTTTGCTGAAAATTGCAAGAATTTCCAAGTCTGGGCGTCCCCAGTCAAGAAAAACTTGCTGAGTGTGGAGTTCACAATGACTCAGAAAAGCCTTCTCCCAGTGGGTTGAGTGTCCCAGCTATAGAATTGAGGGAGAAAAAAATGGAGGGGAGGCTTTACCTTGACAAGGAGGGAATCAAGCCAGGGGTGCTTAGACTCTCCCTGTGTGGGCTACCTAATGTTGAGATTAGGAAGGGACCCCAAAAGGTTGGATTCGCAGACCAGTGTCACAAGGTGTTTGAAAAGAATTTGCAGGCTTGAACCCACATCCAAGTCAAAGAGCAAAGTTAATTGTAATTCCAACTAAAGATAGCTAAGTTCCAAAAGAATTTAGCAAAAAACCTGAAGTAAGGAAATAAATTTATCTCCTTTTTATGTCATTGATATGCTAATTTTATGGCCTAGAGGTAGAACTGAGGAGTGGTTTTAGGAATTTGGTTATTACTGACCAGCAGACTTAAGACTATCCTAAAGACAGAAGGCTTTAAAGTCACTGATAGACAAAAATGTCAGAACAATAGTATTCTAAAGTTAGAGATTCTCAGGATCACTAATATATCTTCCCTAAAATCTAAGGGAGGAAATATTATTATATTCCTAGGCAAGAAGACTTTTACAATCATTGACAGATAGATTGCCCAAACAATAGTACTTGAAGGTTGGGGTGGGGGGACCTTGGGATCACAGATTCCAAAGCCAGAAGACTTTAGAATCATTGACAGATTATGACAGAAGCCCCCTAAGGTCGGGGGATCTTAAAATTATTGTTATATTTCCTCTAGAAACTATACCATATCACTATGAGATAGCAGTAAGCACAAGGAATGGCCAGTGCAAAAAGTTCAGGAACTGGAGGGAATTATAGCAAGTGAAGAACAGTTAGTTTGGCTGAATCAAGGGATATGGGTTGGAAAGTAATGTCTAATGAAGCTAAAAAAGCCAGATTGGGACCAGGCTGTATAGATACTTAAAAGTAAAACAGAGGGGTTCATATTTTGTTCTAAAAGAGCTAGAATATCACTGAGGCAGGATAAATAGGAAAGTCATATAGTCAAATCTTTGCTTAAGAAAGCTTATTTTGCTAGTCACATGTAAAATGGTCTGGGATGATGCAGAGAGATCAAATAGGATGTTGCTGCAATAACTCTGGTTGTTGTTGTTGAGTCATGTCCGACTCTCATGACCCTGTTTGGGATTTTCTTGGCAAAGATACTGGAGTGGTTTGCCATTTCCTTCTTCAATTCATTTTACAGATGAGGAACCTGAAGCAAATAAGGTTAAGTGATTTGCCTAGCATCACCCAGCTAGAAAGTATGTGAGGCTAGATTTGAATCCAGGTCTTCCCAATTCAGGGCCAGCATTCTATCCACTGTTTCACCTAACTGTAATAACTAGGTGAGAAAATTAAAGTGGTAGCTGTGTAAATGGAGAAAAGAAGTAAGATATGAAAAAAGTTGTAAAGTTAAGAACAGCAAAATCTAGTAATGGATTGAATATGTTAATTAAGGAAGGGTGAGCAAATAAGGTCAAGATCATAACCAAAAAAAAAAAAAAAAAAAAAAAAAGCACTGGAAAAATACTAGTGCCCTCAACAGAAACAGGAAAATTTGGAAGAAGACAGGACAGAGAAAAAGATACAAATTTCATTTTTAGACATGTTAAGTTTGTGATGTCTCTGGTGCTTCTACTATCCAATAAGTAAATGGAGATACAAGTCTGAAGATCAGGGAGAGACTGATGCTGGCTATACAGATCTGGAAGTTATTTGCATAGAGATGAGACTTCAGTTCATGGGAGTTGATGAGGTCACCAAAAAAGGGAGAAAAGTTGAAAACAGAAGAAAGAAAAGGGCTTAGGACAGAACCTTAGAGGATAATAACAACTGTGGAATGAGGTCTGTAACAAGTAAAGAAGGAATGATAAGAAACAGTAGAAAAGCCAGGAGAGGGATAGCTAGATAGTAGATAGCGTACCAGCCCTGAAGTCAGGAAAACCTGATTTCAAATCTAGTCTCTGACACTTAACACTTATTAGCTCTGTGACCCTGGAGTGACAACCCGAATTGCCTCACAAAAACAAACAAATAAAAAGTCAGAAAGAAAAGGGGAAAAGAAAATGAAAAACCAGAAGAGAACAGTGTTATAAAAAATCTAAGGGGAAAAAACTAGAGAAGAAAGAGTAGTTTCCATGCAGTAGATAAACTGAGAAGAGACCATTTTATATGGAAATTAAGAGATTATCGATAACTTTTGGTTAAGGTAGTTCCAGCTTAGTGACTAGGTTTAAAGCCAAATTATAAAAAGGTTGAAGAGTGCCTGAGAAGGAGAGGAAATAGAATCAGTAAGAGCAGAACACTTTTTCAAAGATTTTATCTAATAAAAAAGGAGGGACATAAGAAGATAGCTTGAGGGGATAACAAAGTCTGATAACTTGTTTTTGTTTTTAAAGATAGTAGAGGATTGGGTTTGGATTTTAAAGACAGAAGGGAAGAAACCAGTTGATAGTCTGAAGATATGAGAGAGAAGGAAGATTGAGGTTGCCATTGGCTAAAAGAGCAAGACCATGGGCTCAAGTTCACACATGGAGGAGCTGTTCTTGTCAAAGAAAAAAGCCACTTTATTATCGGAGACGAAGGGCAAGTTTATAGTGGGAGATGATGTCTAGGGGGTTTGAGATAAAGAGAACAACCAAAAAAAAAAAAAAAAAAGAATGAGTTAAAATCAAACAGCCTCAATTGTTTTTTGTGTTTTTTCATTTTGTTTTGTTTTCAATAAAATAAGAAGCAGGATCCTCAACCAAGAAAAGAGGGAAGGAAGAGATTTGGGGAGATTGAGAAAGAAAGTGTTTGGAATACTTCTATTTAAACACTGTCACTGGGGCAGAAATGTTAAAAGTATATAACTAGTTAGGAAGGATAAAAGATAGAAAATGTGTAAGCAAAATGACCTGACAGATACTGAAACTTTGGGAAGAGAAAGATTCTAGTTCAGAGAAGTCAGTTAAAGTGTGGTAAAACAGTGATTCAAAGTTATGAGAGGTCAGAGAAATATCAAGGACCAGAGTAGGGACCAAGTAGGTCTAAACTTCAATTCTAATTTGAAAGTCTATTTTTTTCCCCATTCCCTTTGGATGTGAGTTATCCCTAGGCCCACAGGTGTTGATTTTAGATATAAGGAAGTCAGATGCATACAAGTGAATCTGGCCCTTAACTGAGGCAGGGATAAAGATAGCAGGATTACCTCATAACTTTCAATCAAACCCATAATCACATTGCTGGTAATTCTGGTTTAAACACATTACTCAGGCTCACTCAAGTGCTATTTGTCAGATACCCACACCCTTGATTTATGGATTTCTTATAAATCTATTACCAAGACTTTTCTTCAACCTCAGAAGGCTAAATTTATACTTTTAGAATGCTTGTGTTATTTATCCTCATCCTTTTCTTCTATAGAGTCAGTAAGGTCATCTGAACTTTTGTCTTGCCATTGAACTTTGATGACTCTGGAAGAGAGAGTAAGGCTTTGTTCAATTCTGCTTCACTTAAATCTACTTCAAGTGTAATTCAAGACGTTACCCTGAGATGTCATTAGTCCTCTTTAAAAATGAAAAATGAATAACAGCAACAAAGTACAGAGAAACAAATTTAGGAATGGGGAGACCTGGGTTTGAATGCTGACAGATATTTCCTACCTCTGTGTGACTATCTATATTTTCATCCTCAGTTTTATCCTCTCTAAAATGGAACCTATTCTACAAAAGTTTTAATCCAATGCTTTGATGTAACTTAGTGACAATCTTTAGATCACAGATATGGAACTGATATGGGCTACAGAGATCATCTTGCCCAACTCCTTTACTTTACAAATTAGGAAATTGGGCCCCAGAGAAAGCTTCTCAGGTCACTCAGGTAGTAAGCACCAGAAGTATGCTCTGAACCTAGCTCCTCCAAATCTATAACCAGTGATCTTGCTACTGTACCGTGCTTTATCACTTCTATATCAGATGGGCACAAGATCCAGTATATTGGAAAGACTTCAAGTATGGTCTTAGTAACAGACTGGGCCTGCTGCCCAATGATCAGGCTAGCTAATTACAGAAAGCTTCATCACCAGTGGTCTAGCCATTTGGTGATTCATTATCTGGCCACAATAACCCATGAAACAATGAAAAATCAACATGAAGTTGATAAGAGGATACAAAATAGACAAAAAGGGAAACTAACTGTCACTATTTCATAGCAAGCTATTTTCTTCATCAATGACTATGGAACCTCTGAACAGGTGACTAGAGCAGGTATATTCAAAGCACATTAATGTTGGAGATATCATCATTCTAAGGGCTTTGAGAAAGAAATTCTTAAGATATCTAAAAAGAGGAATGAATAATTAGAAAAATGACTAATCAAATAAAGATTAAAAGGATATCAATAATAAAATCCCATACATCTACTTTTTTACTTGAACAAAATATGGAAATGATCTACACATTCATTGAGATCATTAGTGATAATATATGAGAAGGTAAAAAGCAAGTTTTTACAACCTATTTTCTGAAGTAATCATATCTTATGGTTACATAGTTGACAAAAATAAGTTAGATAACAAATATACATTTTTTTAAATTTTGTGTTAACCACAGAAAACATAGTTCTAGAATAGAGGTTTGCTAGAGCTAGCTGAAATTAGCTTAGGAGGAATGACTTTTTAAATGATTGTTAAATTTTGTAGTGTGAACAGTTATGCCTAGGATATTATCAAATACTACAAATCAGGCTTTGATTTATTATTTTGTTGCTTTAAGAAAGTGATGGATAAAAATGTTAATAACACAGATTAAACTTAAAAGTGTTTCATTCATTAATTCTCCTCACCCCCCCCCAAAAAAAAGAGTTAGTTGTTAAATTTGCTAGCAAACTACTGCCTGAGAGACTTGCCTCTAAGAAAGTGACTCCATGCATATATTAAAATTGTATAAGATTCTTTGCTAAATGCTAAATGTAACAACATAGAAAATATTATTTGATCATATTCTGGTTATAATAAAATACTCTTTTCTAACCAATAGCAACCTCAATCTTCCTTCTCCCTCAAATCTTCAAACTATCAACTGGTTCCTTTCCTTCTATTTTCAAAACTCAAGCCCAAATCTCTACTATCTTAAAAAAAATAAAAATAAAACAGCTATGTACAGTGTCATAGTGTCTTGACTCACTGGATAAATTGCTTCATTATTTCCTGCCCCGTGTAACTCCCCAAAGCAAAGAATTTGTCAAAGCCAGAAAAGACATCAAATGCATCCATCTATGTAGATACTTTTTAATATGGATGATATTGTGTTAATTTTGTTAAACCCTGAATATTATAAAACTTTCTCCATAAAGTCTATAATCTTTGAAAAAAGGCCAGTCTAACTAACCATATTAGAATACACCAAGCCAATAAATAAACCCTATTGGACAGAATATATAAATATATGAAAAAATATTGAGTAGAATGGACAGGCCATAGATCCCATCTATCAGGACATATATAGGACAGACCCTGCACATAGCTGATTGAGTCCAGAATTGAATGGGAGGAAAAGAGTCAGCTAGATTACATTACACAAATTGCATAGTGCTTTTAATGACCCCAATCATGAACAGCACTAGGAAAAGGGGACAAGGTATTCAAAGGTGGAGGACACTATGCAGCTGAAATGGTATAGCTATAAGGTCAAGACTGTGACCATAGGAAAGTGAGGCCAGAGAAGGGGTGATGAGTGGAGAGAACAAAGAGGCATAGAGGGAATAGAGGTCATGATAAGGACAAAGAATTTGTTGAGGAATGAGCTAGAGCAGGGGTCCTTAACCTTTTTTGTGTGTTAACAGACCCCTTTGGCAGTGGGGTGAAACCTATGGACCTCTTTTCACAATAATGATTTTAAATAATTGAAGGAAATGCTAAATTTTCAGTGAAAGGTTAGTGAAAATAAAGATGTAATTTTTTTTTTCTCATCCAAGTTCACGGACCTCCTGAAATCCATTCATGGACCGGGGTTAAGAGTACTTGATATCTACATGCATGGCAAGATAGGAAATTTTGCTCAGAGACAAAGGAGTTTCAGAATTCATTGTCCTAGAAGGGAAATAGTGATAGATACTAGAAAGGTATAAGCTATGACCAACACTTTACATGGCTGTAGATCTAAGTCATGGGAGTTGAGGTTAATAAACGTCTCAAAGTTAGGATACTTGAAAGTATTAATATATATGTTGAAATAAGCAGCTGGATCCCATTTGTAAAATTGCATGGGATTTTAATTATTCCAAGTATGAACAGCATCAAGGTATTTAAAGCAAAGTGTTGTTGTGACCGCATTTGGGGCAAAAAATATTGTAGTGCTTTGACATTTGTTTCTCTAGCTCATTTTACATATGAGGAAACGGAAGTAACCTGCGTTAAGTGATTTGCCCAAGTTACAGAACTAGTAAATGTCTGAGGCTAAATTTCAATTCGGGAAGATAGGTATTTCTGACTGAAGGCCTGGTACCCTACCCACTGTTCCAATCCTGAAAGCAAAGTATTCTGAGTCTGAAGATAGACTGGGGCAGAAAGGAAGACCAGCAACAGGGGAGGCTGGTGGAGGATAGCCCCAGAGAGCCTGAAGCAAGTGATTATGGATTATAGAGTAAATGCTGAAGGAGGAAAGAGATTGAGCAAAGGCAGCAGAGGGAGGGTCTAGTACTTTTAAGACTGACAAAGATGCATATGCATGTGTGTGTGTGTGTGTGTGTGTGTGTACACACATACCTATAAACATACACATATACACATATATACACATAATATGTAAACCTATAAACATACATGTATACACATTATATGTGTGTGTGTGTGTGTGTGTGTGTGTACATATTCATTTACTCCTCACAACAATCCCCTGAGCTAGATGCCATATCTGGGTAGCACAGTGCTGGATCTGGTATTAGAAAGACCTGGGTTCAAGTCAAGTCTCAGATACATACCAGCTGTGTGACTCTAGACAAATCACTAAATATCCAACTCACCTTTATTATCCATAAAATGGAATAATAACATCTATGCAATAAAATTATCTTCTTAGTCAACTACAAATATTTGTAAAAACACTTTGCAAATCTTAACATTCTGCATTAATGCTAGCTAATATAAAATGGCACAGTACATAGATGGGCCTGGAATCAGGAAGACCCGAGTTCAAATACAATCTCAAATATTAGCTATGTGATCATGGGCAAGTCACTTAACTTGTTTACCTCAGTTTCTTTAAGGGTAAAATAGGGATAATGGTAGCACTTATTTCCCAGGACTGCTATGAAAATCAAATAAGATAATAATTATAAAATTCTTCGTCCAGTACTTGGCTATATAAATACTAGCTTTTATTGTTGTTGTTGTGTTGATATGATGACCTCCAGAGAGGTAAGGTTTCCACTAGTGCCCAAAAGACAGAGACTAAAACAAAGGAACCTAGAATGAAAGGGAATTTGTTAACAATAAAGCAAGCATTTCAAAAAGCATCATATGGAGGTAGGGCAGGTGAGGAGACTAGAGACAGTAATGATAAACTGCATAAGAACTGAAGTGTGAGAAGAAGCAGCAGCAGAAGAGAATTTTCAGCTTTGCAGACAGGAATCGGGTGCATGTATAAATGTATATCTATGCATATATAAATATACATGTGCATTCAAACACATACATATGTATCCAGAACTTGGTGCTTTCACTTTACAAGAAAGAAAACCATCTGTGTCCTTTACTGATAGAGAGGAGTTTACATAACTGAGCAGCACAGCAATCCTAATTTGGCAACTAGTGGGGTTCCCTAAACAGCCATGCACAATATCATAAAAGAGTCTGATAATACTAAATCTGCCTCACTGGATAAGTTGCTTCATTATTTCATGCCCCAGGTAACTAATGAAAATAGACTAAAACAAACACGCTAGTGATAGACTATGGAAATAGTGAAGATGTTAAGTTGCCCTTAAGTTAGTTAAGCAATTAGGAAAGGATGGAACAAGTTTTATTAAAAGTCTAAATCCCATGGAAAGACAATCTTGGAAAAGAATGGATTAAGTAGCAGTAGAGGAATAGTATATATCCTTTGTCTACATCCAGACAATATTTTACCTTCCACTTGGTTTTTGTTTTTTTTTTTTTTTTTGAAAAGGAGGTCAGACCCTTAAGGCAGGAAAAATTAATGCAGGAGTAAGATTCATACCAGAAGGTTAAGGAAGAAGGAAATATTGAGTGATTCTCCCCCAGGAAGCTAGTAGTATGGTCTAAAAAGGACAATAGAAAAGATGGAAAAGGAAAAACAAAACTGGCAGAGAAGATGACAGAGAAACAGAATTAAAAGAAGAGAAATGTTCTGAGAAGGTAAATAGCACCTTTCTCTGAATGTCAGCTAAGAAAAGGCTGATACATAGAAAGAAAGAGGCTGTAAAAAGAGCCTGAAGCAGCTACTCCTTGAGAGAAAGAAAAATAGAATTATATAACAGTAGTGGTTTAGACATGCACATCTTATAACAGTTATACAAGTACTTCATTTGTACTTGAATCTTCCAATTATATCACTTGCTTGTAACTATAACATGTAAAGTAGAGATTTATTCTGTGTTATTATCTAACAATTATAGAATCTCAGACTTGGCAAAGAACCTCAGAATCAATCTAAAACAATTCAAACCTTGATCATCATTAAGCAATCTTGATGCAGTGTCTCTGCCCAGTGCTTTTTCTTAAAACCTATATAGTGTAAAGTCAAGATTATGTGTGTGTGTGTGTTCACATATACATATATATGTTTTTATATGTACATTATGCATGTTTATAGATATACACAACTGCAAAAGTATGCGTTATATTCCAGTTTTTCTCTGTTTTCCAATGCTAACAAAATTCCAATTTCTGCCCAAAGGCTCTACTTAAATCACGATTTTTTCTGCTACCTAAATCACTTCAGATGGTAGAAACATGCAAACAAATGAAAATTTGAATGAAAATGGAAAAATAGGCCCATGATATTTAAAACCACAATGATATTTATCACTTGAAGCAGAAATATTACTGGCCACAATGTTGGAGAGCATAGAATGAATTAGTGGAATTGATGCTTTTCAAACCTTTCAAGAAATAGTTGATCAATTACTTTTGTACTTGAATGAGATGAGGTGAGATCTCTCAGGACAGTTGTGAAAATTGAGTAAGGCTTTATCTACCCCAGAGTTGGAGTAGGCCTGAAGGTCCTTGAATATTGACTCAAGAGCACACCTAAGTCCCCTTCCTGCTATCCTCCCATGACATCATTTCCTCCCTACTTCAATCAAATATGGGCAACTATGTACTTATTGGCCAAGTTCAATATCTTGGGTAGTAGAATGCAAGACCCTTGCCCAATGAGGATGATGGTCAGTGGTGGGAGGGTTATTTGTGTTAAGAACTATTTAAGTGTCAAACCGGTCCCAGAAGGTGCCTTCTTTCTTCGACTGGCTGCTCGACCCGTGGGACAACCAATTCTCGCGAGAAACTACAATAAACTTCTGCTTTGCTTCTAGAGATCTCTCTAGCTTTTTTTTTAAATGGTGACCCCTCACCATTTCTGAACCATACATACTCAATTTTCCAATAAAAAGAGAACAAAAACATTGTACAAGATCTCTTTAAACTCACATACTTCAAGCAAAATCTTATTTTAAATTAAATAAAATTTTAATACATTAATGAATGTTTATGTTGTCCCTGGAAAGGGGCATTGGTAGATCAAGGTGGATTATAGTACCTGACAAAAAGAATAAAGAATAGTATAGGAATAAGACCTAAGAGCAGGATGATTTCATAGGAAGACCTGTATAACATAGGCCAATGTACAGACAAAGAGAAACTCAAGTGACCAGCCCAAAATAAGGAGATGTTTCTGATATCAGTGATACAAGATAAAAGTGTAAGTCCTATCACAATCATTAGAATCAGGGAATTGAAGCATCTATAGTAAGGGTCAGACACATAGGAAGGTAGTCAGAGATTAAGGGATCAAAGAATCAGGTGAATATCAGAGGCCAGAGTACATTTTGTCTGGGATTTAAAGGGGAAGAAATCTGGCTCTCATGCTGTTGATTGTATTTTGCATAAGATTAAAGCCCTAGATCCCACCATGGCTGATTGAGAGAATAACACAGGCTTGAAGATCCAAAGAGTCTCTTCTATCTTCAGTCCCCAGGAACCCAAATATGACTGAATAATGGTGTATTATTCAATGAGGCAAGGAGACCGAACACCAATAGCCAGAAGGACTGAAAGAAATAAAATACAATTTATGAACATGATGGAATACTTTCATGTAGTTAAAAAATGACACATAAAAAATTTTTAAAAGACAGAAGACATTTGTGAACCAATATATAAAGACATAAGAAGAGCCAAAAGAAAAGTGAACACAATGACAATAATAAAAATAAAGGAAGACAAATTCTCTGGGGTCAGAATGACCACTTTTGATGGTGAAAAATAGATAAGGAAATATGACTAACTTTATTTTAGCAGAGGGGTCGGAAGGAGGGGAGAACCAAGGCCAAAATGTAGGCTATACTCCAGTATGCCTGATGGGGTCATTTTTTCAATTTGGTTTGCTTTTTTTTTTAATGACTGGGGAGAGACAAATGCAGCAGAATAGGGATGAGAGTGAGTAGAGATTAGATATACCTTCTTATAACAATTACTTGATATAAAAATAAAAGGCATCAAGAAACTTAAAAATAATGATGATGATGATAAAATGTGTAATTACATAATACATCTAAATGTATACTAATATATAACACAAACAAAAGAGCTTGAATTCTGAGCCAAGCTTTTGTCCTAGCCAGAAATCTTTTAAACACTTCTTGTTAGGACAGGAACAAGCAGGGCTACCCTGGGGCCTATAGCTTAGCTGAAGGCAAATGAGAACACTTAGCCAGAGTAAAGAATAAGGAAGCAGACAGAAAGGGTAACTTCTTGTGTTGACAAATAGCTTTTTCTGACACAAAGTATGCATTTTAGGTGAGCTACAGCTAATATTCAAAAATATTCTCTAAAGCAAAATTTCTTGAGAGAGAGAGAGAGAGAAAAACTGGCAATCTGGAAGAGAAAATGGGCCCCTTCTCCAAATAATATTTTGAATGCATAAAATACAACATACAGAATGACAAAGGAAACCAGTTATATTGAAATATAGTTATCAAAGTATATCTTTTTAAATTTTATGACCCCAGGTTAAGAATCCCTCATCTAACTATATAACATTTTATCTGATTCAAATCAAAACAAAATAAGAAAAGATTTTTCTTACTTATCTTAAAAAGTAAACAGTGAATTTCTCAAGTAAATCAGGACAAATAATCATTCTTTCTGACATTTGGATCATTGATTTTTGAATTTTAGACTTCCTCTGAATAGTACAACCATTTATTGTAACATGTCCACAAAGAAATTTTGTCTAAATTTGTCTAAAATTCCAAATCTGCAAAATTTTGTAATCTGGAATCTGGAAACACCCTTTTCTTGCCCATTGCAGTTCAATATACAGATATAACCATTTTCCAACAGTTAAAGAATCTGCATGCATAAATGATGATATACTGTTGAATTATCCTAGAAGCATTTTAATGCTGTTTAATGTATTTTGCATAGGATTAAAACTCTAGATCCCACTATGGTTGATTCAGAGGATAACACAGATTTAAAGTACCAAAGAGTCTGTTCCAGATGCCAATATTCCACAAGCTTCTTACCTTTTGCCCTGACCTTTTGGACTTCACTTTCTCTGCCTAGTTGATCCAACTTCCATCCTCTGGTTCTGAGCTAAACTATCATTATTTAGCTTCTCCTCCTATTTCTGGAAGCATAATCCCCTCCCTTTCTGGCTTGTGAGATGCACTCTCCTTCCTGCACTAAAATATTCTGTAGCTTCTCTTTCCTGTCTCTACTTTTTCCCATGTTAGATTAATGATCTAGTGGCTCTGTTGCCTATACTTTTAGTCAGCTCTACTTGAATCCTCATTCCTCTTGTCTTCCTCATTCCATTGTCAGGGCTTTCCCCTTTGTCTATTTCAATTTGTTTGAGCTCTACCCTTTTTTCATGACTCTACCCAACAACCTAGATTTGCACTTCATCCTATAAGTGTTCTTGGTCCAGCTAATACCCCTCCTTCATACTTCCTTAGAATATTTCCTTTAATCCTTTGTTATAGACATTTGAATTTTAAAAGCAGCTTCCATAAGCTTCCCTTACATATTTTAAAAATATATGACCCACAATTATATTTTAATCCATACTACCCTGTGGACCTTTTCTCCATCTAGGGTATTTCTTCTCAAAAATCCTAACTACCTTATGGAAAACAGGCAGCTATTTCCTAATATTTGAATATTTGAAATCAAGTAAAAATAATCTGGATAATTGGCAAATATTTAAGTTCTACTCTGTGTATTTGACAAGAAGATCAGTGAGGCAAAATACACTTTTCTACAAAGTACACCAAGTATTTGTAGATAGAATATAAACTCTCTGAAGGCAACAATTATTTTATTTATGAATTTATTTTTGTTTTCCCAAGCATGCATTAAAATGCTTAGCACATAGGAATAAATGCTTGCTGAGGGGAAGGATTCTGGGAAGATGGTGGAGTATGTTGGTAAATTTCAAGCTCTCCTGATTTTCCCCACAAATAGAACAAATTTGTGCCTCAGAGGAATCACAGACTGGTGAAAAATCAAGAAGACTTGGGGCAGAATAGAGGTCCTCCTGATAAAATCCAAGACAATTTGAAGAAAGACTCAGGCTGGGGATTAATAGGGGTGAAGTGCAAACACCTCTGGACTAGCTCCACAGAAACAGCAAGTGGGGAGTCCCAGGAGGAGCCAGGTGTGGCTAAAACTTCAGCAGAAATCACAAACACGTTGAACTCCTGCTTTGTTAGGAGTTGAGTTTGAATCTGGGAAGACTGAGCAAACCTAGGCTGATTGGGAATGTCAGGCCCAGCTATGCTGCTGAGATGAGCAGGATGGAAGGGAACCAGTGCCTGGTGAATACAAAGGCAGAGCGTAGGGATGTTACTGGCTGTGGATACTTGCAGGAGGATGGAACTCTTGGTTTGGGGTTTCTGGTCAGAAAGGAGAGCTGAAGTAAAGCCAGAGACACCATCCCTCCCACTCTAGCATTAGAATGTTTACACAAATACCTCTTACTTTAAAAAATGAGATAGCAAAGAAGGAAGAACTCCACCACAGAAACATACTATAGGAAAGAGAAGACTGGAGTTCATCTTCAGAAGAAGGACACTGAAGTAAAAAAAAAAAAAAAAAAAAAAAATTTTACCCCAAGGACCAACATAAAATAGCTCCCTACCCAGAGAGAATTTATCGAACTCAAAAAAGAATTTAGAAGTCAAATGAGAGACACTGAGGAAAAATTAAGAAAATAAAAACCATCCATGAAAAACGAGATTATGAAAAAAAGTTAACTAACCAGAAAAGGGAATACAGAGTCTCAAAGATGAAAATAACTCTTTGAAAATCAGAATTGAGCAAGGGGAAGTCAGTGAAGCTACGAGACACCAAGAAATAACAAAACAGATTATAAAGAATGAGAAAAATAGAACAGAATGTGAAACATAAGAAAAAGGACAAATCTGAAGAACAAATCAAAAAGAGAAAACATAAGAATAATTGGACTGCCTGAAAGTTCTGACCAAAAAATGGACCTTGACACAATGATGCAAGAAATAATCCAAGGAAATTATCCACCAAGGAAATTATCCTCGAGTGATGGAACATGAGGGAAAAGTAGAAATAGAAAAAATCCACACATCACTACTTCAACAAGATAGTTTGTGGAAAATACTTAGAAACATTATTGCCAAATTTCAAAACTCCCCAAATCAAAAAGAACATTTTGCAAGAAACAAGAAAAAAAATCAAATATACTGGATTTGCAATGAGAATTGTACAGGATTTACCAGCAACTATAATAAAAAAGACTACAGGTCCTGGAATCATATCATATCTACTAACAATTAAAAGAATTAGATCTCTGGCAAAAAATTTTATATCCAGCAAAATTATCTATAATATTGAATGAGAAAAAATGGACAGTCAATTAACTTGAAGATTTTCAGCACTTTCTATCAACCAAACCCAAACTTAAAAGAAAATTTAACATATAAGAGCTAATATCAAAGCTCAATTTCAAGGAACTCAATATAGATGTTTCTATGTTTTTACATAGGAAATTTATAGCATATGTTTAAGATTGACATCAACATTACAATAACTCAAAAGAAAGTTTGGGGAAGAGTTAAGATAAAAATAGTAATTATGTCATACAAAAGAGGTGGAGAGGAAGAATAGACACAGAGGTATTAGAGAGGATAGGAGCCTGAAAACCTACTCATATTGGGAATAGGTTACATAAGCAACACTATAGATATAGATATAGATATAGATGTAGCACCCTCCAAAATCTATAAAGAATTAAAGGGGGAGCAATGAGCAGACAGGGAAGTAAAGGGTACAGTTAGAAGACAAGGGAGAAATCCATGGATGGAAGGAGGCTTAGTAATAGCAAAGCAAGTTAGGAGCAGAATTAAAGCAAAGAGTCAAGCAAGGAGAAGAAAGATATCTGTGTCTATGTGTGTGTGTGTGTGTGTGTGTATGAATATGTATGTATATATCTATATAGGTATATATAAATATATCCTTTCTTAACTATTGTCTGCTTGGGAGTGAGGATAGTAAAGAAAAGGGGGAGGGGGAAGAATGAAATAAAAAAGGTATACTGCAGAGAACAAAAGAACAATTTACAAGGAAGTAAAGATGGACACTCATGAATATAATTTCTTCTATTAATATATAAACTTTCTTGAACTAATAATGTTGTTATATATTTTGAATCCTCCCTGGTATTCTGCGGGGCACGTGACAATGTCCTCTTTAGTTTTGTTTCATTTTGTTTTGTATTCCTTTTCTGTTTTGCTTTTTTTCTTACTCCGTTTCTTTAATAAAATTAATTTGGGAAAATATGTTTGCTGATTCACTGCAGCCATTTCCAGTGGAAGCCTTCATATTACTTATACAAATTGATGAGACTATGCAGCTGCCCCCACAAAAATGGAGTAGCATTCCAAAGAACCTTTTCCCTCCTTCTCCCTTTCCTTGTGATTAGATACATTTGTTCACATCTCTGAATTCTTCAAAGAATGAAATGAGGATGCTCAGTTCTAGCCTCCAGCACTTTCCTCCTACAATATTCTCAAAAATACATTGTTAGCGTCTACTTAACAGCCCATGTAGACAGCCAAGAGCGGGCACAACCATTTCACCATGAGCTCTATTGAGGAGCCTGAGGCCTATTGGAAAAGGGAAGATGATTTATTTGTGTGTTTTTCCTCATCTATGACTGGGAACAGATTAGAGCGGGTTTCAATGTAGTGTTATCCAAATTCCCAAATGATTCCTATATTTAAGACTCTTGAGAAATGTTCCCTGATGCTTGCAGTTTCTGAAATGCGGAATCTGATTTTTCCTTGCAGGCATTTTACACAACCCATCCCTCTCCCAAATTGTGTAGGACTGGAAAAATCTGAAATCCTTGAGGACGAGTACTGTTTTATATTTCTTTGACTCATCCACATGCCAAGCATGATGCTTGCACATAGTGAATACTCCATAAATATCTTGTGACACAAAGAAAGGCAATGTGAGTAAATTTCAAAAGTCAGAAAATCTGGATTTTGCAGAACTGCACCTCTAGTGAGCTATGAGACCTTTGTCTCTCATAGTTGCAATGCCCTCATGTGTAAAATGGAACAATCATACCTGTCCAGCCTGTTATGATGGTAGACATGAAATAATATGTGTTAGTGTTATGAAATCTATTTAGTATCATATAAATTTTTGCACCTGATAGGTGATTTTGTTACAATCCTTCCATACCCTCTCATCCTCTGTGATTCCTGTGCTCTTTATCCGGTCTTAGGATTCTACATTTAAAGCTAAAAGGAAATTCTGAGGCCACTAAGTCCACTCTCATTTTACAGATGAAGAAACGAAGAACAAAAGGAACTGTGACTTGCCTATAGACATGAAGCTCGTAAGTGTGTAAGATGTCAATTTTAATTCGTCTTCCTCATCCAAATCCAATGCTTTAGATTTGTGATATATCTTAGTCAGACACTGTTTCTTAAAGCTCCTGTAGAAGATTCCCTTCCCTTTCACTAGGACATATTAGCCTGCTAAATACCTTTTCTTTATCTTTTTAATATTTTGAGGGTACCAAAGCATCCTGCCAGCTTAATCATGCTGTCAATATATTATCATCCGTTCTCACCATGTAATGCCCAGCATCTCCTTTTCCTAGTCATGTTTCCAGTACCATATTTTATATTACCTTACATGGATAAAATGGCAACTTGATATACAAACACAAGATATCATGAGGATGGCTACTGTTATTATAACTGTCCCTCACTTCCCCAACCGTCTGAACAGAGAATTTCTCACCTTGAGCCAGTAGGCTCCAACAATGCAGTTTTCCTCCATCACTCCAAATGCAGCCCAGTAAAGTGTCAGAGTGTGAGAGAGGGGGAGCGAAAGTGAGGCAGCAGCTGCTTGACTGAGGGAATACATTCGGCAATAAATACATGACTATGAATGTATGTGCCGCCTCCTGTGAAGAGTTTAAGAATCCTGGAACATTCAAGTGACATCATCCACACGATCCCTGCTGCCTGACAGAGACCAATGCCTGCAGCTCAGGATTGAGTTTAGAGGAGGAAATAGCCAAGAATAATGCTAACAGAGCAGGCAGCATTAGGTCTTCTGTCCTCTGAATAGCTGCTGAATGGAATGGGGTGATTCACTCGCCTCTACCCCAGATGTACCAAAAGACTCCCTGGGTCTGAAATTTGAGACTGTCCTATATCCTTGTTTCTGATACCATTAGGACTACTGGGAATGTAGAATCTTCATAATTGTTTAAAATTGAATGATCAACTTGATATGACATAATATGATTTTTGTACCTTCATGAATATGTGATTTTCTCTAAGAAAAACAAACAAACAAACAAAGTGCTATGGACTATCCAGATGTTGTTATTAGAGGGATCTCTCCCATTCTTGATAGTGTTATTGCCAATGTTTCACAAATTTGTAAACTGAGTCACAGGCAAGGTGAAATGTGATAACCCAGAAACACACAGCAATTTGGAAAGGGAAAGACTACACTGATTCCTTGACCTCCCTTCCCCCCACCCAGTTCTACTTGTTCATAGTACCTATAAACTTGCTTCCTCTTTTTTGTTGTTGTTGTTAAAGCCAGAAATCTCCGAAAAACTGAGATGATGTGTCACATGCAAGTTCTAGCAAAGCTTCATTCAACTCTGATCAGGTTCTAAATGGCTAAAGTGAAAGAAATCTGAAGCTCAACAAAAGAAATCATGTTTGTTTGTTTGTTTTTCCCCCAAGAGAAAAAAAAAAATTTATGACTATCATAAAATCCCCAAAGGCAATGCCTTTTCCCTCTTAATACAGGAGGAGTATCTAAATGGCTGGGAAATGGATTTTTTATGAATTCAGCCTTTCCCTGAGGAAATAGATTGCCTAAATGTGGCCTGGAAGGTTAAAACATGCAAAAGATTCATGGGAAGCAAGAAAGGAAATCATGAAAGGTCAGCACAATTTCAGTTTTTATCGGTTTCAATAGCTTCGTGGTTAAAACCATAATATAATTGTTTACATCTCCCAAAGAAGGTTATCGAGGGAAGAGAAACACTGCTATAGATACCTCCCAACAGCATTGTCTAGCCAGCCTACCTTGGACTCACATGCCTACATGGAAGACCCCAGATTTTAGGAGAATTGTAGAATTTGTTTTTGTTTTCTTTCTCTTCTCTTTCCTACTTTTTTCTTTTTTCTTTCTTTCTTTCTTTTTTTTTTTTTTTTTTTTTTTTTTTTTTTTTTTTTTTTTTTTTTTTTTTTTTTTTTTGCTTTGTATATTTCTATTTCTGTGATAATATTATTCTTGTGGGTAAAAAGGCAGAGGGTGTAGGCGGGAACATTTGGCTTCCTCTTGGTCCTACTGCATTTCCTATGTAACTTGCTATCAACCTTGAGCCACACAAAAAGTCAAGGGAGATATTCCACAATGAGAACAGGCAAACACTGGGTTTTCTCTCCTTTGTTCTTCTCCAATTTGGCCTTGCTCTTTCCCCATCAAGGTGTAAACAAACCTTGGCCTTTTATTCTTTCAGGAAGAATTCCTGGGCAGGTGAAAGTGAGGTGTGTCTCTATGCCCAGAGTGAAGTAAAGAATGATTCAGATAAAAACACTTTTGCCTCAGGCAGCTTGATTTCTCAGGTAAGAAAATTGTATTTGCTTTCGATTATCTAAGTAATTTCCTCACCTTTCCAATTCGGCTATCAAGTATGGACACAGTTTCCTTTCAACTTTGTTGAAAACTACAGTAAAACTTCTAAATTCAAACAAACAAGCAGGCTTGCCAGTTCTAATGAGCGGTAAAGGAATGAAGATTCAGAATGAACTCATTTTCCCTGTATTGTCTACTCTTGCTGTTCCAAAGCAGATTATCTAATTATGATTATCTAATTATTAATATAATTTCATTATATAAATATTTCTAGATTACGAAGTACTGTGCTAAGCAATTTACAATTATTATTCTTACTTGATCCTCACAACAATCCTGGGAGATAAGGTTATTATCCCTATTTTACAGATGAAGAAAGTGAGACAAACAGTGACTTAGTCACAGTAATACAGCTACTAAGTGTTGAAGACAGAATCTGAACTCAGAACTTCCTGACTCTAGGCATGAAGCTTTATCCACTATACCACCTAGATGCTTTAAATCTTAGATCTCCCAGTTAAATCTTAGAACTTAATTTTTTTTAACTAAAACTTTTTATTTAAAAAATATGTGCATGGATAATTTTCTAAAAGTGACCCTTGCAAAATTTTGTGTTCCAAATTTGCCCCCCCTTTCCTACCCCTCTCCCAGATGACAAGTAATCTAATATATATTTTAAAGTGTTCAGTTTTTCTATACACATTTCTACAATTATCATGCTGCACAAGAAAAATCAGATCAAAAAATAAAAATGAGAAAGAAAACAAAATGCAAGGAAACAATAACAAAAAGAGTGAAAATGCTATGTTGTGGTCCACAGTCTTCTCTCTGGGCGTAGATGACTCTCTTCATCACAAGATCATTGGAATTGGCCTCAATCATCTCATTTTTGGAAAGCACCACATCCATCAGAATTGATCTTCATATAATCTTGCTGTTGCTATCTGTGTACAATGATCTCCTGGTTCTGCTCATTTCACTCAGCATCAGTTCGTGTAAGTCTCTCCAGGCCTCTCTGAAATCATCCAGCTGGTCATTTCTTACAGAACAATAATATTCCATAATATTTATAAACCATAATTTATTCAGCCATTCTCCAATTGATGGGCATCCATTCAGTTTCCAGTTTCTAGCCACTACAAAGAGAGTTGACACAAACATTCTTGCACATACAGGTCCCTTTCCCTCCTTTATGATCTCTTTGGGATACAAGCTCAGTGGAAACACTGATGGATCAAAGGGTATGAATAGTCTGATAGCCCTTTGGGTATAGTAGAACTTAAATCTTACATCTTAAGTCTTTTATTATTATTATTATAGCTTTTTATTTACAAAACATATGCATGAGTAATTTTTCAACACTGAGCTTGCAAAATCTTCTGTACCAACTTACCCCTTCCTTCCCCCTACCTCCTCCCCTAGATGGCAGGTAGTCCAATACATGTTAAATATTACAGCTTAAATCTTAAAATTTTCTCTCTATAGTGTAGTGGTTATATGCACAATGATGTCAGCCAAGCTCAAGGGTATAATCTCAGGCATTTAGCTCCATTCTATTCCCCAACCTTATACCTAATTAAGTACTCAATTTGTGCAAGTTATGGAAAGAAAAAGAAGCAAGAAAATACAGAGGCAGCTACTGTGTGGATATGTATTCACAATTACTTCAAAATAAATTATTATTAACATTTTATTGAGGGCAAGGGAGAGAAGTTAACAAGTATTTACTAAGTCTTCCTATATTCCAAGCACTGCGCTAAGCATTTTACAACCATTACCTCATTTGATCCTCACAATAATCCTGAGATATAGGTGCCATAAATGATCCTCAATTTCCATTTGGGGAAACTAAGGCAAATAGAGTTTAAATAACTTGCTTAGGGTTATACAACTAATAAGTGACCCAGGCTGCATTTGAACTCAGGTCTTCCTGACTCCAGTTCCAGTGATCTATTCTTTGCACCAGCTAGCTGTCTCCTTTAACCATTTATAATAGACTTCAACATGTTAGACTTAAAACTAGGAAGAATCTAAGAGGTTACCAAATCCAAACTACTTATTTTCTTAACCAACCCTTCCCCCCATTAAAAAAAAAAAAACTGAGACCCATAAGAGCAGGTAATAAGCATCACAAGTAGCACCTGAACCCACAGGCAATACTTTTCCCCCTGCTCCATACCACAATTTTTTTTCTTTAATAAATCTGATAAAAGATGTTAGAACAGAGCTCATTGATTCTGGTGGTACCAAAATTACACACTACAAATGGTCCTTCCAGGTCACATATTGACTTAGAAAACCATACATAAACATTATCTAGATTTTTATTTATTTATTAAATATATTATTTTAAATAAATTTAAATATGTTATTGCATTTTCTATTTTGTTAGGTCATGGTGTTAAGTGAGTTGTCCAAGATCATATAACTAGTAAGTGTGTGAGGTCATATATTTCAACTCTGTTTCTCCTGACTCCAGGGCTGTCCACTGTATCATTTAGCTATCTCCCTGCCCCTCCCTTCAATTACATTTTAATCTGCTGTGGGCAGCTACAGAATATTGGGGTTATTCATAAGGCCTTATGTTTGATACCCCTGGTCTAAGATAGCATTATACAAAAGAAAAAAATTTTAATTTTGGAGTAGATCTCAGTTCAAATTCACCTTCTTCCACTCATTACCTGAATGATTTTGGTCAAATTGGTTCACTTTCCTGGGCCTTAATTTCCTGAACAAAAAAAAAAAAAAATAGGGAATTAGATTAGTGACCATCCAACTCAGTTATCCTTTGAAACCTTGCCCCAATTTTCAAAAAGAGAAAAAAGGTAGAATGAATCCTCAACATTCAGGCATTTAAATGACTTCCAGCATTTGTGTGATTTCATTATTTAATTTCATTTTCACTTTTGTGTTGGCAACCATATACAACCATTGTGCACCAGAGAGAAAAAAATGAAAGGCAAGAGGCAGCAAGTTTGTGGAGCAGTTTGTATTCTGCTAGACTCTTTACTAGTTTTGTTCATCCTACCACTGAGTTAAGGTCCCCATGCATTATGTAGGTCTAAGTGTGCAAGGTCAATGATATGTTTTAGTGAGAAGATATTGGACAAACTTCTTGCCAGGATGTCTGCTGCCTCTGTCAGCATAATTAACCACATGTCTAGAGACATCAAGGCTGCCAATCCATCATCCCACCACGAAGGTTGAATATCAACTTACCTTTGCTGTGCTCCCATCCTCCAAGACCTTTAAAAACCTCAAAATGGTATATGAAGCAGACTTTCCATTTAAAATAGTGTATTCTTCATGATCTTCAATGCCATCCACCCTCTATGAAGGACAGAGTGTTGGAAGTGATATTGAGACCTTACCAGTCTTAGCACCAACATCACTAAGTAAAATCACAGCAACTTCTCTCTTAGTTCCCAGAGAATGGCCAAGATAGAGAGTTTTACAACTCTATAGTACACTGTACAATGCCCTCATATCACCATCTGACACAGAATGTAAGATTCGGATTTTAAAATATTTTCATTTTAAGATTTTTGTTTGTGGTACATTTTTATGGTACTATAGATTTAATGTATTATAACAAGTGAATATTGTTTGCAAGCAATATATTTTATTGTAATGTTAGCACAAAAAGTTACAGAATTTGGGAATTATAAGGGAAAATGTTTTGTATGTTACCAATTTTATTTTATCTACTTCATTTTATGGGTTATTTCATGGTTACTGTGTTAGAGGAAAACTGCAAATCACGAAAATTACAATTTTGTTATAAAGAATTATATGCAGAAAAAATGTATTTTCAGCAACATTAGTGAAAGACTACAGTTATTGATTGTTATGGGAAACTGCCTAATTCTCATAGGTTTATGTAGGAACATTCTTTTTTTTTTTTACTTTTGTGCCATTTTCTAGGAAAATTAGTCTCACAAAGTATGCCTAACGGGCAATCAAACCCTGCATGCCCTTTGATCCAGCAATACCACTACCAGATCCATTACAAAGGGAAAAGGACCTACATGTACAAAAGTACTTATAGCAGCTTTTTGTGGTAGCAAAGAATTGGAATTTGAGGGGATGCCCTTCAGTTGGAGAATGACTGAACAAATGGAATATGAATATAATGAAGTATTATTGTGCTATAAGAAATGATGAGCAAGAGGATTTCAGAAAAACTTGGAAAGACAAACATGAATTGGGGCTGAATAAAGTAAGTAGATCCTGGATAACATCATACAACATTATGCAAAGATCAAATGTGAAATTAGCTCTTCTCAGCAATTTAATGATCCAAGACAATTCAAAGAACTCATGATGGAAACTGCCTTTCTCATCCAGATGGAGTTTGAATGCAGATTGAAGCATACTATTTTCATTTTATCTTTTTAGTGTTTTTTTTCCTTCAGATATGTTTCTTCTTTTACAATATGACTAACAGGAAAATGTTGTGCATGATTGCACATATATAACTTATAACAAATTGCTTACCACTTCAGGGAATGGGTGAAGAGGAAAGAGAAAAATTTTGAACTAAATTTTATTTCATTGTTGAAATTGGGGTAGCTAGACAGTACAGTAGATAGAGCACTGGCCCTGTATTCAGGAGGACCTGAGTTCAAATGTGATCTCAGATACTTAACACTTACTAGTTGTGTGACCCTGGGCAAGTTATTTAACCCCAATTGCCTGGCCAAAAAAAAAAATGCTAAAATTGTCTTTACATGTAATTGGAAAAAATAAAATACAATTTTAAAATTACCCCCACAAAAGTTTAGGATTGATTATATGTTTAAAATGGGTTGGACTACTTTACTACAGTAACTTTCTAGAAATCTTCAAGTTGAAATTTGATGACAACGAGATGCTTTGAGTAGGGATGGGACTAACTGACCACTAAGGTCTTTCTAGCTTTAAATATAATGATTTGTGGAATCATAGAATTGCAAAGTGAGGAAGCATTTTTGAAGTTACCATATCCAATTCTGTCTCTGCATATGAGAAAATTGAGACCCATAGTGGAGAAGTTACATGCCCAAGATCTCAAGTAGTATTAGAAATAGGCTCTGAACTCAGGGCCTCTGACTCTAGACCCCACTGTTCCTTCCACTATAATAGGTCAAACTCATAACTAGTCATCATCTATAAAATTGGTCAGGAATGTCTAACAGGTCCTTGGATAGATTTCAAAGGGATCCATGAACTTGAATAGGGGGAAAAGTCAAATACTTATTCTCACTAATCACTAATATTTAAATGAAAATTAAATATTTCCTTCAATGATGAAAATAAGTGATAAATTAGACATCCATAACATTAAAAAATTTAAAAAATGACTATACTTGGTTTAGATTCAGAATATCTTGCTTCTCTCAGAATAAACTAATCACCTGAAATTTCATCACCTTGCAGAGTAATTCCATTTTTGATACTTTTAACACCTTCTCAGTTCCATCCCTTGCTTCTCCTTCTCTCCTGAGTAAGGCTTTAGGGTGAAGCAATAAACCCCTTCCAAACCCTTCCTTACAGGGCTCAGAATTTTCCAGATAGCCCTCCATTTTCCATCTACAAATCTCCTTGATTTCCCAAATACCCCATGGTGTCTCCCCCATTTTTCACCTAACTTTTGTTTATTGCCTTCATTTGTTAGATTGTAAATCCCTTGAGGGCAAAATTACCTCTTTCTTTTTTAATTTGTATCCTCAGCACTTAACACAGTTTTGGAATTTGATTTGAAGAACTCCCAACTTAAATAATGTCAAAGTTCTCTTTACTTAAAGTTTTATTCACTATGGTAAATATGAAGTTCAGACATTCCTCTTAACTTGGGAATTGGGGTAGTTAATTTATCTATCCAGTATGGGCATGCTTGCTCCTTCGCAGCCTCTCATGATGTCATGGATGAAGCTTTAGACTTAGAATTAGAAAGTTCTGGATTCAAAATCCTACCTCAAATATATACTAGATATGTGATCCTTTACAATCCAAAATGTTCAAATGATGGGATTGGACTCGATGAATTTTATACATTCTGGAAAAAAACTGGAAACATAAGACATGATAGAGGGTAGCAATACCTCAACTTTAGGTCTGTTTTAGGAGATGAGAACTATAGGCTATGTCTCAGATTCCTGACCTAATGAATAGGAGGAAGAAGATAGGAAAGAAGGAGAAGAAAAAAGCAAAGGGAAAATTGAAAAGGAAGAAATACAAGAAGAAACTCCTATATGAGATCATCCTGGGGATTTACATAATTGTCATAAATATCACTTGAACTTTCCTTTCTTTCCATAATAAGCAATTGAACATATACACTCCTTGAAGGCATATTTAGATTGCTCTGAATGAAATTACCCCCTTCTCTATCTGACCCATGCTATTCCACCCCTTTAGGATCTTACATTCTTCTGTTATCTATCCATGGTGCTTTTATCATTTGGTACTGGTCTCACCCTACTTGTGTGTGCCAAACCTCAAGCAACTTGACAGGGATACTTTGTCATACAAAGAGGAATATAAGAAGAAGAAACATGCAACATAGTAATAGTCATACTAAACAATGACAACAGTAATCATCGTAATAAAGCTTAACTCTCTGGTGAAAGAACAAGACAAATATTTCAGAAGGTCCAAGTTCTTGAGGTCATAGTTATACTATGACTATCCAATCACCATTAACGATTATATTCTTCTATATAAGTTATAGACAGGCAGAATGATGGAGAGAAAGATATAGGAATACTATATATATTCAATTATAAGCTTCTTGAGGACCAGGGCTATCTTTTGCCTTTTTTTAATTTATCCAATATTTAGCATAGTACATGGAACTTAGTAAGTGCTTAAATGTTGGTATGTAAATAAATCTTGCTAAGCACAGTTGTTATAAATACAAATCCTTGTCCTCAATGACCACATTCTAATGTGGGAAAATAATACATATTCACCTTTATTTTGTATCTCTAGTATTTAACACAGGGCCTGATACAGAGTAAGTGTTTAATAAATGCTTGATGATGATAATGATGATGATGATGATGATGATGATGATGATGATATCACTTATGATAAATAGGAGAGCTGGAAAGAGAAGGGGAATTTTGAGGTGAAATATTACTGAGAAGGTTGGAAAATGATTACTAGGTGGCATAGTTATAGAGCTTGAGACTTAGAATCAGGAGGACTTAAGTTCAAATACTGCTTCAGACATCAACTAGATGATGAACTCTGGGAAAATCACTTAAGCTATCTCCTAGCCTGGGTTTCTTCATCTGTAAAATGTAAGTAATAATAGTGCCTATCTACCAGGGTTGTTATGAAATACCATATGTTAAGTGCTTTACACCCCTATAAATGGTTAAATAAAAGGTAGCCTTTATTACTGTTATTGCTGTTATCAGGGAAAGATCTATAGGTCTGCAGGCAAGACACAGCAAAGACTGGTCAAAAAGTTGGAATCACAAAATGATCCAGCAAGGAGAGGATGGGGGGAGATATGGGGATGATGCCAGAAGTGCAAGTTGCATAGTGTGGAAACAGTGGGAAAGTGAACCCTAATTTCCTATCACTACACCCAGCACTCAATCTCTAGGCCTGCTTTTAGGGCAAAGTGAAGATGACAGGGAAAAATATTCATTTGATAGGCATTTAGTGTAACAGAACTCTAGACAATAAAGATTTAAGTTATCCCCGGACCTAACCACTGGTCCAGATATCTTGTTGAAGACATGACCTTCATTCCTTTGAAAATAGATATTAAAGGCCCTCCATAGAGATTTTTTTAAAACTAAAGTAAAACATAATTAACAAGGTAGATATAATATCTATCAGATACCTGATAGAATGCATGCTTCTTGAGAACAGAGACTGGAGAGAGTTTGGTGTTTTTGTTTGGTTGTTCTTTGGTTTGGGATTTTGGGGGGTTTTTTGTTTTGTTTTTTGACAGTGGGGTAGTCTCTTGTTTGTTTTTGTATCACTCAATGCTTAGCAATTTTATTGTTTGGTCAATTAGCTGTGTTCAACTCTCTGTGACCTTGATGGGGGTTCTCTTGGTAAAGATTTTGAAGTAGTTTGCTATTTCCTTCCCCAGCCCATTTTACAGATGAGGAAACTCAGGCAAATAGGATTAAGTGACTTGATTCTAACTTCAGGTCCATCACTCTAGCCACCAAGCAACCTAGATGCCTAGTTCTTGGCAATAGTAAGCATTTAATGAATTCATAGGGCTTTGAATTGAATAAAAGGCCTGGGGGTTGATACCCCAAACATTTAAGCAGTTGTTTCCTTTCTATCAGATCCAACATTTCTTTCCATCCTCCTGTCTTCTCAATAAGTTTTGGCTGGGTAAAAATAGAGCTAATATAGACCAATAAGTTAGTGTAGGTAGGATATAAATCCTGACCTTGCTGAATTAAAATTCAATACTCTCTCAACCAGTGAAGAGAGAAAATTCAGGTGTAACCCAGGTTTATCCATGTCAGCAGTGTATATTGATCTTAATTTTGAAAAATATTAATTTTTTTAATAAGATGCCCCTGTGTGCCTTTAAAGGATAGCTATTTCTAAAAACAAAGCACTCTGTTGTGGTTATTTTTAAGAAGAATATAAAATCTAGACGAGAAGGCCCCATTCTTCCCACCCTTACTGCTCTCCTTACAGGGAGGATTCCATCCTCCTAATTCTCCCCATCCCCACTCTGAATATTTTGAGCTCATAAAAAGGACTTAGCTAGAAACTCCATTGGCTTCAGATGCTTGAGTTGCAAACAGTGTTGGCAGCAGCTCCAGGGGCTGACCTTGACTAGGATTTGGTCCTGTTGTGCCTTCCCTCAGAACTTGCCGCTATTAAGAAAATAAAGAGTTACAACCTAGTTCCACGGATCCCCAACACATTAAATGTTCTAATTATCTGGAATGAATCAGCACTTCTGCTCGGCATGTTGTCCTAGGAGGGCTTGGCAGGCCGCCTACAAATTGAGGAACTTCAGAAAAGTACTACCTTGGGCCTCCCAGACAAAACTGAGCTGAATTAACCCCATCTTAAAGATCTATTTTGATATATTTTATTAATGACACTGATGGGGGGAGGTAAGAAGGAATAAAAGAGAAGTAAGGATGAGGAAGGAAAATGATCATTTCACGAGCAGTTATAATAGGAAAGGAAATGACATTTTGGGAAATTGAGAATTTTGAAACCTAATCCTAAATTCATGTTAATTTGTGCTGTCACCCTCAATCAACCAAGTTTTCTTAACTTGATGAGTGTTTTCACTTTATCATTTGTGACACAGTCATCCAATATAACGTCATAAAATAACAGTGCCTGGAAGGGAGGAAAATTCTTCTTTCTTACCATTTATTCCCATGTGACTTTGAACAAGTTTGTTTTCCTCTCTAAGCCTCAATTTCCTCATCTATAATAGAAAAATGTTGAACTAGCTGAACTCTAATTCTTTTCAACCCTGTGTTTCCATGATCCTTTCTCAGATCATAATTTGCTATTTTTTCTTCTTCATTCATACATACTTCCCCTCCCATAGCGATTTCAATCATTAGATGCTCCATGTAAAGCCCATTAATAAATCTCTAGATATATTCATCACAGTATGACTAAGGGTTGACATTGTCCATTGCTGAATGCTAGGACCCTCCTCCCATCAGGTATATGGAATGCCATGCAGGAAATAATATCATCAGGATTTATATCTTTGCACAAAAAAGACATTTTTGTTGGTTGACAAATGAAGAAATTGAGATATGGAAAAACAAAGTGCTTCACCATTAATCCCAAAGCAGACTTCTGACTCCTTCATGTGTACTTCAGGTACACAGAAGTTTAGTGCCCAATTGATTCTCTGTCTAGCTTTCTTCCTCAAAGGGTAATAAAAAGCTAATCTGAATTTCTAAGCAAATGCATTTATGTCAATGTGTATATGTGTGTATGTTTGTGTGTATTATGAGCTCTCCTGACAGCAAAAACACAAAGCAAGGCTTATAGGAGGGTTCCTCTCTTGAACCAGTTCCTATCCTCCACAATGCTTAGTGGAATGTCAAGCATAATAAAGAGCTGGTTTTAGGCTATAGGAGACACTCAGTAAAGTTGTTTAAGTTGGGCTCCAAAAAGGAGACACCTTGATCTTTCCTTCTCCTCACAGCGACCATTATTCTGTGATGAGCCCTAAAGATGTTGAACCCAAAGAAGATCTCCTGCACTTTGAAAATGATTGATAAACTATTCTCTATGCTTACGCCTGAATTCCTACCAGTGCCCAAATCCTCAAGGGAAATGTTAAGTCCAGAAGGAACTTCATGAAATCTTTGCAGATGATAAAACATCATTTTGTAATTTAGTCGACTCCGTGATTGGTTAAATAGTCCTTAAACAAAATAGGTGTTCTCATTATCCTCTACTTATAGATGAAAAAACAATGGCTCACACAAGTTAAATAGCTTGAAACAGTTTTTATGTCTCAGACTGGGGTCTTCAGTCTCTCTGGGTTATAGTTTCCCTTTCTGCAAAATGAGACCTTTGAACCAGATGTGTTCCCTAAGACCTCTTCCAACAATAAAAGCCCATATACATACCCCAAGTGTAAAACCAGAGAGGCCAAAGATTCCTGTCCACATCTCTTTTCTCTCTTGAAGCCTAGACACTAGGGGAGGGATGGTAGAGGGGAGGGAAGAAAAAATCTGGTTATTGTTGTTGTTTCTCTTCCTCAGACAAAACAGAAGAAACCTGGTTTTTGCTGCATTAGAGAATCTGTGACCAGAGGCTGCTGGACGTGTATTATTTGTTTTAAAATAATACACAAGACTTACTTGACCTTGTGTCCCTTTCTAAAAATGGGTCTGGCTGCTGCCTGCAGATTGCTGGAGGGGATGCTGTGAAAGGAATAGAGGAATTCTCTTCTCTGCGTGTCATGACAGCATCCTGAGGCTCAGGGTTATTGGGGTTTTTTCCCTTTCTTTTTCTCTCTTTGTTGGTTTGCTTCTAAATCCTGAATTTTGCAAATGAAGCCATCAGGGTAGAGTTCACAAGAACCCCGGAGGTTTCTTTTCCCAGCACAGAGAGAGAAGCTGTCAGGTCTGAAGAAAAAGGGGGGAAATGATAGATCTACTCTGCAACGTTATGCTTATCCTGTTGAGATGGAGATAGATGCTGTATGAAGCTAGAGAGATGGGATTCTATTTAAAGAATAAAAGAGCTCATGGCCACAACTGCTGGATTCACAAAGCTCATTTACAGGGCAAGAGACAGACTGACGAGTGTGCTGAAATATAGGATCTTTTTCTAATCAAGATGAAGGGTTGGGTATATAATGTAGGTCCATTAAGGGGTATGAAAGTGTATTTAGGGGGAGGTAATCATACGTTAGCAAGAAGCAAGGCCTCATCTGAGAAGTAATTCTAAACCAAGTGAGTGGAAAACCAACATGTATGCAAAAGATAGAGCAAGTGCTAAGGTTTAAAAACATGCAAGCCCCTTCCTTTTAAGCCAATCTGCCCATAGAATGTCATGTGTTTCTCCTAGTAGAATCAAGACACCCAAATACCAAAACTATCAGAGGGAAGGACTGAGTACTAGAATTCTAAGAACACAGTAAAGAAAATATGAACTCACGTACCCCATCCAGGATAGATGAAAAGTAGCATAATACTATTTAAAAGAAAAAGAAAAACAGCAATAAGGGAGAGGTTCCTTGGACTCGCAGCCCTTCTAAAATGAGATGGCTCAGTTGAAACTCAGGCATTCTTAAGACAAAGAAGAGTTCTTTGGCATAAATTGATTACTCTCTAGGGAAAATAATACTAAAGGTATCCCCCCAAATAGAGTGATCTGGATGAATTTTTGGGATAAAGCAAAAGCATTTTGCAGTTGACAAACTTTAAATAAAATTTAAAAGCAAAGGAAATTTGTTATGGGCCAGAACTCTGAACTTGAAACAAAGGATTCTTACAAGATATTAAGTCAGTATTGATAGGGACAATAGCTATCTAATTTAGCATGGTTCAGTATGATTGATTTAATCCTACAAGGAGATATTATGGGCCAGAACTTGAAACAAGGTACTAAGTGGAATTGAGGAGACAATGGTTAAATCTAGTTTAGCTCTGATTTATCCTATAACAAATAATAGTTTGCCAGTGATATAATGATTGGTTTATACTCAGTATATTAGCATATAAGCTAGAAGCTCTCAGGGGCAGAAAGGATAAGCACACTAGAAACTCTCAGAGTGGAGACAGATTCATTCCATCTTCCATCTTTGTTGTGGCTGGAGGCTGAAGCACAAACCCTTGGAATTGGGAGAGATTCAGAAGCCAGAGAAGGAAGCAGGAGCTCAAGCTTTCCGAACCAACACTACAGAAGGCCTCCAAGAAAGCTAGCTATAGCCCCAGGAAAAGAGGTAAGATTTTGAAAGAGATAATAAAGGATTTGGACTTTAACCCATGGCTACTGGTGTGGTGATTTCTGAAGTGAGAGAATATTACAGAAATTAAAATGGATTAAGAAATATCTTTTATATTCAAGGCACTGGCTAGGTAAATCCCTCCAGCTCCTACAGTATTCAATCTACTCTACATTAGAATTCCTTCCTAAAGACCTGTCTTGAATCATAATGACCCTACAATATCTCTCTCCAGACCATGTTTCACATAAATTTCAATGATCCATTTTGACAACTTTCTACCACTCACTTTCTCCTCCCACTTTCTAATCAATGCTAGCAAAATACCAACTGATTGTCATATGGATCAGTTCAACCTACCTGTGCCTCTCCAGAAGATCCCTTTTTCTAGCTATCTGTCTCATACATAACTGGCCTTCAGCTCTCAATTTTATACTTACATTTAGCATAATATTTGGCACATAGTGAACATTGTTGTGAGAATCAAATAAGATAACATGTGTAAAAGGGGTTTGTAAACCTTAAAGCACTAAGAAATGATAGTTTTATTAAATCCTTGACTCTTTCAAAACTCAGTCCATGCAAGGTATCATAATGGATAGAGCAGTGGGTCTATAAGACCTTCGATCAAATGCAGCCTCAAATATAGTGTAACCCTAGGTGAGATACTTTACTTGTGTCTGCCTTAGTTTTCTCAATTTAAAATGGCAATAATTACAGCACCTACCTCTCAGAGTTGTTGTGAGGATGAAATGAGAAAACATTTGTATGGTACCTGGCACACAGTAGACATTGACTAAATGCTTGCTTCCTTCCTTCTATTTGTCTCTCCAGATGCTTTTGAGATGACTCCAGCAGACTATTGGTTGACTTTTCTGACATTTTTGTATTCATCCTTTATTACCTAGTCCTCCTTCCATTACCCCATCCTACCTCAAACTATATCATCCTTATTATGTTTTATCTTTTAAAAAAAATTGTTTTCCCCCAATTACATGTAAAAACAATTCTTAGGATTCATTGTTTTTTGTGTGTGTTCCAAATTCTATCCCTCCCTACACCCTCTCCACACTGCCTGAAATGGTAAGTAATCTGACATAACCTTTTATCTTTTGACAACTATCAAAAGAATTACTTTTTAAAAGACTCTAGGATAGAAATAGCACAGCATCAATATCAAGACAGAAATAAGTATCCATAGATTAGTGGTTTTGTCCCATCTTTTATTTTGCTGCAAATTCTGAGACTAGCAAAAATCATGTCAGATTTCTGAGCGTCACTATCAGTATCATCTCTGATCAGTGGTATACTTTAGGATTCATATGCTTAGGGAAAGCTAAAAATGTAAAATTCAAGGGACATGACCTTCCCAAAAGCATGTTCTCAATATCTCCATCAGTACATATCACAGTGCCAATGTTAGTCATGACGATGTCCTAATGCATTATGATTTTTCCATAATTGTTGAGACTTTCTTTTTTGTCTTTATCCCCAGGGTCTACTTGATATCTAAAACAAACAAATATTTGTTGATCAATTGATTGATAGACAATTCCTGGATCTGTAATGAGCTCCACAGATTGTCCCTATATTTGGGTCATTCCCCTGGCCACTAGTTGTGCTAACTTCATAGATGAATCCAACTTATCTGTTAGGAAAAGACAGGAATGTATCTAAATTCAAGTGATCCTCCTCAGTGCTGATCCCATTCAGAGATGGCTTGACAAGAAGACAACAAAATGTGTGCAGTTGGAGCGGCTCAAGAAACCATGGCCCAACTTAATGACATGCTAAACCATGTAGATCAGATAGGATATTAGAACAGATGACATATCAGCCCAATCAATGCAATAGTCAAGGGTAAGAGCACTCTCTTTTGAGTGCAGATTTCATGTGATCAGCCCAATTTCTTTTTCAAGCAAATACTTCCCTGATAAGACTCTACCTCTGACACTACCTGTATGCTATGGCACATTTAGAACTTGGTCAGACATCAGAGACACCAGAGTCTCCACTGCTTCTGGCCATCAGAGATACCAAGATCATCCACTGCTTCCCTAGCCATCAGAGACACCAAGGTCATCCACTGCTTCCTTAGCTATCAGAGACACCAAGGTCATCCACTGCTTCCCTAGCTATCAGAGACACCAAGGTCTTCTACTGCTTCCCTAGCTATCAGAGACACCAAGATCATCCACTGCTTCTGGCCATCAGAGACTCCAGAGTTATCCACTGCTTCTGGCCATCAGAGACAACAAGGTCATCCACTGCTTCTGGCCATCAGAGACGCCAAGATCATCCACTGCTTCTGGCCATCAGAGATACCAAGGTCATCCACTGCTTCCCTAGCTATCAGAGACACCAAGATCATCCACTGCTTCTGGCCATCAGAGACTCCAGAGTTATCCACTGCTTCTGGCCATCAGAGACAATAAGGTCATCCACTGCTTCTGGCCATCAGAGACACCAAGATCATCCACTGCTTCTGGCCATCAGAGATACCAAGGTCATCCACTGTGTCCCTAGCCATCAGAGACACCAAGGTCATCCACTGCTTCCCTAGCTATCAGAGACACCAAGATCATCCACTGCTTCTGGCCATCAGAGACTCCAGAGTCATCCACTGCTTCTGGCCATCAGAGACAACAAAGTCATCCACTGCTTTTGGCCATCAGAGATGCCAGAATCATCCACTGTTTCCCTGGCCATCATCAGCCTCTTAGCTTTTGTCCTGCTACTAGAGTTTAATGACTCTGGAAGAGAGAGTGAGGCTGATGATTTTGTGCAATTCTGCCTCGTTTAAATCTAATTCATGTACAAATCAATACATTACCATTTCATTATAGTGTCATTGGTCCTCTTTGGAAACAAAGGATGATAATAACCCACCAAAGGCTCCTCCATTACTCTCTGTTTCACTTCTTGGAAGATTGTTGTGCTCCATATCTCACATTCATGTAACAAATCATAAATACTATATAAATAGGAGTTTGATACTTACCTGTATGTGTTTAGGTCTCTCATGCTTGAAATGCTCTACCCTCTTTAATTCTGCCTTATAAGGTTGCTCTTAATTTAAGATTTACATCCAACACCATCTTCTTCAAGGTGATTTTCCTGACCCTCTCAACTATTAGTGTCCTCCCTCCTAAATTTTCTTTGTAGCTCTCTTATTTAATAACTTTACATTTATGTTGCATATATTTTATGTCTAATCTCTCTACAAGTGGAGTTTAATTCACCAATTCGTGATCATCTACCACAGACCCAGCACAAAGCAGATACTTAGTACTTAATGGTTGACTATTATTCTATTTTTAAAAGATTTATACAAAGTACATGAATTGTTTTTGTATCCCCTGAAACACTGACATAGAATACGCTGACAGAATAGGCACTGAAAAAAATATTTAATGATAAAACTTGTTTAGAGAATAACCAGAAGGGCTGCAGAAAGAACATAAGAACTTTGATTCTCTTTTTCTAGAATTTCATTAAGCATCATTGCCTGCCTCTACTAACCATATTTTTGCATGGTTCATTAAAACAAGAAGAGGCCATGGTCAGACAATTGTCTCCCACTGCAGCAACACAATCGCTTCTACTGAAAAGGATAATGTGCATCATTTATGACTGTCTTTTTCTCCTTCACCTGCTCCTTAATTAGGGAGCCCCAGCCCTTGCAGAGTCTGTGGTGGTTTATTTTTATTCTGCCACCCACTATTAGTGGGGCTTCTCCCAGGCCCTCCTTTATTAGTGGATAGACTTAATTGATTAAATGCATGATTGATCGTCTAGGCCTGTTTTTCAGAATTATTCCCTTTATGCCATTTGTTTTCCAGATCTCCTGTTTTCTCAGAATAGTAAGTGCTGCTTAACCTTCTTTAGAAACACACCAGGCATCCATCATTTCCAACTATTTGCTCGCAGATAAGGAGAAATAGTTGGGTTGCCTTGAGCATCAAATATATAATCAGGAGTCTGTACTTAGTCCCACTGACCCCCAATACTTGTGTGCACATGTCCTTGAGAGCCTCTGCCCCTGGTAAAGCCTTCATGATTTCCTAATCCTCTCCTTCAGAGATCTGTATACTAGATATCACTGTATTATATTCCAATCCATTGTGCTTTGGGTACTAGTTATTCCTCATATCTAACTGAAATCTTCAATTTCTATTTCTGCCTTCTGGGGCCAAGAAAAAAATCAATTCAGTTGGACACACATTTATTAAGAAACTATGTGCAAAGAACTATGTTAAGGGTTTATAATACAAATACCCAAGAACAAAAAAATTCTTGCCCTCAAGGTGCTTACATTTTGTTGTAAAAGGTTGACCCCCTTTCTACATAATAACTCTTAAAATTTGTAAAGATCCCTACTATGTCTTTTCTATATTCTCTTCTCTAGGTTATAAATACTTCCAATAAAGTACCCTCTAAATCCTATTCAACTGTCTCTGGATAAATTATTAATGTCTTTCCAGATATTATAGATCCACAATATGCACCAGTTTATTAATTAATATCTTTCCAAAAATGTGGCACTCAGAATTGAATGTGACTCTCTAGATGAGGTCTATCCAGCAGAATTATAATCTTCCTGTTTCTAGACATTGTTCTACTATTAATATAATTAAAAATCTCATAAGCTTTTTTGGCTTCTGGATCTCACTGTTGGCTCATTTTGGATTTTCATTTTACTAAAACCCTTAAGAGGTCTTTTCTAAAGGAACTATTGTCTCTCTATATCCCTTCCAGCCTATATTTAATTGATTTTTTAAAATGCAGGCAGAGTTTATATTTGTCCCCACATTTTCAACTTATTAGAATTATCTAACCAATAAAGATCTTTTGAGATCCAGATTTTGCTTTCTCAAAACCTGATTTCATCTTACACCAGCCTAATTTCATTCCAATCTAGCCTTACAACTTTGGGGCCACTAAACTCATGGACCTGTGCTAATTTACAACAATTTACAACAATATGCTTGTTCAGACAATACTGAAACATTGCATGGTAGATTGGACTTAGCCGGTCACTCAGGCTCAATGTTAGACATTAGAAAATTAAGTTTTAAGAGGCATCTTCTGGAAATAATGTAAGCCCTAAAGGATGAAATGTTTGTTGAAAATTTTAGATACTGTGACAGGAAGATGATTTTTTTTTTAAGGAAGGAAGATCTTTCAGCACTTTTCAAATCATATCAACTAGATAGACACTACTCCATTTAAAATTGTTGACGACTATAGAACTCATATTACATATCCTCTCTACATAGTATACATCTCACATACCCCATATATCTCACATAAATTTCATACTGAAGATGGAAGGAACCTACTTTGGGTGAAAACTTACCACATTTTCTTCTGTCCATATGCCAGAACTTCTTACTGTTTAAGTTCTGGAGATTTTGGAAGGGCTCAACCTCTCTGATTATTGATTCCAGTCAACAAAGTGGGGAGCAGTATAATCTGTCTGTCTTTGTTCCGTTCACTTGGCGGTGTGTCCTCATTAGCCCCCTATGGATAGTCAACCTGTCAGCAGGTCTGCACTCCAACTGCCTGACCCCTGACTCCCACTCATTCTTCCACAAATTAATTTCCCAAATTGACAAATTAAAGTGCACAGTGTGCCCAAGGTCACTAAATCACACTGGGTTCTGGTAAATGTCAACCAGTGCTTTAAAAGGGAGAGGAGAGGTGAGCAGTGGAAGGAAGGTAAGAGGAAGGAAGCATGGACAAAAATGCATTAACTTGACCCCCAAAAAATGCATATGAGAGTAGTACTTATTTTTTTAAACTAACATACAATCTTTTTTAAGATTAGAAAAAAAAGGTTCAGTTATATTTGAAGATTATTTGAGCCACATTCAAAAAGCTAACTAGGGTGAAGTTTGTTATGTGGGTTTTTCAAAACTGGCTTATCCTAAATAGTAAAAAAAAAAAATTCTTTACATTTTTAAAGAACTTTCACATTTGTCTCATTTGACTCTTAACCAACCCTACAGAGACAGCAGGTATTATCATTTCCATTTTTTAAGTGGGAAAGTGAAACACAGATCGATCAAGTAGCTTTGCCAAGGCAATAAAAAGAATGATAATAACAATAATAATACTAATTCACATTTATATAGTGCTCAAAAGGTTGACAAATTAACTCTCCACAGCAACCCCATACTAATTAAGAGTAGAGCTGAGATTAATTTCAGATCTCAAGTCATTTCAACAAATGCACATTCAGTGCCTAATATGTTAAAGGTCATTTTGCATTTTTTTTCTTTATTTTGTGGACTGCTCCATATAGTGAGTTGCTAAGAAGCATACAACAACAACCAAAAAAACCCACCATAATGTATGCACTTGAATGGAGTTATGACCTGCATTACTTAAGGGAATGTCCACATCTGTAAAATCACAGCTTCACTTGAGGATGTTCAAGACACTATCCAATCTCTCAGGTCAATGTTCCTCTCACTTCAGTAAACCTCCTCTCTTTTAAGAAAGAAATTCTGTACTTGGATACTTAGCATTTAAAATGAGATGCTCCCATTCAGCAAGAACAAAGATGAGACAGCAAATAAGGAGTGTTTACTATAGGCAAGGCCTAGTAGTTGCTGTCTAAAATTAAAAAAAAAAAATTGGGGAGTTTTCAATCTGCTTGGGAAAACATGATAAGCAAAATTGCAAAGAACATTGCTGAGTTTCAAATGAATGAGGAATGAAAAAGTATATAATAATACTTATTAATTATGACTTATTTATTAGTTATTATTTATTAATGCATACTTAGTATGTGCCAACCATTTTGCTAAGTATTATGGATACAAATATGAAAGAACTTATTTTAAATGAGGGAGACAATACATACAGGTTATCAGGGAAAAGTGTTTTGGTCTGAAAAGTCGCTGGAATTGTAAATGGAACCAGGGGCACTTTTTTTTTTCATTTCATCCTTTATTCCTTGTGTAACATCCTCTTGGAGGCATAGAGAAACCCTTCCCTCTGACCCCACTGCAGAAGGGGCTCAGATATTCTCTAACTGTTTCCTATCCACCGAGAAAACACTTTTAAAAGGTTACTGAGCCAGAACTCCATGGATATAACAAAGATACAATCTTTGTCCCTCAAGTTTTTCCTTGCTGAAGTACTTTAGTATAAGGATAACTCTGATTGTTGGAAAGCCAGCAGAGAAATATTCTTCCCGTCAACACATGACTTCTTAGGCAAGCCTATGTCTGGTTATGAGTCTGTCTCTTATTAATCTTTCTCTCAGTCCTCAGCCTTGAGAAATCTTGCAAGGCAGCTGGCATCTTCCTTCTTTCTGGAGACCCAAGGATCAGGATATAGAAACAATTATAGTGGCAACATTGGCAGCAGACGCAACAGGCAAGCAAAGAACGAGGCAATGGTAATATTGAAATGATTAAAATTCTTGGAACAAGGGATGGAAAAGGGGCGGGGGTGGAGAGAAGAAATAGCTAGGGTGACGATTAGGCTACATAGTCCCAGGAAGTTTAGTGCTAAGCATCTTAGCTCTCTCTAGTCATAGTCTCTGGAGGGCCAGTTCAGTAAGCAAATGACTATCCAATAAAGATAGTAAGTGCTACACAAATAAATATATGAAGTAAGAGCCAAGAAAGATCATTTCTAGCTGGGGTGATTAGGTCAGACTTCACAGAAGGGGTGGAATTTAAAGAATGGATAAGATTTCAGATGACAAAGAAGTGAAGGAAGGGTACTCCAGTCAGAGAGAACATTATTTATAAAGGCATGAAGAAATGAGAGCTGTGTTTAGGGGTAAAATGGTTCAAGAACCCTAAAACTCTAGCAGAATACAACAAACATTTGTTAAGCATCCGCTCCATGGAAAACAGTATACTAGGTAGTGGGGAAGGTACATCATTCAAAAAGAATGCTCTCCAATTTGGAATTATGCCCAAGAGGCTATCAAACTGTGCATACCCTTTGATCTAGCAGTTTTTGTTGGGCTTATATCCCAAAGAGATCTTAAAAAAGGGCAAGGGACCCACATGTGCAAAAATCTTTGTGGTGGCTCTTTTTGTAGTGGCCAGAGACTGGAAACTGAGTAGATGCCCATCAGTTGGAGAATGACTGAATGAGTTGTGGTATATAAATATTATGGAATATTATTGTTCTGCAAGAAATGGCCAGCAAGATGATTTCAGAAAATCCTGGAAAGACATACATGAACTGATGCTGAGTGAAGTGAGCAGAACCAGGAGATCATTATTCATGGCAACAGCAAGATTATAGGATAATCAGTTTTGATAGACGTGACTCTCTTCAACAATGAGATGATTCAGGCCAGTTCCAATGGCCTGGTGATGAAGAAAGCTATTTACACCCACAGAAAGGACAGTGGGAACTGAATATGAATCACAGCATAGTATTTTCACTCTTTTTTTGTTGTTTGCTTCCATTTTGTTTTCTTTCTCATTTTCCCCCTTCTTGATCTCATTTTTCTTGTGCAACATTCTATTTGTGGAAATATGTATAGAAGAATTATGCATGTTTCACATATATTGGATTACTTGCTTTCTAGGGGGAAAAGAGGGGAAAAAAATAGAACACAAGATTTTGTAAGAGTGAATGCTGAAAATTATCCACATATACATTTTGAAAATAAAAATTTTTAACTAAAAAAGAAAAATAATGCTCGCTTCTCTCATGGGATTTCCAGTATAAAAGAGAATAAAAATGGATGCAAATAACTATCATACAAAATAGAATGTATTAAAAATTAACAACATGTTTGCTTGTATTTTCTTTCACATTTTTTGTTTGATTTGATTTTTCTTGTGCAGCAAGGTAATTGTATAAATATGTATGCATATATTGGATTTAACACATATTTCTACCATTTTAAAACATATATTGGACTACTTGCCATCTAGAGGAGGAAGTAGGGGGAAGGGCAGGATTGGAACCAAGGATTTGCAAGGATTAATTCTGAAAAATTATCTATGCATATGTTTTGAAAATAAAAAAGCTTTAAAAAAAAAAAGAAAAAAAGAATTAACAACAAAGAGCCATATGAAGTCAAGAAATAAGTGTCCTTTCCAAATGAAGACATAAGAGAAGGCTTCAGACTTGGTCACAAAGTCTCTTGGTCTAGTCAGTATTTCCTCTGATAGTGGGGCCAGTACATCCCCATAACACCACCACTACCCTTTGGAGAAAACCAAAAACATGGTAGAATGACTCACCTGGATTAGACCTGGTACATGTGAGAAAAAAGAGTTTAGAGTATCTACATAATAATTTATTAACATGTATAGATAATTAGACTAGATGATTCAGAACCCAAGCCAAATTCAATTTTGAATTATCTAAATTGACTATGTATGTGAAGTGAAGTGAAGATGATAGATCAATAATCAAAATGACCAATTCTCTAATTTATCATTACATTTTATAATATGTAGTTCGAGCCCAATACACCAAATAGTATCAAAGCAAAATTTGATTTTTGTGCCTATATTGTCTTTAATGATTTGGATGGTATCACAATAGAACTGCATATGTGAGTCACGTGTATATACATATACGCATATATATATATATACACACATATATACATATACATACATATATATATGTATATATAGCACCTTGCATATTTAGTATGTGAAGTCATAAAATTTGCTGCTCCAGGCAACAAAATGATTGGGTCAACAAAAATGCCTTAATGTTGCTTTTAAGACCACTAATTGATTCTGCTGCCCGGATATCCACTTGCAAGGCATTCCCCAGCCTAGGAACATTAACACACAAATGCTCTGGCACCAGCTGTCTTAAGCCTAAATCTGGTCTCCACCAAAAGGGTAGCATTAAATGTCTTCTCATTTTACATGTTTTCATTTTTATAACAACATTCCTGAAGTTCGAAGCTACCGTAGGTGGGTTAAGGAACAGGATGGCGACCTAAAAGTTGAAGCCTGTTTTGGTGTCTTCCCTTTGCTGAGAGACAGGTTTAAGAAGAGGGGCGTAGAGTCATCCTGACAGCAGGAGAGGAATGATTTATTGGGAAGTCTCAGGCACTGACGCCTATAGAGAATTAGGAAAAGGAGCCCTGGGATTCATCTCCCAAGTGAACTAGATGAATTAAGGCAGAAGAAAGGGATAGTATTTCCTTTGTGTGTAGACCAATATAAAAGAGTTATGTAGTCTCTGAAGTAGACCTTCCTAACTGGATCTAACTCTTTTTCTCTTTTAGGTAGATAATTAGAAAGATGGCAGAGTAGATAGAGGGTTGGACCCAGAGTCAGCAAGACCTGAAATCAAAACTAACTTTAGGTACCTATTAGCAATGTCACCCTGGGATTGTCTCAGTCTCCTATAAAATTAAAATAATAAGAGCACCCACCTCCCAGGACTGTTGTGAAGATAAAATGAGAAAATATTTGTAAAGCATGTAGCACAGTGCCTGAGACAGAATAAGTACTTAATAAATGCTAGCTATATTGGGACAGCTAGGAGTCACAGTGGATAGAATATTGGGCTTGAAACCAGGAAGATTCATCTTCGTGAGTTCAAATCTTGCCTCAAACACTTATTAGCTGTGTAACCCAAAGGAAGTTATTTAACCCTGTTAGCTTCAGTTCCTCATTTGTAAAATAATCTGGAGAAGGAAAGGGTAAATCAATCCAGTTTCTTTACCAAGAAAATTTCAAATGGGGGTCATGAAGAGTCAGACATAACTGAAACAAAATCATTATTATTATTATTATTATTAACAAGTAGAGAAGAATCAGAAACTGCCTCCAACAGGTACTAAATTTTCCTGAAGTAGGTCAAAATTCAGGATACTGTCAATTAATAAACATTACTTAAGTGTTTACTGTGTGTCCTGCATTGTATTAAGTGTTATGAATATAAATAAAGGTATCTCTCAAGGAGCTCAGTCTTATAGTACAGGTGAGAATTTATTACTGATATGATCTCTTCTGCCCCATCCAAACCACTTCTAGCTCCTGTTTATGTCTTTAAATATATGGGTGCTTCAGTGTACATCCCTATTAACTAAGAGTAATCAGAGTGCAATTATGGGGTTAAGTCCATATCAAGTATTTGCCAGTCTTTAGCTTTCCCTTTTAGAACAAGAGTCTTGAGAGAGTTCCATACTCATGAATTTACCCAAGTGAAAATTATCCTAGGCACAAAATAAGAGCTCAATAAAAATTATTTCATTTCAAATAAGGAGGCCATGGTAAAACGATTCAATAAAATTCTGTAAATAGACCTCTGAAGTTCCCATTGCCACCACTCCCCAGAACTTCCTTTTCAGGGTTTTGACTTTTAAAATGATTTTGGGTGTGGGCCTTCACTCCATTGGGGATGGCTGGGTGCCCTTTAAGGAAGATCCTGCATTTCATAGAAGGAAATGAAGCAAGTTTCATGTTCTGCATTATAAATTCATAGCTGCCAGAGAAGGTAAGATGAGGTCATAAACTAGGGGGTTGTGAATAGCAGATTGGCACTCAGGACTAGTAGATTTTATTACAAGCTCTGCCAGAGCCTCTGTGTGCACATATGACTCTGAGAGAGACACTCCCTTTTTCTGAGTCTTGGTTCTTTTACTTGTTAACTGGGATTGATTGATGGGAACAATCATACTTTTGCAAGTGACCTTCTTCCCAGACCATATGACCCCATGAATGATCATCAGCATCATCCAGTAACTGCAGGAATATATTTCTCATGAATCAGATTCTCTCCCTTTTCACAGCAAGAAAAACATGGGCATTCTGCCTTGCAGTCACATAGGAGATTCCTCAATGAAGGGTGGCCCTATCAGAGCCTTAGTGGAGCACTATAAGAACTTCAGTTCTCCAAGGTCCTTTTCCCACTGCCTTTTCTTCTGCTCCTGTTTAGGCAGTCCTCATAAAATCCTACAGATATATAAATAGGACCATATGCAGCATTAAGGGTAAAAATTCTTCTGATTGCCAATATCTTGGACAGCCAACAAAAAGGCTCATAGTTTAGTAATCCATGTTCTTAGATGGAGCCAAGAGTACCACACACTCTTGGTCACCATTCCTAAGTCTCATAAGATCGAGTTTTCCCAGCAGCAATGAAAATTATAGTAACAAAAATTGCATGAGGATATTCCATAAAAGGAGATGGTCAAAAGCACTGGGGAAACCACCTACATCCTGTGTTTATATAATAATCTGTTTATAAATCCTTTCTGCTGTAAACTCAACCATCAGCTCTTCAGATGCATTACTAAGAAGGAAAATAAGTCTCTCGAGCAAAGGGCCAACTAATAAAAATTGAGGAGATGGAAAAAAAAAAACAGGAAACATCTTGTTACCTTCAGAGACCATCAATGAGTAAGATGTATTTACTGAATGAAGGACACTATCCTAAGACCCTCACTCTAACCAGGTTGTTCTCTACTTAAGCAAGCCAAGTGAACAAGCATTTACTAAATGTCTACTATGTATGAAGCACTAGGCTAAGCTCTGTGGAAATAAAGAAATACAAAACAACAACAACAATCCCTATGTCAAGGAATTCATAGTCTAATAAGGGAGACTACTATATATAAACAGGCTATATACATGATAAATTGGAAAAGAATTTAAGGGGAGGCAATAGTGTTATAAAGGATTGGGAAAGGTTTCTTGGAAAAAGTGGGATTTTAGATGCCATTTGAAGGGAAGTCAGGAAGCAGAAATGAGGAAAGAGCATTGCACACTTAGGGGATATCCAGGAGAAATGCATGACATCTGGAAATGGAGTCTCTTTTGGAACTGCAAGGATGCCTTTGTCCCTGGATCATAAAATACATGGAAGGGAGTAAGATATAAGAATACAGAAAAGATAGGAAGGGACAAGTTATAAAAAATTTTAAAATTTAACAGAGGATTTTATATTAGATACTGTAAGTAATAGAGAACCACCAGAGTTTATTAATTAGGGGTAGGGGAAAACTTCAGGAAGATCACTTATCATTGAGTGGAGAGACTTGAATGAAAGGGATCAACCAGGAGACCACTGCAATGGGGATGAGATGATCAAGAACTGTTCCAGAGTGGTAGCAATGGCAGAGGAGAATTATGACAGAAGCTATGAAGTTGGAATTGACAAGTCTTTTTGGCAACGGATTGGATATGGGGGGGAGAGAGAAGGAGAGAGAGAATAAAGAGATGAGAATGACACCTAGATTTCAAGCTTGGGTGACAGGGAAGATGGTTATTTTGACAGATATGAGAAAATTAGGAAAAGGGAAGGAATTCAAGGGAAAGATGATGAGTTCACTTTTAAAACTGCTGAGTTTAAATATAACATTGAATTTGACATGTCCAATAGGCAGTTTAGAAGCATGTGACTGCAGATCAGGAGAAAGATTAGAGCTGGATAAATAGATCTCAGAACCATCTGCAAAGATATTATCATTGAATCCATGGAAGCTAATGATATCTTCAAGTGAAATAGTTAGAAGAAGGCTCAAAATGGGGGAAGTAACTTTGCTTATTTCCCTGGGAAGGAATTATACTCAATATCATCATTCCTCTCTGTTCCCTCAGGCAGTCCACAAGGGTTGTTCAACTAGGATACAAGCATACACACACACACACACACACACACACACACACACACACACACACACAAAACCAACAATATATTTCTTTTTTAAAAGGCATTTTGTCCTTTTTCTACATAAATAAATTAAAATGCAAAAGCTGTATCTATACAACATTGAGATAACCATTTGAAAAGGGGAGAACTCAACCAATCACCATCTTTTTTTGTTGGGACAATACTACATCATATGTTCCTTTGGAAAAAGAGCATTTGCAGTTGAAACTATGGCACCTGACCTGTAGTTCTAGTTGTGCTTTTAACATCTATCTACCCTTGACCCTCAGTTTCTTCATCTACCAGAAAGGAATACTTCCTTGGCTTACTTTATTGATATGTTGTAAAGATCAGATGAGATAATGCATGTGAAAGTACTTTGAAAGTACTAAGTGCTTTAGAAAGGACAGACATAATTAATATTGTTCATTTTTCATACAATTTGACTGAAATTTTTAGTGAATTGACTTAATTGGCCAAATCATTTTTCTAATTGACATTATCATTCAGATTAGGGATTCAGATGATCCTCACACTAATTCTACATTCAAGCAAAGACCAAAAAGATTTTGTTAAACTATAAGACAATTACAATTGTTAAAATAGCATCACGTGCCAAATTAGCACAAACATTGGATTGCACATACAGTATTTTTAACATTTTAATCTCTATGAACATCAGTTTTCCCATCTATAAAATTAGGGGGTTAACAATCTATGATTCTACAGAATCCCTTATTAGTTGCTGTGAATCTAAGCAAAGATTTCAGAATTGTGTTCTACCTCAAATTCTCAATTACATCTTTGGCCTTTGTTTTAATCTTGATCGATTAATTAGTTTTATGATCACAGAGATACTATCATGTTAGATGCTATAGAAAATGACTTCTAAGAGTTTCTAGGTTAAAATAAAGACAAAATTAAGATGGCAGATAACTTCCTTCTTTATGGTACTCCTTTAATCCTACTGTTCTTTAGAAGAGTCAATCAAAAAGAGAAAGGGGAGAGAAAAACCTAAACCAGTGGTTTAAGAGCCCCCTGCTAGATTACCTGCTAGAATGGGGTAGAACTTTATTCTACCCCACTAATCATTCTGGGTCTCCATTTCTTTATATGTACCAGGGTCTCCATTTCTTTATACGTAACAGGAAGATAAAAACCCACATCTAATCGTTAGGATTACATAAATGTATCATTAACTGTCTTGACAGCAAAACAGAAGATATCTTATAGGTCTGGTCTTAACGGACACCCCCTGCATCATTATCTCTTAGCCCCTTGGATCACTCAGGTTTACCTCTCACTTTCCAAACTGACTTTGCTCATCCTGTCAAAGCAGACAGAGAATGATTCCTCCAAGTTGCCTCTCAACCAAGAAAGTTCCAAATAGAAAGAGCACTGGTTCTGAATTCAGAAGACATGGATTCAGATCATGGGGTGTTTATGTGTACCTGGGCAAATAGCATATCACCACTAGGTCTCAATATCTGATTTGCAAAAAAATGAAAAGGGTGAACTAGATGACTTCTATGAATCTAATGAAGTTAAAGGCAACAGGAAATAGATTGGAACTGTTTCATTTATTTTGTTTTTTCCATCCTCATTCAACAAAGAGGTCCCCATTTAAGTTACCTGGGCAATAACAACTTTCATTTCCTAATAAAATAGCCAAAAAGATTAGAACTGTTGTAAGGGATTTCTTGCTGAGAAAGTAAAGACCTGAGGGACTTTAATCAAGGAACCTATAAATACCACCCAAGACCTTGCAAAGCTCATTAGGGATGGGCATGGCACAGATGTGAGGAACAAACAGTGAGGTGGGGACAAGTCCACCAGCATTTCTAAATCTGGTTCTCCTTGATTGATAAAACACATGTTTCAGGGATGAAGAGGCAATCATTAAAAACAAATCAATCTGTCATGTTTCATTTCCCAGCTCTTAGAATCTTCTCTGAGTTCCAGTTAAATTCTTGATCGTAGATAGGTTAAAAACTAAGATTCTATATTTCCAAAGTCCAAAGAAGACACAGTAACAATGTAAAGAAACCAAGAGAGTTTAAAAAAAATAAATAAATAAATTGGTGATGGGAAAAGGAAAGGTTTGGGTTTGGGTTTTTTTTCTCTTCAAAAAATAATCAGTCCATTCATACAAGAAGATTTTCCCAAGCAGTATATCCCTCCGCTATCTAATGCTATCACTCAGCAATCTAATGCCTTCCTTTTCATTTGTAAACCCTTTCTAAATATTATTAAGACAACTCTGACTTCTTTCTTTCCTTTCTTTCTTTGAAGACTGAGGATTTAAGACCCATGCATAGTCAATTAGTCAATAAATATTTACTATGCACCTACTATGTGCCAGGCACTGGGCTAAGAATGTGTAAGAGGAATTTCCTACTCTGGAGAAATTCTCAGTCTAATGGAGAAAACATGCAATTATGTACCAACAAGCTATCTACAAAATAAATTTGAAATAATCAAAGAAGAAAGACACTAGAACTAAAGGGGATCAGGAAAGACTTCCTGTAGAAGATGAGATTTTAGCTGGGACTTGAAAGAAGCCAGGGGAAATAGGAGGCAGAAATGAGGAGGGAAAAAAAGCATTGTAGACATGGGAGAAAGGCAGTGAAAATGCCCCAACTACTTAAATTCCTTTTCCCCACCTTCCCTCCTTAGAGAACAGTAATTAATTGGTTTGTCTCATTTCAATTTATTATTCTACCAAAATCACTATCTTTCTGATTCTCATAGGCATTCCTTCCTATCTTCCAATTCCTGCCCCCCTATCTCCTCCTTGAACTAAAATCTTTCTTCAACAGTGAATCTGTGAATATTTAGCCTTTCACTAAAGAAAGCACAGCTTCTCACATAGCTCATCTTCCACTCAGATACCAAAATGATTTTCTAAAATACAGGCCTGATCATGCCATTGAACTCCTTTCCCCTCCCCTCACCTTAGGCAATTCTCTAAGACTATGCATGTCAGATAAGATGCTTTGGGTAAAGGGATTTTTCCAATGGGAAGTTCCATGCCCTGATGAAATCACCAATCAAGAATAGGGAAAAAAAAATTCTTGCAAGTGTTTCCACCTTTCATTGTTTCTTTATGAAGTATTACATCAACTACATTTCAGTTTGAGCCACAAGAATCATAAGTATGTGAGGCCGAGGGTATTGATTGTATTTTAGTTAAGGACCCTTCACTTTCCCCTGAAGTTGTGATATCACACAGTTGAGCAAATGAGTTATTTATTATTTAAGTATAACTAGGGATGGCAGAATTCTTCCCACCTGAAATAACTGAAATTAGTCTATAGGCTACTTTATTTTCTCATGTTCTTATTTAGTAAACTAATTTTTCATTAAGAGGGAAATTCTTTCCAGGCCTTTAATTTAAAAAGGAACATTATGATTCCTATTGCTATTGCATGAAGGGAGAAATTGGTCTTTGTAGGTTGAGAAGTAAAATATCTTTTAGGATATTGGAACTAATATTAGTAAAGGAATATCAATTTCTTCCATTTTAAAAAGTGCCCCAAATACCATTTTACCTGAAATCCCTTTTTTAAGGGGATCAATCAATCTGTCAATAATTATTTTAAAAGTTCTTACTATGCACTTACTATGAACATTATACTTAGTGCTAAAGATACAGAGAAATATACAAGTATTTTCCCCTCCAGGAGCTCACATCCTAATGAGGAAAACAACATGCAAATAACTATATTTTGGATATCATTTCAATTGTGTCCAATTGTTCAGGAATCCATTTAGGATTTTCCTGGCAAAAAATACTAGAATGGTTTGCCATTTCCTTCTCCAGTTCATTTTCCAGATGAGGAAACTAAGGTAAACAGGATTAATTGATTTGCCCTAATAAGTATCTGAGGCCAGGTTTGAACTCAGGAAGATATTTTCCTGACCCCAGGTCCAATACTCTTATCTATTGAGTTATCTAGCTGGCCCCCCAAATTACTACACATATAAACATATAATATGTAGTTATACACGTAACTATTTACATACATGTAATATAAATGGAAGGTATAGGTGAGGAGATGGAGATAGGCAAAGGCCTCTTGCAAAAGGGAAAATTTGAGTTCTTGTTTGAAGGAAGCCTGGAAAGTCAGCAGTAGGAGATAAGTAGGACTAAATCTGCCAGCCATGAATATAGCCAATGCAAATTCATAGAATCAAGAGATGAAATATTGTGTGTGGCCTGTGTGGTGGATGAATCATAGAAAACATAGATGAGAGCAAGTTATAAGAACACTAGGAAGATAAGAAGGGGTCAGACTTGTGAGGAGTTTAAAATGCCAAATGGAATTTTATTTTGATCCTGGAGATAATAAGGAGTCACTGGAGTTTATTCAGTAAAGAGCAAGAGGATGCAAGGCACAAGCACATAGTCTGACCTGAACATGAGGAAAATCACTTTAGCGTCTAAGTGGAAGGCAACCCAGAGTAGAGTGAGACTTGAGGCAAGAAATCTATTTAGAAGGCAAGTGCAATGGTCCAGCCAAGATGCAATGAGAACCTCTAGGTGACTGGAGTAAAGGAGACATATATGAAAGATATAAAGATAAAAATTATAAAATTTGGTAACAGGTTATGTGGAGTGAGAAGGAACGAATAGTCAAAGCTGACTCTGAAGTTAGAAACTTGAGTGGTGTTGGGAAGAGGAATAGTTTTAGGGGGAAAAGGAGTTCAGTTTTAGACATGAGTTTGACGATGACTTTCTTTTCCAGTATTAATCATCAATCCCTGCCTTATTTTACAAATGAGCAAAGAGTCAGATCACTTAATTGACTTGTCCAGATTCACAGACAGGGAAGCTGAGATTTGAACCTAGGTTTTCTGATCTCAAAGGCAAATTTTTTGTTCTTTTTTTTTTTTTTTTGGTAAGACAGTAACTAAGGAACATTGTCCATTACCATCATCTCTAATCATATTGCATAATATTGAAATGTCGAGTGGGACAGTTCTCTAGGCCATTGAAGAATGAGATAGCAAGCTTCCCATTCCCTTTTGGGAATGTCCCAATTGGCTTAAAATTTTTCCTTCATGTTTCCTGGAATGTCAGCTGTGGTTCCACTTCTGGCATGAGAAACACAATCCAAATTGAGTCCTAACTTCCAAGTACAGCAAGCTCCTCTGAGATTGTTAAAGTTTAAAGAAAGGACAAGTATGGTATAACAGGAAATACAAGAGAATTGAGTTCTACTCCTATCTCTTCCACTAATGAGCCACATGATTTTGGTCAAATCACTTAACCTCTTGGAGTCAATCACACATTCCTCATATGTCATATAAAGCCATTGGACTAAATGATTTGTAAGATCTTTTCTCCATATCTAATATTTTATGATTCCAGCAGGGGAAGTGGAAGGGAAGGTAGATATGATTAAATTTCTCTTTTCCCCCCCATCCCTTGGAGGTGAGAAAACTGAGCCCAAGAAGAGTTGAGTGGTTTGCCTAAGGCCTCATATATAGCTAGTGTCAGAGTTGGGAACAGACACTGTTTTCTGTCTCCTAATCCAAGATTCTTTTCATGATAGCATTCTACCTTTTGTGAAAATGCTTTCAAACATTTTAAGGATTGAAATGTGAGAAAGGGTTAGACTCATTCTGTCTGGCCTTCAGAGAGCAGAACTAAGACCCATGTATAGAATGTAGAAGGAGGAAAATTTGAACATCACTGTATTATACCTCGCACTTGCTCTTATTTCTATTCATTTGCTTCTGAAGTGAACCCACCATTGTGAGGCAAAGACATATGCAGAAAAAATTACCAACCCATATGCTATTTTCTCATATTCATAAGTATAAAATAGGTATACCTCAAAGATACTTTTGATGAAATCATGAGAACAGATAGGTGTTTAGACATAATTTTCTACTGTGCACATCTTGATGGCCATACAACTGACAAAAAGATATAGGAAAATCAAGATCCTGATAGATCTTTTTTTATTTGTTGAATTTATAAAAGTATTTGAATATATAAATTTGAATATATAAAAGTATAAAACACAATACAGCCTTGAAAAGTCTCTTCATACAAGGGACTCCCACATATATGTTAAAATTATATACCTTGAATAAATTATAGAAATACTTTATTCAGCTATCTATTAATAACTGACATCAAGCAAAGTATAAAATGGAGAGACTCATACCCATTTAGGATATTTACCAGTGTCATAAAGGATGTTCTGCATAGAATTCATATAAAAGAAGTATTTCCTGTTGATGGTAAATGTTTCAAAAATACTCCTCCTATTCAAAGATGGCATTGTACTAAATGCATCATCTGGTAAATGTTACACAACAATCAGTGCCATTCAAAAGAGATTGACCTAACTATTCACATAAGGGAAACAAAGTGGATGAAAAATGCATATTGCTCCAACGAAGATATGCAAGCAGACAATATAGCAATCTTCTTGTAATGCTGTTAAGCTACAAATCATGAAAAAGCACAATCTTAAAAGAATGAAAATAACAAGTAACCTGAAGGACAATTTAAAAATTACGCAGTGGCTGTAAAAAGATAATAGAACATTGCCAATAGTGATTTTCATGGGGAAAATGACATAAAACATTAACAAAGAATAAATAATTCAAAAAAAGACAAAACTTTGATACCCCAAAAATGTTAATAAAAAAAAGAAAAGAAAAGAAAGAAAGTAAAGTATTTTATATATTAAGTGGATCATGCATAGAGGATTGATAATAATAACATTTGTAGGGTACTACTATGTAACAGGCATTGCTCTAAACATTTTACAAATATTATATCAGTTGATCTTCATTACAACACTAGGATTAGGTGCTACTCTGATCTCCACTTTACAGTTGAGGAAACTGGGGCAAGCAGGTTAAATAACTTGCCAAGTTCACGCATCTGATAAATGTCTGAAATTGGATTTTACTCAGGTCTTCCTGACACCAGGTTCCAAATTCTATCCATCGCACAATCTAAGTGCTTCAGAAAAAATGGATGAGAATTATACAGGATAGATAAAAAGGTTAAGAAGATTTGCAATCTGCATCAATGGAGAGAGTGCCTACCTTAGGAAAATCATGTATGCATCAGGATATTAGGAATAATATTCTGCAATTTGAACTATCCCAAAATGGAATAAACACAATTTTGAGATGTGAGTTCATTCAAGCTATCCAAGTGGGAGACTAAGAATTACCAAGTGTCAGAAATATTGTGCAAGAAAATCACTCTTTGGAAAAGGTTGGACTAAATGAGTTAGAAGGACCTTTTTAACGATAAAGTTCTCTTATTTTATCTATCTACATAATGAACATATGTCCTAATTGTAGTATTTGTCTTTATTCTTCAAAATCTCTAAATAATAAACCTTTCTTTTAAAGACACATGGGAAAATACAGAAAAGGTAATAATGATAGTGATAGTTTGTTATTTTAATTAAGCATCATTTATTTCTTCAAATCTGCTCTAATGCCCCATTATGTTACGAAGGTGTTCTGGAATTTCAAAGTGTGAATGTGGAGTGTGATCTCAGGTCTGGCTCTGATAAGTTCAGAAACACTTATCACCAGAAGCCCACCAAATGATGAGTTTTTGTCTGGTTCTAATACTACAGTTTGACTAAAGAATTGAAGAACTGCATCAATGAGTAGAGTACACTCCTTATTGAAATCACAGATCTTTGAAATATTGAAACACTGGGTACAGACTGAAAAAGATATGGAGAGACAGATGAACAGAGACAAAGTCTATCTAGAAGATGAGAAGCTTTCAGAGTCCCCATAGCCCTGTGGAGTCACCACCACCTATATAAGCTGGTTAATGTCAGTAGGTAAAGCCATTTAATGTTAGAAAAGATTATAGCAACATATGGCTAAGAATGTGTAGCCACACAAAGAAAAGAAGACATTCCATTGTAACAGAAGAATAAAGTTACAGCAGCTGACAAGAGTCTGAGCTAGATTTTCTAGGAGATTGGGAAAGATGACCACTTCTAAATAAAATCGTTTGTACTCTGACACCGAAAATTAAAAAAAAAAAAAAAAAAAAAAACTCCCATTGCTTAATCTTTGGTAAATCCACAGGACAGTATCTAGGATGAAATGGATTGAAACAAGACTCGGGCCAAGAGCAATGATTCTCAAACTTTCAGGTTTCAGAATCCCTTTATACTCAAAAATTATTGAGGACCCCAAAAAGCTTTTGATAAGATGGGTTATATCTAGTGATGTTTATCATATTAGAAATTGAAAATGATTTATTTTTAAAATATTAATTCATTTACAGTAATAATAAATTACTTTTTGTTGATGTTATATTTTGTATGAAAAAACTACATTTTTCAAAATTAAAAAATTGTGGAAAATGACATCATTTAATATATTTTTGCAAACCTTCTGATATCTGGATTAACAGAAGATGAATGAATTCCCATGTTGTTTCTATATTCAATCTATTAATATATGTTGTTTTGGCTAAAGAATTTGAAGAAAATCAGGCCTCAGATACTAAGTAGAAAAAGGGCACAGTGTTTTACCAGGCAAATTAGTATTATAATGAAAATAGTTTTGACCTTCTGCACCCCCTGAAAGTATGTCAGTGATCCGCAGAGTCCCCAGGTCACACTTTGGGAACTGTTGACTTACAGAGACAAGATTGGTATGCCCTGGAGGTCAGTACCAAGTGAAATAAGGAAATTTCTCTTTCACAATTCCCTGTGATAAATCCTCCCTCCATGAAAATCAACAATTACTTAATCTATTCCATGTTTATCTTTTATCCCTGTGGCCCTGTTACAGAAGTAGAAGCCCTGTTCTAAAAACTTTGATCTTATGTTCCTTCTACCTCATTAATACTTCTCTCAGTCTCTCTCCCTCCCTCTCTCTGTATCTTTATCTCTGTGTGTCTCTCTGTTTCTGTCTCTGTCTCTCTTTTTCTCTCTCCCCCTATGTGTATGTCTCTCTGTCATGTCTCTCTCTCCATGTGTCTGTCTGTCTGTCTTTATTTCTTTCTGTGTCTCTGTGTGTATCTTCCTTTATCTCTCTCTCTGTACCCCCCCTTCCTGTGTGTATGTCTATAGATCTCTCTGTGTGTGTCTCTCTCTTCTCTGTCTCTGTCTCTGTCTTGTCTCTCTCTCTGTGTCTCTCTGTCTGTCTCTGTCCCCCCCCCACCCCGTGTGTATGTGTATCTCTCTGTGTGTGTCTCTGTGTGTGTCTCTCTCCTCTCTCTGTCCTGTCTCTCTCTGTGCATGTCTGTCTTTGTCTGTCTCTATTTTCTCCTTCTGTCTCTTTGTGTATCTGCCTTTATCTCTCTCTCTGTACCTCTCCCTTCTCTGTCTCTCATTCTCTCTGTCTCGGTCCTATATCTCTGTCTCTTCTCTTCTTCTTCTTCTTCTTCTTCTTCTTCTTCTTCTTCTTCTTCTTCTTCTTCTTCTTCTTCTCTCTCTCTCTCTCTTCTCTCTCTCTCTCTCTCTCTCTCTCTCTCTCTCTCTCCCTCCCTCCCTCCTCTCTCTGTTTCTCCATCTCTATCTCTCTCTCACTCTCTCATTCATAGCTGTCTCTCTCTGCATCCATTCTTTCTCTGTTTCTCTTTCTCTATGTCTCTGCCTCTCTGTGTGTGTCTTGCTGTGTGTCTCTCTGTCTTTCTCTATTCTATCTCTCTGTGTGTCTCCCTCCTCTCTCTGTCTCTGTTTCTTTCCATCTCTCTTTGTCTCTCTGTCATTGTCTCTCTCTCCCCTCTCCATTGATCTTATTTCCCTAAAATCCTTACCATGTTAATCCCTTCATTCTTCAGTATTCTAAGGATAGGCCTCAAAGCATATAGGAGTTTACTTCATCCCTGCCCTCTCCCATCTCTACAATTCAGTAGTTACCCTTTGTACTAAATAAATTGTCTCTCGGTTATGTTTTCTTTTAAATTTCCCTCTGATTTCAAGCTGGAAGGGAAAGCCCCTTTACTTATACAAATGAATACTGGGATGTAAATGTAAATAATGACCCCTTCCAAACCCTTCAAATTTCAAAATGATTACTATTTCTACTTTATCAACTGCAGAGAGAAAATGCTAACTTTCAAAATTAGACATTATAAAGTGCCATATAATGAGTGGATAAAATTCTGAGCTAGGAAAACTGAGTTTGAGTATAATCCTGGATCAGCCATTTGTTTGCTTTGTGATCGCCAATCAATCATTTCATCACATTGAGTCTCAGTTATGAAATGAGAAAAGGTAGAGGGGAAGGATGGAACTGAAGGATCCAAGAAGGCTCTTCTAACTGAAGATTCTATGATAAAGAAAGAAGGCATCTGAAGGGGGCCATCTCCCTGAATCTGACTCTATTTTACTTTGTCTGTGGCACACTAGAACTATGTGATTAATTACTATTAGACATACTGTCTAACAGATCTTCTGCAGGTGATATCTCCTACAAGTGTAGCGAGTTCACCTAAAATGACTGGAGTGCTATAAATAGTATTTAGGGAAGTTCTCTATCAAAGCCTCTTTTGTTGAATTAGCAGAAGCTGCCTGTAGTAGGAACCGTTATTTCTATGACTTCTAGCTTGGTCTCTGAGTCACTGTAGGGATCCCCAGACTTTCTTGGAGAATACTTGTGCCAATGGGTGATGAGATGTTTTCCCAGGTAACTGCAGAAATGAAGCTCAATACCCAATTCCTTCTAACTTTCACCCTGATGCAATCCCCTCACAACTCAGGCTCACTGCCCATGGGTTGTCTCAGAGTCTCTGGCAAAAAGCCAGAGCACCAGCTGAGCAGGAGGCCGCAACTAATAATAACTATGGCTGGCATTTCTATACTGCTTTAAAGTTTGCAAAGCGCTATATTAATTCAGTTTATTCTCACTATAGCCCTGGACATAGAGATTTCAGGTATTATTATCACTTGCATTTTATAAGGAAAAAAACTGAGGTGAACAGAAGTAAAATGACGTGGTTAAATGACTTGGTTACTGGTGCCTGGTACTAAATTTGAACTCAGATCCTATTATTAAGTCTTAGCAAAACAGAAAAGTATAGCATTGAAAAGATCATGTCATGAAAAGTGCACATCCTAGAAGTCAAGAAGTTTGAATTTGAGGTTTTCTCCTCTGCTACTAACTACCTATATGAACTTGATTAAATCACAACCTTTTAAAGTCTCAGTTTCCTCACCTAAAAAAGAAGGGTTCATTCAACAACATGGATGATCCCTAAATTCTCTTATCAGCTCTAAAATTATAGAATTCTAAAAAAATCACAGGAAAAAATTCCTACTAGGTGATGGTACCTGAAGGTTTCACTACCATGAAGCAAGTGATCTCTACTAGGTACCTGTCAGAGGAAAGAGCATGGGAAACTCATTCTTTTTACTAGTCACTGAGGCCTGACAATACTCACCACATGTTCTGTCCCCAGCCTTTTGTCCTCTTCATTTCTTAAGCATTTGGCTATTTTGGTGGAATAAAAATCTACTCCATATGTTTGTCATTCTTAACTCATCAAGCTGCTGTTTTTTAAGAGCTATTTGGTGTCCAGAGTGCCTGGTGAGCCCTTTTAAAGACTTTTTTTTTCTAGAATGTCATGAGTTGCCAGGAGCAAAGGATCCCAACTCCCAATCTCTGGCAGATTCCTTTTTTCCTCAAACCATGAAGTTCCAGCAGCTTCTATACCTAACAAGATAAACTGGACTCTCCAAGATTCGTTACTGACAAAGGCAATAAGTATTTTCTTTAAATGATGTTATCATCTAGTTGGTTCCTGATGTTTTCCTTTAATAAATATTTTGTGTGCAGGCTGTGTATACACGCAATGTCCGAAGAGGCAAATTTCCAACTCTTTGAGTGGACTCCCTGTAGTGAATTTATAGGGAGATAGAAACAAGAGTCCCCTGAGGCAGGCAGTCTTTCAGGGACTGCAACTTGCATCATTGGAGGGAATAGCCACATTGGTGAGATTCATTGGCATATTGAAATGTGCATATATTCAGAAGGATAAATTAAGTTTTTTCTTTAGCCACCAAAATTATGAAATGCTAATCCATTTTTCAATGACAATGAACATTTATAATTCTTTAAAATTTGCAAAGCATTACATAGATAGATGTTATTATCTACATAAATATAGATATATTGATATGTATGATATGTAGGGAAGGTGGGGCTACCTAGGTGACACAGAGGATCGAGTGCAGGAACTGAAGTCAGGAAGACTCATCTTTCCAAGTTCAAATATAGCCTCAGATACTCACTAGCTGTAGGATCTATAAAAAGTCACTTTACCCTATTTGCCTCAGTTTCCTCATCTATAAAATAAGCTGAAGAATGAAATGGCAAATCACTCCAGTATCTTTGCCAAGAAAACCCCAAATGTAGTCACAGAAGGTCAGATATGACTAAAATGATTCAAAAACAAAATTGTTTGGTCAATTTTCAGTCATATCTTTGTGACCCCTTTCTTCCCTTCTCTAGTACATTTTACAGAAGAGGAAACTGAGGCAAATAAGGTTAGATGATTTGTCCAGGGTTACACAGTAGAGGCCAGGATTGATCTCACAAAGATAAGTCTTCCTGATTCTAGGTCTGACTACCCCTAGACATAGCTATCAATATCTATAGGTATATAGATGTATCTATACATATAAGCTATCTAGCTATAGTTAAGTTTGCAAGAAGTTTACAAACTGTTACATATATGTATGTATATCTACATATATATATGTGTGTGTATGTTTATATATATACACACACATAAATATAGTCCCATTTGATCCTAAAATCATCCCTGTAAAATAGATTAGTATCATCTCCTTTTTATGGATAAGGAAAACAATTTTTTGTTGAAAAAAATTAAGTGACTTACTTTGAGTCACAAAGCTAGTGTCTGAGGTACAATTTGAACTCACTTCTTCATTCTTAGTCCAACAATCTATGCCAAATTGCCTTTTATCAATTATTAACAGATATGATCTTATTATATTCTTAATATTTAAAATAAACAGAGTATTTTAGGCAGATCAGGGATCAACCTACACCTGGCCAATTAGTTGTACAGATATCAGTCATACAGATATTTATCATATGATTTAAAAAAAGATGGAAGAACTTAAACAAAACCAAATCTGAAATTTTTTCCCCAAAATAATGTAGTTAAAGATAGTAAAATTATACCTCCCTCCCTCCCTCCCTTCCCCTTTCCCAGAGTGGAAATCTGAGTTTCAGATGCTGTAATGTTTGGTTTTTCAGATGAAGATTGCTGCTGCTTTGTCCTCCAATTTTATGACTAGGCACAAGAAGATCAAATATCTGCCCCAAGGTCACCCAGTGAGTCAGTGGCTCAGCTGGGATTAGGAGAACATGAGCCTTCCCCACTGGCTCCTGGTCCTTCGGCCTAATCTCAAGACTTCCATGCACACCTCCTTTCTCCTGTTTCCTAAGAATATGACTTGAGCATATTTTAGGCTGAGCCAAAATACCTACAGTTTAATTCTAGAGCAATTGGAATGTGTGTGTGTGTGTGTGTGTGTGTGTGTGTGTGTGTGTGTGTGTGTGAACAGGGAGGGGATATGGGAAGGACAGGGAGGCTGTCTGAGTGGGGGAAAAAAAAAGAGGGAGGAGGGGAAGACAGAGACAGCAAGTCTGAGAGAGAATGAGAATATGCCCTACCTCTTAAGTCTAAAATAGTCTTGTGGTTGAAATATTTGGACTTGCTGAGCCTCATTTACAAAAAGGAAAACTGAGGCAGCCATAGAACCTTAGCCACTTGTTCAGGCATCTATCGGTGGCAAAATGGAATATCAGGCACACCGTGCTCAAGTTTTCCAACTTATCAGGGAGCTGTAGAACAGCTAACATGGGGAAGACTTCATCTATCTCTCCACTTATTTGGCTCTATGCTCTCAACTCTCATGGGGAAATGTATTTTGTCTCCTGAGCCCAGATAGCTTTCTCAGCTAGGGCTGAAAGTATTCAGGGATAGATTTCCCGTGACAGGTGCTCCACTGGACAGTCTCTCAGTTTTGCTATCTACTCATTGGAGTCCAAGCTCCTATACAAATTTAGTCCAGTCAACTAGTGAAACCGATGATCTTGGTCCTGAGTCTAAATAATTAGATTTGAGAATGAAGAGAATCTGAAAGAAAAGAATGATTACTAAAGGTTTCTCTGTTTCTTATCTTGTTCCAAGCTCCATCAAGTTAGCCAAATAGAATCATTTCTAAATTGGAAAAATTCTTAGCAACCATCTAGTCCAATTCATATCAGAACAAGAACTCTTATAACATCTTTTATGAAGGGTCAACTAACCTATAGCTGAAGATTTCTTCATGAATTTGCATGTCATCCTTACACAAGAACTAATCTTCTCTGTATCATTCCAATTTTAGTATATGTGCTGCCAAAGCCCTTTATGTTGTAGGATAAATCTAAATTTGTTATATTTTTTCTTATAATTTGAGCAGAATTTACCTCTTTGCAACTTTTTACTTGTTCATCTTCATTCTATCCCTGGGGCCAGGTAGAATAAGTTGAATGCTTCTTCCATTTGTCAGCCCTTCAAATACTTGAAGATAATGATCATCTAACTTCCCCAATTCCTTCAATCTCCATATGCCATAACTATTGCACTCTTCACTATCCTGGTTGCCTTCTTTAAAGTTTGTCAACATCATATATTAATACGTAGCACCAAGAACTAATACAATTCTCAATTTGTGCTATGACCTAGGCAGAGAACAGATGGACTATTACAATTGATTCATATTGCCTTTGAAATAGCACCAGCTTTATTTCTACTTTACACCATTATATCATCCCCATATTTGTACTTATAAGGCCATTTTTTAACCTAAGTGTAAGATTTTTATATTTATACCTATTAAATTTTATTTCATTAGATTTGGCCCAACATTCTAGTTTCATAGGATTTTTTGAGATTCTGACTGTCCCCCATATATTGTATCATATATAAATTTCATAAGTATATCATCTGTGCTTTTAGTAAGAAAAATATTAAATAACACAGGGTCAAGCTTAGATTCCTAGAGCAATACAGACATCCTTCTGAATTGATATCAAGCCCTTAATAATTATCTTTGGGCCTACACATTCAGCCAATTGTGAATGTACCTAACTGTACTAGGAGATAGTCCATTTCTCTCCATCTTGAATATAAGAACAGAAAAGATAGTTTGTTAGATACCTTGCTAAAAGTTAATATAAACTATGTCAATAGTATTTCCCTTCTCTACTAGTTTAATAACTCTCCAAAAAAGTAAATAAAGATACTGTGATATGGTGAAGCCATCATAGCTTTTAGGGATTACTGTTTCCTTTTCTAGATGTTTTACTAATCACTCTTTTAAAAATATGTCATACTTATATCAGATTACTTTTTGTCTAGGGGAGAAAGGCAGAGGGGAGGGAGAAAAATTTGGAGCACAAGCTTTTGCAAAGGTGAATATTGAAAACTATTTTGCATGTATTTTGAAAAATAAAAAGCTATTATTATAAAAATAATGTTATAGAATATTGTCAGTAATTAAAGTAAAACTTGATAGCCTAAAAGTTAGAGGTACCATTCTAGTTCTACTTTTTTAAGTTGGAAAATCATTTGCCCTTCTTTAGTCCTGAAACATTTCCTCCACTCTTAGTAATACTTTAAAGTTAGCAGACATTGCTTCAGCAATTACTTGCACTACTTACTTTGGTATCCTAAAATGTAATACCGTGGGTACTGATGACTTGAATTCATCAAGGAAAGCAAGATTATGTGCTAGATAGAGGATTGGATCTAGACCAAGAAAATCTTAGTTTAAACCTTGTCTGTATTAGTTACTGGTTGTGTGATCTTGGAAAAGTCATTTTACCTCTCAATCCTGTTTCATATAAAGACGTTGCTCTTTTCCTTGATAAAACAAATACATAAGAGACCCCATTCTATTGCATCATCTTGAGCAGATTGCCTCCCTATCATCCCTACCAATCTTTAAATTTGTCTCATCAATCTTTAAATCTCCCCATCCAAGAACTGCTTTCCTCTTCCTACACATATACTCACCGCGCCTCCCCCCCCCCCCCCGCTGCCCCCCATCCTCTAGAAATAAAAACAATCCCTTTCCAGTAGCTATCATTATCTATTATCTCTCCAACTTTTTTGGACTAAAATCCTTAAGAAAGCCATCTACAATAGCTATCCCACTTCCTTTCCTCTCTGTTATCTTAATTCCCTTTAGTGTATCTTCAGACACCAGCATTTAATTCAAACTATTCTCTTCAAAGTTACCCACAATCTCTTACTGGTCAAATCTAGTTGCTTTTTCTTAATCCTCATTTTTCTTGACCTCACTACAACCTTTGACACTTTTGACCACCCTCTTCTCCTTAATCCTCTCTTCTCCCGAGGTTTCCACTACATTGATCTCTCTTTGTTAACTTCCAAATTGTCGAACCATTCTTTCTTAGTATCCTTTGCTAGATTTTCATCCATGTCATGCTGCTAATCATAGTTGTGCCCCAAGACTCTCTCCTAAGTCCTTTTCCCTTCTTCCTTTATACTATTTCATTTGTTGATTTCCTCAGTTCCTATAGATTCAATTATCATCTCTATACAGATGATTTTCAGATCTTTGTCCAGCTCAAACCACTCTCTTTGCCTTCACTCTCACGTCTTAAACTGGATGTCCATGTCCAAAACAGATCTTGTGGTCTTTGCTTCAAACTCCCCTCTTTCTCATGTGTTAACTTTCTAATTTCTGCTTTTGGAAGAAACACTGATATCTCTCATCATATCTCTGCTTCAGACTTTCATTATGTTCCCTGAACTATTCATCTATTTTCTCAGTTGGTCCAGGTAGTCTTTAGTATATTCTGCAGACAATATCACTACTGATTTTCTTACATTTTTCTTTACCTAAAGGATCTCCAGCCTGCTTCTCCATTGTGATTCCTGGAGCTTTGCAAATGAGTATGTCTTCTTAATATTCAATGCTACATTTACTTTAATTTTTCTAACTTGGTCTGTTCCTTTTGAATGAGGCATAACTTACTAAAGCGGATTGTTTGGTCCCATTTTACCAAATTTTCAGGATACCAATTAAGTTAAATTTGTCTACTTAATCTGATTCTTTAGTTTATCTGTACATTACACCATAGTTTGTACATTTGTATTTAGGAAGCTATGGCAGCTTTTAAAGGCAATAGGAGATTTTTCATGATTTTTTTAAATTCATATTTTTAGTTTACAGAAAACAAGCATTTTCATAATATAGTATAATAAAAACAAAATGATTAAATATGAAACTGAAAACTATTATTTATAACCTACTCTTCCTTTTAAATATATAACAGAACAGGAGACTATAAATAAAGAATTTTACTGGTAATATAACCCAAAGACAGCATCAATTGACAAAAATGTTGCCTATTTTTATTCATTTCTATAAAATCTTTATAAAAATCAGTTATTTTCAAGTGGAGACCATCCTGAAGATAAGTTTTTTGTGGATAATTTATACAGCATATCATAGGCAGTGTGGCCTAATTGATAAAGAAGATCTAGTCTTCAAGGCACAAGGATCCAATTCAAGTCTCACTTCTGACACATACCATGTTACTCCAGGCAAGCCACATTCTTTCAGTGCTCCTAGCAACTCTTTAAAATGTATGTCCTGTATGTTGTAGCAGAGTTTCTCTAAACCAATGAAATCACAAGTTCCTAGTACATCCATAGTCATATAACTGACCAGAAAAGTCTGTATACTATTGCATTTGTTGTTTATTGATTTTTTAATGAATCAGACTTGAAGGCTTTCTTGAAACAAAATATCTTCTATGCATAGGTTATTGTTATTCATATTATTATTAACATATGTTAGGATATAAGATGCTCTGATGGAACTATAGAGATAATTTTGTTTCTCAGACTGTGAGAAGCAACATAAAGGGAAACATAAGTACTTCTTAACTATTTTGTTTAGTTTTTTAATGAGCAGCTTCTTTACCACCAACTCTTGAGGTTTTTCCTAAAAAATAAATTTATTAATTCATCACCACTCTTGGGCTTATAATATAGGAGAAAGTATGCTGAATTCATAGTCTCTATAAGGAAATCCTAGCCATTCCATTTACTGCTTCTATGATCTTGGGACAGTCATTTATCCTCTCTCAGAGTCAGTTTCTTCATATGTAAAAAAGAATAAATTAGATCATCTCAAAGAACACTTACTACTCAAAATCTATAATCCTATCACTCCAATAAAGGAAAAAAAGATTGAAAATGAACAAATATTGCATAAAAGGGATGCCAGAAGGAGGATCTGGATTGACTATTTTTATCATCAGGAAGTGTAAAAAAAAATGCCATGTCACTGTAATGACTCAAAGAGGATTTTCTTCTCAGAATTCCATGTTTTAGATTTTAATCTTCAGTTCCCCCACATTTTCTACTTTACCTTTTTCAGAAATAACTTGATTTCAGTAACATAGCATGTGAATACTTCTTACAAGTCTAATTTTTAGTATTTTGAAGTACTCAACCAAAACCTTCACCACACACACCTGAAGCAAATAGACCATAAGCTTGTTTTCCTTACTAATGGAATGAAGCAATCCTTTTTTCTTCCCTATGATAATAGAGAGCTACTTAATTTTTAAATGGATAGTTCTGGTGTTCTATGAAATATTAATTACCACATTGAACCAGTGAAGCATTCAGGCTCCTTGAAAGGTAGCCCATCATGTCTACTGCCTGATTCACAGAAAATGGGATTTGGCAAAACCAATGTTTGGATTTGTGGTTTGTCCCTTTCAAAGAAAGCCAGGGGTCTTATGAAGTTGGACATAGCTTTGCTGATATTCTTAATAGCCTTCACTCCAGAGACTTTGCCAATCAGCCAAGAAAACAGATGAAGTCATAGCGACCATGAATATTTCAAGGAGATCTTGTAAACATTCATCGATTGCAGCTGTAATGCAATCCACACATCACCACAATGACTTCCTGGAAACTGAGGAGTGGGGCAGAACTTAGAGAGTAATGGCTGGGATGTATAAGTCCTCCTCCTCCTTTTCTCTCCTTCCCCTTCACTTCCTTCCAGTCAAAGTGGGTAAAGGAAAGAGGGAGCTGGATTTGTCATAGCATCTGCTCTGTGAAATGGGCTTGGATTTAGTTCAGATTACTAGAAAGTTGCAGAGGAGGGGTCTTAGGACAAGACAAATATAAAAAGCATTTTATAGATTGCTAGTCTGGGGGGATTCGATCAAGTAAATAAAACTCTCAATTTATTCGCAGTGACTTCCCTTTTAGGAAATAGTTTTTAAAACTGTCTCATGACTAGTGACTAATGACTACCAATTAATGATTTGGAAACATGAATGTTTTTTAAAAGAAAAAAATAGAAAAAGTATCAACTCAGGCTTTTTTTCCCTGAAATTTAGAAAGCCCAGCGTTGGGGTTTTCCCACAACCCTCATCATCCAATATCTTTCTCCCCAGTCTTTTTCTGAACTTTTTAGTTTCAGTTTTGAATAGAAGAGAAAATGCTGAATGTGTATTAAGTGTGGGAATGTCATTCAAGTTTCTTCCCACCCCATTTTGCTAGCTCAGTTACTTCAGACTTATAGCATCCTTTGGATTCTCCATACTGACTGATTCTCTGTCTCATCTGCTATTTGGACACCATTCTCCTGTTTGTGTCTGAAAGGAGCTGCACCACATTACTAACTTCAGCTTAAATATGATTTGACATTATCCTTCCATCCCAAATTCTATGAGAGACCAAAATAAACCAGTTGGAAAAAATAAAAACCACATAAGACCAAGCTTTAACTTAGCTTAAAGGTCTTCAAGGAGGGAGCAATGTCCTATCTCAAAGAGTAATAGAATATAACATAGAAGGAACTTCCCTGTTCTTTTATCTGCCCCAACTCTCACACAAAGCAAGTATCCCTTCTGCACCATTCCCATTAAAGGGTTGTCCAGCGCCCAGCTTTTTAAATTGTGGGTTGCAACCCCAGATGGTGTCTCATAACTGAATGTGGGGCTCATGAAATTATGATTTATTAACAATAAATGATTAGTTTGTATACCTATTTTATATACTTATATACCTAAGATCCCATAAAAATTTGTCAGACAAAAAGGGATGGCAAGTGGAAAAAAAAAAGTTTAAGAAGGTTTGGTCCAGAGTCCATTTGGTCCAGATTACCTATGATGGAGAATTTGTTCCTAGTAGCAAAGTTCATATAACAAAACTCCATTATAATCATCTTTCATGGATTCAATTAAACATTATAATGTCCTTTGCCACATGACAGCTATATATCGAAAAATCTTGTTATCACATAGTTAAGACAATTATTTAGCCCAGCCTTAACTCAATTAGCTAACAGTTATGACATATCTTTCATGGGTAAGGCATTTGCTTTTTCCTATCTTACCTCCTAATGCCAGTTTTATAATTGGATTTATTATTTATGAGACTAAGAGAATCAGCTCTTCATCAGATGTCACCAGGTTCTGGACTAGGTTCATATAAACTGCAGAACAGAACCACTAATTATCCTTCAAATTCTCGAGTTCAGCCAGCACTGACATCTTTCTCAACACTGGCAATGCCCGCCAACCAGCTGCTGAATATGGAACGTTTTAGAAGAATGATCCTAAGCAAAGCCGACTGTGAAAAGGCTACAAAGATGTAACAAAACTCAACTCTGAGCAAGGCAGTGAAGAGATGGATATCTAGGAAGTCATTGCCAGAGACCAAACACACTTGGCTTGCAAGCTAATGCATCAAGCAGTTCAAAGTTCAAAGCACACGACTGTAAATGAGAAATGAGGAAAGGCAAGCAAATAACAGAACTCTATTCACAATAATAATAATTTATGTTTGCAAACATGTACCATTCATCTATTCAAAAAGCATTTATTAAGAGCCTATTCTGTTCCTAGCACCCTGATAGCCATGAGATACAGAAGACACAAAAGAAGTTCTTGCCAATTAGAAGCTTACATATTATTGAGAAGAACAAGATAGGAGTTTTTTAAAAATTGGGACATAGGGTTGATCTGTAATTTCACCAGTGTGGAGAATTCCCAGTGATACTAGGTAAAGAAACTCTATCTATTGATATTTTAGTTGTAATAGCTAAGAGATCCTTCTATATGCCATTGCCCATCCCCCAAGTTATGAACCTTGTTGTTAGTGACTCTAGCAGAGAAACACCTGGTTCTTTGTTATTGCCAAAGAAAGTTCTCCTCCTCCAGAGGTCATAGGACTCAGGGCTAAGGAATGTGGGCTGGCAGAAAAACCATTCTCACCCGTGCCAGTGGGAGCTTCAAAGGTGCTGACAAATGTCCCAGAGCCTCCTGCTCTCCAAGCCATTGAAGTTGGCGTGGTTTGGAACATACCTAGCTCTACTGAAGCAAGCAGGGCTTGTTGACTCATGAATAATAGGAACAACTAAAGCTTGCAGATAGGAATTCCAGCACCTGGGGCAAATTCAGTTGTGACAGGGAATTTCTAAGATATGACCACTCTTGTGCGTACTTGAGACTGATTAGAGGCAGAGGTCATGGAAGCTGAAAAATATAAGGAACTGGGAAGTTCATGGGAAGGGTTAGACTGAAGGATGTGACTGAGACCGGAACTGGACTTATTGGGGAGGAGGAGAGTGTGCTGGTGGACTTTGCAAGGTAGCAGTGAGGGTTGGACAGGAACTTTTAAGGGAAGAGGGCTATTTGCTAAGGGGTAGTGATGGAAGAGAGAAACAAGAAATATTCCAATACCTCCCCATAACCCTTTGTATCAGCAGACATGAGAGAAGGAACAACCAACCTTGGAAAAGTTTCCAAAAATTTTATCTTCAAGAGAAATCTAAGTTTCATAAGCACCAGAATATGGAAGAAATGTGAGGGGGGGGGAGTCAAAAAAGAAAGTAAATGTGTAAATGTATGGAAAATGCTAGAGGTCAGCATAGGAAAAGAAGGTGAAGAAGGTGAGGAATGGGGAGGACTAGAACCTAGGTGGAGAGCAATGGAATTATGGAGGGAAAGGAAGTTTCAAAGGTTAAAGAAAGACAAATGGGCCCAATAGAGGTAGTCCAACTGTATACGTACTTGTGGGGGAAAGACATGTGACTCATGTCTTCCTCTTTGTTTCCTTATTCTGCACTGTTATTACGTTTTTTTGCTTTGGACTCTGATAATGACTGGGGATAGAGGGAATAGGCACTTATCCCTTTCTCCTTCCTCTCACCTCCATAGCCAGTAATCCCAATTCCTCTTCCTTTCCCAGAGCCACCTTCTCCCACCAACCTCATTGTATCATGGGCCAGTACAGAACCATGAGGTTCAAAGGATAACTAGATCACAAGGAGGAAATGATGTCTCCACCTGGTATATAGCCCTAGTTACACTACTCTAGTTTTAGCTTTAAAATCAACTCAGGCCAAGAGGGCAAATGTGGAGATGAATAGTACTGTCTTAAAATTGAGAGGATCTACTGTGACCTTATCCAAAGGATCAAAAAGAAATAAATAGCATGGAAAGGTGAAATTTAAACTAATTCACTGAAGCAACTGATATTACAAACAATTTTACCATCACCCCAACCCCTTCAGCAAAGGAGAAAGCTATTCTAGTGGCCTGTATTTGGCTTAACAAGCTGCCCTGGTATATTTTGATTATCTGCAGGCTTTCAAAGCCAGCTTTGTCTTTAGAATCATGAAGAGCCCCATCGAATCAGAGTACAAGCAGCCTCCTTTGCACCAGGCATGATTACCTCACTAGTGCTCCTTTTGGGCCTTTTATGTGCTTCAGGGGCTCCTTAAAGCAATTACAGATAAATTAAGTTATTTGGCTAAACAAATGGCCTTAACTACCCTTTCCTGGGATCCTAAATTTAAAACAAAGGAACAAGAGAAAATTTACAGAAGCCATTTCCTCCTTTCATATCACACCTCTTTTAAAATTGTGGTAGCTCAGACTGGGCTCTGGTGGTATAAAAATAACTCTTTGAGGGAATGGGGAGGGGGACCAAGGGGCTACTTTCATATTTCAAAGTGAACGGCTTCCCCAACTTAATCCCCATTTTGCCTTAGCTACATGAGTCAGATCACCCGCCATGGACAGCTGGATGGGAAGGAGTCCTGTTTCCAGAGCACACTCCCTTCCCCCCACCACTATTTCTTCTCATAGACTTGAAGTAATTGGCATTGCAAGCCTGTTTTAGGCATGGAGACCCAGATGTAGTCAGTGGATAGGGCTTTGATAAGAAAGGGTAATAAAGAGAAAGGGGTGAAGTGAGGGGGAAAGAATGAAGAGCATGACAAAGAATAAAGAAAGAAAAAAGAATGAGGAGAGAAAGTAAAAAAATAGGAAGAAAGAATAAGAAGGGGGACGGAGAAGGAGAGAGGGAGAGAAGAAGAAAAGAAGGAAAGAGAGTGGGAAGGAGGAAGCACATGAAGAAAATAATCTTAGATAAGTAAAGGAGCAGGAAAGATGAAACAGGTGAAAATTTGAAGGTTCTAAAACAAATCTCTTTTCCTGTAAGGCAACAATGAAGTAGGTGGCAACCTGGCCACAGAAAGGTAAGGAAAACTTACCTAGCCACTAAGTGGCTGTCTCTGTGACTTTCTCCAACAGCAAATGGTTATTATGTATGATCAAAAGACCTAGACTGACCTTAATTATAGATTTTAAAGATGAAAGGAAAAATGGGATCTTTTTCCTACAATAAGAAATAAAAAAGTAGAATTAAGATTCCAAATCCACTGTAACTGTATAAATTGATGACCAGCTTTGAAGCACAACCTTAAATACCATTCCTTTCCTTCTCTTCTTCCTCTGAATTTCCTCCCATGCGTGCACTTGTCAAGGCTTTGGACTGCCAAGGATTCAGGATTCATTTTTAACATGAATTTGACGAACATGGCAGGAATCAATGGTATTCCACTAATACTCAGAATCCCAGAATCTCAGACTTCAAAGGGACCTCAGAGACCATGTAGTTCAACTCATACCTGAACAAAAATCTCTTTTATAACATACCTAATCAATGATCCCTTAGTCTTTATTTGTATATCTCTAGTATAGAAGATCCAGACAGTTCATTTTACTTTTAAATAACTCCAAGTATTTAGAAGGTTTTCCAGACACTAATCTTAAATCTATCTTTTACCTATAATTCTATTCTCTGGGGGCAACAAAAGCATGCCTAATTTCTAATCCATAAAACAGCCATGTAAATACTTAACAGCAATTATCAAAACCCCTTCCCAAGTCTCCTCTAGGCTAAAAATCCTCATTTTTACTCCTCAAATAGCATAATATTGAGGCTGTACACCATAGTAATTTCTCTCCTCTGGACCCTTTTCTACTTATCAATATCCATCCTAAAATATGTCATCAAGAATTTAACACAATACTCCAAAGGTGATATGGCCATGGAAGGGTAGAGTGAGCCCATAATCACCCAAGATCCAATTCTGTGTATCTCTTAAAGTAACCTAAGACTGCATTTTTTTTCTTGGCTGCCATATCAAATACATATTGAATTTTGTGTGTCCTAAAACCCTCAGATCTTTTTTAACCTTCTATCTAATCACACTTACCCCATGTTGTACTTGTATAACCATGATTTTACAGTTAGATTCAATACAATATTCTAGCACATCAGGACCTTTTTGAAGTAATATTAGTTATCTTTCTCAGTTTTGTATCATTTGCAAATTTGGTGAATAGTCCATCTATGTCTTTATCTAAGTCATTGATTAAAATGGTTAACACCACAGAAACAAGCATTAATCTCCACTGGAAACTTCCTAGTTGAAACTGAACAATTAATAGTTCCTCTTTGAGTCTAAATATTCAACAATTCAAAATCAATCTATCTGTATTCCCACCAAAACTAATACAATCTTTGGCTGTTTTAAGAGAGATATAGTGTCCAGTACTAGAAGATAATAGGCTTGCTGTATACAGGTAGAAAAGTATTTCTCTAGTAAGACCACTTTTAGTGTACTGTGTTCAGTTCTGGGTACCACATTTTTAGGGAGAAAAATAATAAGTTGGAAAGCATACAGAGGAGATTGTTAAAGAGAGTTTACCCAGGGGATAGGGGTGAGGAGGTACAAAACCAAAAGCAATAGAGAGAAATAGCAAAGAGGCAGATTTAGGCTTGATATCAGAGTGTAAATAAACAAAAATTTCTTAACAATTGGAGCTATCCAAAAGTGGAAAGTACTACCTTCTCTAGGTAGTTTTCCCTTCATTGGGAATCTCAAGGAAAAACTAGATGAATATTTCTTAGGTATGCTGTGAGAGACAATTTTTGTTTTAGATATTTTTTGGTTTAGATTGTTAAGGTTATTTCCAATTTTGAAACTGTGTGTGCGTGTGAGTATAAGATCATTTTCAGAGCAGCTAGATGGCACAATGGATAGAACACTAGCTCTGGAATCAGAAGGACCTGAGTCCAAATTCAACCTCAGACACTAGCTGTTTGACACTGTGCAAGTCACTTAATCCAGTTGCCTTGGGGGGAAAAAAATCCATTGTCAATGGCCCAGCAATCATAGCTGCCATTTTTCTTCATTGGTGTGGATAATCACAAAAACAACAAACCATATACAATCTACCTAGCTAGGGAATCTGTGACCTTGATTCTGGATATCAACAATCAATGCAGAAATCTCACATGTGAACAACTAAATTTCAGGCTTTTGTTCAAAATATACAGGATGACAGAGATTATGAAATATCTGAAACCTGAAGTTTGGATTTGGGATGATGACTCTCATTGGAACTTTTTTAAAAAGGTAATTAGAGCTAAATGACTTACCTAGGGTCATATAACTAGTGTATCTAAGTGTATGAGACTAGCTTTGAACTCAGATCCTTTTGACTCTGGGACCAGTATTCTTTCTATTGTGCCACCTAGATTCCCCACCAAAAAAAAAAAAAAAAACCTGGATCTATGAAAGATTCTGATATGGTATTGCAGTAGAAGTGACAAAAAGAAATATTATACCACTGATTTCTTGAGTGACTCAAAATAAGCTGGTTCTTCCTGATGTCCTTATCTGGTAGTGTCATGCTAGTGAAGAAAAACACTGTAAAATAAACCATGTTTCTAACAAAATAAATGTGAAAAATTGTAGAATCCCCCAAGTGTACTTTGCCCCCAAAAAAATCGTAATAATTTTTCTAGGGAGACAGTAACCAAAGCAGTTCCTAGATTCACACCTATCTACAGCTGATGTTCCTCTGTCATTTTCATTCTATGCTCAGTGCATGGTTTTCAAGGTCCATCTTGTCTGGACCTCTATCCTCTTTATTTTTTTCTTACTTATCTTTCACCAGATTGTGACCCTTGGGCCATCACCAATCATCTTGATTTTTCTCTTGCCACTGGATTCTGATTTTGTACAACTCTGCCTCACTTTAATTCATACACAAATCAAGACATCACCCTGTGAGGTCATTAGTCATCTTGGAAAACAAAAGACAAACTACAACTTATCACTTATCATTGTTCATTCTTACTGAATTGAAAGAAGACACCTACTTTACAGTCCTTGGGGGTTCTGAAGTATACCTAGTAAGAGAAAATATTCAATAAGTTTTTTCTCATGCAACCCATTTATGCCACCATATACAAAAGAGAGCACCATTTGGAATGCCTATTACCCCAAGTAGACCTCAGATTACAGAAAGAAGTTCAAGCATGACAGACATGATTAGAATGTAGTTTCAGTGGCAGTTTTTGAAATATATATGAAGTCACTCCAATGAGCAATGACTTCAGTATGTAGAGAGATTCAGACCTCAGAGTATACTGTATTTTCCTGACTGATACCTACATGTATGTTTGCTCTGTGTGGATTCAGTATAGATCAATGTGGAAGAGAGGAAGTTAGGTAATTATTTGCCTGGCCAAGGTAGAGAGGCCAGCAGGCATGTATCCCACCACCAGGAATGAAAATAAGATGAAGTGTCTTAGTGGCGTTTGCTATCATCTCATTGGTTTAGGTTTGTAAGATTAGCACTTTAGGGGGGAGCTAGGAATTGCAGTGGATAGAACACCAGCCCTGAAATCAGGATGAGCTGAGTTCAAATGTGACCTCAGACACTTAACACTTCCTGGTTTGTGTCCCTGGGCAAGTCACTTAACCCCAATTGTCTCAGGAAAAAAAAAAAAAGATTAGCACTTTATAAGCTATTTCCTTCTAAATGTTATGCTTACAATATGAATGGATAAAGGGTGGGGGAGCCGCATTATTTGAAGCATAGTGCTGTAGAAACATCTCTGACAATATAGAACATAAGTTCAAATCTCGTTGCTGATGCTTAAAACTTGTTGTGTCATGGAAACACTTCTTTTATTCCATAAAGTAAAAATATTTTTTAATTTTTAATTTTAAAATTTAAAAAATTAATTACCTCATGGGTAATATATTTTGTCATCTGACCATTCTAGTGGCAATAAGAGTCCAATTATTTCCCATGTATTGAGATAATAAAAAAAAAAAAAAATCATGACAAACAGAAATAAAAAAAAACTTTCTGAGCCCCAGTTTCCTCAACCGTAAAAATGAAGGGATTGAAATAGATGGCCCTGTGGTCCATTTAGTCTCTAGAAATCTATCTCAGTTTCTTATAATGAAGTTTAAAAGATCCATATGATTCATTTCTAGAATTCTTGCTCTGGAACCCTATTGAACTGATGGGTGAGTATCCAACATATTCTACTATATTATGCCAAGACAGCTCAAACCTATGCTTCACTTTATTTCCTTTGATCTCTTCATTAGTTACCTTGCTATTGAGCACATCCTCAGTATTACTTTGCTTTTAAATTTCCCTCTTCCATCTCCCATCTTTCCAGTTCTAGAACCATGATCAGATCAATACTGCCATTGCTAATGGAAAAAATATATCTATCCTCCTTTGGCTGGACTTACTATCTCTGTAACTTCTCAAAAATCTCATGAGATTTATAAAGAATTAGAATTCCTCTCCCTGGTTATGTGTTGCTTTCCCATTACAATGTAAGCTCCTTGAGGTCAAAATCTATCTTTGTTTTTTGTGTTTGTATCTCCATTATCTAGTACATTGTCTAGTACAGAGTTAGCAGTCATCAATTATTTTATTCTTTCATTCATTTGCCATTCAAATGCTTCCTTTAACCAAAACTATAATATCATTAAAAGAAATGTATTCACTAGAATCACTAATTGTTATATTTAAATAGCTAATTCATCACCTAAAGTAAGAGTTGAAAAAATAGAAACAAATATTATTTTCCTCCCTAATTTAATGGAAATAAATTCAATTCAATAAACACTAAAGTTCAACTGTCACTAGTCCTAGGGTAAGGCAGCATGAGGTATTAGCAAGAGCCCAGGAGTCAGAAGATCAGTCTAATCCTGGCTCTTCCACTAAATAGCTATTGTGACCTTAAGCAATTAAGGGCCATGCTATGAATCACTTTAGAGCATTTGCTTGAGTTGAAAAATTTCTACTTAATGGCTCTGCTTACCAATAGCATAAGCAACCGTTTATTAAATTCTTCATTGCATAATATGATATAATGCTGTGCTAGCAATTGTCCAAGAAAGATTTGCTAGGTGCACTGTCCTCCAAAAGATTACCATCTTAGATAATAAAGCATATGATATTATTTATATTTTTAGTTGATGGTCTAGGATCCTCCAGCCAAAAACTGAAATATAAATGCAGAGCAATAGAATTAGAAAATTATTTTTTTAAAAAGATAAGTTCTGTGAGAAGCAATTTGTTTCCAGAGATAGCTTATCTTACATAAATAAGGTAGGTGCCTATAAGAACTCTTGTTAAGGGGATATGAAAACTCATTTTTAAATGAGAGTAGAGAAGCATAGAAATCAATTAATTAGTCCACTAACATTTATTAAATGATTACTATTTACTAAACACTCTACTAAGTGCTGGAAAAAAATTAGTGTAATGTCTGCAATGTTCCATTATAATTAAAACTCACTGCACATCCTCTGGCCAAACCATTTCCCCTTCAACTCATATGATTTATATGCACAGCCATAGGATTCTGCTGGTTTGATCTTACTATGACTTAAGTACAAGTTGTTCTATTTTGGTACATCTTTTCTATGGCTTCATTTTTATATTTCTTTTTTTGGGGGGCTGGATGTTCCTGCTCTATCAATGAAAAATACAAATAATATCATTATCATTGTTTTATTATCTAAGATGGTAATCTTTTGGAGGACAGTGCACCTATCACATCCTCCTTGAACAATTGCTAGGACAGCTTATCATACAATGTAACTAAGAATCTAATAAATGGTTATTTATTATATTAGTAATCAAAAGACTAAGTAGAATTTTTCAACTCAAGCAAGTGCTCTACATCCTGCCTGGGGAAAGCCTAAGGCTCTCATAGCATGGCCCTCAATCGCAGAGAAGATAACAACTCTATTAGGGACAGAAAGAAAACCTGGGATTCCAATGAAAGCAGAAGAGTAGTGAAGCTCATTCCAGCTCTACATCTGTTAGCTTTATATTTTAACTAATTATTGTTGCTTATTATGTGCTCTTTACACCTATAGAAATGCTATTGGTGCCCTTTAAATTTGATGCTCTGTGCAAAGCTCTAACCATGCCACCCTAAGTACAGTTGTGTTAGGACATGGAGACATAACAGGCAAATCCAAAATATTGTTTCCATGAGATATTTAATTCATGTTTCCAGGCAATTTTGATAGCTATGATTTTTACTTCAAAACTACAATATTCATAGATCATCAACCAGGAATCCTTTATAGGACATTAGATCAAGAAAAGATGGAAAGCAAGTTTCAGTATCATTTTTTTCAATCTTTCATTCACAAGTACACGAAAACTTTGACCTAGGGGAAAGTACAATTTATAACAATATTGTGACAAATAAAGGTAATATGGTGGAATGAAAAGAATATAGTTCTAGAGTTGGGAGAATCCTGGGTTCAAATTCTGCCCTTTATCCTTATTTGCTTTGTAAACATGAACAAAGGTTTTTAACATTGCTGAAGCTTTGGTTTTCTCACCTGTAAAATAGGAATAAAAACAACACCTGCCTCAACAGGATTACTGTGAACAAAAAAATTAAATAAAGCATATATAAGTATTTTGCAAACCTTAAAACATCTGATATTTTTGGCCAATAGAAAAAGGAGCAACATACTTATTTTAACAGCCATTAGAATGTTTTCCATTTTTCACACAATAATAGAAGGAATTAGTGAAAGAAATCCAAGAGGAAAAAACCACAGTGGCAACCATAAAAGTCATATTCACACCAGCCACTTTCCAAACTTTACTGAACTTGGTGGATAAAAAGAAGTCTGGCCTTGTTTCACTCTGCTTTATTTTCACAGGAAAATAGAAATAGAGTTTTATCTGCAGTCAGTATATTGGAGGAGAATATTTATAACCACACTGCAATGCCATGGCTGCAGCAACAGCCGAGATGCAATATTTATGGGCCCATTTATCAGGAACTGTGAGCAAGAATCTGACAAGAGCAACCTGATAAGCAGTCCCCCTCTTCCCCCTATCCTTCCCCCCTCTACCCACCTCCTCATTCCAGCCCCTTCTCCCCCTCCCCCCCCCTTTTCCTGATCCCAGGTGAATTTTTCCAGATCTCAGATGAGCTTTTTCTTCCTTTATCTACAACAGGATTTCTTAAACTTTTTCCATTCATGACTCCTTTTCTCTGGAGAAATTTTTACATATCCCCTGGTATATAGGTATATAAAACAGGTATACAAATCAAAAATTTATTGATAATAAATCATAATTTCACAACTCCCACATTCAGTTATGAAAATCCATATGGGGTTGCAAATCACAATTTAAGAAGTTGGGGTCTATAATTAGTAATTTGACTAACCAACATTTATTAACTACCAATTATGGCAGAATATGAAACAAAAAGAAAAAGAATTGGATATTATTCCCAATTCTGTCACTTGCTCAACCTGAGACTACAAACTATTCCCAGCCCTTCTCAGGAACTTTCATTACATTTATTCAATGAATATTTATAGTCTCTGATGCCCACCTGGAGATATATAAAGATTCAGAGTGAATTGCTATAAACTGCTTTGAGTTTAGGTAGCTGGCAAGTAAAAGTATTTTAGTAAGATCTTATATTTACACAGCCTCTTACTGTTGACTGAGTGCCAGCTTTTCTCTTATTTGATCTTTACAATAATTGTACAAAGCACGCAAAACAGGTTTTATCCCCATTTTTCATATAAGGAAACTGAACCTAAGAGAATTTAAGTTATTTGTCCAAAGACAAATAAATAGCTAGTAAGGGGAGATATTGAACTTGAATCTGCATCTTTTGCTTCCCAGGCTCCTTCTACTGCACTAATACCTTACTGCACTGAACAAGGTTCAGTCATCTATCAAAGTTTCCTTTTTGCTGAAACATTTCTATTCACTCTTCTCTGTTTTCATTTTGATCAAGCAATGAAATAAATGTCTTGTCAAGAAAGGGAACATTAGCCCTGGATGAGAACCACCTATATGCAAAGGAAGGTTTTAAGAAGCAGACAAATGCTCTTTGAATTGTATAAAGTGGACATTAAGCCTCATACTAGAGCTCCCTTTACTGACTGCAGAAGATGACACAATTATACTATGTGTCACTCTTCCAACCAAGAGGAAAGAAGAGATGTGGGCACCATGTTTTAATCAGGTGACTGCCATAAAAAATTAATTAGAAGAGTTTGTGACTTAAAGCAGCCAACATAGGCACTTCACATTGCTTGCTCAGGAGCTTTGTTCTGCCCACTTAAAAATCATCACTTCATTTCTAGCCGTTATTTCATTGAGAAGACTGTGGTTAGTGCTGAATGGGAGAGCTCCTGCTTTGTCCCCTGAGAGGGACTGTCCCTTTCAGTAGAGCAAACCTCTTAGAATACCTGTTTGACCACATGCATATTGCCTATTTAACAGCCTCTGCCCATGTAAATATGCAAGTGTTTATACGTGCCCAAACCGCCTTCTGCAGTTAAAAGAATCAGATACCTTGAGTATCAAGCATTCAGGAGCTCTTTGTGAATCTACCACCTCAACAGGAAACTAAGAAAACCCAAATGACACTAGCCATTAGACAATAGATACCATCAATGAGATTGATCTATGTCCAGCAGAGGACTGTCTAGGTCTTCTACACTAGAGATATATAAGTAAAGACTAAGTAATCATTGATTAAGTATGTTATGAAAGAGATTCTTGTTCAGGTATGGGTTGAACTACATGGTCTCTGGGGTCCCTTTGAAGTCTGAGATTCTGGGATTCTGAGTCGAATGAAAATGGCGATAAACTTTGTTGAAGAGGGAAATTTTGCCAACATAGAGTGAAGGCTACAAAAGACTTGGGCTTGCCTAGACGGAGATCTTTTCACTGGGGACCTCAACTTGAACTCCAACCACACATACAAATGTGAAAGGCCAGGATGTTATCTGTTAAGCCGCCTGGCCTGCTGGAAAATCTCTTTTGAGTTAATTCTCAAGAAAAACAAAAAACAGATTTCACTGGAAGTCTGGCCAACTCTGAACATACCGCATGCTCCACAGTGGGCAGGGTAACATGCCACACCACTTGTTGGCAATTATAGACAGGCAACTTGTATTTATAAAGGATGCTTGAAGGATAGCAGGCTGCAGGTTGACAGCATTTCAGAATTACTCCCAGATCATTCAGAGTTGCATTCTCTCATTACTCTTCATGGCTCATCGAGCAAGTCAAATCTTCACACCCACTACCCAGGCAGTGGTCAGAAACAACAGTAAATGCATTGAGGAGCAAAAATGGAAAAGAAAGTCATTTCAAATCAATCAACAATCAATTATTAATTCTAAAAATCACAGACATTGATACAATCTTTTAAGGCTTAAAAAGCACCTTCAGACATGATGTCATTTAATTAAGCTCCTACTTTGTGCTAGGCACTCTTTCTACTATATCATTCTGTTTCTTCTATTGTAACTAATAAAAAATATTTTACAGGACCAGATAATAACCCACCATTTGAAGCAGTTTTGATAACCAACTCCAGAGGCAAAAAATAATTTAGATACTCTTTCAGAGTATGGTGTATAGTTTACCTACAAATAAATAAAAGACTAAAATTGAAGTCAATTTAACTTACTAAACAATCTCAGTTTTCTCAAAGCAGAAATAGCTTCTTTTGCCATCCCAACTGAACCAAATGTAGCTATTTGTAACTCATCCATGCCTTCAAATCTTTTGAAATTTTTGTCCATGTCCTCCCTCCCCAGAAGGTCTATTCAACATGCTGAAGAGCTTCTTTAAATCTCTTGACATTATGAGTGCTAATAGAGCAACAGACACCATCTATTATGCCTTAATTTCTAAAGACCACACTATGTCCTTCCTTTCTGTTATACAATTTTTAAAATTTTTTTATGATGCTAGATATCTTTTTTAATTTTTAAAATTTATTTAATATTTTATTTTTCCACAGTTACAAATAAAAACAATTTTAACATTCATTTTTTTGAACTTTGAGTTCCAAATTCTTTCCCTTTCCCCTCCTTATTCCCTTTCATTGAGAAAGCAAGCATTTCAATACAGGTTATACATGTGTAGTCGTACAAAACATTTCCATAGTAGTTATATTGTTAAAGAAAACAGACCAAAAAAACCCCCAAAAATAAAATTTTAAAAATGTACGCTTCAATTTGCATTCAAATATCATCAGTACTTTCTATGGGTATGGATAGCATTTTTCATCATAAGTCCTTCAGAGTTGTCTTGGATCATTGCATATAGTATATTTTAAATAAATGTTTTTGGAACTAAATCATCAAATTTCAGCCTGATCCAAGACCACATCTTTTTATTCACCCCTGTGAGCCTCTGTCTAGTCCTTGATTTTGGCCCTGCTTTTATTCATTCACTACCTCAGCTTTAAACCCTATATCTCTGTTAGGAACTAGTTTATCAAACAAATGCATGGCAGTTCCCTACCCCATGGTCTTTCTTTGCTTCCTGGCCAGGCAGACTCCATCCTGTTCCATAGAATACACTCAGATGTGCAGAATGTGGGCCAAGTCCCCATCCTGGCCATACCCAGAAACAGGGTCAGGTCACAAAAACAATCCAAAAAGGTCCATATGAAGTCTGCTGCACACTACCTAACTCTTAATCTTAAACTGATTTTTATTGTTTATTGTTGTTTCATGTCTGTTTGTTTTGCTTCCCCAAACTGGATTTTCAGTTTCTTGAGGGCAGAGACAATGTCTTAAATGTCTGCATCCCTCACAATGTTAACTTAACATGGAGCTATATGCTTTATACAAATATAATATGTACTAAATAATCATTTGTCAATAGACTGATAATAAAGATATACATGATAAGATAATTAAGTTACCATTCAAACACTCCCAGTTCAGCAATCATAAGCCAACTTCTAGTTTAAGGGATAAATTTATGTGTTTGTTACTGTATTGCTGATTCTGATACAGTATTACAAACATTTCTTGTCTTTTCTACTTCTATAAAAGGTGCTACATTATGATAAGAAGGTGCCTCTTGCAACTTTTATCTCATTTAATAACATTAAAGCTATCCTATGATAAGCTATTTCTATTCCTAAGGCATAGATCCTCTTCTATATTTCCTTTATTTTACTCTTTCAATCTGCTATCACTCCTAAGTAGTCAAATACATCGCTCACCTACCCTCTCATTTTCTGGTACCACTGCCAAACTAGAGGGAGCAACTGAGGAGTAGGAAGGAAATGCCCTTTACAGTCAGAGGATAACCTTTGTTCTCCAAACTTCCTGGAGCCTAAAGGTTTCTGGAAAAACATGGTGGTGATAATCCTGAAACCCTCCCCCATCCCTTTCTCAGTCCTACTTTCTCATCATAGGATAGAAGACACAATATCTATTGCACCTTTTGCTTTAAAGGGACTGAATTTAGATCAAATACACTCAAACACATGCACAAGGTTTTCATTTCCAAAGGCAGAGGAACAGGAATTAAAATCTTAATGTGGATAGAAACTTTTTTTCAAATTTAAACCACATTCAAAAATATATTTTTTAACATTGTCAGGACCACCAAAAGATACATTGACATTTAAACTAACAAGGTGCTTTCCAAGAAAATTAATAAATGCAGTAATCAAACACTATGCATCCCTAGTGGAAAATCACCCTGAAGTGCCAATCTTCATAAAAGCAGACCTGAATTTGGAATCAGGGAAGCTGAGTTCAAAAATTGCCTGTCACTTGCTATAATGTGAAATTAGTGGTTAGTAGTGAAGTCAGTTTCTTTATTCACAAAATGAGACCACTGGCTCTAAGTTTTTTTCAGCTTTAATTTTATGAATGAAGAGAAGTCCTCTAAATAACAAGTAATTTGATCTTACTGGTTTCTTCATTATTAAAAGAGAGAGAAACAATAAGATACCCCTAGCCATTTAGCTTATAAATGTTTAGCAACTGACTTTTAAATAGAAATATACATACACCATACCATGAAGTTGAATCTTCATTATTGACATTTTTTCCATCACTTTTTAAAGTCTAAACAACCAACAAAACAATAAATTAAACCCTAGATTGTCACTCTGCTGATTTCTAAGGTATAAATATCACATATTTCTCTCTCTCTCCTCCTCCTCCTCTCCTTCTCCTTATTCTTCTTTTTCTTCTTCTTATCCTCTCTCTCGCTTTCTCTTTCACACAGAATTGTATGATTGCCCCCCCAGATTTATATATTGCAGCATTTAGGGGTGCTGATATTGCAAATTTCTAATAGGAATAAGAAGGCATAGAAGCAGCAAAAACTATGGAGATCAACCAGAAACTGTGACATTCTTCCAGATCATTATTGAACTGTTAGGGACTCCTGACCTAGAGAATATCCTGGTTAGTACAATATTCTGTGGATTTTCATTATAAAGAAAATCCATTCTTTCATTTGGGGATAAGATATTCTACAATAGGCAATTGAAGATATATGTGTGAGTGTGTGTATGTATGTATCATGTGACAATAACGCAAAAATTTAAAAACTGGAAGACAGTTTAGAGATCATCAACCCTCTAATTTTGCAAATAAGAAAACTGAGTCCAAGAGAGAAAGGAATGTGACTAAGGTTTTTAGAACTGGTTTGTAGCAGAGCAAGATTACAACTCAAATGTCCTCCCTCTTAAATTGATGTTGTTTCTCCTTCACTATTCTGCCTCCTATTTGCTTAAAGTAGCTAAGTGTGGAGAGTAGCTGACTGGGAGAGAAAGAACAGGAGAGATATGGTAGGAATGAAAGTTGGAAAACTGCAACAAAGTGAATTTTATTTGTTGATTGAATTGAACTGAATTGAAAATCTTGTCCCACCTGAGGTTAAGCAGGTGCTCTGTGGTTACAAAAGAGTATGATGACTTTCTATCATGAAAGGTTTGTGTAAAACATTTTAACTGATGTTCCTTGACTCCCTTGTTAACTCTCAACCCAGGTAACCAGTCCAATGTAGGTCAGTTCAACAACAGTCAAGTGTGGGAAATTTTTGCTCAAGATCTTAAGATTTTCCTGGGGGCATTTTTCACAGAAGATGAGGTTTGCCCTGATGTTTGGGGCTGTCATTTCTGGGCGCCCATTGCAAACAATGAGGAAACCTCCAGCCTGTTTTATTGCTATGATAATAACCCCTTCTGTTTATATGGCACCTATCTCCAAGGAGCTCAAAGCACTGAACAGACATCATCTCATGCTACCACACAACAGTCCTGGGAAGTAGGTAAGGGGCTTTTTCCTATTTTATATTTTTTATATTTTATAATCTCAGGAATTGACACAATTAGAACAAGTAATCGACCAGCTGTTGCACAGTACATCATTGCCCATAACAGAATTTTTCAGTCATTTTAGTTGAGTCCAACTCTTCGTAACCCCATTTGGACTTTTCTTGGCAAAGATACTGGAGCTACTTTCCATTTTCTTCTCCATTTCATTTTAGAGAGGAAAAGCTGAGGCAAACAGTGTGAAGTGATTTGCCCAAGGATGCATAGTTGCCAAGTGTCAGAGGACACATTTGAACTCAGGTCTTCCTGACTCAAATCCCAGTGCTTTATCCACTGTACCACCCAATTTACCCCATGTCAATGTCAGGATTAGGACATCTGATTCCTTAATTTCGGACCAAGGCTTAACTCACTGTCAATAGTGCTTTATAGTTGTACCACCTTACCTTTAAAACATGTAAAGAGTGATATGTTCATGTGTGAAAGTAGAAAATCCTTCCATTATAAGCCTTGTCCTTTTTTCTAATATTTTAAAGAGAAAGATTGACCTATGTTCTAACATAACTCAAAGCAACATGTATCTGAATCAGTGGTCTTGAGTCATGAGAAGTTAAATGCTAAGTCATGAGAAATTAAGGAAACACAAGAAAGCGGTCTGGCTGGCTACATTAGTCATTGTCAGATAAGAGAGGCAGAAAGAAGACTCATAATCCTCATTCTAAGAATTTGAGGTAGTGTCTAGGAAGTCTACAGGTGTCCATGTCAAGAAATGAGAAAGCATTAGCAAAGCACAGTTCTTTGGAGCTTTATGCAAAGGCCCATTGCAAGAATTGCTCCAACAACTGTCTGAGGGTTTCTACTACCTTTAAACTCAGATTCAACCCTCAGATCTAAACTCATACTCAATCCCCAGAATTTAAAACTCCCTTGCTGCTATTCTACCAGATTCTGTCCCTTTAGGGATCATCTCACAGATGTACCTTCTCAGATCGTCAATACCTCAGTAGTTCTGAATTTCATGATTGTTATTGTCCTCACAAAATTATTCAGGTATTGTATCAATTCTCATGCTGCACAAGAGAAATCAGATCAAAAAAAGAAAGTAAATGAGTAAGAAAACAAAATGCAAGCTAACAACAATAAAAAGAGTGAAAATGTTATGTTATGATCCACATTCAGTTCCTACAATCCTCTCACTGGGTGTAAATGTCTTTCTGCATCACAAGATCGTTGGAACTGGCCTCAATCATCTTATCGTTGGAAAGAGAAACATTCATCAGAATTGATCATCATATAATACTGATATTGCCGTGAATAATGATATCCTGGTTCTGCTCATTTCACTCAGCAGCAGTTCATGTAAGTCTCTCCAGGCCTCTCTGAAATCATCCTGTTGATCATTTCTTACAGAACAATAATATTCCATAATATTCATATACCATAATTTATTCAGCCATTCTCCAATTGATGGGCATCCACTCAGTTTCCAGTTTCTAGCCACTACGAAAAAGGCTGCCACAAACATTTTTGCACATGTGGGTCCCTTTCCTTTCTTTAAGATCTCTTTGGGGTATAAGCCCAGTAATAACACTGCTGGTGAAAAGATATGCACAGTTTGATCACTTTTTGAGTATAGTTCCAGATTGCTCTCCAGAATGGCTGAATCCATTCACAACTCCACCAACAATGTATCAGTGTCCAGTTTTCCCACATCCCCTACAACATTCGTCATCATGTTTTCCTGTCATCTTAGCCAATCTGAGGTGTGTAGTGATATCTCAGAGTTGTCTTAATTTGCATTTTTCTGATTAATAGTAATTTAGAACACCTTCTCACATGATTAAAAATGGTTTTAATTTCTTCATCTGAAAATTGTTTGTTCATATCCTTTGACCATTTATCAATTAGAAAATGGCTTGGATTCTTATAAATTTGAGTCAATTCTCCATATATTTTAGAAATGAGGCCTTTATCAGAATGCTTAAATGTAAAAATGCTTTCCCAATTTATTGCTTCCCTTCTGATCTTGTCTGCATTAGTTTTGTTTGTGCAAAACCTTTTTAATTTAATGTAATCAAATTTATCTATCTGGCATTTAATTATGAGTTCCAGTTCTTCTTAGTGTCCATTGATTCTTGAAGATTTAGCCTTAAAGAGCCAATTCTCTATGTTATTCGCATTCTTCCAAAGAGCAAACCACTTTAAATGTTACTTTAAGTTCTCCAAGGTCACAGCTTTAGTCAGAGAGTAACTGATTCATCCAAATCTGAGTCACTTCCTACCAAGATGAGATTTTAGGTTTTCCAGCAACACCTGAGCATATTGTTCAATGGGTTCCCTAAGTACTCTCCCCCATGATTGACATAAGCAAAGCTATTCATCTGGGGTTTCTTCCAGTTCTAAATCTACCACTGCATGGTCAGTCAGATAGGGGGCAATGATAAAATGTAACAGGAAGTGTGCCCCAGAATTGAGCTGATAAATAGTATTTCTAAGTCATTTCTAGATTGACTAAAAACTCCATAACAATAGGGACCCTTTATGTTCATTAGTGTACTCATTCATTAATGTACTTCTAGATACTAGCACAGTGCCTTGCTTACAGTAAATATTTCTCAGTGACTACTGAATAAGTAAATGCATTAATGAGGAAGTAGAAAAGAATGACTGACTATGTTGGCACTAGGCTCTGCAATAAATCTCCACTCCTGCTTGCTTCTAGTTCATCCTTCATACCACTTCTAAGCTAATTTTCATAAATAGATCTGTTCATGTCACTCCTCCACCCAAAAATATTCAGTGGTTCCCCACTGCCTATCAATCATGGGATACTCACTCATCTCATATTGCAGAGCTTATTATAATTTGTGAATATATGCATATATTTGCATATAGAGAGATATGCAAAATCGCCATCATGAAAATTATTGCAGTTTATCTGTCAGTGTTGGTTGCAAAGGATGGAGAGGTAGAGACATTTTATGAAGAACCCAGTAAAATCCCTATATATATATATATTTGATACTCTTCATTTGAGTTGTGCATGAGGAGGATGGCAAAAAAAAGTGCTGGAAAATACAGTTCAGGCATAAGAAAAAATGAGAAAAGTCAAGAACTCAGATATCATACAGAAGCCTCATATCTATATATTATTAGTGCTTATACCAAAAAAAGAATAATTAATAAGAGCTAGTATTTATATAGTGCTTTAAGATATATAAAGCACTTTACAATATTATCTCACTTGATATTCATAACAACCCTGTGAGATAGATAGAATTATTATCCCCATTTTGCTGTGGAGGAAAGACTGAGATTGGTTCAATGATTTGTCTAAGGTCAACATCTAGGGAGCACTTCGGATGGTATTTAAACCTATATTTTCTAATCTCCAAGTTTGGCACTTATCCACCATAACTTGGTGAGCACCAAAATATACCAACAAAAAAAATATTATATTTTAACAGATGGGAAATTTATGTAGAATCATATCTGGATCAGCTATTCATGTGTACTCAGATTTCTGCTTTGTTAGAGCAATCTTGAATATTAATACTAAGCCAGAATTAAAGAATAAAAATGAGAAAAAACATAGCATGTGATGAACCACTTCCTAAAAATCTTTAACTTTAATTGAAGGGGGAAAAAAGTTTAAAGAACTCTTAAGAGATTCAACAAAGCAAAGTCAAACTAAGGGCATGTAAGAATGAGACAGGAAGAAAAATAAACAGACAAAAAATGGAAAAGATACGTAAAGATTTGTATAACAAAAAAATTTTTTTTACTATCAGATACAATAGAGGTTGTTTGGACTCTAACATCCACAAATGTGCCACCCAAGGAAGTGGAAATAGGGCTGAAGGAGTGTTACTTGTATCACAAAAGAGAGTTAAGGACTGAACCTGTTCATTATTTGGATAGGGAATTCCCAGGTGAGGAAACACTCTCTACCAATGCAAATTGGCACATTGTCTGAAAAATTCTGTAGTTTAGATTTGGATTGTGCTTTTGGATGTAATGTTCATTAAAATCCACAGTGCTTGCTAATCTCTCTAAACCAAGGGTGGAGAACTTTTTTTTTTTTCTGTCAAGGGCCATTTGGCTATTTATAAGATCATTTTGAGGGCCATACAAAGCAATCAACTTACAAAACTCAAGCAGTGGGAGATTGATACCTAACTTTCAGCTCATCATTGCCTGCATTTGCCTTAGCTAATGATTTCTAGCCCTTATATGGCCCAGGAGCTAGATGTTCCCTACCCCTCCTCTAGATCAATTAATATGCCTGAAGTGTACTCCCATTAAACAACATCTTTAATTGCAAAAACTCCATCAGTGATTTTTAAGATAAGTATTTTTTCTACCCAGAGGTATTTTATTTTTATTTTTATTTTACACTTTTATTTTGTAATATTTGTACTTGGCACTAAAGTTGTATCCCATGACCCATAAAACCCTAACTTTTGGAATTTACCCAAAGTCCCTCTACCCCATAAGTCATAAACCAACAATGAGGAAGAGCTAAAATCCAGAACTCACATTCTTGATATAGGGAGTTGGTATGTGTGTTCTCTGTTTAATTGGGGAATATAATTGTACGAGATTTGGATCCTTCTTCCTCTCGCTTTGAGCTGGCTGTAATAAACAGACTTTTCTTCGTTCCCTTTCATCCTTCAGTGATCTGTAGAGCAGCATCTGCTCCTCTGGCATTGTCTCTGCCAACGGCCATGCAGCTTGGGGGCCAGAGCCAGGAGGAAAATGAAGGGCCTGCATTGATACCACTGAGAACTCAGCCTTCATGAACTGGCAAATGACTTTTATTTTTCCTAACCTCTGGAGATAAGCTGGACAGATTGAAGCCAGCATCAATATAGTTCTTCCAAGTCTACTTTTCCAGCAGCCAGTAGGTAATGAAAATTGCCCTTTCTATAGACCAAGAATTTGTCTCTGTGGACTTCCAAGCACCTTATAAATGTTTGTGTTCATTTAGCAATCTGAAGCTCCAGGGATAGGTAGCTATTAAACCAATAAATAGGTTTTCACAAGCAATGAAAAACTATTTTTATTTTATTTTATTTATTTATTTTTACCAGAACACTTCAGACCTTACATCTCTAATGCACTTGGTATATGCTATTGTGTATTACAGTTATCATTGTGTCTTATCATCCTAATAAACTGTAAAGTTCCTGAGGTCAGAGATCCCCAGGGAAGGTAAGCATTTTATCTTGGGAATATATAAGCCAGGTACTTAATAAAGGTATCTGTAATCAATCTATCCTTGAAGGAATGAATGAAATGTCATAACAATATAAAGGACAGCAGGGAAATCCATAACTGTGGCAAAAACCTATAAATAAACTGAAGGAACTGGGGTGGAGACAAAGAAACACTACCAAATGAAGGGGAACACTGGTTTATTAGAAAAAAATTTGAATTTGAAGTCAAAAGATCTGGATTTCAGTACTTATCTCTTCCAATAAACATGGATGACCTGAGACAAGTCTCTTGGTCTATGTGGACCTGTTTCCACATCTGTAAAATGATAGACCTCTAAATCTATGAACAGACATGAAACTTCAAAGTGATGGCATCATTATAAGCACTTCAGAACTCTCTGAGCTACCTGGCCTGAACAGGTTGGAAAAAAAAAAAGCACCTAATTCTCATTGTCAATCAATCACCAATCAAAACCCTCCTGTAGTTAGATGGCAAACTGTTGCACTCTATCAATCAAAAAAATCTGAATGGCAAATTGACAAATATTCAGTGAGTGTTTACTCTGTGTGAAGCACTTGGATTAGGCAATTCGTGCATAGGCTAGTGGCTCTTGCCTCTGAATAATGTCCTTTTGGGGTTTGATGGCTTCTCTACTGTAAGTCAAAGCAACAACTATTTATTAAGCCTCTTCTATTTTTCTGACACTGTGCTGCAGACAGAGCAAAAGGGAGAAATTCTACTTCTTGGGAAGAATATTTATTTGGGGAGGATGAAAGAACTGAAGGAAAAGAGCCCAAAACAGAGTCCACTAGTGAATCCCTCTTTGAGTTGCTTCTTTCAGGGGTCATCAGCCTTGCATGCCTCTCCTGCATTCCTGACCTACATACTTCCAGGTAGCACCAAAGGTTTCAGAATCTCAACAGGTAGTTCAATGGGTCCCCTTGCAGACCATCGTATTCTCCAGTTTCACCCCGCTCCTGTTCTTTCCTGTTTTCATGGAGAGGCATTACAGACAGAAGTAGAGATCAGGTTCAGCTTTCGGTAGTGTATATCATTTCCAAGTGGATGTCTAATCCGCACTCGAGTCCCCAGTGAGCGATTTGGTTTACCAGTGGTGTAACTAGAGCTCAGTTGTTACAGCCACCATAATCAAAAGGATCACTCTTTCCAGAAGAATCCTGGGTCACTTTAAAAAAAAAAATCTCCACAATCCAACAACACCCTTCTCCCATTTGCCATATCATCCCACAACTTCCCATTCTATTCAGCTTTCTCTTGGCTTTTTGGTTGTGATATAATTGTGGGAACAAGAAAATTCTGCCTTTCCCCTAGAAATTCAGGTTTGCTTTTTTTTTTTTTTTTAACTTTGGGAAAGATTGAGATTGTGAATGAAGACAGCTCCAGGAACGAGACCTGCTCAGATATTCAATCATTATCAAGGAGAAATTTGTAATTCTTCCTATTTGCTAGCCAAAATTATACCATTAGATTTGGACTGCTTTTATGATGCCAAAAAATGAGATCAGGTCTTCAAGCCCCTGTTGCTTCCTCTCCTATTCTGTACAATATAGATTTATCAACATCTTACAACTTGCAAAAATTTGATTTTTATTAAGAAAGCCCAACACTTAACTTCTGTTCAATAATTATGTAGTAAGCACAAATTTGATTTGTTACTCTGAAATTACAAGACTTTCAGCTATCTAAAAGTATACCAGTGTGTGTGTGCATGTGTGTGTGTGTATGTGTATGTGTGTGTGTTGGAGGAAGAGGAGGAAGATAAACTTCTAATTTTAGTTTCTTTTTTCATTTTCTGAACATTGAAATTTTGAGATAATAATCATCTATTTCAGATCTTCACATTTTTTTTTCCATAGAAAGCATCTCAGGAACTGATGATCTACCCGACCAATATTTTTACTCATTTTTCTGGACAGTCTAAATGAATGTATGCTCTATAAATTCCAAGGAACATCACTGTCCAATAGCTTCCCTAAGAAAGTTGTCACCATGGATTGGCAACCTTTCCATAGTGAGGTGCCAAGATTCTGACCCCTTTCCTTCTGGGATCTCATTAGGTATGGGGGAGATAGCTGAAAGAGTTCACAGACAGCCCACTCTTATAGTAGGAGGCCAACACTTGGTTCCCCGGGCAAGGGGAATGAAGGCAACAGCTATCATCCTATATATGTCAATGAAAATTGGCAATGTGCCATCTTTGACCTATATGACATAAATTTCTTCCCCTGTTATAACTCTGATGGCAGCATCAGAAAGAGGGAATGAGTGAAGGGAGGACAGGGAATACTTCAGTTCATACTTTGTCCTATAGGATCTTAATTTTGCCTAGAAGAAATGATATTTAAAGAAAGCAAATAAATTGAAATGGATTTTGCCCTCCTATCAGAGCCAGGATTAGGTATATTTATGACATGGACAAAATCTAAAAATTGTTTTCTCTATCCATTAGTGACCACTGAAATCTTTGAACTTTCAACATTGTCCTGAAATTTAACTCATCCACAAATAAATGTATATATACATGGAGAATGTAATTCTCAAGTATTAAAAATAAACAAAATTATGAAAAGTTACATGAAAAAGTATTCCACATTTTGGGTCTCCCCCACTCTTTTGTTTTGTTTCCTAAATAGCTGCTTACCTTCTCTTCCCCAAATTCTGATTCTATCTTTTACAATTTATAAACTAAGGTGAGAACAGACATATTCATGGACATACAGGCAAAAACATATAGATCAAGAAAGTGCAAATTTTCAATAATATGTTTATATTATGTATATTAAAATGGTGGAAGCTTTCTCTGCCTGTTCCCCACCCCCATCCTGGAGAATAAAGAATGAGTCATGGGTAGTTTGTTCTAGACAAGGTTGGGTTAGCTGGGAAATCCCCACCACACTTCTCTCTGGGAAAGGTTCCGAGGAGGGGATGGGGTTTCAGTAGATTGATGGTGGGTAACACCTTATTATAGATTCCTTTGGCTCCCTAAACAGGGTCCTGGCAGAACACGTGGCTAAAACTGGCAGCTTTCAATGTCCTGAAAAAAAAAATCTCCTGGGCTTACACAGCTCTTTGGAGTGCCGTCTGGCGGGATGCAGAATACTGGGATCCCAGAGGATATCATTCCAGCTCAGAAATGTATAGCTCAAGAGCTTTGTAATGGGATAGCAGACTCATCATGTGTAGATCCCTGTTCATTTCAGAGAGGTGTCTGAGTCAAAAAATGTAAGGCAGACTGTCACATTTATTTATTACAAAGTCCATTCTCACCCCATCCCTGCCCAAGCAAGAAGAAGGGTTCAGGTCAATGGGGGGCAATTGTGGTAACCTAGGCAGTTCATTTCCCTTTTGGAATGGCATGTTTTATCCATATATCTGTCTGCCAGTTATGGGATTAGAAGATGATTTCTGAAAGTGTAGTGATTGGCAAGACTAAAGAAAGATATTATCACTTTCCATATGGTGATCAGAAAATCATGAGTATAAATCCTTTCCTGGCTACATGACTCTGAGCAAGTCAGTTAACTTCTCTCAGCCTTAATTTCTTCATCTGTAAAATGAGGATAATAACACCTACATTACAGATGCTTTTGAGAATCAAATAAGATAATATATATAAAATATTTTGCAAATTTTGAGGTACTATATAAATGCTAGCTGTTAGCATTATGATGATGAAATTATGTTCATAGGGACATTCACATGCTTCACCTGATTATGCTTCAACCACTATGTGTGACATTGGACAAGTCATTTCTAGTTTCCCTTTCATGGAAGTAGGAATTGTTAAACAATTGTTTATTGAATAAATGAATTAATTCAGGTGTGAGGTGATGAGGGTCTAGGTTTGAAAGGGCTCTAACCTAGAAATAAATAGATTTATATTCTGAATCTACTACTAATTTGTATATGAGCTTAGATAGTCTAATAATATCTTTGATCTACTTTTTTTTCCTCACAAGTCAAGTGTGGATTGAGTCAGCATACATTCATTAAATAATGAGTATTTATTGAGTGCCTATTGCCTGCCTAACAATGTAATAATAACTGTTCTCCCAATAGCATGAAATCATTCTCAGTTTAAGGAATCCTCTGCCCTTACAATCATGGGTATCTTTTAGAGGAGGAAAGAAGATTATAGACATAAAAATACTCTTTAAAGTCAAAACTCTCGCAAATGCAAATTGTTATTATGTCAGCAAAAATGAGAGGCGTGATGAAACTTACAAGCATTACCCAGAAAGAATAGAAAACACTGGAGCATGATATTGTGGAACAGCCACTGATTTTGTAATTAGAGGATCAAGGTTCACACCCTGACTCTATAACTTAATGCATCTCTGACCCAGAACAAGCCATTAATTAAACCATCCTGGGACTGTTTTCTCAATTTACAAAATGAGAGTATTGTATTAGATGATTTTAAGGCTTCTTCTAGCTCTAAAGCTATGATTCCATGACTTATTACATGTGGAGGAAAAATGAAAAGAACAGGTCAAAGATGACCAACATTTTCAGCCTTTGAGAAAGGTGAAATGATGATAACTTTGACAGAAATGAAAAATTGGGGTGGAAAACTACACTGAGAGGCATTTAGATGAGCTGTGTGACTCTAGGCAAGTCACTTCACCTGTTTGCTCAGTTTACTTAAAATGAGCTAGAGAAGGAAATGGCAAACCAGTCCAGTATCTTTGCCAACTTGAAATGGGGTCACCAAGAATTGGACATAATTGAAAAGACTCAACAACAGCAAACTATTCTAAAGAGAAAAATGGATTTAGACACAAAAGATCTTTAATACATCTCAAATGATTAGAAATGATATCTGAACAAAAGTAATTACTGAAACTGGATGAGAAGTTATTGCTGAAGACAAAAAACTTAGTAGTCATTAATATAAAGATGATAACTGAGACTTCAAGTGATTAGATTTTTTTCAAGACAGTTTTGACAATGGGAGAATAGAAACAAAGGTGGAACTTTGGAGTATACCCATAGGAGATGAAAGCTAGAAGCCAGAAAGCAAGAAATAGAGAAGAAATGATTAAAGAAGTCAAACACAGAATAAAGAAAATTATGAAAGGATAGACTTTATTTTAATAGTATTTTATTTTTCCAAATACATGCAAAAAGAATTTTTCAACACTCACCTTTGTAAAACCTTGTGCTCCAGATTTCTTTCCCTCTCCTTCTTCCCCAAGACAGTAAACAATCCAATATACGTTAAACATGTGCAATTCTTTTAAACATGTGGAAATATGTTATGAAGTCATGCTGTGCACACACAAAAAATAACAAACCAGATCAAAAGGGGAAAAAACACAATAAAGGGGAAAAAACAAGCAAGAAAACAAAAAAAAATGAAAACATCAAGCTTTGATTCATATTCAATCCTTTTTCTCTGAATGTGGTTGACATTTTCCTTCACAAGTCTATTGGAATTCCCTTGAATCACCACATTGTTGAGAAGAGCCAAGTCCATCACAATTGTTCATCCCATAATCTTGTTGTGACTGTGTACAATGTTCTCTTGGTTCTGGTTACTTCACTCAGCATCACTTCTGATTTGGCTGTTCCAAATTTGTTGCTGTTCCACAATATCATGCTCCAATGTTTTCTATTCTTTCTGGGTAATGCTTGTAAGATTCATCATCCCCCTGGCTTTTGCTGAGATAATAACAATTTGCATTTGCGAGGGTTTTGACTTTCACTAAGTCTTTACTGAAACCAGCCTGCTCATCATTTCTTAAGGAACAATAATACTTCATTACATTCATATAACATAATTTATTCATCCATTCCTCAACTGAGGGGCATCCATTCAATTTCCAATTCCTTGCCACTGCAAAAAGGACTGTTACAAACATTTTTGCACATTGGGAGAGAATATAGACTTTAAAGAAAGAAGTGATCAGTAGCATCATATATAATCAAGACATCTAGGAGTACTGAGACTCAGAAAAGACTTTTGGATTTAGCTAAAATGAGGGAATTCATGACTTTAAAGAATAGATTCTTAGCAGAATTATCAGAGTTGAAACTGAACATTGTGGTATTATGTAGCGGATGGCTAGGAAATGAAGGCACCAAATATAGACCATTTGTTTAAGGATTTGGGCTGTGAAAAGAAGAAAATTAATGTGGTCACTGAAAAGGGCTAGCAGAATCAAGTAAAATTTTGGGTTTTTTAAAGTTTTTTTTGAAGAGAAGAGAGATTTACATATGATTAGAGAAAAGAAGAGAAAAGTTGAAATTGTTAAAGAGAGAAAACAAATCCCTCAGGCTGTAAAAAAAAAAAAAAAAAAAAAAAAAAAGAATCCCAAGCACAAACTCTTGGTCATCTCACCTAGAAAGAAGATCATTTCTAAAATTGGGTTATATAAAGCAACTATGGAAATTAATAACCACAAAACCTTCTTTCAAGTTTTAGAAGATATTTGTCTCTGTGAAAGAATTCAGCCATCTGTATACGCTTGTTTTCCCTCGGTCTGTAGACTGAAAAGAGTAGCAAAAAATGGCTGAATAAAATTGTGGTTAAATAGTAGAGAAATAATATGAAATCATGGAAGAATTTTGAAGCCACAGAGTAAGGAAGTCTTGAGTTCATATCTGACTCAAATAACCTCTAATAAGTTTTCTTATCTGCAAAAGTAGATCTGCAAGAAATACTACAGAGGAATTACTACAGAGTCATGTTAAGTGTCAAATGAAATAATGTATGTGAAATGATTTGTAAACTCTAAATTGCTACAGAAATATAATCTCTTACATCATCTGTACCTGAGAAAATGTAAGTAACTGAATTATTGTTCAGCATATCACTTCCTTTGGGGGGGCGCATAATTAGCAAAAGTGATTGTGAGCTAAAATAATATCAGAGCACTTTGACTTGGAGAAGTATGGGTGCTATGTTCTTAAGGAGAAAAGGGATCATTTAATGTAATAAATGCTGAGGATGGTAAAAAGCTGTGGTTTCATAAGCCAGAGTCTTTAAAGCTCTTAGTGGCTTTCAATGCAGTCATCTGAAGCTCCTGTGGCATCCTGATAGTGTGGAATTATTATTGGCTTTGGATTCAGAGGTCCTACCAGGTACAAATCCTGTGTCTGAAATGTATTATCTGTGTGACCTTGAGCTATTGACTTTAGCTGAACAATGAGGAAGTTGGACCCGTTGACTTCTGGAGTTTCTTCCAGCTCCAAATGTATGATCCTTTAACTTTTCCTGCATTCTTTGTATTATTTGTTCAAGATTTCCACAATCACCAAACAAGACCTATCCCTAAGATCTGCTAGGATCTTATTTCATGTGGCATTCAAATCAAAACATTCCTTGACTCCAAATCCAGCATTCTTGCTATTATGCCATTATGACTCCTCTAGCAATCAATACCCTTGTAATTCTCCCATAGGAATGGATGTGTTTTCCTTGGTACCATCACAAAAAATGGTAGGAGAGAAGAGGGTTAGTCCTACTTTATTAGTCTCCACCTATGTATTGGAGTATCTTTTTTTTTTTAATTTGGTTAAGGAAATTGGTATTGATGAAACATACAATAGACACAGTCTCATTAAGCAATAATGATTGTGATGAGTATTTCTTAGAGATTAAAGACAGGCTGAGAGGACCTGGTGGTCCAAAGCACACAGCTGAAGGCTATTAACTCCAGTTGGCCATTAATCTCTGGCAAGCATCCCACTCCAAGACCCTTAATGCTATTATAACTGGATGAACAAAAAACATATCTTGATGAGTACCTGGGAGGACACTGACTGACATTTCATTTGGCTATTTAAAACATTCTTTAAGAACTTCTCTCTTTCTCTCTGTACCTCCTACCTTCTAAGCCAATCTAGTCATCTGAGCCAAGACCCCACATTCCATTCATCTTAGAGCCTCTTTTGCCATCCACTCGGACTGATGGACATCTAATTAAAACAAATTAATGATTTGAAGCAGAAACTGTGTTTAATGAAGCCCTTGCTTGGGCTTGCACACTGGTGCCAGGGCTGTTTGCCTACAAATATTTACCAACCCTTCATGCGGAAACAGCTTGGCCACCTGTTCCCTCTCCTCTTCTATGAAAGCCCTCTCTTTCCCCAAAGGTAGGGAATGCCAAGTAAGAGCTCTCATACCTGAAACATCCTGATCAGAACTCATCCCCACATTCATTGGGATGCCAAGAAACAGCCAATTCACCTTTGCTTTCTTTGACTGGCATCCTTGACTTCAGTCCAGATAGCTGTTCAACAGCAAGGTCCTGATATGTGCCCCACTTTAGTGGTCCCTATTTAGCTGCAGCATGTTCTTGTCTCCAGATTTAAATGGCTAGACACTTGAGGGTGGGATTTCTCAGTCAAAGACTAATAGTTTCTAAATCCAGCTGTATCCTTACACACACACACACACACACACACACACACACACACACACACACACTGAAATAGTAATGAAACTTTCTTCATCATACTTGCTCCAAGTTTCCCTTCAATTTGGGTTTCAGAAAAGCCTAGACAGAAAACTAATTGACATAAAAAGGGGAAGAAAAATGCATGAAGACCTAGAGGAAAGAGGGAAAGAAAAAAATAAAATATAATGAAAGGGAGAAACAAGAAGGAGAAATGGGAAAGAATATAAGGAAAAGGAAGTGAAGAATTAAACAAAGGAAAGAATAGAAATTTGGAATTTTAAACTCTCCTGCTAGCTATGATGATTACATAAGTTGTGCTTACATTTGACAAAGAAACTTGAATATGAGAGAGATGGATGGGTTGGAGATAAATAGATCCATATTCATTAATGGATTTACATGTATTGCTTCATTATGAAGTTTATCATTTACTCATCTAGCTAATTTCTTTCTTCCAAAGCCTTAATCAAAATTTATTTGCTTAGTGTTCAAGGAGTTGTGCAGAATAGTATGTATTCTTTGTTACAGACAAATGAACTTAGTTCTTGGGAAATTCAGTGTTGGAGTGAATCACTATATACCTATACAATCCATTGTGAGCTGTTCCCACACCAGAGAAAATCTTTCAAGTGGTGAAACAGTAGACGGTTTACTGTTCTTCAATGTCCAGTGAGATCATATTGCTATTAACACACATTAAGCACTTCCACATTTGCATAAAGTTTTACTGCCATTAATACTAGTTATTTCACAAGTCAATCATATGAGAACAACCCCATGAGGTAACACAATATAATCACCTCCACTTCAGAGAGAAAAAAACTAAGACACAATGAGAACTAACAACCTTCTCAGCTCACACAATATGACTGAATTTAGATCTCACATTTCCTTTGTTCAGCTGTGCTAACATATTCTACAGAATTCTTAGTCAACCACTACCAATGTCATTACTATTACTAAACCTTTCCACTGGGGTTTATAAAGGAAGCACCTGGAATTTTTTCCATTGGAGGGAATTTGCTTATTCTTTATCAAATAAATGAACTTCTTCCTTGATTCAAAATTGTCCATAAATTCTTAAGATTGTCTGAAAAGACAATCTGCTATTCATCTAACAGACAAACATCTCTCATTTCTTATCTAACCTTGCTACTAAAACCCACAAATCTGCGGTTTTCAATTTATTCTGCCACCTTGCTTTCTCAACTGGGGTTAACCCTAATCTGGAGTCTTCATTGATCATGGAACACATCAACTTTTCTGTTAAAACTAAATAAAAGAAATCAGGTATATCTCTGCCTTGCCTTCTGTGCTTACTACCTGTTCATTCTAGGTCCAATTCAAAATGTTAATTTGAATCCAGAAATTCCTTTATGTTGAAGGTCCTGTTCACTTTAAAAACTGATTCTCCTTTCCTCTCTTCTGTCATGAACTTTTGCCCATTGCCTCCAGCTTTGAATTTCCTTGCAGCTTAAGGCAGGATGTTCTCTGTGAAGGCTACATATCTCAGGAATTCACTTTCTCACCTAGCCTGTCACAGCCTGAGTTTACTGGCCTGCAGGGCTTAGGACAAGTCCTGTCTGCTCATTCAAGTTTGTGTGTATGTGTGTGTGTGTATATGTATAAATGTTACAAGCACAGCAGACAGTGACTCATGAATGATAAGTCCATTAATTTTTAAGTGATGGAGGTTAGATTGATACTCAGTACTACAAATAAAATACAAAAAAAAAAAAAAAAGTCTTGTATACTAGGTCAATGAAGAGTGATCATTCCATTGAGAGGTTAGAGATTCCATGGGGGATACAGAAATAATATGGATCATATTGTGGGCCTTTTTTTTTTCTTTTTGTGCCTGGAAATGTTCTTCATCTCCAGGTGTGCTTTTCCAAGCTGTGACTCTACAACTACCAATCTGGACTTAGAATGCTGTCATTTCATAGGAATGTTATCTGCTGGGAAGGGCTGAAAGATTGTATGAAGCAATCTAGCCATGCAAAAATACAACCTCCAAAATCAACATGTTGAGAAGAAGCTGGCTTCTTTAAAAAAAAAAAAAAAAAAAGGAATTGCCATGGACAGCTCCTTAAAATTTACGTCCCTTCTCCTCCCTCATGCTTATATGTTTACTTTGTTTAAAATATGCAATAATTTACTCACATTCCTTGGTAAAATTCCTGCTTTAGGAAAGTACTTCTGCTGTTGAATTTCACTAAGTCTGGATAAGTTATATAGAGAGTATTGTTGTCTACTGAAAATATTCTCTTCTAAGACTCACACTCTGCTCTGTACCAGGAGATTCACTGTGAGAAGTTGGCCAGACAACTTCATTGGCTCTGCCTCCATTTGTAGAATGAAGATCACACCTGTCTTTCTCCCACCTTAACAAAGGGATGTTGTTAGAATGAAATAGATAATGCATGTCTGCGCATTTTGGAGCTCTAGGACAAAGGGATATAGAAACATCCTTTTAAAACATGTTTTCAGTCTTTTTGTTCTCTTCCTACTGCAATATCAGATAAATCTCTTGGAGCCAACTATGGGTCATCTACAGCCAGAAGCCTTTTATTGTGTAACATAGCCTATAAAAGACTACAGCACGATTTATCATCTCTTTTTTTTTTTTTTTGGTTGTAGGACATAATCAAAAGTCATTACAGAAATCAAATAGTTTTTAGAAATGGAAAACACCAGAGATATCATTCAGACCAATTTCCCTACTCTACAAATGAGAAAAAAGAATGTAAGGACATTATGTTCATGGTTATACTGAAAGTTTATGGTGAAGACATCTAGAATTCGTTTCTTGTGATTTTCTCCCCCTACCCTGGTGTCTGTCTCTGTCTTTTCTCTCTCTCTTCTCTTTCTCCTCCTCTTCCTTCTCCTACTGTTTCTTCTTCTTCTTCTTCTTCTTCTTCTTCTTCTTCTTCTTCTTCTTCTTCTTCTTCTTCTTCTTCTTCTCCTTTTTTTCTTCTTTTTCTTCTTTTCTTTCTTCTTCTTCTTCTTCTTCTTCTGCTACTGCTGCTGCTGCTGCACCTTTGCTGGTGAAATTGTAGGTCTATCTAACCAAAAAACCTAGTGAATTATTTTTCATATTATGAAATTTTGCTATGAAAAATCTGGCACTTTTCAAATGTATAACATTTATAATGTTTTCATAATTTTCTAAAATCTCAGTTTAATGCTTACAAAGTATAATTCTATAACACTTTCCCCAAGAGAGAAATGTTTTTCATTGCAATCATTTATGCCACAAGTATTTAGTAATTTTCAGTAGAGAAGGATAAATAGACATAGTTCAAGAAAAGCTGCTAGGATCTACCTATGCCCACTGAAATTACCTTGTCATTATGTATATGTATACATTGACTCCCCTAATGGAACATAATCTTTTTGACAACAGGGATTATTTCATCCTTGTCTTTTATATCTGTAGCATTTATCATGCTCCCTGAGATACATTAGGTAGTTAATATATGGTAGTTAATTGATTGGATTAAATAATAAGCATTATGATAGTTAACATGGCTTGGTGTTTATTATATGTCAGACTTATGTTAAGCAGCTTAGAATTATTAACTCCTTGGTATTCAGAACAATCCTGGGATTTAGTTACTATCATCATCCCCTTTTTGCCAATGAAAAAAAATGAGACAAACAAATGTTATGTCTTGCCTAAGATCACATAGATAGTAAGTATCTGAAGCTGGGTTTGAATTCAAGTCTTCTTGACTGCTAGCCTGGTGTTCTATCTGTTTCACCATTTGGTTGTTCCAGAATATATTTAAAATGAACTGTTAATGAAGGTGAGACAACTAGGAAGACAACAGAGCACTTCACTTAGAATCAGGAAGAGTCATCTTCATGAGTTCAGATCCAGCCTTAGACATTTACTAGCTGTATGATTTGAGAAAGTCACTTAGCATTATTTGCCTCAGTTTTCTTTGCATCTTTGCAAAGAAGACTCTAAATGTGGCCATGAAGTATCAGATACTACTAAACAACAGAAATTAGACATTTTAAGAGATTTTAGAAAAATTAGAGATATAGTCCTAACACCCTCCCCTACTTAAAGGGGAGTGTTTTTTCAGTATCAATATAATGGAAGGCAGACACGCTTTTGCATAAAACATCCACTGGTATCATTGTCAAAAGCAAAATATCAATTGTGCCCTTGGCCTGAGTTGGTATAATTTGTATTTTTGGAGTTGTTAGAAATAATACAAAAATCACTTTACCTCTATGGGCCTCAGCTTCCTCAACCATAACATGAGAGGATTAGGCAAGATGCTATCTAATTTTCCCTCTAAATAAAAAAAAGAAAATTGATCATCTATAATCTAAATTTAATTGCATAAACACTCAGCTTTCAATCAGTTAGTAGAAGGAAGCAATGTTATAAATAACCCCACACTGAAAATATGTCATTTATTCTTATTTTTGTAATATTCAGTATATAGATATTTACACTTCTAATTATACACTGTTTGGTCAATTATGAAAATAGGAACTCTTAGCTGCCTAGCTTTGTTAGAAAGCATAGAAATACTTAACTGAAATGCTACATCATCATTAGAGTTGCCAGGTCAGTTCCTGTCTTTTACAGAAACCTCTTGTGACAAAATGATGCTTCTATTTCTCCTTTCCAAACTGTATTTTCCTTTACTTGATTTAAGTTGGTCTCGTTCTCGTTACTATTTTTTCTCCATTCCAGGATTCATTTGTTGAGTTATAGAAAGACTAAAGAAAAGAAACTGGGAAACATGTCATTGCATCATCATGGTGAGTGTGTTGGGGAAAAGGGAATTGGCAGAATTTGAAGAATCCAGCACTTAATGTTTTACTATTGCAACCTAAGCTACTCCTAAGCAGGAAATATTATCTTTTCATTTGCATATAGTATCATTTTACATTATCTGGGAAAGAGAGTGAGATGCTCCTACAAGTCTCTAATTCCTATGATATGATCATCAGGGAAATAATCCTTTGAAATACATTAGACAAAAATGAAATGGTATGGGCTCACAAACTTGCTCGCTGATATCCCCACTCATACATAAACATTATACACTAATTGTCTCTTTGTTACCTCCCTCTGCTATTCTCCCTCCACTACTAGGGTTGCAGTGGTTTTTGGCCCACTCCCTACCATGGGCACAGCTCAGCAAAGCTGAAGGCAAAAACATCTGCCCCACTTTCTCAGCACGAGCTGGAACTGAATTAAATATCTATCAAGATGCAGAGGAATAAATGACCCCCCATCACTGGGATCTGACCCTTTTGAGTGTAGGTAATGAAACAGCTAAATACTAAGCATATAAAATTTAAAACCATTGGTGACTGTGCTTGGAATTCCAAGGTTTTAGATAGTGATTTCCATTTTTATTTTTTTTCCCAGAGGATGCCTAGATTGGCAAGGCTGTCAAACAAGTGTGAGAAGATGCCAGCACAGGCAAGTAGTTTCCAAGGCAGAACTACAGCAATGCCTGATTCTGTATTAATTGGGAGTGCTGGCCATCTGGTCATTAGGGGCAAGCTGCTGCCAGGGTGTCTCTCCCTTTCCATTTCATTTCAGGAGCTCTGGAGCCTGGGACAGTGACCCCCAGGGAGATTCTGGCTAAAGATCATTCCTACATCTCTTCTGATCTGGATAGAATGGGACTAAGGACTGAGAAGAGAAAAGTCTCACAAGTACATACAGGCATGAACTACTACTACTACTACTACTACTACTACTACTACACACACACACACACACACACACACACACAAAGACTGAGTGAATAATTTTTGACCTAGGATTAAAAGCTGAGAAGAAATGATTAGCAACAATCAATTGTTAGCTAGAAACTAATATGAAGAATCAAGAAGAAAAGCAGAATGAATTGCAAAGGATTCAAAGTATTTGGAAAAATACTTAGGAAGAAAAGAGAAAAAGAGGAAAGAAAAAGGCTACAAAAGGAACTATTCAGAAGTGTTTGTAGAAATGAAATTAGAGAGAATAATGGACAAAATAAACTGAATCCTGTGTTAGGAAGGTCAGCTTTGGGAGCTTCTCTTTGTCATGTCAATTTCATTGACTTTTGAACACTCATGAAGATTGCTTTGAAGCTCCAGAGATAATTTTTTTATTTTTATTTTTATATTTTATATTTATTATTTATATTTTATATTTTATATTTAAAATAAAATTAAATACATATAAATTTTTAGTTTTTCAGAAAAATCCATACCATAATCTCTTAACTATGGACTCTAACTGATCACAAGGCCCTATAGAATCTAACATTTATTTTCTAGTTATTCTTTAGGTCCTTTCATTGATGGAAATGGGAGAAAGGGACCTGGGGTATTAACACAGAGAGAAAGCAAATGAAGGCAGTTCATGATGAGGAGAGGTTTTAAGCTTCTATTTTTATTATATCTCATTCTGTTACTGCTACTTTAGGCAGTGGCTATATTCTGTAATCGAACGACTAATAGGTCTTTATTACAGATGTTTTTAAATTCACATAAAGAAATAATAAATTCTAACTTGAGATACACAGGGAAATGAAGAATGTGGGAGAGAAAAGGAGTTTGGGATAAAGAACACACCCAGAATCAATCATCATGAAATAGATAGAACCAGATCACAATTGCCACAGGGGAGAATACAGCCAGATCTTATTCACCAGAGAAAACAAGCATACAATTGCATCTTTTGATAGAGGACCATCTTCAAAGGCACTATGTATTAGGGCTTTGCAGTAATGATCTTAGCACCATAAGCAGAGGAGGAAAGGAACCCTGCAAGAGACCCCCTTTTGCACCTGGCAGACCCAAATCATAACAACTTCTCATTGCCCATCTTAGTTTGGTTTGGAAAAGAACCACATTTTATCTTTTACACTACTGGTCGGTTCATCAATGCAAATGTGATCCAGAAGTTTTATCGGAAGAGATTGAGTATAATTTAAGCATATCTGATTGATTTCCAATTTCTAATGTCAAACCATAGAAACACCAAGGATGGATTACTCAGTGAGGAATTGCTCTGTGCCATAAAACATCAAAGTTTTCAGCCATGGAATGATCAAGATAAGAGACAGGCAGAGTTGCCTGCTAAGCAAATATGTCTAGAATAGATGCAGTCTTATGGATGTCAATGAGGGGAAAAAAACTTATCCATTGAAATAATCATAGAATTATAAAACTTTTATGTCATATGTGAAAGGCAATGAGTGTGGGTAGAAAGATTGACTCAATGTGGGTAGAAAGCTTTGACTCTAGTCTTGTCTCAGACAGGTACTAGCTGTGTTGGCCATGGGTAATCACTTGCCTTTTTCACTGCCTCTAGAGAGCTAATTCTCTTTGTCTACATTACAACTAAGTTACTAGTGTTCATTATTAAAAACAGTCCCCATGCTTCGAGCTCCCTATCCTGATGAAATCACAAGTCCAGACACCAATGCTCCAAAAAAAGTCAGATGTAGTGCTAAGATTTCAACACTCTCTGCAAGTATACCTTACAAATACATATTTGGGATGCATAATCATAACAACTTTTTTTTTCTCTAAAGAAAAAACAAAGGTCAAAGAAAATGTCCAACCAAAGAAAACTAGGATGGATAAAAATGCATTTTGAATACTGTGGAATTTCCTAGAAGTGAAAGTCACATTACTTTGCTGTTCCACAACTACTTTATCAGTGAACTAATATGTGTTTCATTCAGTTTTTTCCCTCTCTTTTCTTTTTTTTTTTTGGGGGGGGGGGTGGGGGTGGGGGTGGGGGTGGGAATGGGAGTAGTTGTGACAAAACAGTGATTTACTGGAATTCCCAGTGAAAAAAATTCCTTTTACTAATGCAGATTAACAACAATTCTGCAATTTATAGTCAGAGAGTCACTGGGTCACTGAAGGATTTAAGGAACTTGCCTAGTATCACACATATGTCAGGGACAGGATTTGAACCCATATCTTTCTCATGCTGACTATACCATGATACACCTTATCTCATTCACGCTGTGAAGTTTTTATGATAACTGAATAAAAAGGCTAGAGAAATTCTAATGAAGCACTTTGACACAGTAAATTATCTGCTTTGTTGAATATTTTACCTTGATTTCTATCTTTAATCTTCCATTTCTATATAAATGTAGTACATTGTTGTTTGATGTTCAAAATGATAACTCCAAAATAATATGGAACTATCTTCTCAAAAAAATAAAATTAACTTCAGTAGAGTTTTAGTATTAAATATTTGGGGGGATTTTACTTCTTTAAAAATTTATGGTTAGTGTATATAGTAACTCTTATTAACCAGACTGTTTGTTTAACCAGAAAACCTCTTCAACAAACATGCCAAATGACAGAACAGCCCATAATGATCATGGGCCAGACCTTCCTGTTAAAAGTTCCTCCCCATCCTCCTGAGTCTATCCATTGTTCTCACCTCTCTCAGTGGCCAGTTCAATTCTGGCCAATTTCCAGGAGTGTGGAAGGAGGTTGGAAATTTCATAAGAATGGACTCTTGCTGCCTTTTTGCGACTTCCCCTTCCTTCCACAGCGGGGACCAGGAAAAAAAAAAAAAAAAACAGAGAAAAGAAGCAATTCTATTTTCGGTCTGTTTATTAAACTTCATCAGTCTGTCATTTGAAGATTGGGTCTTACATCAGGACTTGTTTTCTTTTTCAGCTTCATTAATTTATTCAGCCCTTGCAAGACCACAAACAGACAGCCCTATAGTCATCTGCTTAGGCTTTCTTGTACTCTCACTTCTGAAATGGTAAGAAATTAAGTTTCTGTTCTCAAGAAATGAACATGCTGCAGAAGTAGAAAGGAGTCTAAAATAAAGAAATGCGAGGGGTTCTGGGTCATCTTGCTCATTTTCTAATGGATTTAATTTAGGAATTAAGTAGCTAGACACCAACGTCAGAAACATGAAACCTTCCCTCTTTAGAAGAGGTATAGCAGAGACCCTTTTTAGAAGAGGTATAGCAAGACAGCCCACAGGTCAGACTAAAAGAAACTTCAAAAGCCATCTAGTGCAATGTTCTCATTTTACATATGAGGAAGTAATCACACTGAAATTATTTAGGCTGTGAGCATCCAAGATGAGATTGAACTAAGGTATCCTGACTCTGGAAACAGAAATCTTTCCATTGTCCCAAAATGCTTTTTAAAAATTTATTTTGTTTTTAATTCATGGAATAAAGCAAGCATTTCCACAACATAACAGAATAAAAAAGATGATTGCCCATATAATTATAAATCCTCCATGTACAACTCGCTATTTCCTTCAAACATACAACAAAATTATAATGTAAATTTTCCCCTCCCCACTCTCAGCCTTATAGATGACTACCATTCAGTGTGCTTTTATAATAAGTATATATTTACATTTAATATTTAATAAAATTTACATTTACATAATAAATATATATTTAGAATACATACATACACACACAATTATTCTATACATACATCTATTTATTAGTTCTTTCTCTGGATGCAGATAGCATCTTCATAGTTTATAGTTATGGTTAATTTGTTGAATTTATAATAATCAAAAATAACTTAATTGCTCAGTCATTCTTAAAATAATATTACTGTTACTGTATACAGTGTTGTATACAAATATGTAATATATAAATATGTTATATACAATATAGTTACAAAAATATACAAAGATGTCGTCTTCTCCCAGTAGCATCTATTGTAGCAACAGAGTACATCCAGATCCAGGAAAAATTTAGAGAGTAGACCAGGAAGGAAAAAATGTTGAACCATATTCAGCAGGTACAGGGTACAAGATAGGGAAGAGTATATGACAAAAAGAGGAAAGATTTAGGAGCCTTGATCCTCCTGTAAGAGAGGGGTTTCACTGATCAGCCATAGTAATTACAGTGGTCTAATGAACCCTAATAGGATTTCTCCCCACCAAGAGCAACAAGGAACAAAAATTATCAGTATTGGGGTGGGGGTGATTAAGAGGAGTGGGGAAAAAACCAATGGTATGAGTCACATGATATCCTGGAAAGAGATGACATCTGATGGAAAGCCACCATCAGCTGGGGCTGCTGGAGGCAGTAACTTGAGCTCTGCAGCTGGTGCTCCCCAGTGGCAGAAATAACAATGACTCTGGGAGTGTACTGGGACCCCAAGTCTTTGTGCTAGTCAGCATGTGAGCCTGTGTACATGTGCCTTCACTTGATCCTGGAAAGCAAGGCACTCCTGGTGCCGAGATTCATATCTACATCCACACCAGTCTCTTGCACCTGCTGTGCTGTGCCGTGTGGGGAGACAGAAGGCTCTGCCACAGGGGTTCAGGATGGTGGCTTTACATGCAGATCAAACACATGTGACAATTCAGCTTATTAAATTCAAACCAGGTTTCTTCCGAGTTATTTACAGATCTCGGTTCCTCACATGCTGCTGCCCCAACAGGGAATCCCATGACCAGTAGATTTTTCTGCCCTAAATGGTTTTGAAAAAAGCATCATTACTAATGATGATAAAATGGGTTAAGAGCATGGATCTACAACTACAGGCCTTTTAGTTCTATACAAACAATTGTTAACAAAATGCAAGTTTCAATATCAAAGTACGCTAAGAACCCCAGATGCATATTCCTGAAGTAATCATCTCTACCCAGGTCACTATGGGGAGCACAAATGATTTTATGCTACATACAATAAGTTTGGAGTTATAGAATTGCCACTTTGAGATATTCATCATATTGTGTGAACAGAAACAAAATAAAAGTAAATGTGATATTGGGACAACAGAATAACATCCTCATGACAGAAATACAGTTCTATTAGTGGAACAATCTGAATTAGTTTTTCAAAGTAGTAGTTATCATGAATGTATGAGTCAAAGAGAGAGAGAGAAAGACAGACAGACAGACAGACACACACAAACACACACACACACACACACACACACACACAGAGATAGAGAGACAGCGAGAGACAGAGACAGAGACAGAGAGACAGAGAGAGACAGAGAGAGAGAGAGAAAAGAGGGTGGAGGGAAGGAAGAAGGGAAAAAGAGATAGGGGTAGGGAAGGAGACAGAGAGAGGAGGGAGGGAGGAAGGGAAAAAATCTTTATGACAGGTTATAATTCCCACTCAAAGATTTTTTTGCCTAATATTAGCTGGGTTCTATATACTAAAATACATTTTCTAATAGAGTATCTATGAAGAGGATCAGGCTAACCTAAATGGCAAAAAGGCATTTGCCTCGTGGGCCCTTTCTCAGAGTAAAACTTACTTTGGTATTCAGAGACCATCTGTAAGAAGACTCTCCATTCGGATCATAATTTCCCCATAACCCTCCCCTCACTTCTATGTTATTTTATTTACCTAGAGATAATGGTATCTTGTAAGCATTCCCTCATTAATTCTAGCAAAATATACCTGTAAGGGAGAACAATTATTATTTTTTTCTCTCTCAGACACGTGGAAAGAATCAAAATTCAAAGAAGGCAAATAGGCTTGCTCAAGGTGACAAAGCAAGTCTGTACTAGAAAAAGATATAAAGCCCAAATTCCCTTCCTGATAATGAGGGGCAGACCCTGTGCTAGTACAGGAAGTTGTGAAATCTCGGGAGCTGGGTTTTTTTTTTTTTTTTCTTTTTTTAAAGGCAAATTCGTACAATGATTTAAATGCGGACATGCCTTGAAGGCAAGGGAGTAGATTAGAAATTATCTTTGAAGGTCCTTCCTAATATTCTAATTCAGTGATTATTCAGCAACTCCAGAATTAGAGGATGCTAAATTTGGTAGGAAAGGTGCCTCAAACAGTGCAGTGGAATAAAGGGGGACTTCAGGTGAAAATACTTTGCTTAAATACCTCAAAAACTTATCACCTAAGGGGGATAATGACCTCTCAGAGCCTTAGTTTCTTCATCTGCAAAATAGGGAAAATAAAATGTGTACAATCTATCTCCCAGGGCTATTTTGCCAAAGGAATATTGTAAATCTATAAGTGCTATATAAGTGAAAGTCATCAATGGATCTTGTATCTGATGCTCACTGGCTATGAAACCTGCAAATGATTTCATGCCTCTGTGTCTTAGTTTCCCCATTTGCAAAAATCTGATGATAGTAATACTTGTATGACCTACCTCATAAGTTTGTTTGAGAAAAGTGGTTTGCAACTTTTAATTTACTTCATAAATGTAAAAGATTACTATTGCAAAAACATACATATTTAAATTAGCATATTCAGTATGTACCATTTTAAGTTGTTTTTTGGGACACCTATATAAATTACAAAATAAAGACATGAATCCATTCAAAATAATTTCAGTAAATGTGTATAAAAATAGATATTTAATAACCCCAAAGTAAAATTTTACTTGAAAAACTAATTCAGATTGTTCCACTAATAGAACTGCATTTCTGTCATGAGGATGTATACTTTATATGAAAAGAAAAAGGAATAAGCATTTATTTAATGTGCCTACTATGTGCCAATTATTATGCTATGCACTTTTTACAAATATTATTTCATTTGATCCTCACAACTACAATATAAATCCTACAAAATCAATGCTATTATCATTCTCATTTTTCAGATATTTAAATTGAGAAAAAGGCTAAGTGACTTGCCTAGAGCCACAAAACTAGTAAATAATTAAGGCTGGATATGAATTCATGTCTTCTTGACTCCAGTTCCAGCACTCTATCTACTTTGTCACTGCTGCAAAAATGTAAGTCCATAATGATATTCAGCAAAATATTTGGGTTTTTTGTAAAAAGAAAAATCTGCCCCTGGAAAAGCTGAACATTAATGATCTCAGATTAATATATCTTTTAAAATGTGTACCTGTATACAAAATATTAAGTGGCAAATCAACTCCCTAATAATTAAACTCTTAATATATTGATCATTACTAAATTGAAATGTATTCTATCAAAACCCTGAGAAGAATCCCAGAATATTTATTTCTTACTGTTAAAATCAAAAATATTAGTGTCATCAAAATTACAGCAAGGATTTAACAAATGTGATTTCATTACAGTCATAATAGTGATAATAAGTAATCAATAAATAAGCATCTTTTAGAAACCCATAATTGGCCAGGTACAGTGCAAAGCACTAGAAATACAAAGACAAAAAGGAACCATCCTTTGTCCTCAAAAAGCTTACATTCAAATGGAAGGAAGAAGGGAAGGAAGGGAGGGAAGAAGGGAGGAAGAAAGGGAGAGAGGAAGGGAAAGAGGGAAGGAGTGAGGGAGGGAGGGAGAGAGGGAAAAAAGGAAAGAAGGGGGAAAAAAGAAGAGAAAGAATCATTTTAGGCATTTGTCTTGTTTAAAAAAAAAAAAGGCTTAGATTTGTTTTATTTGTTCCCAGAGAAAAAGACTAAATCTAAAAAGTTACAGAGAGGCAGATTTCAGGTCAATGTTGAAAACAAAAATCACTTCCTAAAAAATAAAACTGCCCACAAGTAGAACAGACTTCTTTAGGAAATGAATAGCCAGTTATTGAAGATCTTCAAGAGGAAGGTGAGTGAGTTTTGTTGTAAATGTTACAAAGTAAGGCCTTCTTCAGGAATAAGTTGGACTAGATGGCCTATCTAGAACTCTGAGATTCCAGATTCTGGGGTTTAATCACTGTTGACCTCCTTGAAGTAAAAGACAAGAGAAGATGGGCTCATAGGAGGTTAGAGCTTGATGTAGTATAACTCACTTCACCTAACAGATGAGAAAAATTAGCTAGTCATCAATAAACATTTATTAATTCCTAACTCGGTGCCAGACACTAAGTATTAGGAATACAAAGAAAAAAAAAAAGGCAAAAGACCTTACCTCCTCTGAGGAGCTCAAACTTCTTTTATTATTATTATTATTATAGCTTTTTATTTACAAAACATATATATGGGTAATTTTTCAATAAATTGGGTAATTTTCAACAAAATGAGTGATTTTCCAACACTGACCTATGCAAAACCTTTTGTTCCAAATTATCCCCTCCTTCCCCACATGCCCTCCCCTAGATGGCAGGTAGTCCCATACATGTTAAATATGTTAAAATATATGTTAAATCCAATATATGTATACATATTTATACAGTTACCTTGCTACATAAGAAAAATCAGATCTAAAAAGAAAAAAAAAAAACAACTTGAGAAGGAAGACTAAAATGCAAGTAAACAATAACAAAAAGAGTGAAAATGCTGTTTTCTGGTCCACATTCAGTTCCCACAGGCCTCTCTCTGGGTGTGGATGGCTCTCATAATCATTTGGATCATCTCATTGTTGAAGAGAGCCACGTCCATCAGAATTGATCATTGTATAGTCTTCTTGTTGCCATGTATAATGATCTCCTAGTTCTGCTCATTTTCCTCATCATCAGTTCATGTAAGTCTCTCCAGGCCTCTTTGAAATCATCCTGCTGATCGTCTCTTACGGAACAATAATATTCTATAACATTCATATACCACAACTTATTCAGCCATTCTCCAACTGATGGGTATCCAATCAGTTTTCAGTTTCTTGCCACTACAAAGAGGGCTGCCACAAACATTTTTGCACATGTGGGTCCTTTCCCTCCTAGAAGATCTCTTTGGGATATAAGCCCAGTAGAAACACTGCTGGATCAAAGAATATGCACAGTTTGACAACTTTTTGAGCATGGACTCAAACTTCTTCACCCTATATTTGCCAATACCATCCTTTCCAAAAGTGCATCAATAACAACAGCTACCCTCTGACAGCCCTGAATGGAACCAAGATCAATGAAAATCAAAAAATTGGATGAGAAGAATGGCCTTAAGAATGAAATTAATGAAACAAGAGTTGAACTCACTGTTACTTGGCTTTTCTGTGAGATACTTCCCAAACTGAAGCAAAATTGCTTCAGAACTATAATTCACACACTGAAGGTCTCAAGAGCTGCTTTCTGTGGTCATGTAGGCAGTTTAGTTGTGCCCCAAGGCAAAAAAATGGGAAAAGATTAAAAAATCAGTTAAAGCCCTCATTATAGGCTCATCTCCCTGTTGTCAGGAATGGAAGGCAGACAATCAACTAGCATTTATTAAGCAATGGCTGGCACTAAGATACTGGGGACACAAGTACAAAGAATCAAATAACTATGCTTCCTAGGAGTTTACATTCTAATGGGGAAGACAACATTTAGAAGTAGCTAGATGGCATGATGAATGGAGTACCAGAATTGGAGTTAGGAAGATCTGAATTTGAATCCTGCCTCAGACATTTATTGTATGTATGATGCTAGGCAAGATTTGGACTCAAAAGCTTAAGATTTCATAATCCTGTGAAATGACTATATAAATAAAGAGAGCATGAATAGAACTTGATTAATACAAATAAATTCAAAGTAATTAAATAAAAGGTATTTTTCAAAGGAATGGCACAGAAGTTGGGGACTCAGAAAAGACTTCATAAAAAGGATGATGCTTGAGCTATATCTTAAAAGAGGAGAGAAGTTTCTGTGAGGAGGGAATGTATTCCAGGCAATGAAAAAGTATTTAATAAAAGATAGAGGGTCATTTGTAAGAGAGAAAGAGAAAGTCAATTGGACTGGACTGTAGGATGTAAGGAAGAGTAGTTATATCTAATAAGACTGGAAAGATAGGTTGAGGTTGGGGCATAAAGGACTTTAAAGGTAGATTTTTATTTTATTCTAAAAGTAATAGGAAACCATTGAGATTAACCGAGCAGAGAAATTGCATGGACAGATCGATACTTTAAAGAAAATAACTTTGACAACAGAGTGCAGGATGGAGTGAAGTGGTGAACTTAAGATAGGTAGCCCAATTAGGAAGCTGTTACAAAAATCTAGGTGAAAGAGAACAATGGCCTGAACTAAGATAATAGCAGCAAGAGTGGAGAAAGAGATGAGGAGAGATGTTGTAGAGAAAGACTGGTTAACTGGCTGAATATATGGAATTAGGAAGAATGAGAAGTCAAAAATAATCCCATGGTTACAAACCTAGAAATCCAAAAAGATGACAGTTCCTTGAACAGAAATATGGAGATTTGGAAGAGAGAAGAGATTAGGAAGGAAGATTATTTCAATTAGGGCCATGTTGAGTTTGAGATGTCTCCAGAACATCCATTTTGCTATGTTTTCCAGATAATTAAGTAATATAAGACTAAAACGCAAGGAAGAAACTGGGCTGGATATATAGATCTGCACAGAGATGAATGTTAAATTCATTAGAGCTGATAAAATTACTGAGAGTGTGGAGAAAGAAGAGAAACTAGCAAACTTGAAAAACATAGTTATGAGATATAATATAAATGATGAACCATCAAAGGATTCAGAGAAGAAGTTATCAGAGAGGTAAAAGGTAAGGTTCAGGACAGTAGTGGCAGAGAAACATAGAGAAAAGAGAGTATCCAGAAGAAGATGATATTCAATAACAAAAAATGAAGCAGATAGCAACAATTATTTCAGGAATCAATTGCCCAGCTTATGGCCTAAGTTAGTTGTTTCTTTTCCTCTGAAATTTTGGTCAGTGTCTATTCTAGAAAGAAAAATTCTTTAAAAAGAAAAAGAAAGTGAATTAAAACATCATTAAGATTTTAGTCTATTTTCTGGCATTCTGGGGGTAATAGAGCTGGTAAAGAAGGGAAATACAAATTGTTGGCTAAAAGATTATTTATGGATTATGTCCTCCTTTTTTCTCATTAGCACAGATTATTATTTTTGGAGGATTTTGATCTCTGATAAAGGAAAGGAGGAGGAGGAGAAGGAAGAGGAGAAAGAAGAAGAAAAAGAAAGAGGAAGAGGAGGAAGAGGAGGAGGAGGAGGGAAGGGAGGAAGGAAGGAAGGGAGGAAGGAAGGAAGGAAGGAAGGAAGGAAGGAAAGAAAGAAAGAAAGAAGAAGAAAGAAAGAAAGAAAGAAAGAAAGAAAGAAAGAAAGAAAGAAAGAAAGAAAGAAAGAAAGAAAGAAAGAAAGAAAGAAAGAAAGAAAGAAAGAAAGAAAGAAAGAAAGAAACTGGGATAGCAGTACTAGCAAGTTATTCTTTATATGGAGTCAAAAATCTACTTTTCTGCAATCTCCACCTCTTATTCAGAGGACAAGCAAACCAAATCCAATCCCTCTTCTACATAATGGCCAATTAAATATTTTCCATCAATTATCATGCCTTCTCTCAGTCTTCTCTTCTCTGGTATTGCCCTATTAAGTACCTGGAAGTCACTTCCAATTTTTCTATTCCATGACAATTTCATCAGTGTTTTCATGACATGAGCAGGTAGTGGGTATTACTCCTATAGAAAAAGAATCATCTATAATAAAAGGCCTCACCCAGTCTGATCCAATCAAATTGTGAGAGCCAGAACTAAAACTTACTGCCCTGAATTTGGACAAGTTAATTAGTCACTGCAGGTCTCCAACCCAGCAGGAGTAATTAATAAGGGTTAATTAATTAATTGATTGATGTATGAAGTTCTTTAGATCCTTGTGTGAAAGGAGCAAGGAAGGGTATCATTATTTCACTGAAATGACAGAGAGAGAGAGAGAGAGAGAGAGAGAGAGAGAGAGAGAGAGAGAGAGAGAGAAAGAGAGAGAGAGAGAGAGAGAGAGGAGAAAGTAGAAGGGAAGGAGAGGGAGAGGGAGAAGGAGAGGGAGATGTGTGAAACCTTTGTCTAACTGGGTGCTTTCTGCTTTAGTCCAGGGAATTACCCAGGATCACCTGGGTATCACAGCTTCCACTGATGTCTCATAGAACTTCACACACTTAACAAGTGAAAAGTTTGCCTCAGGACACCAGCCCCTGTTTCCCCTTTCTCAGGAAAGTGAATCCTTAAAGGGAAACTAAACTTAAGTTGACTCCCCTACAAAAGTTAGACTTTTTACTTTTTATATATCATAGTGAACTAAAAAGTCTCATTCTTATACCTTGTCATGAGATGAAGGTGACCTGGTGTCCCTGAAGGCTCTATCAATAGATTGTAAGTTTTGGCAGATCTTCCCAATGGTCTGGATTCTAGAGGTGTCAAAAGCAAATAGAAACAAAGATCACTACACAAGAATATTTATAGGCCACATATGACTTGGAAAAACATATTAACATTATATTAGTATAATATAATATATTAACATTATCAGCATCCTATTTTATTTTTATTTTGTTAAATATTTCCAATTCAATTTTAATGTTTCAGTCTCCTGTCAATGCCTTAGTAAAATATTTGACATCTCTGCATTGAAAGAATCCTTAGTGTAGACCCAGATGTCTGATTTCCTGTCTCTCAGCTGAAGAACAGCCTCAATAAGTTTAGAAGATACCACTCATCAAAAGTTTGGCTAGAGAATGAGTCTCAATGACCATCTATTTACCTCAAATCACAAAAAAAGAAAAGAAAAGCCAATGGTTAAATAAATAGCTACATCAATAAAAATCCCAGATCCTTGAGATACTGAAGTATTTCTCATTGGGATGTTTAAGTTGGATTTTAAGTAAAAGAGGAAGAAAGGAGCAGATTGGGTTGTTTTTAGGAAATCATCAGATTCTTTTAAGAACCCAAAACTTCTCCCTGAAACCACAGCCTAACTTTTTAATAATATCTCAATTGAATGACTGTGAAACATAAACCACTTTCTTCTTCAATAAGTTAAAAAAAACAATATCTCCTAGAGGACAGTGGACTATGATAAAGCTACAGCACATCACAAACAGGAAATGAAGAAATCAAATGAGACTAAAGTATTTCATCATAGAAATGTATGAAGGAAAAAGAATTAGGTGGTTATATGTTGAGAATGAAGAATAATTGATTCATGTGATCTACTAGCACCTTTATAATGTAAAAGAAATTAAGGAAATCCCCTCTCACACTGAGCAGACCACCTGAAAAGGACATAATGAGAAATTAAGGACAAGGGTCACACAGGATGAGTATTTGATGGTCTTTGATATAATCTACTTTATGATGGGACTTTCCCACACCAAGGAAATCATGGATCAATTTGAATAAGGTCTGTTGTATTGCTATTAGACATAATACAGTTAGTAAAATTAATTCACTCAGTAGAGGAAAGCAATCTTGAACCAAAGAGCATTCATCTGACTTCATGTACCAAACAGTTCTGTTGATCTCAAACCCTTTTTTAATTCAACCATCTATTATCATTTGCTCATTGTTTACTCAATATTGATGAAAAGTTCTCTTTCTGGCTCAACCAAGGGTTCTAAGTGCTTCTGTATTGCTTCCTTCCCTGTAAAGGGCTGAAACTCTTGAGTTCATGCATTAAAGTCAGACAACCAAGCACTTAAGGCTAACTACCGATTGGACAATACTCTATTAGCATATGCTTGGAAAATGGCCCACCCTACTATTCTGTGCTGGCTCAATCTGTTAGTGTATACAGAGAATTGGAGGAGGGATTAGAGGGTGGAATAAGATAAGCTAGGGTGACTTCTGGCCAGGAGACAAAGAGGCGAGATGTGGAGATTCCTGTGTCCATTCCTCTCACTTCGACCAAGAATAAAGACCAAGGACTTTTGCTTACCCTGACTCTGGCTGATTCTAAAGTATCCAGGGTGTTAATTCAGTTCTCACAATTGGCGCCCTACATGTGGACCAAGATGTCCACTTTCACTGAAGCCCCAGTGACCAGAAAATTGGGTGAGTATTTTAATAGACAAATAGGGAACTTATTTTGTTAAGGGCTAAACTAGTCACCTTTTCTAGCTGAAATGGGGCAGATGTTAGAAAAAGATTTTCCCCCACCGCCACCCCCAACCCCACCCTAAAGGAGATCTACAGGAAGCATACTCAGATTGATAAAGAGACAGGGTTTATTTTAACTTGGGAGCAGATTGATGGATTCCTGGATACATTAGAATGTACATCCCCTTGGTTCTTCAGTGAAAAAGATATAAGGGCAGATAATTGGAAACTAGTAGGAGATCAACTATGTGAATATTATAATGATAGTGGTTCTGATTCAATTTCTAAAGAAACATTCTATATATACAACATAAAACAATTGGCCTCAAAGAATCCTGCAAATTATAGAAAAAAGAAAAGTTTTCAGAAGAGCCAGATGAGGAAGAGTGAGGAAAAAGAGGAAGACAAAGGACAGATTAATGACCATATTGCCAGAGGGCATGAGGACTTAAATAAGATTCAAGGATGTGGTGATTCTCCTTCTCACAAAGCAGCTTCAACCCTGCATACAGAGCAGATAATTGGCATGCCCCCATCAACTCCACCTTCTGGGATAGAGAGAGGAAGAGTAGTGGGAGGGGCAGTGATACCACCAGCACCTCCCCCCCAGCAATCACCCCCTCCTATGAGTAGATTGCACAAGGCAGTACTTAAAGCCACAGATAAAGGGAAGGAAATAGCTGATTTGAAACTAGGAATGTATCCTGTGATTCAAAAGTTTAACTCTTCAGGTCAAGAAAGTAGAAGATATACTCCTTTTGATATAGAAATCCTCAAAGACCTGAAAAAGACTTGTACTCTTTATGGGGTTACATCAGCTTATGTTAAGATGTTATTACAGAATTTGGCTTATGAAGTCTTAACCCCTAGTGACTGGAAATCTATAGCAAGACATGCTTAGAACTAGACAAAACTTATGGCTTTCTGAATATAGTGAGCTCGGTAGGATACAAGCCCAACAAAATAGGCATAGTGGAGTTCATACTCCAATCACCTATGACCAACTAACAGGTGTAGGTTCTTATGCAGAAATTTCAGTGCAGATTAATTACTCCATAACAGCATATGAGCAAATTGTTGCTGCTGCTATTAAAACATGAGCTTTTCTTCCCAATAAAAACAACAAGGGTGAGGCCTTCACAAAAATTGCACAGGGGACAAATGAACCCTTTGCTGATTTTGTGAGACATTTACAGATAGCTATCATATGAACTAATGGTGAAAATGCAGTAACAATAATTTTGATAAGGCAACTTGCTAAAGAAATGCTAATGAGGTTTGTAGAAGAATTATACTAGGACTACACAAGGATGCTCCTTTAGAGGAGATCATAAGATGCTGTGCCACAGTGGGCACAAATGCCTTTTATATCCAGGCTATGATGCAGACTTGCCAAGATCCCAACATAGAAAGTCAGGGTCCTTTTGGCAAGGGACTTCCAGAGAGACTTGTCAATGCTTTCAATGTAGTAAAGTAGGGCATCTGAAAGCTCAATGTTGGCATAGAGACAGAATGAGAAAATAGAATGGGAGAACAAGACCCAGAACCCCATATCCAAAATGCAACAGAGGCTTCCATTGGACCTCAGAATGTAGACTGATTCAGGGAAACAGGATGAGGGGCCCAAGCCCAGGGCCCCAGGCAAAAAACACTTGGGGCATGATGGCAGCCAATGCTACACCCACAGTGTGCTTAGAAGTCCAGTACCCAGACATGACCAATCAGCCAGGAAGCCATCTGATGGAAGAAAGGGATTATAATTGCGGAGAATAGAATTGTATGCAACTGGAACAACTGAGAGACCCCCTACAGAGGTGGAATCCATTCCTCTCCAGCCTATGGATCCCTTGCCTCCAGGCACAGTAGGCTTGACCATTTCCCCTCTTGAGAGTACTTACAAAACAGTGTCCATCCATACACTGATGTGGGATACTGGGGAATATATAGATAATATCCCAGTCACTAATACAGGTAGACAATATGTGACTTATCACCCAGGAGAAGTAGTAGCATCAGGTTTACTGATATAGACACCTAATAAGCAATCTGGTGATAGTCGCCCAGATTCTGACTCCAAGCAACAAAATCTAGGAATATACTGGACAGCAGCTGTGACTGCTGACCAACCTATGCTCAACTATCTATATAAATGGCATACCATTAGAAGGATTGGTAGACACTGGTGAAGATCATATAGTCATTAGAGGTGCCAACTGGCCCAGTCACTGGCCAAAGATTAAGGCCAGACACCTACATGTCTGGAATAGGAGAATCAGTAGCAGCTGAAATTAGTGCTACCCCTTTGAGATGGACTTTTGAAGGCAAAACAGGAGTTTTTACTGCTTTTATAGTTGAAAAAATCCCCATCAACCTGTGGGGAAGAGACATTTTACAATAATTAGGATTAAAAATGAGTACTTTGGTTTTTTAGGCAGGGCTGCTGCTGAAGGCCTGCCAACACTTTCACCTGTTCCTATCCAAAGGAAAACTGATACACCAGTGTGGATAGAACAATGGCCCTTAGGTAGCAATAAAATTCAGGCCTTATTAGATATAGTACAGGAGCAACTTGACCAAGGACACTTACAACCTTCTCTAAGTCCTTGGAATTCCCCAGTATATGTTGTAAGAAAGAAATCTGGAAAATGGAGGATATTGACTGATTTAAGAAAGGTAAATGAACAGATGGAAACTACGGGAACTCTTCAGCCTTGACTTCCATTTCTTACTCAATTGCCTAGAGAATGGCCTTTTTGAGTTATAGACATTAAGGATTGTTTCTATTCCTCTATCCCTCTAGATAAGGAGTATATGAAAAGATTTGTATTTTCAGTGCCCAGCGTTAACTTAGCTGAGCCTTATAAAAGATATAAATGGACAGTTTTGCCACAGGGAATGAAAAACAGCCCTACTATGTGTCAAATGTATGTTGCTGCTGCTCTTACTCCAGTAAGAAAAGCATTTACAAAAGTTATATTATTACATTACATGGATGATATATTGGGATATGTACCTGAGGAACAAATGTTAGAAGCATGTCTACAAAAGACCATGGAAACACTAAGATACTACAAATTGCACATAGCTCCAGAAAAAATTCAAAGACATGCTCTTTTTCAATATTTAGGATAAGAAGTATATCCTAAGGTGCTCCTAGTACAAAAACTTTCCTTAAGAACCGAGAAGCTAAACACCTTAAATGACTTTCAGAAATTTATAGGAGATATTCAATGGCTGCAACCAGTGTTAGGCCTGACTACCTATCATTTGGAACTGTTATATGACATTTTAGGGGAGACAGTACTTTAAACTCACCACATCAACTTACAAAAGAAGCTCAAGAGGCTTTGAGAGAAGTTGAACTGGCTTTATGCAATGTGGTTGAAAGAGTCACTCAAAAACCCTTGGAAATATCAGTTTTTGCTACACAAGAGGCACCCACAGCAGTCCTTCATCAAGGAGACAGTGTGACAGAGTGGGTGAACCTCCTAGCACAACCAGAACAAAGCCTTACTCCTTATCCAGTGCTTGTGGCTAGAATTTTATTAAAGGCCATTAAGCGAGCAGTACAATTATCTGGGATAAAACCTGACAAGATATACACCTTTTATACTAATGCACAAATTAATGTGTGCTGTGAAACCATCCCAGAGTGGCAAACTTTATTAGTTACGGCTCCAAATTTTACACATGGGTCTCCATTAAAGATAAACAGACTATTGCATAATTGGCAATGGATTCTTGAAGAAAAAGTTTCTAAAGTTCCTCTTAAAGGACCAACTATCTTTACAGATGCATCCAAACATAATATTTGTGCTGTATTCTCTAATGACTTAACTATAAAGAGAATAGTTTTCTCTTTTCAGTCTACTCAGCAGAATGAATTGTATGCAATCATTCTAGTTCTTACTTATTATCCAGAAGATATAAATATAATATCTGATTTGGCCTATTCAGTAGGTGTGGTACAAAGAATTGCCACAGCCCAAATAAAATTTGTAACCTCTAATATATATCAGCTCTTTAAGGAACTTCAAGAGCAAGTGACAGAGCATCCAGGTAAGATTTATATCTTCCATGTCCACTCTCATAGTGGACTTCCAAGTCCTATTTTTGATAGTAATTCAAAGGCAGATAGCCTTCTAACTATGTTGGCCAATACTCCTTTTATTTCAAGAAGCCCAAGAATCTCATTTTAAATATCATCAGGCTGCTCAAGCTTTACATTTACAATTTGGAATAAAAAGAGAGAAAGCTAGGAGCATAGCAAAAGTCTGTACAGCTTGCCTTCCTTTCCATGCTCCTATTCTGCCTCCAGGGAAGAACTCTCATGGTTTGAGACCCAATGAAATTTGACAAATGGATGTGACCCATTGTAAATCTTTTGGTTGTTTGTCTTTTATCCTTGTTGTGGTAATCACCTTTTCAGGATTCACTTTTGCAATACTAGCAACAAAAGAGACAACCCAAGTGGTCACTGAATTCCTTATCCAAGCATTTGCAATTATGGGTGTGCCACAAGCAATAAAAACAGATAATGGACCTACATATACTTTTTTACTTTATATACTTTATATACTTAAATACTTTATGTAAACTTTTACTTTATATACTTTAATGGACCTGCATAAACATTTTGCACACATTTGTGCATATATAAGATTTTATACACCACTGGCATACTCTTTAATCCTCAAGGACAGGCAATAATAGAGAGGAGAGAAACAGAGACATTAAGATGCTCCTCCAAAAACGAAAGAAAGGGAGAGCCACAGGTAACCCTAGAGAATTCCTAAATCTAGCTCTTTATACTATTAACTTCTTGATTTTTGACAAAGATGCACTGACTCCGGCAGACAGGTTTTATAACCCATGAGAAGGGCAGTCTCCAATGCAAGCAGCTCCACTATCTTTAGATAATCTCCAGGTGATGTGGAGAGACCCAGAAAGTGATGAATGGAAGGGACCAGATAGGTTAACTGCTTGGGGGAGAGAGTTTGCTTGTGTCTCTACAGATGGAGAAGGAATCAGATAGGTGCCAATGAACTGTTTTCACCTTGTCCATCAGAAAGAAATGGAGCAGACCCTTGAAACGAAGGAGAAGATCCAAGAAACATCAGGTGGCTCCGTTGCTGACTGTGCCCACCACTGAAGGAGCATGGCAGTTATGGTGTTTGACTCATGGACATCAAAAATTGTTGGACTTCAAAACCCTCAGGAATCATTGGATTCTCTGAGACATGATAAGATTGTTGTAGGACTTCAAAACCATCAAGAATCATTGGATTCTCAGAGAGATGATAAAACTGCTGTAGGATTTGAAAACCCTCAGGAATCCCTGGATTCGCTAAGACATGATAAAACTGTTGTAGGACTTGAAAGCCCTCAGGAATTATTGGATTTTCTGAGAAATGATAAGACTGTTGCAGGACTTCAAAATTTGCTGAAATCATTGGATTCCCTAACACATAAAAAGACTGCTGCAGGACTTCAAAAACTTGTGGGGATCATTGGATTCCCTGACATGTGAAGCAATGGACAATAGATTGGTTTGGGATTATCTCTTGGCTGCTGAAGAAGGCGTATGTGTGACTGTTGTTTACATACCCTCCTTCTAGGGACTTCTGGAAATCTTTTACAACATCATGTTGATTTATATTGTTTGTTATATCACTACTTGCATGTACAATTCATATTTGTTACACCACATTGAGCCTGCACTGGCTGTGGAGAGAGTCATCATTAATAGCCTGTGCATTATTGCTATGTGCTTATGTAATATCTCCCATGCTGATGGGTTTGTGCATAACTGTTTCTAATAAGACCCTTCAGCCCAGAAACCCACTAGCAATCCCCACTTCCCTTTGGTGCTTTTCATCTCCCTTCCTGAGAAGTCAGGGGTGGCGTGACCACCTGTGTTCTAAAACAAAAGAAACCAGGAGATGTAATAGGTTGAAGCGCTTGAGTTTATGCACTGAGATTGGACAACCAAGCACTTAAGGCTAACTACCAATTGGACAATACTCTATTAGCATATGCTTGGAAAATGGCCCGCCCCACTATTCTGTGCTGGCTCAATCTATTGGTGTATATAGAGAATTGGAGGAGGGATTAGAGGGTGGAGTAAGATAAGCTAGGGTGACTTCTGGCCAGGAGATGAAGAGGAGAGGTGTGGAAATCTCTGTGTCCTTTCCTCTCATTTCGACCAAGAATAAAGACCAAGGACTTTTGCTTATCCTGACTCCAACTGATTCTAAAGTATCTAGAGTGATAACTCAGTCCTCACACTTCCCCTCAGCTAAATATCTTAGTGAAGGTCACAAATTTATAGAATTTTCCAGTTGAAAAGGATTTTCATGGCCATCTCAATTAGCCTATACTCAAAAAAAAAAAAAAAAAAAAAGGAACTTTACTACACTATATCTGATAAGAGGTTTTACAGCCCCTGACTGAAAGGAAGTCAGATCCAAAAGAGAAAATCCACCAAAGCTTATTTCACTTTTGGATAGTTCTTATTATTAAGAAGTTTTTCCTTTTAATGAATGTGAATTTTCTCCTTTGAAGCTTTTAGACTCTAGGACCACACAGAATAAGACTAATTCCTCAACCATACTATATCCCTTCTGATACTAGAAGACAACCAACATCTTCCCAGTTCTTCTTAAAATATCACCAGTTCTTTCAACTAATCCCAACATGATCCATAACAAAGCCCTTTACTATCATGCTTTCCCTTCTTTGGGTTGTCTCCATCAACACACAAAGTATTTTACAGTCACTAAAGGAAATTAAATGGTTTCCCCAAAATCACCAAAACCTGTTAGACCATCACAAATTCATGCTAGTTTGTGTTCAATGTACATACCTGCTCAGAAATCCTTTTATTCATCTCAAATGCCTATCAAATTCCCTTTAAGTGTTCCTAATCTTTCCCATGATCCTTAAACTTCTTGTATTACTATCAGTAGTTAAACCCATTTTTCTGAATTATGACCCTTAGATGTACTTTCTCTTAACTTTCCTTTTCATCTTAAAATTTCTCTTTACTTTCTCACTCACTTCCTCTTTCCTTCCATTCCATCCTTAAGGAGAAAGTGCTTCTCCCTTTTTGCCAAGATCAAATTCTTTTCCATCATCTAAATACCAAACCCCCTCATCTTCCCTGAGACTTTGTTCCATCAATTACTCCTTTTTTTCTCACATCTTCAGTGTCTCCCTCCAAAATAATTCTTTGCCCTCTGTTTACGAACAAAATTAGGCCACTAAACCAAACTCATTATCTTCCCCACAAACCATCTATTCTTCCTAATTTTATTGTTGTTCAGTAGTTCCATTGTACCTGATTCTTCATGATGCCATAGACCTTACTGTCCATGGAGTTTTCTTGGCAAAGATATTGAAATGGTTTGTCATTTCCTTTTCCAATGGATTAAATTAAACAGAATTATTAAATGTCCAAGACCACATAGTAAGTGTCTGAGGCCAAATTTCAAATCAGGTCTTCCTTACTCTTGACCCAGCACTGTATCCACTGAACCACTTAGTTGCTCCCTTCCTAATTAGCTTGTCTTTGAAAGAAAAGTTTTCTCCCCATAATTAATTGCTTATACCTCTTAGGCACTTATATGCCTGTGTAAGTCATTTATGTGTATATCTTCCTAATAGACCATAAGTTTCTTGATAGCAGAGTTTATTTTATAAATTTTATAATCTCTATCAAGACAATATTCTATGAATAATACATCTCTATTAAGTGTTGGTAGAACACTTAGTCATTATTTGAGCCCATCTATAACTTACATTCAAAAGAAACCAGAGAAATCATTTCATGAAATATTTCTTCTTTACTATTGCAGTGTTCATGAAAAACATTTTTCAGAAGACCACCAATAAGATAACTGTAGTTTATATGCTGGTTTTTGTTATGAGATGAAAATATTTTTTAAAATCCTTCAAAGAATTCAGTAAGATCCTTCAAATTTATCCAACAGTGTACTTGAATACCTACTGATTTCATAACAAGGAATAACACAGTGTGAGACAAAGAAAACTATATTGGAAAATAAATTTGATAAGAAAAAAAAATAAAGCTCAAGAAGAGAGGTGTTAATAATGGTAGGCACTAAAATAACACAACAAAAAGTGAAACTGATTCTATTTTAACAGACAGGAAATGACTGATTTCCAATGAGGGAATCATTCTTTTGTACATTGTTAGACCATTGATTTGTTATGGCAAAGTTCAAAATCAGTACCACATTAGAACAAAGCATAAAAATGAGAAGATATGACATGCCATTGAAGCAATTTGAAGCTGACCTGTTTAAACAAATTGATGATACCAAAAAATAGAAATAGATAAAAGAATTTATATTGATACAAACTATTATGATTTTCCAAAGAATTTTAATGATACAAATTAATTGCCGCAAGAGGGAGATTAAAAGAACTTAGAAATGGCTTTAAACAGCAATTATTTTGTCTTCTTGCCAAGAGGAGAAATATAACATCCAAGCATCAAAACAGTTTGAAACATAAACTCATCTGTAAATATTTGGAACATTATGAATATACTTCACAAAATGGTAAGAAGCAGTAGAGAGAAAAACATTTTCAGAAAAATCAGAAATAAGCCGGCTCGTTACAAGAACAAAACTGGAATCTCACAAATAAAAAGAAAGAGAGAAAGAGAGAGAGAGAGAGAGAGAGAGAGAGAGAGAGAGAGAGAGAGAGAGAGAAAGCGATGTCAAGTTTTCTAAAACAAATTATTTTCTCAATCAGTGACAGTGAAATTACCACATTCAGATTCTAACATCACACTCTCAGTGTGATGCATAAGGAATTATAAACAGTACTAAGGGAAATAAGGGGTAGCTAAATGGCACAGTGAATAGAACACTCAGCCTAGAATCAGGTACTTCCCAAGTCCAAATATGGCCTCAAATATTTATTAGCTAGATCACACTGAGCAGTCACTTAACCTTCTTTTCCTCAATTCATCTGTAAAATGAGCTGGAGAAGGAAACAGCAAATTACTAATATTTTTGCTAAGAAAATCCTACATAGGGTCACAAAGAGTTAGGTATAATTGAAAAAGATTGAAAAAAGAGTGAAAAATAAAACTAGGGAATAACAGCTACAAACAGACCAAGTACATACAAAAGTAGTCCATAGTAGAGGGGAGAGGAATTTAAAAGCCTCAAGGGATAGATTTTCAAAATATCTGAAAAAAACAACAAATATTTTGAAAAATCATGGACTTTATTATTACCAAGAAAAATTTAGAGAAAAAAATCAATAACTATGGCCTCATATGATGATATTACACTGACTGCATACTCAACACTGCAGAAACTCTAAAATCACTTGAAAGTTTGATCTAACCAAAAAAAAAAAAAATGCCTAGTATTCAGAAAATAGTCAGCAGTTATACAGTGTGTATAATCAACTAGACCCAGAATTAAATAATAAAATAATAAAAGTCAGGGGACAATTTGTATTTGTATATCTGTGTGGTGATTTTTAAGAATCCAAACTTCTTTCTGAAATGAAATTCCATGTTCCTAATATCAATATTTTTCTGATAATTATGTATTCCTATGAATAATTGACTATTAGTTACTAAAAATTTTTAGTTTCATATCACTTAAAGCAGGGCTTCTTAAACTTTTTCCACTTATGACTCCTTTTCACCCAAGAAATGTTTGCATGACTTCAAGTATATAGGTTTATAAAATAGGTATACAAATCAAACATTTGCTGATAATAAATCATAATTTTGCAATCCCTACATTCAGTTACAGAAATCCATATAAGGTTACAACCCATGGTTTAAGAAGCTAGGCTCTAAAGGAAAATTAAGAGATGCATGGTATGTATGAGTATATTGGGGAAACTACAATCAAAAGTTTCACATGAGTAGCTTTGTAAAAGATAAAATACGAAAGGCATAACTAGAAAAAATATAATGTAGCAAAAGTAAAGATTAAACAATGAACATCCAGCATGTTCCATTAGTATAGATGCAATCTCAAAAGAAAAGCTCTCAGTAGATTGGATAGGCCCTCTCCCCAATTCTATGAAACGTGAACATGAAAAGGAATGGAGATGGATAAGAATCTTATAGAAATAAAAAATCAATGGGTTGCAGTTTGCTTTGTTAAAGAGAATTCCCTTTTCCCCATGAATAAGATCATAGATCCATTGAAATATTTAATTATTTTCCATGATACATGAAATATTTAATTATTTTCCAACATCCTTGAAGGCCAAGATCTTGATTTGTACATTTTTGTATAATATCCTTCTCTCACTAAATGTCTAGTACAATGTCTTACATGTAGTTAGTGTTCAATAGACATTTGTTAAATGAATGAATAGTTGTTGAAGGAACCTAGGAAATAGCTCTCATTTCAAGGTTCCTTAATCTTTTTTTTTAGTCACAGGATCCATTGGGAAGTCTGGTGATGCCTGTGGACCTCTTCTCAGAATAGCATTTTAAAATGCATAAAATAAAATACACAGGAATACAAATAAAATAAATTATAGTAAACTAAAGTTTTAATTTTTTTCTCATCCAAGTTTATAGAGATCCATTCATTCATTGTTTGTCTTTCCTTCTCAAAGATGTTTCCATACATCCCATGGGGTTAAGAACCCCTATTTTATGTCCATAAATGAATGCCAGCATCTAAAACCACATAAAATATAAAAATAAACATTCAATTCCATTGGATACATCAAAAATATTCCCTGTATCCCTATTTAAGGCTTATTTTTCTCATGGAGAATACAGTCTTTTCAGACAAATATGGGAAACATCAAAAGGCCAACACACAGAAGGAGGGTCCATATGTCTGGGGGATCCAGAGACTGGGGCTTTCCTTTCTGTAGGAAGGGAAATGGACAAATCCTGAGAATACAAGGAGGAGGGAAGTATGAGCAGCACTCACTCATGAGAGTCAGCATCTGACTGTTCCCACTAGAGAATACAGGAGACTTTATAAGCAGTCCCTTCCATGGCTTGCCAGGAGAACAGAGCCCTTTATTTCAACTAGCAGTTTATTCTGTGAATTTTCTTGGGGCAAAGGAGGATATCCTTTTTCCTCATTTGTATTGTTTCATGATAAAATAACAGCCTTGTCAAAACATCTAAATACTGTAGTGATATATACTTTAGAAAACAGAGAGATAGATATGGAAGAATTTCTAAAGAATTATCCTGGATATAAATCTGGCTGCTAGAGTTACTAACAAAAATAGCACTGTTCTCACTGTAAAAACAAAAAACAAAACTGTAAGTTGCTCACTTTAGGTGGAAAATAACAAATAATCCCATCTACAGGGCAAGGATCAAAATAATCTAGTTTAGCATCTAAAGGATTGGTTATTATTGTTATTCCAGTGTCTGCTGGGCTTATTACTATATTAAGTACATATCTTAGAACCCCTTTAGTGCAATATGTTTATTGTGATGTTCACCCATCATTCAGGACTCTCACATTAGGTTTTCTAAAAAATCATTTTTTTGGTTGATGAGTTGTTCAGAACTATTTGTGTGTGTGTGTGTGTGTGTGTGTGTGTGTGTGTGTGTGTGTGTTGGGGGTGGGGAAAAGTAAAGGAGGATGTTGTTGAAAGGCAGGGGAGAGAACCTAGACAAAAAAGAAACTCAAAGAAATAGCTTTCCCTCATCTGTTATGTTTTTCTTTCTCCACAGCATTTAAATTCTTTGATTCTATCCCTCCTGTTTCAAAGCCCAAAAGAACTATATTCATAATATGTTGGAGATAATTGAGAAAATATAAATAACCAGTTCTGAGACTGAAAAAGAAGTTGTTTTACATTTTTTTAAATAAGTTTTTATGAAATTCTCTGTTTTTTACACTATCAAAATTTTTTTCCAGTTATCTCTCTCCTTCCCAGAAAGCCATCCCATATAACAAATTATATTTCATTCTATGTTTTAACAGGAATTATTTCTAGATTTCCTATAATAGCCATCCTGAGTTCATTTGCATCAGAGTTTTTTCTTAAATGCCTTTTTTTTCTTATTTTTTCTCTAGTGCTGTAAACCATGAATCTCAAATATGAAAATGGCTTGCCATAAATAATTAGCCTCTGATACAATTCTTTGAAGTTTCCCTTTAAGCCCACTTAGTAAAGTTTTCTATCTTCTCCCCTGAATGATACAAATTTCAGTTATCCAAGCTAAATGACATTATCATTATCTTTCACTCAGGATTGAGAATTTGAGTGATGATCATGAATATTGTCTAAAACAACAGAGCTATATGAATTATTAACTAAGAATACACAATAGCTAAGTTTTAAGTGTTTTTTTTTTTAATAAAGCAACAAAAGAACCTAAGAAATTTTGATGGGTAAAACAATACACTTGAAAACTTACACAGGATACAGTTGAAAGTAGAAGTCTTGGGACCCATCTGGATTTTTTGTTGTTGTTTCTTTTTTTTTTCCTAAAAAACTGCCAATTAAATGAATTTTAAATTCAACCTGGGTATTTTTGCTTCAAACAAGACTATTTTAGCAATTTGAAGAGAAGAGGGGTTTTTAAACAGAAATTCTCCCCTGCTGTGCATTGATCAGCTATTGATTAGGGAAAGGGGGGGTGTTAAATTAAATCATCAATGCCAAATAATAGACCTTCAGGGTGAAGGAACTGAACACATTTGTTATATGGAAAGTAAAGCCAATCTTTTGTGGTAAAACCAAAAAGCCCTGGTCACCCTTGAGGAAAAGAAATGTTAATTGAAAAATTCCTTAAATAGGTAAAGACTCTGAAGTCTGCTTTACATAAAAGGTATGAAATCACAATCAGAGGATAGGAAAAAAAGGACCCTGCAGTTCAAGTGGGAGTTTTCTCTCTAATGGTGCTGATTAATTTCCCATTCATGGATGACATGGATTGATGGAAACGAGTCTTTTCATAGAAAGGACAAATGACAACTGGACCTGTGTGCACAGGGGAAGTTTGAATTAATTGGCTCCTTGACACAGAAAGTTAAGACAAAGGAACTTCCTATTGGATGCAAAGGTTTAGCTAAAATCTAACAAGAAAGTAAACCAGAAGATTTATTTAAATATCAAAAGTATGAGCACTTTCTATCTTATTCATAAACTTTAAAAAGTATTTCATTTCCCAAATTACCATGATAATAATGGAAAATCAAAGCTAAATTAAGTCTTATAAAATACCTTTTATCAAAACATCTCAAAATAATTCATAAATACATTCAGTCTCATAATGACCCTAAGGAATAGGTTATTTTAAAATATTATATCCCTTATTATATGGATTAAAAAAAAACTAAGGGAGAAAGTTTATCTTTGCCAGGTCACATGCTAAAGTGGGCAATAGTAGTGCTAGGATAGAAGATAGATTTTGATTCTTGCTATGTCTTCCCAATCTGGTGTTTAAATGGAGAAAATAAAAGTATGTGGAAAAGAGAAGAGCAAGGAAGGGGAAGAATGAAGAGTTTACTGAAGCCACTACTAGACATTTACCTCAAGGAGGTTGAAGACAGAAGAATGAGTCCTATACCAAAAAAAAAAAAAAAAAAAGATGAGGGGTGCGGGGAGAGGAAGGAATGCAATCTTTACAGCAGCATTTTTGAGGTAGCAAAGAACTAATAAGAAATTAAGTGGCCATTGATTGCAAAATTGCTGAATAAACTATGATACAAATGAAATAGAATTTATTCTATCAGAAGAAATAACAAATATGTAAAGAAATTTAGGAAGACATGAATTAATGAAAAGCAGAACCAGAAGACCAATTTACATAGTAACTAGTTTCTCCTCTTAGATCTACCCAAATTCAGTTTTCACTATATAGGCACAGTCAGTAAGTCTAGCATTCTATCCACAATTTTCAATATATTGAGTCAGATTTCCCTAAAGATAACAGAGAATCCAGACCAATAATAAAAGACTGAAGGACATATTCTGCCAAATTTCTAAGTCACATTGGAGCCAGTGATCATCCCACATGCTTCAGAGCTTTAAGAAAAGCCTAAAGTAATGTGTGGCTATGTGTTTCAAAGTTATTATTCTTCACTAAACATATATATATATATATATAATCAACTCCCTTTTACTTAATACTGTATATACTTAATATTTTAATAAATCAATGAATAAGGTGTAAAATAGGTCATAGCATAATCTCTCAAATATCAATTGATAATTAAAAACATATTTATCATTATCAACTAAGCCAATAATCTCTAAAAATAGTACCTCAAGAAATCTCCTCTATCTTCCAAACAATAAATATTTGCTCTCTCTCTCTCTATATATATATATATGTATATATAAAACATCTGTTCAATTAAATCCAAATGAAATACACATTTGGGAATCTTAATTTAAGCTAAAATATCTCATTCCATAAAAAGGAAGAATGATATCTAAACAATGAATTCTTCTCAGGCATCTTAACCTTCAGTCATTTAGTAAGTAGAATTAAAGGGGTAAATGATTGTCTATTTTGGATAACAGAGTTTTTTCTTATTATGGACTCATGATAGAAACCTAACAGAAGTAATGGGACCTTACAGAAGGAACTCATAAATAATGTTTCAGCCTAATCATCTATGAGAGAAATAGTAGTCATTTACATAGTCAGACTAGCAGGGGGAAAAAATCATAGGAAAAATAATCCCAATGATGTAGTCAATTAATGGCCCTTCCATTTTAATGTTCTATTTCAAACAAAACCAATGCCCTTATTGTGAAATGCTGTATAATATGTAAAATTCCCTCCTCACCTCATCAACTTGTCAAATTCTGCAATGAAACATCAGCCTGATAGTCCTAAAGAACTACAATCTAGTCAACCTATTAGCTAACATTGCCCTAGTCTTTCTTACTCGTGCATACTCACCCATGAACTTATTGGAAAGTTACTCATTTAAATATCTCTTAGAATACCTAGTAGGTTGGAATATGAAGGAGAAATTCAATTGAAAATATAGTAGAATCCCCTCAAAGCAGGTTGATTGGGAGAAATGAATGTATAATTCACTGTGGAGATTTGTTAGAAATTAGTCTCCAATATCTCATTGAATGATAGAAGTGATCATGGGCCTTTGAAGACTATGCCAGCAGAAAACACAGTCTTATAATTTCTTTCAAGCTATAAAATCTTTAAGTATTAGTTTGGAGACAGATTACATGTCTATTTTCCCAAGACAGTCCTACCTAACTACAGAGAGTTTCCTGACCAGAAAGTTGGTCACCAAATGATGAATAGTTTTTGACCATAACAACTCATGAAAGCAGAATGACAAAAAAAGGGGGAGGTATTAAAAATTATAAAATTCTTACATTTTTATAAGCATTTATCTTGAATTTTTTTCTGTATTCCTAATACATTCCAGAAAGAACTAAATATAAACTAGCAGGCTAGTTATAAATAAAACCTGAAGGCATACATTACTGACTATTTATCTGACTGAAAAAGGAGATGAATTCTTTTATAGCAAGAATGAAAAATAAATGAATAATCCTCATGGTACATTGTTACCACCAAGATTCTAAGAAAGAATAAGAGAAAGATCTCCATTACATTGGGGTAGCTCCTCCAAGGAGAATTTATGGGAAAATATAAACAAGAATCACACAAGATAAGAGATTATAAAGATATGACAGAGGAGTTACAAATTGTATAAGTTGATAATAGAGTCATAACAAATGCTTAAGAACTATACAATCACCAATTCAGTAGATTATTCTAAAGCACATCCTAGCTCATTTATTAGGGAGTCTAACATAGTAGAATAAACCCTCAGCTTAAGAAGACTTGCTTTATCCAACCATTCTGGAGAGCAATTTGGAATCATTCATGCCCAAAAGGCTATCAAACTGACTACCCTTTGATCCAGCAGTGTCTCTATTGGGTCTGTATCCCAAAGAGATCATAAAAAGAGAGAAGCTCTTTTTGTAGTAGCAAGGAACTGGAAACTGAGTGGATGCTCTTCAGTTGGGATATAGCTGAATAAGTCATTGTATATGAATGTAATGAAATATTATTTTTCTATAAGAAATGATGAGCAGATTGATTTCAGAAAAACTTGAAAAGACTTACATGAACTGATGCTAAGTGAAGTTTGTAGAATCAAGAGAACATTGTACACAGTAACAACAAGATCGACTCTGATGGACTTGGCTCTTTTCAGCAATAAGGAGATTCAAGGCAATTCCAATAGATTCGTCCTGGAAAGAGCCATCCACATCCAGAGAGAACTATAAAGACTGAATGTACATCAAAGCACAGTATTTTTACCTTTTAAAAAAGACCTATTTCAAGTTTTAGCTTTTCCACTTGCTAGCTATGTATAAATAGGTAAGTCATTTAGTTTCTCTGAACTTTTATCACCTCATCTGAAAGATGGAGATGATAATTTTCACTACTTATCTCACACAGTTGAGTAAGGATCAAATGAGGTAATGTTTAACAGTATTTTGTAACTATAAAGTCCTTTGTAAACATAAGCTATTATTATTTATTATTGTTGTTTTTAGGTTATGATGATTAAGAGCTACATCAGTCTCACAAATAAATACAGGGTATTTACTTTGGGTAATAAAGTGAACATTTGGGTGTGGTCATTTATAAAGTAATATTTCCAAATTTTCAAAAATAGCACTGTCACTTCATACAAATGGTAAGAATGAACCAGAGAAGGAAAAATTAATGAAATTTAGGCAGAGAGAAGGGGGGGAAAGAAATGAAAAAATAAAAAGGAAAAAAGTAGAGGTCATACTATATAGAAAGAATAGAAAAGTAATCTTTGTATACAGGCTATTTGGAACAACTCTCAAAACACAATCATTTACTGTAGAAATGTCCCAGAATCACAGAGCCAGTGTAAAACATGGTCTTTTTATTATTGCTGTTCAATTGTCTGGTTACATCTAACTCTTCATACCTCAAGGACTATAGCACAGCAGATCTTTCTGTCCTCTACTGTCTCTCAAAGTCTCTCCAAGTTCATGTTTGTTGTGATAAAGTGGTTTAAATTTTCATGGAGAAATAGCTATTATATTACTTTTGATGCTTTAGTCCATTTTGAAGAATCTTAGATCTTCCCTAGGCTGTTCCCAGAAGATAGACCAACCTCTCACTGCAAAAAAGAATGAAACCTTCAATTTACTTTCAAGTTAAGAAGACGTTCCAGTTGTCATATGAATTCCTAGCACATTATTTGTCCAAGTGTATGTGTCCCTTAAAAATAAAAGACAAACCAGAACACTGCAATTCAGCAATGATGGGAAAACCATCAGTGTTACAGAAAGAGCTAACAGGTTCATGAAAGATATTTAAGTCTTTAGGATGGGGAAGTGGCAGTGAGTAATAAGAGAGTGCAAAAGGATAGAGTAGCTGCATAGACATTATCTGTTCTCTAAAGTTCAAAGGGCCCCAAGTTCTCACAAATTTCCTTCTTTCTCAAAGAAGAAGACCTTTTTTTTTTAACATTCTAATCTTCATTTCATACTTTTTAAATGGATTTTTGAATTAAAGGGTTACTAGTATAGACTCTCCAAATAGCATTATTTTTTAGTATGTCAGCCAGAGGAAGAAACTGTCTTCCCATATCCAAACTAATGGTTCTAAGCACCAAGAATCCCTGAGGCCCATCAGAACTCCAATCACAGACCTCCAGAGTTTTCTCCATTTTGTCTATATGGTTAACTAAAACCATCTTTGTTCTTTTTTTGCACACTGACAAAATGTTGTTATGAAAATTAAAGAATAAAAATTAATAAGAAATGCTATTATTTTTAATTGGCCATAGTGATGTCATAACCATTAGGGATAATGACTTTAATCCCAATTCAGAAAACATTTGAGGAAGTAGCTCACATTTATATAGTGTTTAAATGTTTGCAACCACCATGACTCATTTTTCATGTTAAGGTATTGACTAAGAGACATTTATTGTCAACACACATACACATATATCACTTTCAAGTCCACACATGTGAACTAAAACATATTCAAATGAACACATGCCCTAAGACATGCAGGTACATATACTCAAGTATATATTTGTCAAAAATGGATATCTTTTTGCTAATTGGTTATTTTTAGTCCACTGACTACAGAGAGAGAAATATAAATCCAATCTGCTGCTATTTCTCTTCCATCTTGTCTTTTTCTTCTTCCTCTTTGTCCTCCTCCAAAAAAGAAAGAAATTCATTTTTAAAAAATGAAATTTCCCCAAGGTCATGCAGAATTTTGCTGCCATTCTTCATCTATTGACCTTTCTGTAAGGAAGCCTTATCATTTATGAGTATTTCCTTCCTGGTCAGTGATGATGCTATAAATATGGAAAGATGAGCTAAAGCTCCTTGGCAGTAACTGGAAGATGAAAGGTGACAAAATCCTTTTTTGAGTCCATAATAACAAAAAAGAATGAGCATTTGTCTAGTAAGTGAAAACAACCAACTTGGCACAATAGGGTGATAGATAATGTAACAAACCAAACATATGAGGCTTTTAAAATTTTCACATTTGGAATCCGCCAACTCCAATTATTTAAACACAAATTGAATTAACAAAATATTCAACATATGTTCTCCTTAAACTCTGCTAAATCTGATGGGACATCTAAAAGCTGATCTACGAGGTCAGGCTGCTGAAATAGAGGGGCAGGCAGGGGTGACAGGACTTGTGAAGGGATGGGAGTTGTGGGGGTGGGGGAGAAGGGTGACTAAGTAAGTAAAACATAACCGGGAGGTGGTCGGTTTAATGCTGTGTTAGAGGCCTGAACTTTCAATTCCCCAAAGGGAAGGATGATTAATGCTACTACCAAATGTATGCCTATACCTGACCCTGATCTCATCAAATCCTGCTGCCACCATCTGCTGTTTTTAATTCCTCTGCAATATTTGTATTTGCTACCTCCCTCCAACAAAGGGTGGGGGTTGGGGGGGAAATGTTCCCTACTTATGAATGGTGTGATCTGGTTGGACTGACTGAACACTAGCCAGGAGGCATCTGTTGCTTATAGTCCTGACAGCATCTGCTACTATTTCTCACTTTTCCCAGCATGCTGTGAGATACGATTTCTCCCAAAGGTGGCCTTTACATGCAGCATTGTCAATTCCATCATTGTCTCCCCCAGCCTGTTCCCACGGTGCTGTAGTAGTTGTTACCATGCTGCAGAACCTTTGCTTACTGGCTGTCTGTAATCTAAGATATTGTGTGATTGAGTTATGCCATTAACCCTTTCCCTATGCATCGGGACATTCAATTAAACACAACAGGATGGACGAATTGAGAAGGGAAGTCTGGCTTGTAAGGAGGGTCAGACAGTTGATGAGAAGGCAGTGAGATTTTTTTTTTTTAAAAAGCAATAATAATAAAAACAATCACTTGTCATTAATAATGCAAACTTTGAAAGAAGTATAAATGTTTCAATAGGGGCAATTTTCATTCTTCCTCTTTTTTTATTTAAATGCTATAAAGGATGCATTGTTTTTTCTCCTGATTCTTGATACGGCTATTAAGCATTGTAACAAAATGTGTGTGAATGCTATTATTTATGTGTCTGATCTCTAAATACCCTCTGCTAGTGGGATACAGACTGGGCTTCTGATGGACATAGGCGTCCCAAGCTGTCATCCCTCCTTGTCCTTCTGTCAAGCAGTGAGTGTGTCAAGAGCTTCTCCTGGGAACTTTTAGAGTAAGAGTCTGTAAGCTCAGAAAAGGCCTGGTCTCTAGAGAGCTACTTTTAACTCGTGATAATAACCCTACTATCAGCATAGAATAGTCCTCCATAGGACAGGTGGGAGGGAAAAGGACCAGGGAAACAACATAGCAGATGTTAATATTGAAATCATGTTTACAGATCTATAAAGTCACAGCCCCCAAACACCTCCTGATTCAATTTTACATAATAGTAATAATCCTGCTGAGATCTCAGAAATATTATATAGAAAAAAATATCGTGCACATAGACCTACACACAAAGAATAACTCTGTTAAAAGAGTCCCTGCATCTTTAATATTTTACTCTTATTTCTCCTTCCCTCGCTTTCAATTGCTTGTTGATGGGCACAATTCTATCTAAACTCTGAGATCTATTCTCTCTACAGGAGACTGTGCAAAATCAGATGCATGTCACGATCCCAGATGTTATTCTCAGACCCTGTGTCTGTGTGGTTGCTTTATTTTTAAACTACACAGGGGTTACAAGACAGTTTTTGCAGCAGTTCAATCATTTTGTAAAAGACATCAGGGAGCAGGCCATTTTACTAACAATAATAAATGAGTATTATATCTTGAAATATAAACATACTGTAGGAGGGGGAAATGATGCTTAGCTCATTCTTAAATGTTTCAAGAATTTTCAATTTTCAAGAATATTTTATTAATAAGGAGTTCAATAAATCTCAACATTTAAAATGTGATTATCAATTCATTAAGTAGTTCCTTTGTTGTTGGTATTATTGTTTGATCATTCTGTCATATCAGATTTTTTATGACCCCAATGGACCATATCACACCAATACTATCCATGGGGTTTCCCTATCAAGACCACTGCCATTTCTTTCTCCAGTGGATTAAGACAAACAGAAGTATCTGAAGTCAAATTTGAACTCAGGTCTTCTGGACTCCAGATCCAGTACTCTATCCACTGCACCCATCCATAGCTACCTCATTATTGTTACAGGTAGGAAACAAGTACAAGTCACAAAATGAGGGAAGAGGGGAAGTCAGTCTGGGTAACATTGAGCCACAGGGCAATTTGGCATTTACTCTCTAAAATTATATTTTCAGAGTGAAGTTGAGTAGAGCATAAGTGGCAAGCAAACCCTGGAAATGCTTCTTAATGAGCTAAGGAATTTTCCCAAGTTGCTTTGTGCCTGCCCTTGCTACCCATGGAAATGATAGCACCATATACTAAAAACAGTACCCTTAAATTTAAAAAAGAGGAATTCACCAGTGTGAGATAGAGATTTAAAAAAAAAAAAAAAAGGCAAAGAGTATACTAGTCCCATAATTTCCAGGATTCATTCTCTATAGATTTATAACTATATACAGTATCTTCCTAACATATCTAAAAGATGTGCCTGGTATATAACTTTTGTTCTATTACCAGCCATCAGGGCACTATTAAGCAATTCCTGTGACTATCCAATTAGGACATGCAGTGGATAGAGAATTGGACCTAGAATTTGGAAAATCTGAATTCAAATTTGTCACTTACTAGCTATATGATACTGAGCAAATCTGCCGCCTTCATTTCTTCGTTCATAAAATGTGTATACTAAAAACATCTACTTTCCAAGGTTGCTCTGAGTATGAAAAGAATTAATATTTGTAAAGCACTTTGAAAGCCTTAAGGAATTATAGAATTATAGTTTCTTATTATTTAAACATCTTTTGAAAGTATCTCTCTAGTTGGGTTATTATTTATTTTCCTTACCCAGGTGAAAGCCGTGGGAAAACAAACTTTATAAGTTGTGTTGCTTGTCTCACAAACTAGCTTATGTGCTCATCCATTATCATGTTATTAATTATGACATGTGTAATCACAATTAGAATTTCATTGCCACATAAAATGCAAGATCAGTGCCTTATGTTGTGACTGTAACTATTGCTGCTTCCAATTTTTTTTTGATCCTTGGGAAGAAGAGGTTATATATTGTCTTTTCATTTTCAGTTTCTGCCATCTCTTTTCAGAGATCTCTGACCCTCTGTGGGGCCAGAGTAGTAATCACCTTCTGACCTAAAAGTAAGCAGATGAAACCAAATTTAACAATTCAATTCAATTCAAAGACCATTCATTAGGTTTCTGCCATGTACTAAGCTAGGCAATGTGTTCGGGGGAAATATAAAGACAGATCAAACAAGGCAAGACAATTTAGTGCAAGTTACCACGAAGAAGTAAGCACAAGACAGATACTCTAAACTATAATAATTCAGGGATAGAACAAACCTCTGAAGTCCAGGGCATTCTCTTCAGAAAAGACTATGAGAGAAGGAAGTTAGAGGGTATGTTCTTAAAACTACAGAAGAACAATTAGTTCTCTTTCTAAGGAGGGGGATGTCTCTCTGGTATTTTAACAGTCCTCACTGTCACTACCATTAAGTGCTATAAGAATTAAACTTATAGTGATTCTATTTCTGGTTTCCACAATGATGGTAATGGGATTACCATCATTACCCCTTTCTGTTGTTTATGTTCCCGCCCCCCACCTTAACCCTAAGTTATACCCTGTGAATAGAAAATATCACTTTTTTTTTGGCTTAATAAACAATCATACTTTAGGAATCAGATAGTCTTAAATTACTTTGTTCAAAAGTGGGGAAGATGATCACCTTAAATATATACCATAGCTTTCCTCTAAAGAGCTTACCTGATATATGATTTCACTTGAAGCAAGAAGACACAGGCATTTTCCTTAGATGAAACAATATGACCTAGTATGTTGGAGTTTCGTCTAATAGAAAGCAAAGTTTTGAGCCAGAAATCTAGATTTTACCTCTTACCTCTGACACTTTAGTATGAAACCCTAGGCAAATCTTTAAGTCTCTCTGGACCTACTTTCTTGACAAAATCGTGAGCAAAATACTTTGTTAACCTTAAAGCATAATAAAAATGAGATCTATTATTAATATTCTAATAGAATGAAATTAAAAATGCATTTATAATTAGCTCTAGTGGTAGCTCAGTTAACAGTGATTTCAACAATGGTTCTGAGAAATATCCAAAATGAAATACATGTGATAGCCAATAGTAGAAATATGTAGGACCTTAAGTCTCATCTAGTCAAAGTCTCCCTCTTTTCAGATGAAGGAACTGAGACCAGAGAGGGGGATTAATCTGCAAGATTAGACCAGATGGTAACAGAGCTGAAACTAGAACAAAAATCACCTGACTCCTATTTCATTATCTTTTTTTTCACTATGAAATACTAGGTGCTTAATACATACTTCTTGATAATTGATTAGTTGACTGAAGTGTTACCATTTATTTGGCAACCCATTTCAAGGAAGAGAAGAGTAGGGACAGAGGAACAGTAATGTTGTAAAGAATAGATATTTGGAGTATCTTTCTATGTAGGATAGCCGTGTCAAAATCTATAAATTATACTAATCTTGCAAATTGTTTCCTAGGACATTTTTATATCGGTTATAACTTAAGTTTGTTTAGAGAAAATAGATGAAACAACACAATTATGGATTCTCATTAGAATCCAAATAAGCTAGAAAAAAAAGCTAATTATAAATGCATTTTCAATTTCATTCTAATAGAATATTAATAATGGATCACATTTTTATTAAAGCACTTTGCTCATGACTTGGTCAAGGAGATAGGTCCAGAGAGATTTAATGATTTGCCTAGGGTACCATTCACATAGCAAAACTGACATAAGTCTTAGTCAATAAAACAAGAATTCATCCTACCACTCATCATTTCTATGTACTATTAAGTTCAGTTCTGTTGTTTAGGCCAACACTTAGAACTTGTTATCCAATAGTCCCCAGGGAAAACAAGCAGCATGATCATTAAACATCAATATCCCACCAAATATAACACTGCAGTGATTTTCTCTCTTCTACTTGCTGCCCCACAAATTATTATTTACATATTCTTTTCTGTTTATTTATTTCTTTGATGTTTATTATTGCCTTCCCTGTTTGTTTTCCCAGAGGGGGTTAACTTAAGGTCCTGGAGGAGTTGACTATGTTAATTCACTCCTTTGACAGGAAGCCCCTAGAGGGAAGAAAACTTATCTCTCTAAATCTTTCTCCATAAAGGAATATACAATGGATAAATTGGCCCTTCAAAATAAATGTGTCTTGGTAGTTATGATAATCCATCCTCAATCACGTGGTAGCAGGATTGAACCCTTTCCATAAGAAAGGGAGAAAAAGAAAATACTGTTTATGACTTCCATTTCAGATGCCTAAGTTTATCTGGCAGAAATATTGAAACAAGATGCCTATAGTGTGACTTAACCTTTCCTTCAGTGATGTTCATGCCAATAATAACTCCCAAGGCTTTTTGTACTTCCTTCATAGCATCTTCCAAAAGCCATAGGAACAAAGGTGGTACTCTCCTTTCGAAACATTATCCAACATTTTGATAGAAATAAAACATATATCAATTGTTTAAGAAAAAAAAAGTCCTCATTACTTACCATTTTAAAAATTAGACTAACAAAACTAAAATGAAATGTGAAGAAAGATGGTAATATCTTTAAGGGGGAACAAGGATTTTACCTTTCCCCAAAGAGCCATTCAACCACTCCGATGGATGTATAAATTCTTACTCAAATCAATTTGGAAAACAATTAGCAAAGGGGGAGGGGAGTAGAAATATATACTACGAGACTTAACCAGCCGAATTAAGCAAGTTGGTCTTTCTTTTATCGGGGAGAAATGTGACCATTGCGGAGAGAGAGCTGGCTCCTGTCTTTTCCACACCCTCTTCCTCTCCCTTACATTCCTTTTCTTCTCTGTGAACCTACTTTAAGAGGATCGTTTGCCACGACTGGCTTCTCAAACAAAGATTTTTTTAACCAAGCAACTCCGGGTGTCAAGTATTGTTAGCTATCTAGGATTGGCACATTGGATAGACCCAGGCTTTCCGGGGCATATTAGGGGTTTTTACTTGTTGTTGTTTCTATTCTTTGGCAGCTTTCTTAACTCCCGGAGAACTTCACCCCCCCAACCCCTCCCCGCCTCCTCCCTTCTTCTGTTTCCTCCTTAGGAAGCCGCATGTGCTCCTCATCAAACCTGGCCTCAGGTCCTTCCCATTACTGCGACCCACCCCCCAACATCCCCATCACCACCACCACCACTACCACCTCCTTTCCCCTTTGTCATTCCTTTGCATTTTTAATTGCACTGATTTTCTGTTCCCTCCCCATCCCTTCTTCTCTGTGGGGTGGGGAGGGGAATAAAGGAGGGAGGGTGGGATGATGGGGAAGGGAGAGGGAGGTCTCTCTAGATTGTTGTTTTTCCCAGAGCTACCCCGGCAACGACTCCAACGGGCGGCCTCAGCCAATCAGAGAGGTCCCCAAAGGTCAGGTTGAAGCAGGAAAGGAGGGGGTGGGGCCCAGGCATTGTGCTCTATGGCAGGTGACCACTATGTGAGAACAAAGAGTGGGTCAGGGCTGGAGCCAGCTCCCTTTTCTCAGGCCCATGTTCTCCACTCCTCACAATCTGTCTAAATTTAACTTGCCATTGAGGGCTTCGGCTGCAGAAAACAGCTTTATGTCTACTAATCCAGGCAGAAGTAAGGATAGACACAGAGACAGGTTTCAAGGCGGGGGCATGGCTATTCTGCCTTTTTTTTTTTTTTAACTCTCTCTTCCCCCTCTGCCTCCAGTGAAAAGTTTTCTGAACAAAAAAAAAAAAAAAAAAAAAAAATTGGTGACAAGATTAATCAGCCCGTGGAGCTGAAACACATGCTTGACTTAAACAACCTCTTTGCTGTTATTAACAACTGCTCCAGCTTTTCTCTTGTTATGCTAATGGTACAGATTAGAGCAAAATCTATTCCTTCTTTACTGAACAGGCCAATTGATTGAGGCCGATCTATTTTTTTTTATTCTTTTCCATGTTGAGTACTCAGTTGCTGGACCAAAAGATGGTGGAAAGGAAAAAGAAGGAAAAAAAATGCAAAAAAGATTTGCCCCCAGAAAAGTGTTTAGCTGTCATGTCCACTAAAGTGCTTAAGAATTCTTACCCACCTCAGAAATACATACTGCTGCCCCTAAAGAATACTCTGGGCAAGGGTAATCTAGACCATAGGCTTAGAAAATGCAAAATAAAAGTTTACTCTTTAAGTCATGTTTTGTCCCTCACTTTCCCTGACCTGGCTACAACCTACAATTTAGGATTTAAAGGAAAACATGGGAGTGGCTTGGTCTGATAATGTATGTTTATCCAAGAAATAGCATTTTAATAGGAGAGTAGAAAACGGAAATTTAAGCATGAAGGACTTATTTCACTACATACTATGGAACTCTAGACTCTAGCTCACAAAAATATTGCAATAGTTCGTATTTCTATAATTCTTTAAGATTTATAAAGCACTGTGTTCTTACCAAGCCTGTGAGGTGGGTACTCACAAGTATCATTATCCCCAATTTGTAGGGGAAAAAATGACTCAGAGAGATTAACTATCAGGGTTAGGATTCAAACCCAAATCTCTCCTAAGTGGAGGTCCAGATCAATATCTACTGATAGTGTCAAGGAAGCAACAAACATGAGCTTTGACAAACTTTGGAGGATAGAACAGGCTGCTGGCAGGTAATGATCCCTTAGGGTCACAAAGGATCAGATATAACTGAATAACAAACTATTCAAAGCTTTCTAAATAAGTAATTGAATGGTCTGGTCATGAGTTATAAAAATTCCAAAAAGAAAATCACTTGTTGAATCATTCGATGCTATGATGTTTCTCATATCACATCGTAAATCATATAAAGTTTCATAAATCAATGTGGGGTACATGTTAAGATTCCCTCCCTTTGGTGTATATTTAATATGAAAACTGTCACATTAAAACATAAAGACAAGTTATTTGGGGTTTGTCATTGTTAATGCTGCTAGTGATGTTTTAAGGGAGAAACAATTTGACAGAATAGAGTTAATTTGGAGAATAACCTTTAAAAATATCCCAACATCCACTCTCCACATCTAATCTGTCATCCATACAGTTCCCAAACTGATGTTTCTAAAGCACAGCTCTGACCTTACCACTGCCTTAACTGTGTCACTTCCCTGTTCAGAAATCCCCGGTTATTCCTTATTGCCTCTGAGATAAAATACAGACTTCTCTGTTGGACATTCAAAACTTTTCATGATCTAGCTTAGTTTATCTTTCCTAACTAATTACACATTTTATTCTGCATTACATATTCTACGATCTAGCTGGAGTGCTTTACTGTTTTCAAACACCATTCAATTTGTCTGCTCCATGCCTTTGCATGGGTAGTCCCCCATCTCAGGAATGCCATCCTTCCTTAGTTTTCCTCTTAGAGGCATAACTAACTACCTTTGAGGGAGCTAAACTTTAATTCTTTTTGAGTCTCATTTTAAATGCTTTTTCCTTCAAGAGAATGTTTCCTGATTCCCCCAAGTATTCCTCCTCTCCCAAATTACTTTGTACATATTTTTAAATCATTCTTATGTTTTGTAATTCTATATATGACAAATGTCTTTTTATATGACAAATACCAATTAACATAAGCATTTCTATATGCAAAGAATTTTAGAAGATTTGTATTGAAATCATGAATTTTCATCGTAAACAAATTATTCACTTTTAAATGTATTTTCATATATCTTGTGTTTATTTATCTTTGGACATGTTGTATCCCTTCCAAGAAAAATGTAAGTTCAATGAAGACAAGGACTGTCTCACTTTTGTGTGTGTGTGTGTGTATGTGTGTGTATGTGTGTGTGTGTGTGTGTGTGTGTTTGTGTGTGTGTGTATTGGAAGAGATGAAGATTTTGGGGAAAAGATAATGAATTCTGTTTTAGACATGTTAGGGTTAAGATATCTGTGGAACATCCAGTGCAAGATGTCCAAAAGATACTTGGTGATTTGGGACTGTATTCAGGAGAGCAACTCAGACTAGATAAATAGATCTAGGAGTGATATACATGAAGATAATCATTGAACCTATGAAATCTGTCTAGATTATCAAGTGAAAATATGGAGAAAAAAGAGAACAGACATGACATAAAATGAGAATGGTGAGCAGATGCCGGATTGTGGAACACTTCCATTCCAAAGGATTCAGAACTTTCCTTGGAACACAACAGGGAGTCCTGGGAGAATTTTGAGCAGAGGAAGAACATGAATGGATTTATGCTTAATAAAGATGAGCTGTATAGTCCTTTCTTCTGCATGGAAGTTATATAGCCTTTCAAAGATCTCAAAGATCAAAGATCAAAGAAAATATGCCATAACACTCATTAATTGGCAAGATGTTCCAGGATTCTCAGAAAGTAGTTAGTTTCCCCTTGTGTATCTATCTTTTTAATACTACTATCAAAAAAATCAAGAATAGTGTAAGAAATAAGATAAAGTTGTGAATTCAAATTCTAAATTCAGTTTCCCAGAATATTGTAAGTATTTTAATATTCAAATAAATATAAACATACCAATTTTTAAAATAAATATACCATAAGTGGGTAAAATCAACCAAAAAAATGATAAATTATAAACATTCCAAAGAATTTAAGAATGACTGTGATAAATGTTAAGGATTGAATTCTTGATCATTTAGGGGATCTATAAAACCCCATCATGGAAATTAGTTCATTACCTACAGAAATGCCTAAACTGGATTATTAGGTACTGAACTTGGATCTACCAAAGACTTTCCCAAGTAAGGTCAATATAATTTGCAGGTATGAGCTCATTAATCTTAATAATATCTTCCCCCACCCCTGCCCTGGGATAGGGAACTTTATTAATCCTAATTTTAGGTGGAAGAACTGAAACAGTTAGGTAGTATGTTTCCCAAAAGAGATTAGTGAAACAGGTACAGAGAAGTAAAAATTCAACTTTGATTTCTTGAGACCCATGTCCATCAATGTGTTCATGATGGTGGCTTCATCTATGTGCAAACACTTTTAAAAAATTAAGAACCACAAGATTTCCCCCACTGTGACAATGAAGCCGTTGATATTACATTCCATTACATGAAAGGACATGTCTTTCCAAACAAAGAAATGTCCAGATGTTCATTCTGTCGACTGAGAACAGAGTTGAAAACTCTTAGGTGCTCACTAACAAATTTCACAGGCTCAGGAGTTTAAACATTCATCTCAAGGTAGTCATTTGTCAGCCAAAAAAAAAAAGTAAAAAGAGACATTCCAATTAACCCTGCTGTTTAAAAGTTTTTCACTAACTTAATCTAGATCTTTCTTGGTGGTATTCTAGATTATAGATCCCATAGTGTGGTACCAGAGATTTTCTTTGAATTAAAAAGGATTTAGTGAGTTCAATCTGTTAATAACTTTATTGCTTAAAAAAGAGTATTACAAAATAGCATATTCACCAAAGAAAACTGGTTTGAAGAAAGAAAAGAAGGAAGGAAGGCAAGGAGGAAAGAAGGAACAAAGGAAGGAAGGAATGAAAGAAGGAAGGAAAAGGGGAAAGAGACAGGGGGGAAAAAGAAAGAAGGGAAGAAGGGAAAGAAAGAAGGAAGGAAAAAGAGAAACAGAGACAGAGAAGCATTATGTCAGCTTGACCTATATATTATTATGCTACATTTTTCACTGGAAGGAAACATGTTACCTCAAAGTTAGTACTATGCATGGCCTGAGGATACATTCTATCTATATCTTTTTCTCTTAACTTACTTTGTTTTAAGTGAAGTCCCTTCCTTTCACTTTAAATAAACCTTTCTCATCTGTCAAATGGGGATAATATCATGATAGAATGTTGGTATAAAACCTTATTTAGGCTGGGTCATGATAAGAATAGTGTATCTACCAACCTCTCCAAATCCATAACATAATGGCCTTCCTATGGAGATTGTGAACCAAGGAGCAAAATTTCCATTTTACAAGGACTGAGCCTTACATGTTTCACCAGGTAATGCCCTGGACCACAGGTCTTAATGGGCTCCCATTAGCTTTCACACAAGCTATAACATGCTCTACCTGCAGCTCAGGAGCATTCCAAGGGGGCAGGTACTTTTTTCTATTTTGGCAAATGTCCATGAAAATCCAAGGAAACCCTTTGGCTCAGATCCATACAGACACAACCTAATGCCAAATAATCATTCTGAGCGTAGGGGAAAACATGTATGAGCAGTGGCGTCTGCTTAAGGGTTGATCCTTAAAGCCATAGGAGTTTTCTGCTAGAAGCAAGAATCGATAAAACACAATCCAAGGCTGCAGACTTCCTAAATAAAAGTGTTAGAAGACTTTGTAAATTGCTATGTGCAAAGGGAGATGGCATGGTACAGCCCAACAAGCATTGAACTTAGAGGGTTGAACTTAATGGTCTCTTTGGGATTTGAGTTCAAATATTAGTATGAGCAAGTCATTTAACTTTAATGAACCTCAGTTTCCTCAATGTAAAATGATGGATATGAAATAAGTAACCTCAAGTCTTTTCCAGCTATGGATCTGTGACATTGAGGTGATAGCAAACAAAGCATAGTTAACAAATAGCAAAATGGTTTTATTAACCTGCTTGCTACCAAGCTTCCTGGGAGAAACAACACTTATTGTCTCCAATGGAAGAAGAGTAGTGAGTTAATATATAAGTCCTTTGAGTAAAATTTCTTACATGTATATATGTTTATTTGTATATGTAAATATATATAGACATAAATATACTGCATAGGTGGGTTGTGCTGATATGCAATATGCATGTAGATATTTACATATATATGAACATATTCATTTTGGTCGTCTTCAACTCTTATGACTTTATATGGGATTATCTCGACAGAAATACTGGAAATGTTGAGCATCTCTCTCTCTAATCCATTTTACAGATGAGGAAACTGAGGCAAAGAGGCTTAAGCGATCCTATAAAGAGGGTCACATAAATAATAAAGAACCAGATTTGAACTCAGGAAGATGTGTTCCTTACTCCAAGTCCACCTAATTACCCTAACAATAACAATATGTACATATGTATATAATTTAATCATATATGTATGTACATGAATTTATACATGTATATTGGATTAGACTTGTGAATGTATTACTATAAAGAATAATAAGGAAATCCCCTATATTAATATAGAATAGTATTAGTTATACAATATTGCTGAAGGTACTAAGAAGATAAATAACTTGCCTAAAGTCCCTGAACTAGGCAGTTGTTCAAAGGAAGACCTTGAACTCAGATCTTTTTGAGTTAAAACTAGCTCTCTATTCACTAGACCATGCTACTTCTTCTCATATTCTAGGTAATCAAGATGATGTTTGATCTTAGAAGTTAAGGAAAGAAGAACTGGAGTTTCAAAATAAGTCCCTGAGGATGTCCATTAACTCTTTCAGAGTGTTGGCCAAGTACTTAATGCTGAGTAAGAATTAGATAAGTGGTACCTTTATTCTCTTAATGCACTATTCCTCCTCCTTGTCTGAAACATCAGACACCTACAATATAATAATAAAACTACTTTCCCCCCCACATTTAATAGCCATTGCTCTTTGAGATTCTAACATTTGATACTTTGATAGAGCAGTGAATTCATCAATGTATATACTCACAGAATAGCTGAACCTCAAACCTGGAAGGAATTAAAGAAGCCTTCCCCAACATTTTAAACTGTGGGTCGAAACCCCATATGGAGTATCATAACTGAATGGGTGGGGTCATGAAATTATGATTTACTATCAGAAATGTTTGGTTTTATACCTATTTTATATACCCAGAATTGTATAAAAATTTCTCTGTCAAAAAAGAGTCCTGAGTGGAAAAAATTGAAGGTCTTATCTGGTCCAATCCCTACCTGAATAAAATCTGTACCACAAAAGAGCAGACAAGTAACTATTTGGCCTTTGCTTAGTGAAGAAGAATTTGCCATCTCCTGAGATAACTCATTCCATTTCTGGACAATATTAATAGTTGAGTTTTCCTTTATTACACCAAGCTTAAATAAGTCTCTTTTCAATAGCTAATTATGTCTGGACTAGTTAGTCTTTGTTCTACCTTCTCTTCTAACCCCTCTACGATACTATCACCTTACAAAGGATTTTCAAAGTATAGCAAACACATGCACACACACACTCACACATACACATATACTTGCACATATCCCTTTTCTGATCCTCCTAGTTGTTCCTACTCTTTCCCTCCTGAAATAATTCAGTATATACTCATCAATTTATATAATTCACCCCTCTAATATATGAGGCACTTAGATGGCACAGTGGATAGACCTCTGAATCTGAAGTCATAAAGACCTGAGCTGAAATTTAACTTGACACTCACTAGTTGTATGATCCTGGACAAGTCATTTAACTTCTATTTGCCTTAATCCACTGGAATAGGAAATGGCAAACCACCACAGTATCTTTGCCAAGAAAACCCATGGATAGGATGGTCCATGGAACAGTGATAGTGAAGAATCAAACACAACTGAATAACACATAGTATATGAGCTCCTTAAGGGCAGAACCCTGCCCTCAACAAATATTTATTACTATGTGCAAGGATTATGCTAGGTACATACCGTGATCCAGCTATGTCTTCTCATCTTTCAATCTAATCTAATTTAACAATTACTTTTTAAGCATCTTGCATTATGCAAGTCACCAGTGTCAGATATTAGAGACACAAAGGAAAAAAAAAATCCCTCCCTTTAAAAAATTTATATTTTACTCATGGAAAGATACACATAACATTAACCAATTATACAAATACATACACATATACCTATGACATAACATACATACTCAAGTGTATAACTATAACTACATATGCAAAAATACATACACATACACACACACACACACACACACACACACACACACACACACACATATATATATATGATAATCTGAGGAGGGAGAGAAAACTAATAGCTTGTTAAATCTGGAGAGGCTTCCCATAGAAGGTGGTATATGAGCTAAGCCTCAAAGGAAGTTTGAGATTTTAAAAAGAAGAAAATAAATTTCAAATATAAGGGACATTCAAATATAAGGGAACAGTATGAGAGTAGGAAATAGCTCAAGGAACAAACGAAGAGATCAGTTTGGACTTCCTCTAGATTGTTTAACATTTTGCAATTATTAGTACATTACTTGAACTATGCATCAATTAAATCTAATTCTTGCTCTATTATCAGCCCCCCTTCTTCTTGGTCATATATGACCTCAATATCTTAACCCCACTCCCACTTAATTAAACCATGATACTTTTATCAAGTGGTGACATAGCTCATTTGTTCACTAGGGGTAAACTTGGACTAGACACCTCAATAGATAAGACCAGAAGTCTGTTTGAATTAGCTCAGGGACTTGTCCTCTGGAGCTTGTATAAATTCATTCAGCTAATTGGAATGAGAGATATGAGTGCTTAGTGTCAGTGTCTGGTTGCAAAGAAGAGAGAGATCTGTCCATGAGAAATCATTATTTAGGAGGTAGAGAGGAAAGTCACAGTCTCAGATTAGGCCTCTTTCTTCTCTCCTTTTGTTTTAGAGGAAAACTTCATCTAGTTTTGAAGGTTCTGGAGGGATTTGGATTTCCTATCTTCCCAAGAACATCCTAACAACATCCTGAAAATATCTGATGGCAGAGTCCACATAAGAAATATAAGTAAGACTAGATGCATATTTGAAATTCTAGAAAGGAAGAAAGGAGGGAAAGGAGAAGGGGAGGAGGGAGGAAGGGAAGGAAAGAAAGAAGGGAGGGAAAGAAGGAAGAAATGAAGGAATGAAGGGGGAGAGAGAGGAGAAGGAAAGAAGAAAGAAAAGAAAAAAGGAAGGAAGGAAAGAAGGAAGAAGGAAGGAAGAAGGAAGGAAGGAAAGAAAGAGAGAAGGAAGGAAGGAAGGAAAGAAGGAAGGAAGGAAGGAAGGAAGGGAGGGAGGAAGGAAAGAAGGAGAGAGGAAGAGGGAAGGGGGAAAGGAGGAGGAAGGGAAGAACAAGGGAAGGAGGGAGGGAGGAAAACAAGGAAGAAAATAACAAACGAAGGGGTAGAGAGGGAGGGAAGGAGGGAAGGAAAAAAGAAAGAGAGAAAGAGAAAGGAAGAAAGAGAGAGAGTAGGGGGGAGGAAGAGAGGAAGGGAGAAATGGAAATAAAGACAAGGAAAAAAAAAAGAATAACTATACAGAACCTAAGGTATAGGATCTCCAAGAAAGGATTGAGGACTCCAACAAAAGGATCTACTGATTTGCTACGTGTGTTTTCTAAGCTATAACCCACTTTCTCCTGAATGTACTTGGCATATACTAGAATGAACTCTGCATATGCTAGTTACAGTCTGTAATATGTTTGTTACAGATTTTTTGAGAGAATTTTTTCTTTCACCTTAGTAAATTATTCTTTTTCTAAAGATTAATTGAATCTGGCTGACTAATATAAACTGATCATAGTGGGAAGCAAAGGAATAGGGGTTTGGGAACTATAGGATTATAATAATACTACCAACCCCTAAGGGCAACCCTTAAGTCTCAGGGGACTTTAAAGCTGTGGTCTAGGGACATGAATCATCCACACAAATGGGAATTAGGACAGTAGTTCTAGAATCTATATATTACTGTGTTATCCCATAAAAATAAGAAACATGTCTTTAGATCCTGAAGCCCGAGCAAAATCAAATATC